>NC_067401.1:342377853-342992384 GCF_016432865.1 Antechinus flavipes | reverse complement strand
ATCACTCTTTGCAGATGATATGATGGTATACCTAGAGAACCCCAGAGATTCTACCAAAAAGCTATTGGAAATAATTCATAATTTTAGCAAAGTAGCTGGCTACAAAATAAATCCCCATAAATCCTCAGCATTTTTATACATCACCAACAAAACCCAACAGCAAGAGATACAAAGAGAAATTCCATTCAGAATAACTGTTGATACCATAAAATATTTGGGAATCTATCTACCAAAGGAAAGTCAGGAATTATATGAGCAAAATTATAAAAAAGTCTCCACACAAATAAAGTCAGACTTAAATAATTGGAAAAATATTAAGTGCTCCTGGATCGGCCGAGCGAACATAATAAAGATGACAATACTCCCTAAACTAATCTATTTATTTAGTGCTATACCAATCAGACTTCCAAGAAAATATTTTATTGATCTAGAAAAAATAACAACAAAATTCATATGGAACAATAAAAAGTCGAGAATCTCAAGGGAATTAATGAAAAAAAAATCAAATGAAGGTGGCCTAGCTGTACCTGATCTAAAATTATATTATAAAGCAGCAGTCACCAAAACCATTTGGTATTGGCTAAGAAATAGATTAGTGGATCAGTGGAAAAGGCTAGGCTCACAAGACAAAATAGTCAATTATAGCAATCTAGTGTTTGACAAACCCAAAGCCCCTAACTTCTGGGAAAAGAATTCATTATTTGATAAAAACTGCTGGGATAATTGGAAATTAGTATGGCAGAAATTAGGCATGGACCCACACTTAACACCATATACCAAGATAAGATCAAAATGGGTCTATGACCTAGGCATAAAGAACGAGACTATAAATAAATTAGAGGAACATAGAATAGTTTATCTCTCAGACTTGTGGAGGAGAAAGAAATTTGTGACCAAAGATGAACTAGAGACCATTACTGATCACAGAATAGAAAATTTCGATTACATCAAATTAAAAAGCTTTTGTACAAATAAAACTAATGCAAACAAGATTAGAAGGGAAGCAACAAACTGGGAAAACATTTTCACAGTTAAAGGTTCTGATAAAGGCCTCATTTCCAAAATATATAGAGAACTGACTCAAATTTATAAGAAATCAAGCCATTCTCCAATTGATAAATGGTCAAAGGATATGAACAGACAATTTTCAGAGGATGAGATTGAAACTATTACCACTCATATGAAAGAGTGTTCCAAATCATTATTGATCAGAGAAATGCAAATTAAGACAACTCTGAGATACCACTACACACCTGTCAGATTGGCTAAGATGACAGGAAAAAATAATGATGAATGTTGGATGGGATGTGGGAAAACTGGGACACTAATGCATTGTTGGTGGAGTTGTGAACGAATCCAACCATTCTGGAGAGCAATCTGGAATTATGCCCAAAAAATTATCAAATTGTGCATACCCTTTGATCCAGCAGTGTTTCTATTGGGCTTATATCCCAAAGAAATACTAAAGAAGGGAAAGGGACCTGTATGTGCCAAAATGTTTGTAGCAGCCCTGTTTGTAGTGGCTAGAAACTGGAAAATGAATGGATGCCCATCAATTGGAGAATGGCTGAGTAAATTGTGGTATATGAATGTTATGGAATATTATTGTTCTGTAAGAAATGACCAGCAGGATGAATACAGAGAGGAGTGGCGAGACTTACATGAACTGATGCTAAGTGAGATGAGCAGAACCAGGAGATCATTATACACTTCGACAACGATATTGTATGAGGACATATTTTGATGGAAGTGGATTTCTTTGACAAAGAGACCTGAGTTTCAATTGATAAATGACGGACAAAAGCAGCTACACCCAAAGAAAGAACACTGGGAAACGAATGTAAACTATCTGCATTTTTGTTTTTCTTCCCGGATTATTTATACCTTCTGAATCCAATTCTCCCTACGCAACAAGAGAACTGTTCGGTTCTGCAAACATATATTGTATCTAGGATATACTGCAACATATCCAACATATAAAGGACTGCTTGCCATCTAGGGGAGGGGGTGGAGGGAGGGAGGGGGAAAAAATCGGAACAGAAACGAGTGTCAATATAATGTAATTATTAAATAAAAAATTTAAAAAAAAATAAAAAAAAAAAGAAAATTAGTATAGTTGTTTTCAATATAATGAGTTGTCATATGGAAAAGAGAAAAAAAAAAAAAAACAATGAGATGAACCAAATCAGTTCCAATAGAGCAGTAATGAACTGAACCAGCTACACCCAGCAAAAGAACTCTGAGAGATGAGTGTGAACCACTGTATAGCATTTTTACTCTCTCCTTTATTGTTTGCTTGCATTTTTGTTTTCCTTCTTTTTTTCTCCTTTCCTTTTTTTTTACCTTCTTTCTAGATTTGATCTTTCTTGAGCAGTAAGATAACTATATAAATATGTATACATATGTTGTATTTAATATATATTTTAACATATTTAATATATATTGAACTACTTGTCATCTAGGGGAGAGGGTGGGGGAAAGGAAGGGAAAAGTTGGAACAGAAAGTTTTGCAAGGGTCAATGTTGAAAAACTACACATGCATATATTTTGTAAATAAAAAGCTACTATATATATACACATATATAGGTTTAAGCCCTGTATATCTTATATGTTTTATCCAATAGTACTAGGCTTTCAAGATGCTATCTCTCCTATTATAGAAGACTTTATGTGCCATGCTAGGACCATGTTAAGACTTGGTTCTAAAACTAGACCTATCAGTAACTCATTCTCAGAATGACCTTAGAAAGCTCATCTCACATCTCTGAATCTCACTTTCCTTTTCTGTTAAATAGAGAAGTTAGCATACAATATTTCTAATGTTCCTTACATTTTTAAATTTAATAATTTTTTTTTTCAAATTTTATGCTAACTGTGTAGTGAGGAATTTATCTGAAAATAGCAAAAGAGGTGACAAAATGGTAAAATTTCCCCTCAGACAAAAATCAATCCATTGGTATAACTAAGGCATTATATATATATACATTCTGAGTTTCATGATTTCATGATGAAAGTATATATACATACATACACACAGATACATGAATATATATGTATGTATATACATGCACAATATCTGCATATTTATATGTACATGCATGAAATATTACCTAGAATGGTGAAATACTATGGTGAATATAAATGCTTCATCTCCATTAGAACATGTGGCACTAATTGGAGGAGTTGTACTTCAGTGGAAGTGTTCAGGGCCCAGATTCTAAATTTACTTAATTATGTGTGTGTGTGTGTGTGTGTGTGTGTGTAAAATACTATTTCAAGCCATGAAAATCTTCATGTGTGATATTTCAGGTGTTACCATTCTCTATACTAATTTGTGTTTTCAATGGACTAGTAACTTGGTCTTTGGAAACTTCCAAGTAGATGATTTAAATGACTTCCTTAAAGTCACATAGCTAGTATAGATCAGTGAAACAACTTGAACTCAGATTTTCTGATTTTAAGAATAGCATTCTGTACATTATGACACTAATTTAATCTTCAAATTGTAAACCAGGCAAATGATAGTGTTTTGTTAGTTTTTGTTTTTGTTCCATTTGTTCCATGAGAAATAGAACTGAAACCCATCAATTGAGTAACCAAAGTTACAGTTACCGAAAAATCAATTAGTTAGAAGGAATCAGCACATATTCTGTATATTAAGTGTTTGGTGACTTACTAATTAGTACTAACCACCATCTATTCCATCTATATCAGAAGACACATTGCTTTACATCATATCCACTAAATAATTGTTTAATCTTTAATCTTTACTTGAATACCTTTGATAAACTGAGCTCTCTAGTTGATAGGAAGTTATTTGGTTGTTCTGTGGTAATGATTTGTCTCTCTTTCAACTACTGCCTGGTGCTTCTGGTATTGTCTTCTAGAAGATTAAGTAGAAGAGAATAGTGTCACATCTCTTTTGAATCTTTTTTTTATTGCAAATATCTTCTTTTTTCTAATTACAACATTCTTGTTTTTATTTTTTATTAAAGCTTTTTTATTTTAAAAACATATGCATAGATGATTTTTAACATTCACCCTTACAACACTTTGTGTTGCAATTTTTTTTCCCTTTTCTTCCCTCTTCCATCTCTCCTAGATGGCAAGTAATCCAATATATATTAAACATGTAAAATTCTTCTATACATACTTCCATATTTATCATGCTGCACAAGAAAAATTAGATCAAAAAAAGAAAAAAAATATGATAGAAAACAAAATCAAGCAAACAACAACAATAAGAATAAAAATACTATCTTGTGATCCACACTCAGTTCCCACAGTCCTGTTTCTGGGTGCAGATGGCTCTCCATCAGAAGACCATTGAAACTGGCCTGAATCATGTCATTTCATCATTCATTTTTGAAGATTTGGAGTTTCAAAATTTTTTCCTTCCCTTCCCCCTCCCCAAGACAGCTAGCAACATGATATAGGCTCTTCATCATACTTTAAAAGGTCCTCAAAACTATGATATCTATAAATCACACCCAGTAGTTCTTTCCTAGCTTAAGGGTTTAGTATATCTGGTCCTAATGTCTTGAATTCTTTAAGGGGAACTAGATACTTTCCTACTATCTTCTTACTAATATTGGATAACAACTTTATATTATTGATTTTTTCCTATCATTTCCAGAACAAAATTCAGTGTATAGCAAAAACAAGTAAATTCAGAATTTCACAACTCTTCTTTGTGTTAGTTATCAGGTACCACAATCCCAGCCAATACAACTAGTGGTACTAAAATATTTTCCCTTCTTTGATAATTTTTTCTTACAATATAGCTAAAAGAATCTTTCTTTTTCTTGTCTTTAGATTCACCAACCTGAGATAATTCTGAATTTTAAGACATCAACATGTCCCTGAAACTTTCCACATTTTTTAACTTCCCTCTTATTGTCAGGGACACCCATTTTCCTCCCTGTGACTCAGATCAACCTAAGTGTCATTTTCAACTCCTCACTCTCTCATCCCTTCTCATATCCCTATATTCAGTCTGCTGCTAAGTCATGTCAATTCTATCATCATAATATCTCTTACATATGCTTCTTTTGTTCCATACTGTTAATACATTGATGTAGATCTTTAGCACCTCAAGTCTGGGTTTTATAAAGCTCTATTTTCAATCCATACATATCCCTCCAAAAAGAGAAGACCATAACTCAGGTTTTTATGCCAAGAAGAGCTACCAAATTTCTAGCTAGATCTAGCTATCTCATAGTCCTCTCACAATACAAAATATAATGGGCTTTGACCTTCTATCAACTGAGAGTGTAAATTATTCTTTCTTTGAATGAATTCCAATGAGAGTAAGATTCAAACATTGCCTACTATCCCCTCATCTTCCCCTCTAATGTAAAAAAAATTCCTTTTGTATTCCCAGTGACTACCTCTTTCTCATCTGTTAAATTTATTAGTTTCGTTTCTTCATTGCCCATTTTTTATTCCTTCAATTTATTTTTCTTGTCTCATTGTTGTGGCTAGCAATTTTAGTTCAATATAGAATGATAGTAGTGATAGTAGACATCCTCAATCACTCCTGATCTTATTGGTAAGGTTTCACATATATCCCAGTTACAAATAATTCTTGCTCTAAGTTTTATATAGATATTACTTATTGTTTTAAGAAAAGATTCTCAAGGATATTCTAAGTATTACCAGATATATTGAACCCTCAAGTTTGGAAAGAATTGGTGGGTGTGATTTGTAGTTATCATAGTTTAAAAAGGTCCTGGAATCCATGCCATATAAAGCTGAATGGAGGGAACAAGGGCTCTTTACTAGGAGAAAATATTTAGTGGAAATATATTTAATATGAGTTTGGTGCTCAGAACATGTTCAGTATAGCACACTAGCTCATTTAATCACAAGTTATCTATTTATTACATTACTGATGCAGACCATGTTGCTCAAATCTAAAAGAGTCAAATGTGGAGGAAACAAAAACTTCATGGAAATGAATAATTATAATAATGTGTGTTGAAGATTTCCCAAATGTGATTGCAAAAGTAATCAATGAGAAGGTAAAATCTTTAGAGAGTTACTTTGGTTTTAGTTGGCAAAAATGAAATAGTCAGAGGCTTGCCACTAAATCTTGGAAGATAGATTGAACAAAAATTATTGTTATTATGCTTTTGTTAGGAAAAAACACATTTGATGACCTAGAAAGATAATATATCCTTTAAAACACAAGATAGAGATAGGGACTGGATATGTGATTTCATGAATGCAGATAACTCTCTGAAACAATTCATACAGACACCTCTGCAATTTAGAATCCCAGAAAATTATGTGGGACATGGAGAGTTCATTTATTTGTTCAATACCACTGTTTAAGTTAAGTTTACTTTGGAAATGTGTCTTGAATTTAGGTCTGCCTGGACTTTAAGCTGTGATTCTACTGTACCAAATTACAAAGAAAATTTATCATAAAATAAAGGAGATGCTATTGTTTTGCACATCACACAGAACTAAATGATATTTACAAAATTTTCATACTAACCCAGCTCATAGGTCACTAATTATATTTTCCCCAATTCTTTATTCCTCCTTGACCTTTGTATGTAGAAAGATTTACAAGTCCATTAAAATATCTACTTTATGGATTTCTTCGATAAAGAGAGCTAATTCAATTTCAATTGATCAAGGATGGACAGAAGCAGCTACACCCAAAGAAAGAACACTGGGAAATGAATATAAACTGTTTGCATTTTTGTTTTTCTTCCCGGGTTATTTATACCTTCTGAATTCAATTCTCCCTGTGCATCAAGAGAACTGTTCGGTTCTGCACACATATATTGTATCTAGGATATACTATAACCTATTTAACATGTATAGGAATGCCATCTGAGGGAAGGGGTGGAGGGAAAGAGGGGAAAAATCGGAACGGAAGTGAGTGCAAGGGATAATGTTGTAAAAAATTACCCTGGCATGGGATCTGTCAATAAAAAGTTATTTTAAAAAATACCTATTTTAGGTGACCATAGAAGTTGTGATAAGATAAAATATATGTCTTATGGATACTTAAATATAAATATATACATATATCCATATATATATTACATAAATTTGATTCCAGATATAGTAGCAATGCTGAATGAAGAATAAGAAGAGCTGAAATGTCCCCAAAGGAGACAAAATCCAACCAGCCAGTAGTAAAATCCATATTTTCAAATCTCCAAACCCCAAAGTTTATGCAACAAGAAAAAGAGAAATTAGGATATCCTATAAAAGTAAGTAAACAGGAGTTCATCTGTGATGGGAACTGATTTGATACAAAACTTTATTTTCAAAGAGAACCAATGACTTTTGCATGAATTATATTTAAATGAGGCAGAGCTTTCCAAAGTCATCAGCCTTAATCTCTCTTCCTGGGTCATCAAAATCTAATAGCAAAACAAAAGTCAGGAAGACTGCTGATGGCCCAGGATGCAATGGATGTTTTTGGCATCTTGAATGTCTGCTCAAGCTTTAAGCACACTGGATTTGAGACCTCTCAATTATGCTAAACCTGGTTTAGTCTTTTGTGTCTGCTGCACATCTCTAGCTTCTTGAAACCATAGGTGAAAGGTGAGTACCAGATAGGGATTAAAGGTACAGTAGTGATTGAAAAAAGGCTTTATAAGCCTTATACCAGAATTTAGGAATAGATAATAATTAAGAATTATATTTCTCTCAAGTTCAACCAATAAGTCAAGCCAACAGAGCAGAAGAAAAGGCAGCAAAGTAGGGACTGATGAAATTAATGCTTCAACCAAATATTATACTGCTATTGTTACTGCTGCTATTACAATTAATTTGATACAGAAGCTAACCAAATTTCTGGTATAATGAGATTCTCTACAATGAGATCCATGCTCTACTTTAGCCTAGTCATATGTACAAAACTATTCTCCTATACTTTCATTTCTGTTATCAAAATTAACTTATAATGGCTTGAAAATCCATTCCAGATAAAAAGCATCATAACACACAAAAGTTTGAAATGCAAAATTTCAAAAAATGCTGTGAAGGTCAAATTCAAAAATTGCCCTTGGAAGTAAACTCAAAGTAAGCATGTAATGACCTGTCATGCTCTAAAAAGAGAAAAATGATTTCATTTTTAACAAGAAAATTTGACACACCATTATTCAATGGTAATGTGGGCCACATTGCTTAGTTTAGCTGGAAAAAGCACAGACTGATAGAATTATAAATGAAGGATATGCCATGCAAGTTATTCAGAAGCTTCAACCTGTCCATTCAGAGAAATGTTGAACCTGATCCATGATAATAACTCACATAAGCCTCAGGATAGTTTTTCTTAAGAAACTTTGGTAATTGGAATATACAGTTCCTAATATAATCTTTGACCTTTGGTATTAAAACAAATGATTAAATTTAAAACATGTTTTCAAGAGTAGCAGCATGGTAGAATAGGAAGAACCAAACATAGGAAGCAAAAAGCATGTATTTCAATCTTTCATTCATTAGTCCAATGAATTAGGCATCTATACTTCTCCAAGCTAGGGGCTAGGAGGGATATAACGTATTTATGAGATACAATCCCTATCTTAATGGAATTAAGAGTACATCAAAGGATGGAGACATAGATACAATTTATATTTAATAGCACATAATTAGGGTGCTAGAGAGATACGAAAAACTTGTTCCTATCCAAGTTCTGTCATTTCAATTTTTGTGATCTCTTTCATATGCTATCCTTTCTTTTCTCTGATAGTACCACTGTTTTATTCCAGATCCTCATGGCTTCAACAGGTCAAGTCAAATCAACAAGCATATATAAATCACTTACTATGAGCCAGGCAGTATGCTAACTGCTGGTGATAAAAAGATAAGCACAAAAAAAGACAGTTCCTGCCCTCAATGTGCTTACATTCTGATTGGGGATGAGGAGAAAATATATTAAAAGAACCAGGGGAGATTAGTGGCATTAGAGCAAAGTCTTGAGAATGAAGGAATGTTGATCTGAGTTTTTATTCAAAATGAAAGTTCTTGGTGCAACTCCGTAATGCAAGAGGAGATATACAGGGGAAGAAAAGGAAGAGTCCTGTAGCACAATGATAATATTTAGAAAGGAAAACTTGACTAAAGTTTAAGGATGGTTAAATTTCACCAGCACCCAGCTTTTATCATTTCATAGTCCTGTGCTATATTGCAAATATGGCATCATCTTCTCCAACTTAATCTTTACTCAAAGCAATCTTTTCATTTGCTCCACCTAATACCATGATAATCTAATAAATCAATACCAACAGAAAGGGGCCAGCACTCTGACCTTGAAGTAGGATATGAAAACTAATAGTTTTAAACAATCTAGATGTACTTGCAGCTGCACAATTATTCCTTTTCTCTTTCCTCCTCTTCTTCCAATACTCTAATTATAACCTCTATATATTTCTGATCTTCTTGTCAGCGTAACTATTCACTGCTTGTTTTTTTCTGATACATTACTGATGATTAAACTAGTAAAGAAGAGTAATGGGCATGCAGTCTAACAGTGGAGTCAGTGTAAACAGATACATAGAATTTTCAGAAAATATAAATTGATACTTATTGGTTGGAGAATTGAGTGGATTGATATGCAATATTAGGTTGCAAATGTGGTATGGAAATAAATTATAGAGGGCCTTCAATAAAATTGATGATAATAATTTAAGGTTTAAAAAGTATTCTATACATGTTACCTCAAATAACCTTCACAACAATCCTGCAAAATTGCTATAAATATTGCTACATTAATTTGGCAAATAAGAAACTTGAGAATGAGAAAGTTTAAGTAACTTATGAAAGCTAAGATTTGAAACTAGATCTTCCCATGCCAAATTGAATACCCTATCCATTTTACCATGTTGCCTCTTAAATGCTAAGCAAAGTATTCTTAATCTAACATTTATGATCTGTGTTAACAACAGGAAGTCAAATCTCACTGGAAATGAGATTCATCTGCAAAATGAGAATATTTATACTACCTATCTTGGTTTCACAGGTATGCTGAAAGAAAGGGGCTTTTAAAACCAAAAAAAAAAAAAGTCAAATATTACTATTTAATGTAGAAATGCTAGCTTGAATGAATTAATTTGAGGATATATATTAATTAATATGAGGTTTTGATGTTTGGTTTTAATATTTCCCTATTTCAACATTAGAATCCTAATGTAGTACCTTACTGAATCATCAGAATGAATGTTTGCATATAAATACTATATCCATAGAGTAAAAGCTTTGATAAGTCCTTCAACATGAGAGAGGATTTTTTTTTATACTAATAGCTTTTTATTTTTCAAAATGCATGAAAACAGATGATTTGTTTTCTTGGTGAAAGTAATTCACAAAATGATTAACTAAGGCACTGAAGAGTTCAATCTGTATTGATGAAGAGAATTACCACTAGTTGAATTTACGAATAAATAAAGATTAGAGAGATTCCCAGAAGATAAGATGTACAGTTTTGCTTGTACAAAATTTAAAAGTTTTTGCACAAATGAAACTAATTCAGTGAAAATATAAGGGAAATAAATAAGAGGAAAAAACCTCTTTGCACCAAGTTTCTTAGATAAAGGTCTCATTTCAAGAGAGACAAAATTAATGTTCAAACTAGCTTTCTGAAGGGTCTCAGGACTGGCCTTGATTTTTAAGTGGAGAAGTAATGAAGGTAAGAGAGCCACCACAAGACTGGTCAAACATAGAGTCTCATACTCTATTTACTGAGCTAGCCAGGAATTACATTTTGGTGCCCAATGTGGGCCCTAGAAACACAGTGCCTTACAAAGCAGGGCACAAATCAGCTTGACTGATGTGCTTGGCTGAATTCAGGGAGAAATCTCTGTGACTTGGAATAGGGTAAGTATAAAAATAGGCAAACAGGAAGATTTGGTAAGGGCTAAACTAATCTCTTTTGTTTTTCAGCTGAAATGGGGCAAATACTAAGAAAAGAGCTTCCACCACTGCAAGGAAAGTATGTAGCATGCATAGTTAAGGTTAATAGAGAAGCAAGGTTTATTGGTAACTCAGAAGCAGATCACTGGACTTTTAAATATATTAGAATACATGTCTCCTTGGCTATCTAAGGAAGAAAAATGGGAGTCAGATATATGAGAAATAGTGGGAGAGCATTGAATTTTACAAAGCTATAGGTTCTGATTCAATTCGTGAGGAAGCATTCCTTATGTACAACATAATAGGATTGACTTTAAATAATCCCACAAGTTTGAAAAAAAGGAAAAAAAAATTAAGGTGGACAGCCAGACAAGGAAGTGTGAGGAGAAAGAGCAGGAGGGGGATGGTACTGACAAAACAGCTAAAAAGCATGGTGAATTGGTCAAGAAAGGAGTTAAGTATAGCGCTGAACTAAAAGAGTGTGATGCTTCTTACTTTCATAGTTCAGTTACACCCAAGAAGGCACACTTAGGGCATTCCCCATCTTCTGACCATCCTCCCTCAATTTCACCTTCATGGGTGGAGGGAGGAGGAGCAGTGGGAGGGGCAGCGACACCATCATCATCATCCAGGCAGCAGTTTTGTCCACTTCCTATGACACAATTACAAAAGATACTAGTTAAAGCTAAAGAGGAAGGACAGGATATATCTTATCTGAGAATAGAAGCTTACCCTGTGATTGAAGAGTTTAACTCTTCAGGTCAAGAAAGAAAAAGATACACTCCTTTTAATCTGCAAATTATCAAAGATCTGAAAAAGGGTTGCACTCTTTATAGGTCTACATTGTCTCATGTTAAGATGTTATAGAGAATTTGGCTTTTTGAAATTTTAACCCCTAATGATTGGAAATCTATAGCAAGAACATGTTTTGAACCTAGACAAAACTATGGCTTTCTGAGTATAGTGAACTCTGTAGAATAAAAGTCCAATGAAATAGGGAACCTGGAGTTATTATTCCAGTCACCTGTGACCAACTAGCAGGTGTAGGTTCTAATGCAGACATTTTAGTGGAGATTAACTGCCCTTTGACAACATATGAGAAAATTGCTTCTGCTGCTATCAAAGCATGGGGCACCTTCCCAGGAAGACAAGATAGAGGGGAAGCATTCACAAATAGCCCAATGTCCAAATGAACCCTTAGTTGATTTCGCTGGATATCTGCAGATAGCTGTCACACGAACTATTGGTGAAAATGTAGCAACAGAAATTATAAGACAATTTGCTAAGGAAAATGCTAAAGAATTATACTAGAACTGCAAAAGGATGCTCCTATAGATGAAATCATAAGACGCTGTGCCATAGTAGACACAACTACCTTTTATACCCAGTTTATGATGCAGACTTCTCAATATTTAAACATGGGAAGACAAGCACTTCCAGCACTCGCCAATGCTTCCAATGTGGTAAAGTAGGGCATTTGAAAGCTCAATGTTAGCATAAAGATAAAGTGAAAAAAAAAAACAGATTGGGAGAACAAGGCCCAAAACCCCATGTCCAAAATGCAACAGAGTTGCATCAGAATGTAGATTGACTCAGGAAAACAAGAAACAGGGCTCTGATCCAGGGTTCCAGGCAAAAAACACTTGGGGCATGATGGCAGCAGATGTTACACCCAAAGAGTCTTTAGAATTTCAGTACTCCTACATGATCAATCAGCCAAGAAGCAATCTGATGAGAGAAAGGGATTACAATTGGGGAGAAGAGAGTAGTATGTAGCTGGGACTACTGAGATATCCCTTGGAGAGGTGAAATCTATCCCTATCCAGTCTATATATTTTTTGCCTTCAGACACAATAAACTTGACTATTTCTCTCCTGAGAATGCTTACAAAACAGTGTCTATCCATACACTAATTTGGGAAACTGGGGAATGTGTAGCTAATATCCCAATCACTCCTGAAAGGCAATCTAGTGATATTTACCCAGATTTTGACTTCCAACAACAGAATTCAGGAATATTCTGGACTGCAGCCATTAAAGCTAACTGTTCTATGATGACTATGTAAATGGAAATGACATTGGAAGGGTTGGTCGACAATCATTAGAGATACCAATTGGCCCAGTCATTGGCCAAAGATGAAGACAGATGCCTCCACATCTGGCATAGGAAGATCAATAGCAGCTGAAGTTAATGCTACCCCTTTGAGATGGACATTTGAAGGTGAAACAGGAGTTTTTACTCCTATTGTAGTTGAACAACAGATAGAATCATAATTGAGTACTTTGGTTTTTTAGGCAGGGCTGCTGTTGAAGGTCTGTCTGCACTCTCACTGTTTCCATTCAAAGAAAAACTGATACACCAGTGTAGGTAGAACAGTAGCCTTTATCAAGCAAAAAAAAAAAAAAAAGGTATTATTAGATATAGTACAGGAGCAACTTGATCAAGCACATTTACAACCTTCTGTAAGTCCTTGGAATTCCCCTGTATTTGTTATAAAAAATAAATCTGGAAAATGGAGAATGTTGACTGATTTGAGAAAAGTAAGTGAACAGATGGAAACTATGGGAACTCTTCAGCCTGGATTTCTATCTCCTACTTAATTGCTTAGAGAATGGCCTCTTTTGGTTATAGACATTAAGCATTATTTCTATTCTACCCTTCTAGATAAGTTGGATATGAAAAAAATTTGCCTTTTCAGTACCCAGCATTAATTTCTGAACCTTATAAAATATATGAATGGACAGATTTGTCACAGGGAATGAAAAATATTCCTATTATGTGTCAAATGTAAGTGGCTGCTACTCTTACTCAAATAAAAAAAGAATTTCCAAAAGTTATGTCATTACATTACATGGATGATATCATGGAGTGTGCACCTGAGGACCAAATGTTAGGAGCATGTATAAAAGACCATAGAAACATTAAGGAACTACAAATTGAATATAGTTCCAGAAAAAATTCAAAGGCACTCTCCTTTTCAATATTTAGAATAGTACAAAAGCTTATTTTAAGAACAGAGAAGTTGAACATCTTAAATGACTTTCAGACATTGATAGGAGATATCCAATGGATGTGTCCAGTGTTAGGCTTAACTATCTATCAATTACAATTATTATATGACATTAAGGGGAAATACTGCTTTAAACTCACCATACCAACTTACAAAAGAAGCTCAAGAGGTTTTGAGAGAGGTTGAACTGGCTTTATCCAATGTGGTTGAAAAAGTTACTCAAAAATCCTTGGAAATATCAGTTTTTGCTACAAAAGAGGCACCCACAGCAGTCCTTCATCAAGAACATAATATCCTTACCCAGTGCTTCTTGCTAGGATTTTATTAAAGGCTATTAAGCAAGCAGTACAATTATCTAGGATAAAACCTGACAAGATCTATACCTTTTAAACCAATGCACACATTAATGTATGCTGTAAAACCATCCCAGAGGGGCAAATTTTGTTGGCCAACATTACAAATTTTACACACAAGTCTCCATTAAAGATAACATGGCTATTACTGTACAGCTTGCCTTCCTTTCCATGCTCCTACACTCTCTCCAAGGAAGAACCCTCTTGATTTGAACTCAATGAAATTTGTCTCTTTCCAAGTCTTGTCTCCTTCCTTGGGCCTGGTTAGCTTTCTTAGAGGCCTATCTCTCCTTGGTTCTGAGAGCTAGTGCCACTAATCCTTTGCCTCTGCCAGCTTCAGCCTCCAGTCAGCACAAAGGAAGAAGATGGAATGAATCTGTCTCTTCCTCTGAGAGTGTCTGTAATGGGCTGAGGCTTGAGTTGATGCACTGAGGTCCCAAGCACATGAGGCTAAATAGTAATTGGACCATACCCTATTAATATATAAGCTTGGAGAAAGAATGGCCCCCGCCCACTTTTTGTGTAAGTCCTAATGTGTTGTATAGGAAATGACGATTTTGGTGGGTGGAGGCAGGAGAGTGGAAAAGGAAGGGGAAGGAGAGACTTTTGGCATTGCTATAGCGATGGTTTGCTCAGCGCAGACCACTCTCTGTTAGCTGGCTTCCTGTCGCAGATGCCCATATTGCTATAGCAATAAGTGTCTAGTGGGCTTCTGTGTCTGGCCTTGAGAGCTTCTTGCTTATATGCTGTACCCTGAGGTATACACCAATCATTATATCACTAGGAAACCATTATTTGTTGTAGGATTTAAAAAGTGCTAAACTAGATTTAACCACTGTCTCCTCAATTCCACTTACTTAGTACCTTGTAAGAATTCTAACAGCTGGATGTGTTTGCAATTCCACCAACAATGTATCAGTGTCCCAGTTTTCGTACATCCTCTCCAACATTCTGCATTATCTTTCCCTGTCATTCTAGCCAATCTGATAGGTGTGTAGTGGTATCTCAGTTGTCTTAATTTGGATTTCTCTGATTAATAATGATTTGGAGCATCTTTTCATATGACTAGAAATAGTTTCCATTTCTTTGTCTGAGATTGTCTGTTCATATCCTTTGACCATTTATCAATTGGATAATGGCTTGATTTCCTATAAATTAGAGTCAATTCTGTATATATTGTGAAAATGAGGGCTTTGTCATAACTTTTGACTGTAAAAATGTTATCCCAGTTTATTGCTTCCTTTCTAATCTTGTCTGCATTACTTTTGTTTGTATAAAGGCCTTTTAATTTGATATAATCAAAATTTTCTATTTTGTGATCAATAATGATCTCTAGTTCTTCTTTGGTCCTAAATTTCTTCCTCTTCTACAGGTCTGAGAAGTAAACTATCCTATGCTCTTCCAATTTATTTATAATCTCATTCTTTATGCCTAAATCATGAACCCATTTTGATCTTATCTTGGTATTAAGTTATGGGTCAATGCCTAGTTTCTGCCATACTAATTTCCAATTTTCCAAGCAATTTTTGTCAAATAGTGAGTTCTTATCCCCAAAACTGGGGTCTTTGGGTTTGTCAAATACTAGAATATTAAAGTTATTGGATATTTTGTCCTTTGAACCTAACCAATTCCATTGGTCAACTAGTCTATTTCTTAGCCAATACCAAATGGTTTTGGTAACCGCTGATTTATAATATAATTTTAGACCTGGTACAGCTAGGCCACTTTTGTTTGATTTTTTTTTTCATTAATTCCCTTGAAATTCTTGACCTTTTGTTTTTCCATATGAACTTTGTTGTTATTTTTTCTAGATCATCAAAATAGTTTTTTGGAAGTCTGATTGGTATAGTGCTAAATAAATAGATTAGTTTAGGTAATATTGTCATCTTTATTATATTTGCTCATCCAATCCAAGAGCATTTAATATTTTTCCAGTTGGTTAGATCAGACTTAATTTGTGTGGAAAGTGTTTTGTAGTTTTGCTCATAAAGTTTCTGATTTTCCCTTGGCAGATAGATTCCTAAATATTTTAAACTATCAGTTGTTAGTTTAAATGGAATTTCTCTTTGTAACTCTCACTGTTGGATTTTGTTAGTGATATATAAGAATGCTGATGACTTGTGTGGGTTTATTTTGTATCCTGCAACTTTGCTAAAGGTGTGGATTGTTTCTAATAACTTTTTGGTAGAATCTCTGGGGTTCTCTAAGTATACCATCATGTCATCAGCAAAGAGCGATAATTTGTTTTCCTCATTACCTACTCTAATTCCTTTAATCTCTTTCTCAACTCTTATTGCCAAAGCTAGCATTTCTAATACAATATTGAATAGCAATGGTGATAGTGGGCAACTTTGTTTCACTCCTGATCTTATTGGGAATGGTTCCAGTTTATCCCCATTACATATGATGCTTACTGCTGTTTTTAAATAGATGCTACTGATTATTTTAAGGAAAAGTCCATTTATTCCTATACTCTCAAGTGTTTTTAATAAGAATGGATGTTGGACTTTATCAAATGCTTTTTCTGCATCTATTGAGATGATCATATGGTTTTTGTTAATTTGGTTATTAATATGGCCAATTATACTGATAGTTTTCCTAATATTGAACCAGCCCTGCAATTCCTGGTATAAATTTTACTTGATCATGATGTATTATCCAGGGGATGATTTTCTGTAGTCATTTTGCTAATATCTTATTTAAGACTTTAACATCAATATTCATTAGGGAGATTGGTCTATAATTTTCTTTCTCTGTTTTCAACCTGCCTGGTTTAGGTATCAGTACCAAGTCTGTGTCATAAAAGGAATTTTGTAAGACTCCTTCATTCCCTATTTTTTCAACTAGTTCTATAGCATTGAGGCTAATTGTTCTTTAAATGTTTGGTAGAATTCACATGTAAATCTATCTGGTCCTGAGGATTTTTTCTTAGGGAGTTGCTTGTTGTATTTCTTTTTCTGAAATGGGACTATTTCAGCAATTTACTCCCTCTTCTGTTAATCTGGGAAGCCTCTATTTTTGGAGGTAGTTATCCATTTCACTTAGGTTATCAAATTTATTGGCATAAAGTTGGGCAAAGTAGCTTTTTATTATTGCTCTAATTTCCTCTTCATTGGTGGAGAGTTCTCCCTTTTCATTTTTAAGACTAACAAATTGATTTTCCTCTTTCCTTTTTCTAATCAGATTTACCAAAGGTTTATCTATTTTATTGTTGTTGTTGTTGTTGTTGTTGTTGTTGTTGTTTTATAAAACCAACTCTTAGTTTTATTTATTAGTTCAGTAGTTTTTTTTAATTTTCGATATCATTAATTTCTCCTTTTAATTTTTGTATTTCAAGTTTAGTATTTGATTGGGGGGGTTTTAATTTGGTCTTTTCCTAACTTTTTAAGTTGCAAGCCCAATTCATTGATATTTTCTTTCTCTATTTGATTCAAGTAAGCCTCTAAAGATATAAAATTTCTTTTTATTATTGCTTTGGCTGTATCCCACAAATTTTGATATGATGTCTCATCATTGTCATTATTTTGAGTGAAATTATTGTGCCTATAATTTGCTGTTTCACCCAATCATTCTTTAAGATGAAATTATTTAATTTCCAATTACTTTTTCATCTATTTACCCCTAACTTTTCGTTGAATGTAGTTTTATTGCATTGTGATCTGAAAAGAAAGCATTTACTATTTATGCCTTCCTATATTTCATTTTGGGGTCTTGATGTCCTAATATATGGTCAATTTATGTATAGGTTCCATGAACTGCTGAGAAGAAAGTACATTCCTTTCTGTCTCCATTCAATTTTCTCCAAAGATCTATCATGCCTAATTTTCTAATATTCTATTTACCTTTTTAATTTCTTTCTTATTTGCTTTGTGGTTTGATTTATTCATTTCTGAGAGTGCAAGACTGAGATCTCCCACTATTACAGTTTTGCTGTCTTTTTCTTCTTGAAACTCTCTTCATTTCTCCTTTAGGAAGTTGGATGCTATACCACTTGGTGCATATATGTTTAGTATTGATATTGCTTCATTGTTTATGCTACCCTTTAGCAAGATATAGTTCCCTTTCTTATCTCTTTTAATTTGATCAATTTTTGCTTTTGTTTGATCTGAGATAAGGATGTCTACCCCTGCTTTTTTGACTTCACCTGAAGCATAATAGATTCTGCTCCAGCCTTTTATCTTTACTCTCTTTGTATCTCCCTGCTTTAAATATGTTTCCTGTAAACAACATATTTTAGGGTTTTGACTTTTAATCCAGTCTGCTATCCACCTCTGCTTTATGGGAGAGTTCATTCCATTCACACTTATGGTTAGAATGACTAATTCTGTATTTCCTGCCATCTTATTATCCCCAGATTATGTTTTATTTTTATTACCCCCCTTCTCCCCTTTCCCAGTATTAAACTTATGGGCACCACTTACCTCATGCAGCTCTCCTTCTTTAGAATCCCTCCCACCTCCTTTGGATCCCTTCTCCTTTCTTGTACCCTTCCTTTATTAGTCTTTTCCTTTTCCCTTTTCCTCTCCCACTTTTTAATGAGGTGAGAGAGAGAAGTATCTCTGTAAATAAAATATGTCAATTATTTTCTTTTTGAGCCAAATGTGATGAGAGTAAGATTCACAAATTCTCTCTAAATTCCCTCAAATATGATAGGTTTCCTTTGCCTCTTCATGGGATGTAGTTACTCTCTTTTTATCTCCTCTTTTCCGTTTTCCTAATACTATCCCCTTTCCGTTTCTATTTCCCTTTTTTATGTTATATCAATAAAATCAAATTATACATGTAATCTTTATGTATATCCATAATAGCAATAAGTTCGCAAGAGTTCTTTTACCTTTTTCTGCTTCTCTTGAGTCCTATATTGGAGATCAAATTTTTTGTTTAGTTCTAGTTCTTTCCTTAGAAACCAATGAAATTCATCTTTTCATTAAATTTCCATCTTCTTCCCTGGAAGAAAATGCTCAGCTTAGCTGGGTAGTTTATTCTTGGCTGCATTCCAAGTTCTTCTGCCTTTCTGAATGTCAGATTCCAGGCTCTTCAATATTTTAATGTGGAAGCAACTAGATCTTGGATGATCCTTATTGTGGCTTCTCAGTATCTGAATTATTTTTTTCTGGCTGCTTCTAATATTTTTCCTTAATCTGATAATTCTGAAATTTACCCACAATATTCCTTGAAGTTTTTATTTTAGGGTCTTTTTTTTTTATGTGACAATCTTTTTTTTTTTTATTCTTAAATTTAATTTTATTTAATAATAACTTTGTATTGACAGAATCCATGCCAGAATAATTTTTACACATTATCCCTTGCAATCACTTATGTTTTGTTTTTTCCCCCTTCCTCCCTCCTCCCCCCCCCCAAGATGGCAAGCAGTCCTATATATGTTAAATATGTTGCAGTATATCCTAGATATAATACATATTTGCAGAACCGGACAGTTCTCCCGCTGCACAGGGAGAATTGGATTCAGAAGGTAAAAATAACTCAGGAAGAAAATAAAAAATCAAATAGTTCACATTCATTTCCCAGTATTCCTTCTTTGGGTGTAGCTGTTTCTGTCCATCATTTATCCAATGAAACTCAGTTAAGTCTCTTTGTCAGAGAAATCCACTTCCATCAGAATACATCTTCATACAATATCGTTGTCGAAGTGTATAATGATCTCCTGGTTCTGCTCATCTCACTTAGCATCAGTCCATGTAGGTCTCTCCAAGCTTCTCTGTATTCATCCTGCTGGTCATTCCTTACAGAGCAATAATATTCCATAACATTCATATACCACAATTTACCCAGCCATTCTCCAATTGATGGGCATCCATTCATTTTCCAGTTTCTAGCCACTACAAACAGGGCTGCTACAAACATTTTGGCACATACAGGTCCCTTTCCCTTTTTTAGTATCTCTTTGGGGTATAAGCCAATAGAAACACTGCTGGATCAAAGGGTATGCACAGTTTGATAACTTTTTGGGTATAATTCCAGATTGCTCTCCAGAATGGCTGGATTCGTTCACAACTCCACCAACAATACATCAGTGTACCCGTTTTCCCACATCCCCTCCAACATTCATCATTATTTTTTCCTGTCATCTTAGCCAATCTGACAGGTGTGTAATGATATCTCAGAGTTGTCTTAATTTGCATTTCTCTGATCAATAGTGATTTGGAACACTCTTTCATGTGGGTGGTAATAGTTTCAATTTCTTCATCTGAAAATTGTCTGTTCATATCCTTTGACCATTTTTCAATTGGAGAATGGCTTGATTTTTTTATAAATTTGAGTCAGTTCTCTATATATTTTGGAAATGAGGCCTTTATCAGAACCTTTAATTGTAAAGATGTTTTCCCAGTTTGTTGCTTCCCTCCTAATCTTGTTTGCATTCGTTCTGTTTGTACAAAGGCTTTTTAATTTGATATAATCAAAATTTTCTATTTTGTGATCGGTAATGGTCTCTAGTTCATCTTTGGTCACAAATTTCTTTTTCCTCCACAAGTCTGAGAGATAAACTATCCTATGTTCCTCTAATTTATTTATAATCTTGTTCTTTATGCCTAGGTCATGGACCCATTTTGATCTTATCTTGGTATGTGGTGTTAAGTGTGGGTCCTTGCCTAATTTCTGCCATACTAATTTCCAGTTATCCCAGCAGTTTTTATCAAATAATAAAATCTTATCCCAAAATTTAGAATCTTTGGGTTTGTCAAACACTAGATTGCTATAGTTGACTATTCTGTCTTGTGAACTTAACCTTTTCCACTGATCAACTAATCTATTTCTAAGCCAATACCAAATGGTTTTGGTGATTGCTGCTTTATAATATAATTTTAGATCAGGTACAGCTAGACCACCTTCATTTGATTTTTTAAAATTAATTTCCTTGAGATTCTTGACTTTTTATTGTACCATATGAATTTTGTTGTTATTTTTTCTAAATCATTAAAATATTTTCTTGGAAGTCTGATTGGTATAGCACTAAATAAATAGATTAGTTTAGGGAGTATTGTCATGTTTATTATATTCGCTCGGCCTATCCAAGAGCACTTAATATTTTTCCAATTATTTAAGTCTGACTTTATTTGTGTGAAAACTTTTTTGTAATTTTGCTCATATAATTCCTGACTTTCCTTTGGTAGGTAGATTCCCAAATATTTTATGCTATCAACAGTTGTTTTGAATGGAATTTCTCTTTGTATCTCTTGCTCTTGGATTTTGTTGGTGGTGTATAAGAATGCTGAGGATTTATGGGGATTTATTTTGTATCCTGCTACTTTGCTAAAATTATGAATTATTTCTAATAGCTTTTTAGTAGAATTTCTGGAGTTTTCTAGGTATACCATCATATCATCTGCAAAGAGTGATAGTTTGGTTTCCTCATTGCCTACTCTAATTCCTTTAATCTCTTTCTCGACTCTTATTGCAGAGGCTAGTGTTTCTAATACAATATTGAATAATAATGGTGATAGTGGGCAACCTTGCTTCACTCCAGATCTTACTGGGAAAGGTTCCAGTTTTTCCCCATTGCATATGATGCTTACTGAAAGTTTAAAATATATGCTCCTAACTATTTTAAGGAAAAGTCCTTTTATTCCTATGCTCTCAAGTGTTTTTATTAGGAATGGCTGTTGGATTTTATCAAATGCTTTTTCTGCATCTATTGAGATGATCATATGGTTTTTGTTTGGTTGGTTGTTGATACAGTCAATTATGTTAATAGTTTTCCTAATATTGAACCAGCCCTGCATTCCTGGTATAAATCCTACTTGGTCATAGTGTATTATCCTGGGGATGATTTTCTGTAATCTTTTTGCTAATATTTTATTTAAGATTTTAGCATCAATATTCATTAGGGAGATTGGTCTATAATTTTCTTTCTCTGTTTTCAGCCTACCTGGTTTAGGTATCAGTACCATATCTGTGTCATAAAAGGAGTTTGGTAGGACTCCTTCAATCCCTACTTCTTCAAATAGTTTATTTAGCATTGGAGTTAATTGATCTTTAAATGTTTGATAGAATTCAGATGTAAATCCATCTGGTCCTGGGGTTTTTTTCTTAGGGAGTTGATTGATAGTTTGTTCTATTTCTTTTTCTGAGATAGGAGTGTTTAGGATATTTACTTCTTCCTCTGTTAGTTTAGCCAAGTTATATTTTTGGAGGTATTCTATTTCATTTAAGTTGTCGAATTTATTGGCGTAAAGTTGGGCAAAGTAACTCCTAATTATTGCTCTAATTTCCTCTTCGTTAGTGGTGAGTTCTCCCTTTTCATTTTTAAGACTAACAATTTGATTTTCCTCTTTCCTTTTTTTAATCAGATTTACTAAGGGTTTGTCTGTTTTGTTGGTTTTTTCATAGAACCAACTCTTAGTTTTATTAATTAATTCAATAGTTTTTTTACTTTCAATTTTATTGATCTCTCCTTTTATTTTTTGAATTTCAAGTTTAGTGTTTGATTGGGGGTTTTTAATTTGTTCCTTTTCTAGCATTTTTAGTTGCAAGCCCAATTCATTGACCTTTTCTTTCTCTATTTTATACAAATAGGCCTCTACAGATATGAGATTTCCCCTTATTACCACTTTGGCTGCATCCCATACATTTTGGTATGATGTCTCATTATTATCGTTTTCTTGGATGAAGTTATTAATTATGTCTATAATTTGCTGTTTCACCCAATCATTCTTTATTATGAGATTATTTAGTTTCCAATTATTTTTTGGTCTACTTTCCTGTGGCTTTTTATTGAATGTAATTTTCAATGCATCGTGGTCTGAAAAGGATGCATTCACTATTTCTGCCTTACTGCATTTGAGTTTGAGGTTTTTATGTCCTAATATATGGTCAATTTTTGTATAAGTTCCATGAACTGCTGAAAAGAAGGTGTACTCCTTTCTGTCTCCATTACATTTTCTCCAGAGATCTATCATATCTAATTTTTCTAGTATTCTATTTATCTCTTTGACTTCTTTTTTATTTATTTTGTGGTTTGATTTATCTAATTCTGAGAGTGCAAGGTTGAGATCTCCCACTATTATAGTTTTACTGTCTATTTCTTCTTGCAGCTCTCTTAATTTCTCTTTTAAGAATTTAAATGCTACAGTACTTGGTGTATATATGTTTAATATAGATACTGCTTCATTATTCATTCTACCCTTTAGTAAGATATAGTGCCCTTCCTTATCTCTTTTGATTAGATCAATTTTTGCTTTAGCTTGATCTGAGATCAGGATGGCTACCCCTGCTTTTTTGGCTTCACCTGAAGCATAGTAGGTTTTGCTCCAACCTTTTACCTTTAACCTGCATGTATCACCCCGCTTCAGGTGTGTTTCCTGTAAACAACATATTGTAGGATTCTGGCTTTTAATCCATTCTGCTAATCGCTTCCTCTTTATAGAGGAGTTTACCCCGTTCACATTTATGGTTAAAATGACCAATTCTGTATTACTTGCCATCTTGTTAACCCCGGTTTATGCTTTTCTCCCTTCTTACTCCCTTCCCCCCTTCCCAGTATTAAGCTTGTGAGCACCACTTGCTTCTCACAGCCCTCCCTTTTTTAGTATCCCTCCCCTCCCCTTAGAGTTCCCCCCCCCCTAACTTAGCCCTTTCCCTCCCAGTTACCATATTCCCTTCCACTTAGCTTATTCCTTCCCTTTTCACTTTTCCCTTCTCACTTTTCAATGAGGTGGGAGAAGTTTCACCATAGATTGAATATGTCTAAAATTCTTCTCTTAATGCCAATTCTGAAAGCAGTAAAATACTCACTATATTCATCCCTCTCCATTCTTTCTCTCAGATATACTAGGTTTTCTTTGCCTCTTCATGAAATGTAGTACCCCCACTTTCCCTTTTTCTGGTACAATGTCCTTTCCACATCTAGTTTCTAGAACAAGGTATACATGTATTCTTTATACATCTTTATAGCCGAAATATAGTTCCCAAGATTAATCTTTACCTTTTTAGATTTCTCTTGAGTTCTGTGCTTGTAGATCAAATTTTTTGTTAAGTTCTGGCTTTTTCATCAGAAATAGATGAAATTCGCTTGCTTCGTTGAATGTCCATCTTCTTCCCTGGAAAAAGATGCTCAGTCTCGCTGGGTAAGTTATTTTTGGTTGCATACCAAGTTCCTTAGCCTTTTGGAATATCATATTCCAGGCCCTTTGATCCTTTAATGTGGATGCTGCCAGATCCTGGGTGATCCTTATTGTGGCTCCTTGATACTTGAATTGGGTTTTTCTAGCTGCTTGCAGTATTTTTTCCTTCGCCTGAGGGTTCTGGCATTTGGCCACTATATTCCTTGGTATTTTGATTTTAGGATCCCTTTCAGTAAGGGATCGATGAATTCTTTCAATGTCTATTTTACCTTCTGTTTCTATGACTTCTGGGCAGTTCTCTTTGAAAATTTCCTGGAAAATAGTGTCCAGGCTCTTTTTTTCATCATACTTTTCTGGAAGTCCAATGATTCTCAGGTTGTCTCTCCTGAATCTGTTTTCCAGGTCTGTTGTCTTCCCCAGAAGGTATTTCACATTCTTTTCCATTGTTTGATTTTTTTGGATTTGCTTGACTGATTCTTCTTGTCTCCTCGAGTCATTCAATTCCAATTGTTCGACCCTGATTTTCAGTGAGGTATTTTCTTCACTCACTTTTTAAAGATCTTTTTCTAATTGTCCAATTGAGTTCTTTTGTTCTGTGGAATTTTTTTTCCATTTCGCCAATTTTGTTTTCCAGTTCACCAATCCTATTTTTCAAGGATTTGGTTTCTTTATCCACTCTCTCTTTAACTGACTTCTCCAGGCTCTTTTGCCTAGCCTCCCTCTCCTTTTGCAGAGCCTCACTCTGCTTTTGCCAAGTCTCCCTCTCCTTTTGCAAAGCCTCCCTCTGCTTTTGCCAAGCCTCCTTATCCTTTTGCAAAGCCTCCCTCTCCTTTTCCCATTTTTCTTCTAGCTCCCTTGTGAGAGCCTTTTTAATTTCCTCCATGAGATTCATCTGTGTTGAGGAACATATGATCTCCTCCTTTGGGGATTCACCTGGGGACTGTTTGTTTTTAGTCTCCTCAGGATTTGGAGTCTGCTCTTTATCTGTATAGAAGCTGTCAAGGGTTAAATTCTTTTTCAGTTTCTTGCTCATTCTGTCTATTAATCAAAGACAAACTATCAAAGAAACAGAAGAAAAAAAACCCTTGAATGGAGGCTGCTTTCTTTGGGGGAGGGGCAGGGTAGTCATGAGGCACGGGTCCTACTGTGCTATGGCACCTGTGCTCTGAGATCCGAGAGCGCTGAGACACTGTGGGGGAGGGGTGGCCAGGTCCCGAGAGACTCCAGCTGTTTGGGGTTGTATTCTTTACCCTTGGTGTTTTTAGCTTCTCTGCTGGGCTGCTGACTTGCTGCCGGAGCAAAGTATCTAATCCTGTAGCAAGGCTCTCCCCTCAGAGACGGCTGCGATCACGCCCCACCCCCTCTCCACACTACTCGGCTCTGAGCTGCTATCTGTGCTCTCGCTGCAGCTGCTGCCCGCAGACTGCTTCCGATTTAAATACCGTCCCCGCCCTCACGCAAAAACAGACCTTTCTTGATGAGTCTCAAGGATGGTTTCTCTTGGTAAGTAATTGTATGTTTTTTTTCAGTCGAGCATTAATTCAGAGGCATGAAATGAAATGGATAGTGAGAGAAAAACATGGAGGTTACACAGCAGTGTGTTTCCTCTCCGCCATCTTGGCCGGAAGTCTATTTTAGGGTCTTTTTCAGAAGATATTCAATGAATTATTTCAATGCCTATTATACTTTCTGATACTATAACATCTGGGCAATTCTCTTTGATGATTTCCTGTGAAATAGTATCTTTCTTTCATCCTAATTTTCAGGAAGTCCAATAATCCTCAGAGTATCTTCCCTAGATCTATTTTCCAGGTCTGTTGTTTTTCCAAGTAGACATTTAACTTTTTTTTTTTTTTTTTTTTGGTTTTGCTTGACTGATTCTTGATGTCTTAATGAATCATTCATTTCTAAATTTTCAGTTCTGATTTTTAATGACATTTTCTTCATTAGCTTTTTTTACATCTTTATTTATATGTCCAAATGAGTTTTTAAATGAGTTGTTTTGTTCTATGGAATTTTTTACTGTTTCACCAATTTTTTTTTTAACGAGTTATTTTATTTTTCTAATTCACAAGTCCTACTTTTCTGGGAATACTTTATCTTTTCCAATTCACAAATTCTACTTTCTTGGGAGTTTTTTTATTTTTTTATTTTTTTACTTTTTCCTATTTACATTTCAGGAAGTTGTTTTCTTTTTCCACTTCATCATTTTTTTTTTCTGTAAGTGAGTTATAAGGCTTTTCTGTACTCTCTTGCATAACTTCTCTTTCTTTTCCCTATTTTTCCTCTAGCTCTCTTTTAAGATTTTTTTATTATTTCTTCTAGGAGAGCCTTGTGTGATGGTGACCAGGCTATTACATCTCCCTTTGGGGTTTTGTCTGGAGACTGTCTGCTATTAGTCTCCTTGGGGTTGAAAAAACTTTCTTTCTTTCTGCATAGAAGCTATCGATAATCAGTTAGGCTTTTTTTAATTCATTTTTAAAAATCCCTTATTGTTGGCCTTCGGGGCAAGGACATTATCAGCTTCCTGTTCAGGGCAGGGACAGATATGTGGAAAGTAGCTATCTTGCAAATGGGCTTCAAAGAGTGGCTGACCAGCAGAAGTGCTCTGGGATAAGCTTTGCACCAGAAGTTTCTCTATGCTGGTAACAAGGGCTGAACCATGGAGGTGCCTTGCTAAGAGCCCCACAGTGTGGATTCGCGACTGCCCTGGGATTAGAGGCTGAGCAGTGGAAATCACTGCTCCAAGCAGAACCTTGCCATTGGAAATTAGCTGTTGTCCTGAAAGATCCCCACACCAACCGGAAGTGTCTCAGTTCTATTGCTGTAGGCTGAGCCTCTTGCTATGCAGATAGAGGTTGCCCTGGGCTGAGGCCCCTTGCCATGCAGATTTGTGACTGCCCTGGACAAAAGCCCTGTGCTACAGAATGCAGCTGCACAGCTGTGCTGTTGTCTGTGCTTAGTCACTCACTTCCAGTGCTGTGTGGGTGTAGCCAGATCCTGTTAGATTCTGGCATTTTTTGGAGTACACTTTACCTTTGGCTGTAATTTCTCTGCTGGTCTACTGTTTTGCAATCAAAGCAGAGCATCCAACCTGTGGTAGAGTCTTCCTTGTAAATTTTGCAACCATAGAGACCACTCCTATCCTGTCCGCTCTGTGTGCTAGCCTCTCCTTCTATCTCCCTGCTTGTGCTGGTCTGCTCCTATTATTTAGGACAAACCTTTTCTGATGATATTTCAGAATAATCTTCAGCTGGTAAGTTGTTGTACTTCAAGTCTTTGAGAATTTTACTAGTCAAGCACTAATTTTGAGGCTGAATTTGATAATTAGTAGTAAAAGTATGAGAGGAGTTTAGAATGTTGCGTGTGTTTTCTCCACCATCTTGGCTCTACCCCAATTGCATTTATTTCTGATGACAAAACCAGAGGTAAATAAAAAGTTTGACCTCCAAATATAGGACTCAAGAGAAGCATAAAAAGGTAAAAAGAAGTCTTGAGAACTGTATTTCTGTTATGAATATACATAAAGAGTACATGTATAATTTGGTTTTACTGCTATAATATAAAAAAAGGATCTAGAGTTGGAAAGGAAATTGTACCAGAAAAATGGGAAAGTGGAGGTTACATCTCATGAAGAGGCAAAGGAAACCTATTATCTCTGAGAGACAGAAGGGAGGGGGATGAACATAGTGCTCTCATCAGAACTAGCTCAAAGAGAAAATATTAGACATAATCATTTTACAGAGAAACTTCTTCCACCTCATTGAAAAGTGGCATGGGGAAAAGCAAAAAGGAAAATAGAAGGAAATACAAAAATTATAAGGGAAAGGTTTAAGAAAAGGGAAGGTACTCTAAGGATAGGAGGGATCCTAAAGTGGGAGAGCTGCATGAGGCAAGTGGTGCTTGTAAGATTAATACTGGGGAGGGGATAAGGGGGAAAGGGAAGAGAAAAGCCCAATCTGGGGTTAACAAGATGGAAGGAAATACAGAATTAATAATTTCAATCATAAATGTGAATGGGGTAAACTAACCTATACAAAAATTGACCATATATTAGGACATAAAGACCTCAAAATAAAATGCAGAAAGGCAGAAATAATAAATGCATTTTTTTTCAGATTATGATGCAATAAAAAAAATACATTCAATAAAGGGCCAGGGGAAAACAGATCAAAAAGAAATTGGAAACTAAAAAATCTCATCGTAAAGAATGAATGGGTGAAACAGCAAATCATAGACATCATCAATAATTTCATACAAGAGAATGACAGTAATGAGAAAACAACTCAAAATTTATGGGATAAAGCCAAAGCAGTAATAAGGGGACATTTTATATCTCTATATACTTACTTGTATAAAATAGAGAAAGAGAAGGTCAATAAATTGGGCTTGCAACTAAAAAAAGCTAGAAAAAGAACACATTAAAACCCTCCAATCAAACAACAAACTTGAAATTCTAAAAATAAAAGCAAAGATCAATAAAATTGAAACTAAAAAAGCTACTGAATTACTAAATAAAACTGAATTGATTTTATGAAAAAAACAAAACAAAACAAATAAACCTTTAGTTAATTTGATTAGAAAAAGCAAAGAGGAAAATCAAATTTTTAGTCTCAAAAATGAAAGTGAGAACTACCCACCAATGAAGAGGAAACTAGAGCTTTGGCAATAAGATAATAATTCATTTCTTCTTTCTTTCCTTCCTTCCTTCCTTTCTTCCCTTCTTCCTTCCCTCCTTCCTTCTCTCCTTCCATCCTTCTTTCCTTTTTTCCTTCCTTCTTTCCTTCCTTCCCTCCTTCCTTCCCTTCTTCTTTCCTTTCTTCCTTCCTTCTTTCACTCTAAAAGAATTAGAGTAGGTAATGAGGAAACCAAATTCTGACTCTTTGCAGGTGATATGATGCTATACTTGTATAACCCCAGAGAATTAATTTAAAAGCTATTAGAAATAATCCACAACTTTATCAAAGTTGCAGGATACAAAATAAATTAGCATAAATATTTAACATTCATATAACACAAAGGTTTAAAAATTATTTTACAAATATTATTACATCTTACCCACCCAATAATCCTGTGCTATCAATGTTATACTATTATGTCCATTTTAAATATGAGGAAACAGTGTAGGAGATTTGCCCATGGTTACACAGCTAGTAGCAACCTAAGATTGGATTTTAACTTAGGACTTCCTGATTTCAAATAATTTATCACTTAGTGCTCAAGCTTCTAGAGATAAACTTCTCCAAAATATGTAGGCTGGTTTTATAACAAAGACATGAGTTATTACTGAGACTACAAGTCTTTTTTATGTGAAAGAATGTGCTACTAGGTTGTGCTTTGCTAGTTTAGAATCTACAGATGTGGAACTGACAGCATATAGAGAAGCTCACAATTAAAAATTTTGTGGAGGAAAAATCCTTAAATCCTTTCAAAATTTAAATGACATTGAAAGTTTTTTTTTTTAATAAATTTTCCTTTCCAAGAAATGTTAATGTTTCCATGTCTTAATATATTAGAATACTCTATTCTTACTTCCTAAATATTTGTGTATTCACTGATGAGTCAAATTATCACTTTTTAAATAGAACTTTAAAATTACATCTGGTTGGTTATTACATAGATGGTTATTACATGTATCTATATGTATAAATGCACATACATGCATATGTATGTACATATGTGCATATGTACGTGTGAATATTATATGTATATATGTATACCCATTTTTTAATGGGAATTCGCTAGTGTTTGTATTCATTTTTCTTTTGTTCTTGTGAACTTCTACTTTAGCTTGATTTAAAGTTAATTTTTCCCATAGTCATTGTCTCTGATATTGTTTATTTATCATCATCTAATAATATGATTAAAATTCATCATGCAAGAAATGAATTTTTATTATTTTTACTTCTCAACTAAGGTAGTACACTTAGAAAAAGTATCTGAGAAACAGAATTAAAATAAATAGCTTAATTATGTAACAAGACACAAATATTACTAGACATTTCAATAAGATATATTACTTTATATATATAATTTTTATTTATTATTGTCTTCATATATATATATCTTTATATTGACATAATTTCCTTCCTTCCTTCCCTCCCTCCTTCCTTCTTTTTTTCCTTCTTTCCCCTTCCTTCCTTCCTTCCTTCCTTCCTTCCTTCCTTCCTTCCTTCCTTCCTTCCTTTCTTCCTTCCTTCCTTCCTTTCTTCCTTCCTTCCTTCTTTTCTTCCTTCTTTCCTTCCTTCTCAGTCTTCTAACTTACTATCCTTGATACAAGTCAGGAACTTGATTTTGACCTTGTTGAGGGTGTTGCTACCAATTCTTCCTGGCAAGCAAATGGTTCATAAGACTTAAAGAACAAATGAGATTATTTACAAGTCATTGGAGATTAATATGCCATGACTGGAGATTAATCTACCTTGATTCTTCACAATGACACAGTTCTTTCATTTAGGAAAGTGTTTATTATGATCTTATCAATACATGATCTACTTTATAAAGATCAGACTAACTACAAATTTCTCTTAACCATTAATCTGGCTACTTGGGTCACAACAATGCAAAAAACAATAACTATCCCAAAATGAGCCTTCCCCAATCCAGTCCTTTGTGGTATATATATATATATATATATATATATATTATATATATATATATATATATATATATATATATATATATATATTTTTTTTTTTTTCTTTCTTTTTTTTTTTTTTTATTAAATTTTTTATTTAATAATTACATTATATTTACACTCATTTCTGTTCCGATTTTTTTTCCCCTCCCTCCCTCCACCCCCTCCCCTAGATGGCAAGCAGTCCTTTATATGTTGGATATGTTGCAGTATATCCTAGATACAATATATGTTTGCAGAACCGAACAGTTCTCTTGTTGCGTAGGGAGAATTGGATTCAGAAGGTATAAATAATCCGGGAAGAGAAACAAAAATGCAGATAGTTCACATTCGTTTCCCAGTGTTCTTTCTTTGGGTGTAGCTGCTTTTGTCCGTCATTTATCAATTGAAACTCAGGTCTCTTTGTCAAAGAAATCCACTTCCATCAAAATATGTCCTCATACAATATCGTTGTCGAAGTGTATAATGATCTCCTGGTTCTGCTCATTTCACTTAGCATCAGTTCATGTAGGTCTCTCCAAGCCTCTCTGTATTCATCCTGCTGGTCATTTCTTACAGAACAATAATATTCCATAACATTCATATACCACAATTTACCCAGCCATTCTCCAATTGATGGGCATCCATTCATTTTCCAGTTTCTAGCCACTACAAACAGGGCTGCTACAAACATTTTGGCACATACAGGTCCCTTTCCCTTCTTTAGTATTTCTTTGGGATATAAGCCCAATAGAAACACTGCTGGATCAAAGGATATGCACATTTTGATAATTTTTTGGGCATAATTCCAGATTGCTCTCCAGAATGGTTGGATTCGTTCACAACTCCACCAACAATGCATTAGTGTCCCAGTTTTCCCGCATCCCCTCCAACATTCATCATTATTTTTTCCTGTCATCTTAGCCAATCTGACAGGTGTGTAGTGGTATCTCAGAGTTGTCTTAATTTGCATTTCTCTGATCAATAATGATTTGGAACACTCTTTCATATGAGTGGTAATAGTTTCAATCTCATCCTCTGAAAATTGTCTGTTCATATCCTTTGACCATTTATCAATTGGAGAATGGCTTGATTTCTTATAAATTTGAGTCAGTTCTCTATATATTTTGGAAATGAGGCCTTTATCAGAACCTTTAACTGTGAAAATGTTTTCCCAGTTTGTTGCTTCCCTTCTAATCTTGTTTGCATTAGTTTTATTTGTACAAAGGCTTTTTAATTTGATGTAATCGAAATTTTCTATTCTGTGATCAGTAATGGTCTCTAGTTCATCTTTGGTCACAAATTTCTTTCTCCTCCACAAGTCTGAGAGATAAACTATTCTATGTTCCTCTAATTTATTTATAGTCTCGTTCTTTATGCCTAGGTCATAGACCCATTTTGATCTTATCTTGGTATATGGTGTTAAGTGTGGGTCCATGCCTAATTTCTGCCATACTAATTTCCAATTATCCCAGCAGTTTTTATCAAATATTGAATTCTTTTCCCAGAAGTTAGGGGCTTTGGGTTTGTCAAACACTAGATTGCTATAGTTGACTATTCTGTCTTGTGAGCCTAGCCTTTTCCACTGATCCACTAATCTATTTCTTAGCCAATACCAAATGGTTTTGGTGACTGCTGCTTTATAATATAATTTTAGATCAGGTACAGCTAGGCCACCTTCATTTGATTTTTTTTTCATTAATTCCCTTGAGATTCTCGACTTTTTATTGTTCCATATGAATTTTGTTGTTATTTTTTCTAGATCAATAAAATATTTTCTTGGAAGTCTGATTGGTATAGCACTAAATAAATAGATTAGTTTAGGGAGTATTGTCATCTTTATTATGTTCGCTCGGCCGATCCAAGAGCACTTAATATTTTTCCAATTATTTAAGTCTGACTTTATTTGTGTGGAGACTTTTTTATAATTTTGCTCATATAATTCCTGACTTTCCTTTGGTAGATAGATTCCCAAATATTTTATGGTATCAACAGTTATTCTGAATGGAATTTCTCTTTGTATCTCTTGCTGTTGGGTTTTGTTGGTGATGTATAAAAATGCTGAGGATTTATGGGGATTTATTTTGTAGCCAGCTACTTTGCTAAAATTATGAATTATTTCCAATAGCTTTTTGGTAGAATCTCTGGGGTTCTCTAGGTATACCATCATATCATCTGCAAAGAGTGATAGTTTGGTTTCCTCATTGCCTACTCTAATTCCTTTTATATCTTTCTCGACTCTTATTGCCGAGGCTAGTGTTTCTAATACGATATTAAATAATAATGGTGATAGTGGGCAACCTTGCTTCACTCCAGATCTTACTGGGAAAGGTTCCAGTTTTTCCCCATTGCATATGATGCTTACTGATGGTTTTAAATATATGCTCCTGACTATTTTAAGGAAAAGTCCATTTATTCCTATGCTCTCAAGTGTTTTTATTAGGAATGGATGTTGGATTTTATCAAATGCTTTTTCTGCATCTATTGAGATGATCATGTGGTTTTTGTTTGTTTGGTTATTGATATAGTCAATTATGCTAATAGTTTTCCTAATATTGAACCAGCCCTGCATTCCTGGTATAAATCCTACTTGGTCATAGTGTATTATCCTGGTGACAATTTTCTGTAATCTTTTTGCTAATATTTTATTTAAGATTTTAGCATCAATATTCATTAGGGAGATTGGTCTATAATTTTCTTTCTCTGTTTTCAGCCTACCTGGTTTAGGTATCAGTACCATATCTGTGTCATAAAAGGAGTTTGGTAGGACTCCTTCAATCCCTATTTTTTCAAATAGTTTATATAACATTGGAGTTAATTGTTCTTTAAATGTTTGGTAGAATTCACATGTAAATCCATCTGGTCCTGGGGATTTTTTCTTAGGGAGTTGATTGATAGTTTGTTCTATTTCTTTTTCTGAGATGGGACTGTTTAGGATATTTACTTCTTCCTCTGTTAGTTTGGGCAAGCTGTATTTTTGGAGGTATTTTTCTATTTCATTTAAGTTGTCGAATTTATTGGCATAAAGTTGGGCAAAGTAACTCCTAATTATTGCTCTAATTTCCTCTTCGTTAGTGGTGAGTTCTCCCTTTTCATTTTTAAGACTAACAATTTGATTTTCCTCTTTCCTTTTTTTAATCAGATTTACTAAGGGTTTGTCTATTTTGTTGGTTTTTTCATAGAACCAACTCTTAGTTTTATTAATCAATTCAATAGTTTTTTTACTTTCAATTTTATTGATCTCACCTTTTACTTTTAGAATTTCAAGTTTAGTGTTTGACTGGGGGTTTTTAATTTGTTCCTTTTCTAGCATTTTTAATTGCAAACCCAATTCATTGACCTTCTCTTTCTCTATTTTATACAAATAGGCCTCTAGAGATATGAAATTTCCCCTTATTACCGCTTTGGCTGCATCCCATACATTTTGGTATGATGTCTCATTATTATCGTTTTCTTGGGTGAAGTTATTAATTATGTCTATGATTTGCTGTTTTACCCAATCATTCTTTAGTATGAGATTATTTAGTTTCCAATTATTTTTTGGTCTACTTCCCCCTGCTTTTTTGTTGAATGTAATTTTCATTGCATCGTGGTCTGAAAAGGATGCATTTACTATTTCTGCCTTACTACATTTGAGTTTGAGGTTTTTATGTCCTAATATATGGTCAATTTTTGTATAGGTTCCATGAACTGCTGAAAAGAAAGTGTATTCCTTTCTGTCTCCATTACATTTTCTCCAGAGATCTATCATATCTAGCTTTTCTAGTATTCTGTTTACCTCTTTGACTTCTTTCTTATTTATTTTCTGGTTTGATTTATCTAATTCTGAGAGTGCAAGGTTAAGATCTCCCACTATTATAGTTTTACTGTCTATTTCTTCTTGCAGCTCTCTTAGTTTCTCTTTTAAGAATTTAGATGCTACCCCACTTGGTGCATATATGTTTAATATAGATAGTGCTTCATTATCCATGCTACCCTTTAGCAAGATATAGTGTCCTTCCTTATCTCTTTTAATTAGGTCAATTTTTGCTTTAGCTTGATCTGAGATCAGGATGGCTACCCCTGCTTTTTTGACTTCACCTGAAGCATAGTAGATTTTGCTCCAACCTTTTACCTTTAACCTGCATGTATCTCCCCGCTTCAGGTGTGTTTCCTGTAAACAACATATTGTAGGATTCTGGCTTTTAATCCATTCTGCTAACCGCTTCCTCTTTATGGGGGAGTTTACCCCGTTCACGTTTATGGTTAGAATGACCAATTCTGTATTACTTGCCATCTTGTTAACCCCGGTTTATGCTTTCCTCCCTTCTTTCCCCTTTCCCCCCCTTCCAAGTATTAAGCTTGTGAGCACCCCTTGCTTCTCACAGCCCTCCCTTTTTAGTGTCCCTCCCCCCGCCTTAGAGTTCCTCCCCCTATCTTACCCCTTTCCCTCCCAGTTCCCGTATTCCCTTCCGCTTAGCTTATTCCTTCCCTTTCCACTTTTCCCTTCTCACTTTTCAATGAGATGGGAGAAGTTTCACCATAGATTGAATATGTCTTAAGATTTTTCACTTAAAGCCAATTCTGAAGGCAGTAAGATACCCACTATATTCATCCCCCTCCATTCTTTCTCTCAGATATAATAGGTTTCCTATGCCTCTTCATGAGATGTACTACCCCCACTTTACCCTTTTTCTGGTACAATGTCCTTTCCACATCAATTTCTAGAACAAGGTATACATGTATTCTTTATACATCTATATAGTCAAAATATAGTTCCCAAGATTAATCTTTACCTTTTTAGATTTCTCTTGAGTTCTATATTTGTAGATCAAACTTTTTGTTAAGTTCTGGTTTTTTCATCAGAAATAGATGAAATTCGCTTACTTCGTTGAATGTCCATCTTCTTCCCTGGAAAAAGATGCTCATTCTCGCTGGGTAAGTTATTTTTGGTTGCATACCAAGTTCCTTAGCCTTTCGGAATATCATATTCCAGGCCCTTCGATCTTTTAATGTGGATGCTGCCAGATCCTGGGTGATCCTTATTGTGGCTCCTTGATACTTGAATTGGGTTTTTCTAGCCGCTTGCAATATTTTTTCTTTCACCTGAGGGTTCTGGCATTTGGCCACTATATTCCTTGGTGTTTTGATTTTAGGATCCCTTTCAGTGGGTGATCGATGAATCCTTTCAATGTTTATTTTTTCCTCTGTTCCTATGACTTCTGGGCAGTTCTCTTTGATAATTTCCTGGAAGACAGTGTCCAGGCTTTTTTTTTCATCATGTTTTTCTGGGAGTCCAATGATTCTCAGATTGTCTCTCCTGGATCTGTTTTCCAGGTCTGTTGTCTTCCCCAGAAGGTATTTCACATTTTTCTCCATTGTTTGATTTTTTTGGATTTGCTTGACTGATTCTTCTTGTCTCCTCGAGTCATTCAATTCCACTTGTTCAATTCTGATTTTCAGTGAAGTATTCTCTTCACTCACTTTTTTAAAATCTTTCTCTAATTGTCCAATTGAGTTCTTTTGTTCTGTGGAATTTTTTTCCATTTCGCCAATTTTGTTTTTTAGAGAGCTGTTTTCTGTTTCCAGTTCACTAATCCTATTTTTCAAGGATTTTACTTCTTTATCCACTCTCTCTTTAACTTTCTCCAGACTCTTTTCCCATTTTTCTTCTAGCTCCCTTGTGAGAGCCTTTTTAATCACTTCTATGAGGTTCATCTGTGCTGAGGAACAGATGATTTCCTCCTTTGGGGAATCACCTGGGGACTGCCTGTTTTTAGTCTCCTCAGGATTTAGAGTCTGCTCTCTATCTGTATAGAAGCTGTCAAGGGTTAAAGTCCTCTTCAGCTTCTTGCTCATTAAAAGGACTTGGATTCATGGAATCTGAGGATCAGTTATATATATATATATAGAGAGAGAGAGAACATGGATAAGCTGGAGACCAACAAAAAGATAGTAACCAGAATATTAAAAGGACTTGGATTCATGGAATCTGAGGATCAGTTATATATATATATAGAGAGAGAGAGAACATGGATAAGCTGGAGACCAACAAAAAGATAGTAACCAGAATATTAAAAGGACTTGGATTCATGGAATCTGAGGATCAGTTATATATATATATATATATATATATATATAGAGAGAGAGAGAACATGGATAAGCTGGAGACCAACAAAAAGATAGTAACCAGAATATTAAAAGGACTTGGATTCATGGAATCTGAGGATCAGTTATATATATATATATATATATATATATATATATATATATATATATATATAGAGAGAGAGAGAACATGGATAAGCTGGAGACCAACAAAAAGATAGTAACCAGAATATTAAAAGGACTTGGATTCATGGAATCTGAGGATCAGTTATATATATATATAGAGAGAGAGAGAACATGGATAAGCTGGAGACCAACAAAAAGATAGTAACCAGAATATTAAAAGGACTTGGATTCATGGAATCTGAGGATCAGTTATATATATATATAGAGAGAGAGAGAACATGGATAAGCTGGAGACCAACAAAAAGATAGTAACCAGAATATTAAAAGGACTTGGATTCATGGAATCTGAGGATCAGTTATATATATATATAGAGAGAGAGAGAACATGGATAAGCTGGAGACCAACAAAAAGATAGTAACCAGAATATTAAAAGGACTTGGATTCATGGAATCTGAGGATCAGTTATATATATATATATATATATATATATATATATATATATATATATATATATATATATATATAGAGAGAGAGAGAGAACATGGATAAGCTGGAGACCAACAAAAAGATAGTAACCAGAATATTAAAAGGACTTGGATTCATGGAATCTGAGGATCAGTTATATATATATATATATATATATATATATATATATATATATATATATATATATATATATATATATATATATATATATATATATATATATATATATATATATATATATATATATAGAGAGAGAGAGAACATGGATAAGCTGGAGACCAACAAAAAGATAGTAACCAGAATATTAAAAGGACTTGGATTCATGGAATCTGAGGATCAGTTATATATATATATATATATATATATATATATATATATATATATATATATATATAGAGAGAGAGAGAACATGGATAAGCTGGAGACCAACAAAAAGATAGTAACCAGAATATTAAAAGGACTTGGATTCATGGAATCTGAGGATCAGTTATATATATATATATATAGAGAGAGAGAGAACATGGATAAGCTGGAGACCAACAAAAAGATAGTAACCAGAATATTAAAAGGACTTGGATTCATGGAATCTGAGGATCAGTTATATATATATATAGAGAGAGAGAGAACATGGATAAGCTGGAGACCAACAAAAAGATAGTAACCAGAATATTAAAAGGACTTGGATTCATGGAATCTGAGGATCAGTTATATATATATATATAGAGAGAGAGAGAACATGGATAAGCTGGAGACCAACAAAAAGATAGTAACCAGAATATTAAAAGGACTTGGATTCATGGAATCTGAGGATCAGTTATATATATATATATATATATAGAGAGAGAGAGAACATGGATAAGCTGGAGACCAACAAAAAGATAGTAACCAGAATATTAAAAGGACTTGGATTCATGGAATCTGAGGATCAGTTATATATATATATAGAGAGAGAGAGAGAGAGAGAGAGAGAGAGAGAGAGAGAGAACATGGATAAGCTGGAGACCAACAAAAAGATAGTAACCAGAATATTAAAAGGACTTGGATTCATGGAATCTGAGGATCAGTTATATATATATATATAGAGAGAGAGAGAACATGGATAAGCTGGAGACCAACAAAAAGATAGTAACCAGAATATTAAAAGGACTTGGATTCATGGAATCTGAGGATCAGTTATATATATATATAGAGAGAGAGAGAACATGGATAAGCTGGAGACCAACAAAAAGATAGTAACCAGAATATTAAAAGGACTTGGATTCATGGAATCTGAGGATCAGTTATATATATATATAGAGAGAGAGAGAGAACATGGATAAGCTGGAGACCAACAAAAAGATAGTAACCAGAATATTAAAAGGACTTGGATTCATGGAATCTGAGGATCAGTTATATATATATATAGAGAGAGAGAGAACATGGATAAGCTGGAGACCAACAAAAAGATAGTAACCAGAATATTAAAAGGACTTGGATTCATGGAATCTGAGGATCAGTTATATATATATATAGAGAGAGAGAGAGAGAGAGAGAGAGAGAGAGAACATGGATAAGCTGGAGACCAACAAAAAGATAGTAACCAGAATATTAAAAGGACTTGGATTCATGGAATCTGAGGATCAGTTATATATATATATATATCTTTATATTGACATAATTTCCTTCCTTCCTTCCTTCCTTCCTTCCTTCTTTCCTTCCTTCCTTCTTTCCTTCCTTCCTTCCTTCCTTCCTTCCTTCCTTCCTTCCTTCCTTCCTTCCTTCCTTCCTTCTTTCCTTCCTTCCTTCCTTCCTTCCTTCCTTCCTTCCTTCCTTCTTTCCTTCCTTCTCAGTCTTCTAACTTACTATCCTTGATACAAGTCAGGAACTTGATTTTGACCTTGTTGAGGGTGTTGCTACCAATTCTTCCTGGCAAGCAAATGGTTCATAAGACTTAAAGAACAAATGAGATTATTTACAAGTCATTGGAGATTAATATGCCATGACTGGAGATTAATCTACCTTGATTCTTCACAATGACACAGTTCTTTCATTTAGGAAAGTGTTTATTATGATCTTATCAATACATGATCTACTTTATAAAGATCAGACTAACTACAAATTTCTCTTAACCATTAATCTGGCTACTTGGGTCACAACAATGCAAAAAACAATAACTATCCCAAAATGAGCCTTCCCCAATCCCAGTCCTTTGTGGTATATATATATATATATTTTTGTAATGAAAATGACAGTGATGAAAAAAAGAAAAGAGAGAGAATGCTGAGGTGATGGCATTTTGATAGTTTACAAATACTAATCTAGCTGATACTCCTTTAAAAGTAACATTCCTGTCTAGTAACCTATAAGTAGGCATAGTATGAGAGAAAATTAATATATTCTGTTTGGAAGTTGTACTTAATCAATCAATTAATAAGCATTTTAAATATATACTATACACTAGGTATAGAGAAAACCAAGGGAAAAAAAAAAACACAGTCCTTGCCCTTGCCCTTGAGGAGCTTTTTTTTTTTTTAAGATAATATCATGCAGATAGATATATAGATACATTCTCTCTGTGTGTGTCTTTTTCTGCTTCTCACACAGACATACACACACACATTATATATATGTATATATGTGTATATATATGTATATATGTGTATATATATGTATATGTGTATATATATGTATATGTGTATATATATGTATATATGTGTATATATATGTATATGTGTATATATATGTATATGTGTATATATATGTATATGTGTATATATATGTATATGTGTATATATATGTATATGTGTATATATATGTATATGTGTATATATATGTATATGTGTATATATATGTATATGTGTATATATATGTATATATGTGTATATATATGTATATGTGTATATATATGTATATGTGTATATATATGTATATGTGTATATATATGTATATGTGTATATATATGTATATGTGTATATATATGTATATATGTGTATATATATGTATATATGTGTATATATATGTATATATGTGTATATGTATACATGAAAAATCTCTTCTTTTTTATGACAGTTTTTTACAATTATTGAAAAGACCTATAATGTTCCCCCTTGAATCTTTTTCTCCAGATAAATAAGTCCAATTCTTCTAACTGTTCCTCAGGTACCATGAATCCAAGTCCTTTTAATATTCTGGTTACTGTCTTTTTGTTGGTCTCCAGCTTATCCATGCCTCCCTCAATTGAGAATTCCAGAACTAAGTAAATTATAGAAACGATCTGATAAATGGAATGAGTCAGTTTTTTTCTTTATTCCTGGAAGCTAGGATTCTCAGTATAGTTCAAAGTTGCATTTACTTGTTTTGGCTGTCATATCACACTGTCAATGCATATTGAGTTTACTGTATACTAAAGCACCCAAAGATAATTGCTTAAGCACTTTATTAAATCCTTGCAATATTTCAGGTACTACACTCACTGGGGACACATATAAAAGGAAAAAAAAAAAAAAAAAAAAAAAAAAAAAAAAAAACACAGTCCTTGCCCTTGCCCTTGAGGAGCTTTTTTTTTTTTTTGTAATGAAAATGACAGTGATGAAGATACTCCTTTAAAAGTAACATTCCTGTCTAGTAACCTATAAGTAGGCATAGTATGAGAGAAAATTAATATATTCTGTTTGGAAGTTGTACTTAATCAATCAATTAATAAGCATTTTAAATATATACTATACACTAGGTATAGAGAAAACCAAGAAAAAAAAAAAAAAACACAGTCCTTGCCCTTGCCCTTGAGGAGCTTTTTTTTTTTTTAAGATAATATCATGCAGATAGATATATCGATACATTCTCTGTGTGTGTGTCTTTTTCTGCTTCTCACACAGACATACACACACACATTATATATATATATATATATATATATATAGAGAGAGAGAGAGAGAGAGAGAGAGAGAGAGAGAGAGAGAGAGAGAGAGAACATGGATAAGCTGGAGACCAACAAAAAGATAGTAACCAGAATATTAAAAGGACTTGGATTCATGGAATCTGAGGATCAGTTATATATATATATATATATATATATATATATATGTATATATGTATATATGTGTATATATATGTATATATGTGTATATATATGTATATGTGTATATGTATACATGAAAAATCTCTTCTTTTTTATGACAGTTTTTTACAATTATTGAAAAGACCTATAATGTTCCCCCTTGAATCTTTTTCTCCAGATAAATAAGTCCAATTCTTCTAACTGTTCCTCAGGTACCATGAATCCAAGTCCTTTTAATATTCTGGTTACTGTCTTTTTGTTGGTCTCCAGCTTATCCATGCCTCCCTCAATTGAGAATTCCAGAACTAAGTAAATTATAGAAACGATCTGATAAATGGAATGAGTCAGTTTTTTTCTTTATTCCTGGAAGCTAGGATTCTCAGTATAGTTCAAAGTTGCATTTACTTGTTTTGGCTGTCATATCACACTGTCAATGCATATTGAGTTTACTGTATACTAAAGCACCCAAAGATAATTGCTTAAGCACTTTATTAAATCCTTGCAATATTTCAGGTACTACACTCACTGGGGACACATATAAAAGGAAAAAAAAAAAGAAAAACAGATTCCAACCTTCATGAGGCATTCAATAATCATTTATTAAGCACCTACTATGTATCAGATACTGCAGTGTTTATATTATGATAGGGGAATACAATATATAAAAGGATGCTGAAAAGAAGGAGTTAAGTGGTAGGAGAGAGAAGAGTTCTGGAAGAGTACCACTAATAAAAGGACGAGGTCACAGAAGTAGAAAAATCTTTCTGTCTGAAATGATTGCAAGAAAAGGGAGATCTTCCATAGATTTTGGATTATAGTCCTAAAGGAAACTTCTGGAGTAAAGAAGGATAATGGCAAATGGATGAAAAAAGTCTGGCAAGTAAGAAAAGGTACCATAAGTGAGGGGAGACAACTATTGCCTAATACTTTACCCCCATTTTATTATTGTGAATTTGATTTTAAAATCCAAATATATATTATTTTGAAATGAATTTCATCTTAGACGCCTCCTGTTGTTCTAACCTATTAAAGTCCTTTTAGATTTAGTCTTTGTTATCAGAAAGATACAGCATAAAGTTGAAACATTTCAAATCTGACCTATTCAAATCACTCCTGGATTTTCAGAAGATATTACTGTTCATTGTATTCTTTTGTGGCTTCTTATTTTAATCTCTATTGTCCATTGTACAGCATGGTAGCTCTCTGGAAAGCCCAGAAGATGACCCTTGACCTCAAAGAAGCATCCCCAGGATTCATATATAGGTTTTTCTTTTTACATATTCAACTAGGTTTTTGCCATCCTTTGGGTAAAAGTAAAATTCACAGTTTGGCATTTTCTTTCCTCCTTCACTCAAGGGGCATATATCCTTCACATATCAAAAGTAGTCAAGGTTAGATTTTAATTTGAGTCCCAAGTTTCATTGCACCCCTCTCTACCATTTTATATTTAGTGTTTAAATACCCCTGGGACTAGCCAGTCAGGGTTATTAAAATCAACTGTGCTTGCTTGATTCAATCTCAAAGTTTAGGGATTGGACTAGAAGAGGATTTTTACATTGCTACATGGGGAAAACCATTATGGTTCAGCTACAAAAAGCATGCACATTTGTCTTTTAAAAAATTCCATTACTACTTATTTTTTTCAAGTTAAAGCTATATTTTGTTCACCCCGTACTACATAGTGGGTGTATCAGCAATCAGTCTTCCTCAGTTTGTATCTCTTCTCTTAGAATATCTCAAAACTGTCCTCACTGGTTCTAGGCTTCTGGATATAAGCTTTAGTTCTGGCTTTGGAGTTTGTATGGTTCATAGTTAAAGAGGAAGACAGAAATCCCACAATTAAAAGTATCAACAAGTCAATAAAGGGATAAAAGTGAGGACTTATTCCTTCACTTGTCTCTTGGCTATGATTCCAAGTGGCAACACATGGTTACAAGTGAAAGCTTTCACTATCCCATACCCTGATGACCCAGTTGCCTTGATTGTTGAATGTGGACTCAATGAATCAGGCTTATGCCAAGGGTCCTATTACCTTTTCTTGTTTTATGTTTTTCTTTCCTGCATTAACTCACATGAGTGGTCCTTGATAGATATCCTGACAACCTTGTTAAATCCTAAGGTCTGGAAGTCCTAATCTATTGACAACCAGAACCAAATGATAGGAGAATAAGAGACTTCAGGTGCTAGAACAGCATTTTTGGAGAACATAACAACCAGCAAAAGGACTTACCCAATTTGACTATTTTATTAGTAAACAAGAACTGAAAATACTTTTTATTTTTGTTTCTTTTTCATTTATTAACTTTAGCTCTTATAGCATGGAAAAATGAAGGTTTAAAACGGACCCTTCATATAATAACAAAATTAAAGCTCTTTATATCTTTTATTGCTATCTTCTTGGCTTGCATCTCTATATAAATTTCATCCTAATTTTCTGATTATTCTATGTATTCATTTAGGTATGTGCACCTCCTCTTGCTTTCCTCTTCAAATTTTCCTGAATGTGCTGATTTGTCTTCATTTCTTCTGACTGTTTTATTTACATGATAATTTTAGCTTGTACTCTAAACTTGAAAGAATCCTTCACTGCAAAGTTTTCTTTATCTCCTTGAAATAATATCATTGAAATAAATAAGAAATATATTTTCCACTGACTATTGTAATCCCAGAACTGTATGTTACATTGAAGAGATTTGATTTCAGGTGGAATAGGAAGGAGTAAATATAAAAAAGAAAACATGGATGCCAAGTAATTTTACATGCAAGTTTTTCTCATCTGGCTTGGTGTTTTGCATGTCTGGCTCATTTTATTGAAATGAGAAACATTTCTTAAGCCCAAGGGAAAAATGCTGGCATCATGCTGACACATATTAAAATCAAACCTCCCTTATTCAGAATTAGAAAACCTTATATAAGACTTATTTGCATTTCTAATTCTGATTAAGCTTCTTCTGCACTCCTGAATCTGATAGCTCCTTTACTATTTGGTTCATGAGTTTGATCTATATTAATTTATTCTAATTTTCTAGGTTAAATCTTAAGTTTATTTTCCTCTTCCTCACTGCCCCTCCTCCCCCAATGTATATATTCCATTTTTGTTAACTACATTTGAAATGTCCTATAAGTAGTAACATGGTGCATCTAGTGACATAATGGATAGACTGGAGGCCCTGGAACCAGGAATATGTGAGTTCAAATTTGGCTTCAGATACTTATTTCCTGTGTGACTCAGGGCAAGTTACTTAACCCTGTTTGCCTCACTTTCCTCATCTATAAATGAGCTGGAAAAGAAAATGTTAAATGATTCTAGTATCTTTGCCAAGATAACCTCAGATGGGGTCAGGAATAGTCAAACATAGCTAATAATGACTAAACAATAAAACAAAAAGATAGTGATAGGATCATCTACTTTAGTTCTTCTTTCCCCTCCCCCCAATAAATGTTTTCCCTTACAGCCTTTATAGCCTTCAATTATGGGAATAAGAGAGAAGATCAGGTTTAAATTCTGGTGCTATCATTTATTAAATGTGTTATTCTCAGAAGTCTTTCTCTAAGCCTCAATTCACTTATTGATTAAGTGAGAAAACTCTTAGAATTTCCTTTTCTATCTCAGAGGGTTTTTATGAGGATCAAAAAAGATCAAACAACAAAGCATTTTATAAATATAAGTTGTTAATAGAGCTCTGCACACATTATATAGTAGGCTGAGCACCCCACTGACATCTAGGCTGACAGGTTAATAGACTGATTGATCATGATTGATTGGTTAAATCATGTCTTTAATAATATTTTTAAAAGTGAGGATTCTGGAAAAGTTGGTAAATTTCAAGCTCTCCTGATTTCCCCCCATAAATAGAACAAATTTATGCCTCAGTGTGAGCATCGACTCAAGAAAAACCAAAAAAGACTTGGCGCAGAACAGGGGATACAACCCAAGAAGATTTGAAGAATGACCTTGAACTGGGGATTCGCCTGTCTAAAGTGCAAACTTCTACAGGCTAGCTTAGCTGAAACACCAAGTGTAGACCTGACTAGGTGAGGCTGGAGCATCAGTAGAAATCACAGACATGTTAATCAATTTGTGGAGTTGAGATCTGAGTCTGGGAAGACTCAAATGACTGGAAATGCTAGGTCTAGGTGTGCTGCTGAGACCCAGTCCTGAGCAAGATGAAGTGAAGCTTTGAGAGACCAAGAAATAGCAAAACAGATCATAAAGAATGAGAAGATAGAACAGAATGTGAAACATCTTATAAGAAAAATGACAGATATGGAGAACAGATTAAGAAAAAAAAACCATAAGAATAATTGGATTGCCAGAAGGTTCTGACCAAAAAGAAAACCTTGACTCAATAATGCAGGAAATAATCCAAGAAAATTGTCCTGAATAGAATATGAGGGGAAAGTGGAAAGAGAAAAAATCCACCAAACACCACCTCAAAGAGATCCTTTGTGGAAAACACATAGGAATATTATTGCCAAATGGCTTCAGAGATGGAGCCAAAGTGTCAGAGTTAAATCAAGTCAAGCAATCTCTGAAGAGCATAGCTGATAGAGTAGATTGCCCTAATACTAGAAGTACATGGTCTACCTCAATCTTGGGCAGGATTCACCTAAGAGACTTTACTTCTATTTGAAGTATATCCAGAATCTACTTTAGGTAATTTTTGCCCTAAGAGGATAAGTCTATGCCTTTGCAACCCTTTATTGAAAATCACTTTGTTTTGTAGCTGGAGACATTTTTCAGTATGAAAGAAACATCGATGTACTTACAATATCTTTTCTTTCCTTACGAATTAATTCTCTAAAATTTAAAAAGTAACCTTAAACCCCAAGATAATTAAAAGAAAAACATTTGAGTCACTTGTATTTTATAAGCCTCTACATATCACTATCAAATTGTTTGTGAATACTGAGGAAAAAGTGAACTCACTTCCAGAGTGAGACACTATATCTTTCTGTCAGAGTTCTGGAATGCCTCCTCTTCAGTACTATTAGCTCAAATCATATAAGTTATGTTCTTCCTTCTGTTAGTCATAAGTAACTAATACTTCAGTTCCATTTAACTAGTTAATAAATTAGCTTTTATAAATGGATATTTATTTCAAAGATATAGCAAAAATTAAAGTATATACAAAAATTGAAGTAGTACATTCTACCCTCTATAGCCACTGTCTCTTAAGAAAGTAGATTCAGAAATAATGCAATTTCTACACACTATTATTCTTGCAAAATTCAAGTTAAAATACACAAATTCTGTTAGATAAATTTCCTCAGTTATTTCTTGTTGGGTTCTGAAGATAGAGCTTCAAATAATTAAAGCTAATCTAGCTATGAAACCTACCATGGAGTTATTTATTTGACATGGCTTACTCTCTTAAACTTTTGAAAACCACAAGGTTCTAGCCTCCAATTTCTTTCACCTAAAATTAAGGAAGAAATATCTCAAGATAAGCAAAGCATCAAGTTACAGATTCACAGCACTACTTGTCAGTCTCAAATGAGAAAATCCAAGATTTATTGTGTTGCTTCTCTTTGTATACAGTCAACTAAAGAAAAGTGACCAAACCTAGTGAAGAAGACTAGAGTTAATAAAAGCTTTTAAAGACACTTTCAATTCTTGTTTTAATACTGGAGAGAATCAAAGAAGCTGTTATCATAAAGGAAAAAATATAAAATAAAGAAATGGGAATAATATGTAATAAATAAATAAAAATGTAATAATAAAAACACATGTTTAGCAGATCTGAAACAGTTATAGAGTGCCTTTGCAAGATCCAGAGTTTCTCTAAGCCATGTCCATTGCATGTCAACATTACTCTACTAGAAATAGGCTTTTCAGCTTCTTCTATTGGGACAATTACATCAATAGCATTCTACATATACTCCTTGAGACTGGGCTCATTAGCCAGTTCTTTTATAAAATTATTTATGACCTAAAGTTAGCCCTTTGAATCCTTACTTTATTATGAGCCATATACAAGACAAATTTTCTAACAATATGTATTAACATATTTATTCAAATTATTAAAATATAAATATATTAAAATCAAAGTTTCATATAGACCTACCATAAGCTCCTACAACCTTTGGCATGAGAAATTAGGGAAGGACCTTTGTTGCTAAAGTTCTAGCTAAAATTGGCTAACCTTATGATGCCATCTCAGCATAGCAGCCATTTGGATCTTTTGGCTTTTATATATGCCTTAGAGGCATCCTTAAAGTGTAATATAAATGCATATAAATTTAAAGCAGCATGATATAGCAACTAGCTATCTGCCTTACTTGGTTTAGTATTGAAAAACTTACTACTTTGAGGAAAATATGGAAGTATTAAATATTGGGGAAAGTACCAATATCCTCACAATTTCTACATTTTAACAATAAAATAGTAAGCTATTTTAGAGATATGTTCTTCTCTTCTTCCCTTACCCTGAGGGATCCTGGTAGCTTTAGTGTGTGGTACAATACTAAAAGAAAAAAGATTAATGAAAACTAACATTTATATTGTGATTTAATATTTCCTAAGTACTTTATATTTATTAACTAATTTGTTAGTTAATAGAAATAATTGAAAGTGAAGTCAGCTTAAAACTACTATCCAAGTGCTTACAGAAGCTGGGAAACAATTGGTATGCTTTATCAGTTACTGGTCAAGTAAGAAACACTTGATAAAAAAAGGACCAGAGAATGATAGAATCAGATTTTAGGATCATTTGAATCTGAACCTGGAATGTGATTCAAATAAAATTCATGACACATCTCCATAATTGGCAAGACCCTTAAATACTTGAAGATAATTACTCCAAAAAAGAATAATAAATATTTTATTTCTGAGGTTAAATATTCACTTCCTTCAAATTTATAAATGGATTCTATTGTTTTTTGACTTCATAACTCCTAATAATAAAAAAAAAATTAGTCAACATCTAGTTGCAAAATGATAAATCAAAAATTTTTTCATTCCTATGCTACACACTGATTCCTACAAAACATATGTAATTTTGGAAAAGCAGTAACAACAACAATAAATATTTGTTCAAAGTAAAGCCTATTTACATATGGTAGTCACAATATTATCAAGATTATTTTAAGTGTCAAAGCCATTTTCAATGTTGTTGCATGACAAATATTTTGTGCCCATTGTAAAAAGCTTTTTTAAAAAACATTTATTACCTCCCTCATATTACTGGGCAAAATGAATTTAAACTAAAATGCATAGTTTTTTACAATGGCAAGAGAAAGACAGAGTGGAACATCCTCCATCAACAAATGATTTCTACTAATATTCAATTAACCAACAGAGTAACTACAATTTGCTTCTAATTGTGAGGTAGTGATGCTCATTACATATAACTTTTGTAAGGTATACAAAAAAGACAAGGTTTCCAGAATTGTAAAAGTTCCATAGTGTTTGCTGGAAACAGATACAGTATGCCATTATTAAATTCATTTCAACTACCTATTTAAATGGTTTCCAATAAACTCTGCACTTCCTTTATTATTTATCTGTTATATTTCCTCATTCTATAGAAGAGTTTTCCAGAAATGAATTCATTTTTATGTATTAGCAATCCATTGGTCCAACCATGCATTTCTATTGTTATGGTTGAAATTAAGGTAAACCGAAGCACAATGTTCTGTGCATGCTTAATTTATTGGAAAGGTAAACAATTATCAATAAAAGACTTCTTTAGCTCCTCAAATAGCAAAATGGACCCTAAATGAAAGCAGACAAATCATTTTTACAGAAAAAAAAAACCAGAATAGAAACCCAACATCATAGAGAAAACAATATAACTAGTTACAAAGCATGTTGCATGAGAAGCTGGCAATATGACTAACTAGAAATTAAGAATGAGGGCTACTAACAAAACATTCTTCTATCTTGTTGCTAGGTAAAGATCATTGACAGTAATCATCTGCTTGGCTAATTAATGTCATAGTGATAAAAGACTAGCGTTTTCGAGGAACTGTCAATGTTGCAAGAATAACCGCCCAAACTCCCTGGAATAAATCTTGGTCCTTCAAGGATAACAGATTTCCTTGAGACAAGATTAGGACCATGATTTGCAGGAAAGCTGAACTTCTCAACTTAATTAACTTATTAAGGAAAACTGAACTTCCAAAGCTAACTCTGAGAAAGTCATAACTTAGGTAAGTATAACAAATTCTGGTAGGAATATAGAATACAATCAGTTTCAAGAAAGAATTAATTTCATTTTCTCATTTGTATCTTTGATTATCAATTAATAATATGTTATTATAGGTGTGGCAGAGGAAGACAATTCAGATAGGCTATATATACATTACACATACATATTATTTATTCTTCAAGTCCCTCCTTTATGAGTTTTTTTTTTCCTTTTAAGCTGGCATTATTAAGCAAACAAGAACAAAGTATACTTGGTATCTCTGACCTTCTTAGCATGTGATACAACCATCTGACCAAATTAGTCAGAGCAATTCATGCCTCAATGTGCAAAATGACTCATAAATTTCTGTCTGAATTTACAATATGTGTTTAGCATATACATATACTGGAAAAGTATATTTCTGTTGTATAATTTCTTCATTGTGGAAATAAGAATCCAGAAAGTTTTCCCCTAATTTTATAATGTGGCTTATTTGCAAATCCATTTCTGGTCCTAAGATTTCATTCTGTGTTTTCTCCTAGAAGTAATATTCTCAAATCTCACTTGAATGGATATCCTTTTAAATATTGTTCACTAGGTGAGAAAATCATCGAGAGTTAAAGGTTTTAATAATAATAAGCCCAATAAAAGAAAAATTCTTTTAGGAAATATCACAGATTGAAAACACACTAAAGAACCAATCAGCAGTTTCCCCTAGATTTTTTTCATGTAGTTGACTATTTCTCATATAAAGATCTTATATTATTATATACCTAATTAAGCCTTCAAATATATTTAGTATTGATTCTTCAAACAACCTATTATTTCCCTTTCTAAGGTGTGTTCTAGATTTAAAAGAGAAATCTCCAATCAGATATGAAAATAGAGTAACACAAATGTTGGAATCAGGTTAAACAGGCATAGTATGTCCCAAGTATAGCTTTAATTGGTGCATCGTCCTCAGTTATGCCCAGGAAACTTTGAAAGGAATATCATGAAGTCTAAAGGCAATAAAATAAATATTGTAAAAGGAATTATATTCAATATAGAACTCTACAAAATGCAATATGTTCAGGAAGAATTTTAATTCACATTATTACAGTGAAAGAAAATTGTGTCAACAAGTAATTTGTTATATCACTAATTGCTGATGATTTCTGTTTTCAGTTACAATGAATTCATTATTTTTAAAAGCATGATGAAAATTCGACATGTACACAATTTTATGGTAATGTCAAAAGACAGTATGAGTTATGTCAAAATAAATAGAATCTGGAGGCAGCAAATATGGGAAAACAGGATTCTATGGCTAACAAATACTGACTCTGTGATTCTGGGCACATAGCTCAAATTCTCAGTGCTTTAGATGATTCTGTTGTAAAATGCAGAAGTGTTGGCTTGATTTGATAAAAGGAAATTTCTTCACCAGGAATTTTCTTCTATCAATGAAATTATAGATCTCATCTCAATCTCTATTCTGAGACTCTCTCCTATTGTTACCCTCTGTGCCCCTGCAGTTTAACTATTTTATAAATCAACAACTTTATAAATAAACCAACCAGAGGTAGTCTACACATGTTTGTGATAGACATCTTCCTACTTCTCTGTTAGTTGTGAACCTGTGGGTTACCTTCAGCCAGGTTTTGCCTAGATGCTGAGATGATTTATTGGGGTATATTCTTTGTATTACAGCATTTTAGAGCCACAGGTGAGAATTGGATGAAAGGTGGATACCAGAGGTCCATGAATATCCCTGAAAAAGGCTCAGCAAGCTTTCACACCAAGGTAACTAGTTCTGAACATCCATAAATCCCCTGAACATATTGAAATAATAAAAAGGAAACTGAGTATATGATTCATATCCACTTATTTACATCAAATAAAAAAGATACTCTTCATATTCAATTTTCCAAAATGTCTACTTTCTTTTTTTATTTTTTAATTATTATTTTTTATTATAGCTTTTTATTTACAAGATATATGCATGGGAAATTTTTCAGCATTGACAATTGCAAAATCTTTTGTTCCAATTTTTTTCTTCCTTCCCTTCCCTCCTCCCCCAGATGGCAGGTTGATCAATACATGTTAAATATGTTAAAGTATAAGTTAAATACAATATATGTTTACATGTCCATACAGTTATTTTGCTGCACAAAAAGAATAGGACTTTGAAATAGTGTACAATTAACCTGTGAAGGAGATCAAAAATGCAGGTGGACAAAAATAGAGGGATTGGGAATTCTATGTAGTGGTTCATAGTCATCACCCAGAGTTGTTTTGCTGGATGTAGCTGGTTCAATTCATTACTGCTCTATTGGAACTGATTTGGTTCATCTCATTGTTGAAGAGGGTCCATCCCTCAGAATTGATCAACATAGAGTATTGATGTTGAAGTGTATAATGATCTCCTGGTCCTGCTCATTTCACTCAGCATCAGTTCATGTAAGTCTTTCCAGGCCTTTCTGAAATCATCCTGTTGGTCACTTCTTACCGAACAATAATATTCCATAATATTCATATGCCACAATTTATTCAGCCATTCTCCAATTGATGAACATCCAGTCAGTTTCCAGTTTCTGGCTACTACAAAGAGGGTTGCTACAAACATTCTTGCACATACAGGTCCCTTTCCCTTCTTTAAGATCTCTTTCGGATACAAGCCTAGTAGTAACACTGATGGATCAAAGGGTATGTACAGTTTGATAACTTTTTGAGCATAATTCAAAATCGCTCTCCAGAATGGCTGGATGTATTCACAATTCCACCAACAATGTATCAGTGTTCCAGTTTTCCCACATGCCCTCCAGCATTCTGCATTATCTTTCCCTGTCATTCTAGCCAATCTGACAGGTGTGTAGTGGTATTTCAGAGTTGTCTTAATTTGCATTGCTCTGATTAATAAAGCTGAGAATTGTTTGTTCATATCCTTTGACCATTTATCAATTGGAGGATGGATTGATTTCTTATAAATTAGAGTCAATCCTCTATATATTTTGGAAATGAGGCCTTTATCAAAACCTTTGACTGTAAAAATGTTTTCCTAATTTATTACTTCCCTTCTAATCTTGTCTGCATTAGTTTTCTTTGTACAAAAACTTTTCAATTTGATATAATCAAAATTTTCTATTTTGTGATCAATAATGATCTCTAGTTCTTCTTTGGTCATAAATTCCTTCCTCTTCCACAGGTCTGAGAGGTAAACTATTCTATGTTATTCTAATTTATTTATAATATCATTCTTTATGCCTAGGTCATGAACCCATTTTGACTTTATCTTGGTTTACAGTATTAAGTGTGGATCAATGCCTAGTTTCTGCCATACTAATTTCCAATTTTCCCAGCAGTTTTTGTCAAAGCTGGAGTCTTTGGGTTTGTCAAACACTAGATCATTAACCTTATTGACTATTTTGTCCTTTGAACCTAACCTATTCCACTGATCAACTAGTCTATTTCTTAGCCAATACCAAATGGTTTTGGTAATTGCTCCTTTATAATATACTTTTAGATCGGGTACAGCTAGGCCACCTTCCTTTGATTTTTTTTTTTTATTTAGTTCCCTTGAAAAAATGCCTACTTTCTTAAAGTCAATATTCTAGGTGTTCAAGATTTTTTTTTTACTAGACCTGTGATTTCATGGCTATACTAGAATCATAAGTTTAGAGTTGCAAAGTACATAAAATCCAATTCCCTAATTTTACAAATGAGGAAATAGGTACAAATAACAAATTATTATAGGAGTTTCTAATGTATTCTAAGATGAAGTTCAACATTTTGCTTTGCAACTTATAATTTTAGGGTTGTTTAGGGCATGCTATCAAATTCAAACAAAAACAGGGACCACTGCACCATACAGGGGAATCTCTGGAGGCTGAGTTACATTTTGACTTAGAAAAACTCATGTTAGTATTATATATAATGTACTCATTTTATTTATTTTATAAACTATTTTAATCTATTTTTGGCCTAATGGGAAGTGTTGCAGGAAGATAGTCACAGGCCTAGGATACTGAGAAGCTATGTGAATCAGTGGTCCCAGAAACAAAGCCAGGGCTAGAATCCAAATCTTCTCAGTTCAATTCTAGATCCCTATTATGTTATGCTGGTTCTATCATATGTTAGAATTGCACATATTTAAAAATACAGTCCAGGGGGGCAATTATATGGCACAGTGGATAGAGCACCAGCTCTGAAGTCAGGGGGATCTGAGTTCAATTCTGACCTCAGATACTTAATACTTCCAAGCTGTGTGTCCCTGAGCAAGTCAATTTAACCCCAATTGCCTCAGAAAAAAAAAAGACAGTCCTGGCTCTTAAGTCCTAATCTTGTTCTAAAGAAGACATGATAGGTACAGAAACAAAAACAATAGCATGTAAACGATAAAGAAAATGCAAAGGAAAATGAGGTGCATACAAAGAAGCACTCCAAACATATTTCTCTGGAAAATTTGAGAAATATTGGAACTTTTTAGCTGGGTAAAAATGGAAGGATGGGTCATGGACATCTTGAGAAAATTAATGGAACTTTTCCTTAACTTTGAAGTAAGAGACGGATGTTAAGAGGAAGAGAAAAAAGAGTTTATGCAGATTAGGGCAGTCACATAGCATAGTGGATTAAGACTTTATCTTTCTGAGTTCAAAACCAGCCTCAGGCAGCTGAAAGCTATGCAACTGTGAGCATTTTACTTTACGCTGTTTGCCTAGAAAAGAAAATAGCAAAGTACTTCATTATCTTTGCCAAGAAAACCCATAATGGAGTCATGGAGAATTGGACATGATTGAAATAACTCAATAACAATAATAATCATACATAAATAAAGATATATATATATATACAGGCCAAGATGGCGGAGAGGAAATACACTTCTGTGTAACCTCCGTGTTTTTCTCTCACTATTCATTTCATTTCATGCCTCTGAATTAATGCTCGACTGAAAAAAACCATACAATTACTTACCAAGAGAAACCATCCTTGAGACTAGTCAAGAAAGGTCTGTTTTTGCGCGAGGGCGGGGACGGTATTTGGAAGCAGTCTGCGGGCAGCAGCTGCAACCAGAGCACAGATAGCAGCTCAGAACCGGGTAGAGCGGAGAGGGGGTGGGGCGCGATCGCAGCCGTCTCTGCGGGGAGAGCTTTGCTACAGGAGCAAGTCAGCAGCCCAGCAGAGAAGCTAAAAACACCGGGGGTGAAGAATACAACCCCAAACAGCTGGAGTCTCTAGGGTCCTGGCCACCCCTCCCCCACAGTGTCTTAGCCCGCTCGGATCTCAGAGCGCTCGGATCTCAGCGCGCAGGCGCCATAGCATAGTAGGACCCGTGCCTCACGAATACCCTGCCCCTCCCCCAAAGAAAGCAGCCTCCATTCAAGGGGTTTATTTCCTTCTGTTTCTTTGATAGTTTGTCTTTGATAAATAGACAGAATGAGCAAGAAACTGAAAAAGAATTTAACCCTGGACAGCTTTTATACAGATAAAGAGCAGACTCCAAACCCTGAGGAGACTAAAAACAAACAGTCCCCAGGTGAATCCCCGAAGGAGGAGACCTTATGTCCCTCAGCACAGATGAATCTCATGGAGGAAATTAAAAAGGCTCTCACAAGGGAGCTAGAAGAAAAATGGGAAAAGGAGAGGGAGGCTCTGCAAAAGGGGAAGGAGGCTTGGCAAAAGGAGAAGGAGGCTTTGCAAAAGGAGAGGGAGGCTCTGCAAAAGGAGAGGGAGGCTTGGCAAAAGAGCCTGGAGAAGTCAGTTAAAGAGAGAGTGGATAAAGAAACCAAATCCTTGAAAAATAGGATTGGTGAACTGGAAAACAAAATTGGCGAAATGGAAAAAAATTCCACAGAACAAAAGAACTCAATTGGACAATTAGAAAAAGATCTTAAAAAAGTGAGTGAAGAAAATACCTCACTGAAAATCAGGGTCGAACAATTGGAATTGAATGACTCGAGGAGACAAGAAGAATCAGTCAAGCAAATCCAAAAAAATCAAACAATGGAAAAGGATGTGAAATACCTTCTGGGGAAGACAACAGACCTGGAAAACAGATCCAGGAGAGACAACCTGAGAATCATCGGACTTCCAGAAAAGTATGATGAAAAAAAGAGCCTGGACACTATCTTCCAGGAAATTATCAAAGAGAACTGCCCAGAAGTCATAGAAACAGAAGGTAAAATAGACATTGAAAAAATTCATCGATCCCCTACTGAAAGGGATCCTAAAATCAAAACACCAAGGAATATAGTGGCCAAATGCCAGAACCCTCAGGCAAAGGAAAAAATACTGCAAGCGGCTAGAAAAACCCAATTCAAGTATCAAGGAGCCACAATAAGGATCACCCAGGATCTGGCAGCATCCACATTAAAGGATCGAAGGGCCTGGAATATGATATTCCGAAAGGCTAAGGAACTTGGTATGCAACCAAAAATAACTTACCCAGCGAGATTGAGCATCTTTTTCCAGGGAAGAAGATGGACATTCAACGAAATAAGCGAATTTCATCTATTTCTGATGAAAAAGCCAGAACTTAACAAAAAATTTGATCTACAAGCACAGAACTCAAGAGAAATCTAAAAAGGTAAAGATTAATCTTGGGAACTATATTTCGGCTGTAAAGATGTATAAAGAATACATGTATACCTTGTTCTAGAAACTAGATGTGGAAAGGACATTGTACTAGAAAAAAGGGAAAGTGGGGGTACTACATTTCATGAAGAGGCAAAGAAAACCTAGTATATCTGAGAGAAAGAATGGAGAGGGATGAAAATAGTGAGTATTTTACTGCTTTCAGAATTGGCATTAAGAGAAGAATTTTAGACATATTCAATCTATGGTGAAACTTCTCCCACCTCATTGAAAAGTGAGAAGGGAAAAGTGAAAAAGGAAGGAATAAGCTAAGTGGAAGGGAATACGGTAACTGGGAGGGAAAGGGGCAAGTTGGGGGGGGGAACTCTAAGGGGGGGGAGGGATACTGAAAAAGGGAGGGCTGTGAGAAGCAAGGGGAGCTCACAAGCTTAATACTGGGAAGGGGGGTAAGGGAGTAAGAAGGGAGAAAAGCATAAACCGGGGTTAACAAGATGGCAAGTAATACAGAATTGGTCATTTTAACCATAAATGTGAACGGGGTAAACTCCTCTATAAAGAGGAAGCGGTTAGCAGAATGGATTAAAAGCCAGAATCCTACAATATGTTGTATACAGGAAACACACCTGAAACGGGGTGATACATGCAGGTTAAAGGTAAAAGGTTGGAGCAAAATCTACTATGCTTCAGGTGAAGCCAAAAAAGCAGGGGTAGCCATCCTGATCTCAGATCAAGCTAAAGCAAAAATTGATCTAATCAAAAGAGATAAGGAAGGGCACTATATCTTGCTAAAGGGTAGAATGAATAATGAAGAAGTATCTATATTAAATATATATGCACCAAGTAGTGTAGCATCTAAATTCTTAAAAGAGAAATTAAGAGAGCTGCAAGAAGAAATAGACAGTAAAACTATAATAGTGGGAGATCTCAACCTTGCACTCTCAGAATTAGATAAATCAAACCACAAAATAAATAGGAAAGAAGTCAAAGAGATAAATAGAATACTAGAAAAATTAGATATGATAGATCTCTGGAGAAAATGTAATGGGGACAGAAAGGAGTACACCTTCTTTTCAGCAGTTCATGGAACTTATACAAAAATTGATCATATATTAGGACATAAAAACCTCAAACTCAAATGCAGTAAGGCAGAAATATTGAATGCATCCTTTTCAGACCATGATGCATTGAAAATTACATTCAATAAAAAGCCACAGGAAAGTAGACCAAAAAATAATTGGAAACTAAATAATCTCATAATAAAGAATGATTGGGTGAAACAGCAAATTATAGACATAATTAATAACTTCATCCAAGAAAACGATAATAATGAGACATCATACCAAAATGTATGGGATGCAGCCAAAGCAGTAATAAGGGGAAATCTCATATCTCTAGAGGCCTACTTGAATAAAATAGAGAAAGAGAAGGTCAATGAATTGGGCTTGCGACTAAAAATGCTAGAAAAGGAACAAATTAAAAACCCCCAATCAAACACTAAACTTGAAATTCAAAAAATAAAAGGAGAGATCAATAAAATTGAAAGTAAAAAAAACTATTGAATTGATTAATAAAACTAAGAGTTGGTTCTATGAAAAAACCAACAAAATAGACAAACCCTTAGTAAATCTGATTAAAAAAAGGAAAGAGGAAAATCAAATTTTTAGTCTTAAAAATGAAAAGGGAGAACTCACCACTAACGAAGAGGAAATTAGAGCAATAATTAGGAGTTACTTTGCCCAACTTTACGCCAATAAATTCGACAACTTAAATGAAATAGAAGAATACCTCCAAAAATATAGCTTACCTAAACTAACAGAGGAAGAAGTAAATATCCTAAACACTCCTATCTCAGAAAAAGAAATAGAACAAACTATCAATCAACTCCCTAAGAAAAAAACCCCAGGACCAGATGGATTTACATCTGAATTCTATCAAACATTTAAAGATCAATTAACTCCAATGCTAAATAAACTATTTGAAGAAGTAGGGATTGAAGGAGTCCTACCAAACTCCTTTTATGACACAGATATGGTACTGATACCTAAACCAGGTAGGCTGAAAACAGAGAAAGAAAATTATAGACCAATCTCCCTAATGAATATTGATGCTAAAATCTTAAATAAAATATTAGCAAAAAGATTACAGAAAATCATCCCCAGGATAATACACTATGACCAAGTAGGATTTATACCAGGAATGCAGGGCTGGTTCAATATTAGGAAAACTATTAACATAATTGACTATATCAACAACCAACCAAACAAAAACCATATGATCATCTCAATAGATGCAGAAAAAGCATTTGATAAAATCCAACAGCCATTCCTAATAAAAACACTTGAGAGCATAGGAATAAAAGGACTTTTCCTTAAAATAGTTAGGAGCATATATTTTAAACCTTCAGTAAGCATCATATGCAATGGGGAAAAACTGGAACCTTTCCCGGTAAGATCTGGAGTGAAGCAAGGTTGCCCACTATCACCATTATTATTCAATATTGTATTAGAAACACTGGCCTCTGCAATAAGAGTCGAGAAAGAGATTAAAGGAATTAGAGTAGGCAAGGAGGAAACCAAACTATCACTCTTTGCAGATGATATGATGGTATACCTAGAAAACCCCAAAGATTCTACTAAAAAGCTATTAGAAATAATTCATAATTTTAGCAAAGTAGCAAGATACAAAATAAATCCCCATAAATCCTCAGCATTCTTATACACCACCAACAAAATCCAAGAGCAAGAGATACAAAGAGAAATTCCATTCAAAATAACTGTTGATAACATAAAATATTTGGGAATCTACCTACCAAAGGAAAGTCAGGAATTATATGAGCAAAATTACAAAAAAGTTTTCACACAAATAAAGTCAGACTTAAATAATTGGAAAAATATTAAGTGCTCTTGGATAGGCCGAGCAAATATAATAAAGATGACAATACTCCCTAAACTAATCTATTTATTTAGTGCTATACCAATCAGACTTCCAAGAAAATATTTTAATGATTTAGAAAAAATAACAACAAAATTCATATGGAACAATAAAAAGTCGAGAATCTCAAGGGAATTAATGAAAAAAAAATCAAATGAAGGTGGTCTAGCTGTACCTGATCTAAAATTATATTATAAAGCAGCAGTCACCAAAACCATCTGGTATTGGTTAAGAAATAGATTAGTTGATCAGTGGAAAAGGTTAGGTTCACAAGACAGAATAGTCAACTATAGCAATCTAGTGTTTGACAAACCCAAAGATTCTAAATTTTGGGATAAGATTTCATTATTTGATAAAAACTGCTGGGATAACTGGAAATTAGTATGGCAGAAATTAGGCAAGGACCCACACTTAACACCACATACCAAGATAAGATCAAAATGGGTCCATGACCTAGGCATAAAGAACGAGATTATAAATAAATTAGAGGAACATAGGATAGTTTATCTCTCAGACTTGTGGAGGAGAAAGAAATTTGTGACCAAAGATGAACTAGAGACCATTACCAATCACAAAATAGAAAATTTTGATTATATCAAATTAAAAAGCCTTTGTACAAACAGAACGAATGCAAACAAGATTAGTAGGGAAGTAACAAACTGGGAAAACATCTTTACAATTAAAGGTTCTGATAAAGGCCTCATTTCCAAAATATATAGAGAACTGACTCAAATTTATAAAAAATCAAGCCATTCTCCAATTGATAAATGGTCAAAGGATATGAACAGACAATTTTCAGATGAAGAAATTGAAACTATTACCACTCACATGAAAGAGTGTTCCAAATCACTATTGATCAGAGAAATGCAAATTAAGACAACTCTGAGATATCACTACACACCTGTCAGATTGGCTAAGATGACAGGAAAAAATAATGATGAATGTTGGAGGGGATGCGGGAAAACGGGGACACTGATGCATTGTTGGTGGAGTTGTGAACGAATCCAGCCATTCTGGAGAGCGATCTGGAATTATGCCCAAAAAGTTATCAAACTGTGCATACCCTTTGATCCAGCAGTGTTTCTATTGGGCTTATACCCCAAAGAGATACTAAAAAAGGGAAGGGGACCTGTATGTGCCAAAATGTTTGTAGCAGCCCTGTTTGTAGTGGCTAGAAACTGGAAAATGAATGGATGCACATCAATTGGAGAATGGCTGGGTAAATTGTGGTATATGAATGTTATGGAATATTATTGCTCTGTAAGGAATGACCAGCAGGATGAATACAGAGAGGCTTGGAGAGACCTACATGGACTGATGCTAAGTGAGATGAGCAGAACCAGGAGATCATTATACACTTTGACAACGATATTGTATGAGGATGTATTCTGATGGAAGTGGATTTCTCTGACAAAGAGACTTAACTGAGTTTCATTGGAGAAATGATGGACAGAAACAGCTACACCCAAAGAAGGAATACTGGGAAATGAATGTGAACTATTTGCATTTTTGATTTTCTTCCCGAGTTATTTTTACCTTCTGAATCCAATTCTCCCTGTGCAACAAGAGAACTGTTCGGTTCTGCAAATATGTATTGTATCTAGGATATACTGCAACATGTTTAGCATATATAGGACTGCTTGCCATCCTGGGGGGGGGGAGGAGGGAGGGAGGGGAAAAAACGAAACATAAGTGATTGCAAGGGATAATGTCGTGTAGAAATTATCCTGGCATGGATTCTGTCAATGCGAAGTTATTATTAAATAAAATAAAATTTATATAAAAAAAAAGATATATATATATACATTTATGCATACTAATATACATACACACACATAAATACATTTGTACATGATAAAGGTTGGATTTCCAGTAGGAATTTGAAAAGTCAAGCTAAAATAACTGCAAACTTTTAAGCAATAATAAAAATCTAAAGTAATTTTGAATTTGTTAAAAACTATCAAATCTATCCCACTATGATACATACCAAATGCACAACAATAAGTGGAAGTCCTCTTGCTGAAGCCTTTGAGATATTCCCCTTATGTATAGTGTAGGTTCTACCAAATTTTTTTGTATAGCTTCTAATGTGTTTTCAGTCTGTAAACTGCCTAGGCAAAAACTGCCATCAGTTAATATGAAGATACCAAGGAGGAAGATAAGAAGATTCCGTACTTCCAAAATTCATAGAAACCTCCTCAATTTATGGGGAATGACAAGACTGATTCTAATACTAGGACACTAGGACTCTACTTCTCCTGATAATTAAATACTTCCCAGGAAGCTGCTATGATATATTGTTATGTTGTTTCACTATTTACTTAAATCTCTTATGCTTCTGAATTACCTATTTAGTCATAGAAAAGGCTTACAAGGTATTACCAAATTTCCCCAATCAATCTTGATATCCTTTCTGTGAAATATCACTCCAATTCTTGAAGACTTTTAAATATTTGGTCCAATATCCATGATGGATTGATTGAGACATATTCTCTCTTGATTAAGCTGCAAGGGCATAACATTTTACCATTCAAAAAAGGTAGTTAATTTGATAAAATAAGACTTGTAATTTAGTAGAATATGGGAAATATTTTTATTAACAAATCTTATTTCATTTTATATATCCATACTTGAGGGTTAATTAATGTGGGATTGCATGAATTTTCTATGATATTTATAACTTTCAGAAAGATTGTATCTTCTGCATTTAGAACAGTTCCTGATACATAGTAGGAACTTACTTAATAGCTGATTACTGAATCATTGACCAAATGATGATAACAATGAAAAAGGCTGCAATGTCAAATTAGTCTGATCCTAGAAATAACTTATACTAAAGACCAAGATTTCCAATAATAATAATGTCCTGTGCAATACAATAAATCCTGTAAGCACTAAAAACTCATTCTTTTCATTATAGTAACTTTAGTGGCTGTTACTTAATTTTTCTATTTAAACAGTTCAATGTTCAGTGATATACTAAATGTCTCAAAAAGCCAGTGTAATACAGTACTGACCATGAGCTTTACTCCTAATAGTTCTACTAATTCTTTTTATGTCTTTGTAGTTCAGTTTTCTCATAGGCAAAATGAAGGGATTGGACTAAATAACCATTAGGGCTTGTAAAAGAAATATTAAATATGTAGTTTTGAGGCTCCTTTTCACTATGAGATACAGTAGCAGCTTTCACACTACTATATTATACCAGAAAGTTATATTTTGGGTCAGCATTTATTCAAACCCCAAATCCTATAGAATGTTTCCCTTAGACCAGGTAATTTGGCTCAAGAATTCAACACAAAGAGAATTCTATTTAGAAGAATGAGAATGTAACAACAAAGAATCAAACCAAGAAGCAAATACATATGTATCTCAGTATGGAAGTCAAAATGTGATCCTCAATCAGCTGACTACTCTATTCCCCTTCCATATCTAGTGAATTAGGAGAAAAGACATAAGTAGTTTAAAGTCATGAGGCACTCTGAAAGATACCCTGAATAATTGGTTCCCCTTTACTCTTTTGTGTATTAGACATTTTGCATACTAATACAATTAGCCATGCCCTCAACAAACATCACATTGTGTGTTAGAGTAATTGTAATGTGTTAGAGTTAGACTTCATAATGCTTATTAACATTACTCTTGCTCTATGGACCTTGGTCTTATCTCCACGTTGTTAAAGTTCTTCAAGATCTCAAATTTCATTTTATGAACTCACTAGTGTCAGCAAGGGCTAAACAAAACTCTTATTCCCTCTAATCTTTCTGTCCTTGTTAAACTAAAAGGATGACATTTAACACATATTGGATTACTTCTCATCTAGGGGAGGAAGTAGGGGATGAGGAGAATTGGAACACAAGGTTTTGCAAGGATTAATGTTGAAAAATTATCTATGCATATGTTTTGAAAATAAAAAGTTGTAATTAAAAAAAAGTAAAAGGATAGAGGCAAAATATCATATCTTGCTAGCTTCCTCTAATAAAACTTTGCAGACTTTTTTTTTTTTTTTTTGAAATCTAGCATGCTACATAGTTTACATACAAGCTTCTTGGACAGGCAAGGAAAAGCCTTCCGAGACATGTAAACTAGAAACTCTTCTACCACAAATCTAAAGTTTTATGAGTATGGGGCATTTCTCCAAGGTTACTTCAGTAAACTAAAAAAAGTTCACTATATTGGTATCTCATCCCTTATTAACCTGAAAATCTAAAGAGTTGTGACTCTTACAGGTGGCTAGCAGAGATCTACCATTTGACATGTTGAATCATTTAAGCAGTTCTACTTACAAGCCACATCATACATTGAATGACAAATGAGATTGATAAAAAATTATCCTAATCTAATCATAGTGAAACGTGTGATGTTCTCTGCTATTTTTGTAGATAAAGAAATTACCTGAGTATATATTGTGAAAGAAACTATTGGCATTGATAGGTACTGAAAAGAAAGGTAGTACATAGGGAAAAAGGGTCCATATCTCAGATAATATCTTAAGATAGTAAGTTATAAGATCAGTTGCAATTCTGCTTTGGCAGGAAAAAAAAGTTTTTATAACTCTAGTCTTTAAGCCCATTGGTATGAGATTCTCTATTATTAGTGCAGATTAGTGTCCTATTCTGGTGAGGGTTGGGGTGGAGTGAGTGAGAACAAGACTGCTTACATCTCTTCAATCTTTTTTGGAGCTCTTCAAGCTTGAAGTCACTTCATGAGTTTCTGTCTTCCAGGTTTGAGAGAGAGAATGGAAGAGGCCAATCCCACTTCAGTCTCTGTCTTTTTTCTTCTTTAAAATATTATAAAAGTTCTCTCTGGGTCCCTTCCCTGGAATCAGGATTTTGTTGGTCCCTGTTCGGGCGCCAAAATGTGGTGAGTTCAAATGTTGGAGTTCTTGTTTTTCTCAAAACACAGCCGGTTTAGCTTAGAGCCCTCTGAATATCTCCAAATCCAAAGGTTCTGTCCTTTAGCCTCTGCCTCTGCTTTCTTCAGCCTCCAACCAGCACAGAGATGGAATGAATCTCTTGTCTCCTTCACTTGGGGCTTGGCTAGCTTTCTGGTGAGTCTTTCAGATCAGCTTGGTCTCAGTGGGGGAAGTGCAGGAGCCCAGCCACCAACTCCTCTCCAATATAGCTGAACTCTCTTCTGCGACCAGCCAGCCAAGTGGAAAATATATTCTCTCTTGCCTTGCCTCGGAGAGAGGGCTTCTGGAGTAATTCCGCTGAAATCTCGACTTGTAGCTTCTTCACTCAGAAAAACTTCTTTGACTGGCCCATTGAAGCTCTATTTATGCTTCTTCACGAGAGGGATTGTGGGTTTTCTCCCATAGTGCTCTCTGGCCCAAAGAGCTTCAAGGGAGGTGTGAACTCATAAAGTTACAAAGTTTACTTTGTGAAACTCCCATACTTGTGAACTCCAATGAGTAAAGGTGTGAACACAAGCCTTGTATTAATTAGTTCTACTTAGTACTTTGTTTCAGGTTCTGGCCCAAAACATCTTCTTGTAAGATTAGATCAACTCTAATTAGTTAGCAGTTTGTAAAGATTCCAACATCTCCCCCTTTCTTTCGTTTTAGAACATACGGTGGTCATGATCTCCCTGATTTCTCAAGGAGGTGAGAACCCCACCTAAAAGGTGATCACACCTTCCCTGACACCTCAGGAAGGGAGATGAAAACACCAAAGGAAATAGGAAATCAAATCAGATTAGTGGGTTTCTGAAGGGGTATACATAAATCCATCAATATGGGAGCCATTATACATAATTTACATAAGCACATAGCAATATAACACAGGCTAGTAGTAATGTAACAAATAACATGAATCATCCTGAAAATTTACACATATCCATAAGTCCTAGAAACAGTCCAATAGGATTCCATTGTCCATTAGTTCATGTGCCAGGAATCCAATAGTTCCTGTAAGCTTTGAAGTACTGAAAAAGGTCTCATCAACAATTTTTCATCTCAAGGAATCCAATGATTCTTGCTAGTTTTTCAAGAACTAAAACAGTCTCATCTTGTCTTAGGAAATCCAATGATTCCTGAAGATTTTAAAAGTCCTTTTAACAGTCTCATTGTCAGCCATCTGACTCTCCATCTGTGGAAATATAAGCAGATCCTCTTCCCCAAGAGCTCAACCTAATTCCCTTCTATTTACCAAATTTGGGATTTTTCCTCATCATCTGGTAATTACATTGGAGTTGTTTGCATTGGATATTGTCTTGTTGTCTTAAAAGGCCTATATTCTTCCCAACTGTAATCCTGATTGCTTCTCTGTTGATTGATGACATCAGAGTCCTGAATTTCTAAAGTCTCTCTGGGTGTAACCTCAGCTGCTATCATGCCCCACCTGTCCTTTGAGTGATACTTTGGAGCTGGGTCCTGCCTCTCCTTCCTCTGCAATCTACATTCAGAAGCCCAGTGAAATCCTCGGTTACATTTTGGATATGGGGTTTTGGGTTTTATTCTCTCACCCTGTCTTCTCATTGTATCTCTGTATCTACATTGGGCTCTTAGATGTCCAATTTTTCCACACTGAAAACATTGATGAATTTCTCTAGAAGTCCCTTGCCAAGAGGGACCCTGTCTTCCCATATTCATCATAGTTTGGGTATAATAAGCATTTGTGCCCATTGTGGCACAGCGTCTTATGATCTCCTCCAAAGGAGCATCTTTGTCTAGCCCCCATATAATTCTTTTGCAAACCTCATTGGCATTTTCCTTAGCCAAATGTCTAGTCATTATTTCTGTTGCTGCATTATCTCCAATGGTTCTTATTACAGCTGCTTGTAAACGTCCCACAAAATCTGCAAAAGGTTCATTGGGACCTTGCTCTATTTTTGTGAAAGCATTATTTCCATCTTTCTGTCCAGGGAGAGAATTCCAAGCTTTTATTGCAGCCTTAGAAATTTGCTCATACACTGTTATGGGATAATAAATCTGTTCTGAACTCTCTGCATACTGACCTTGACCAGCTAGTTGATCAAAAGTGATTTGTCCAATAGTTCCTGTTTGCCTATTGTGTTGGGCTTGAATCCTACATAATTCATGAAACTCTGAAAGCCACAATAAATTTTGTCCAGGTTCTAGACATGTCTTAGCAATGAATTTCCAGTCATTTGGGGTTAAGATTTCATAAGACAAATTATCTAATAACAAGTTCACATAAGATGATGTAGCCCCATAAAGAGTGCAACCCTTTTTCAAATCTTTAATTTTTTCCAAATTAAAAGGAGTGTATCTTCTCCCTTTTTGACCTGAGGAGTTGAGCTCTTCAATCACAGGATATGCATTTATAAAATCAGATATATCTTCTCCTTCATTTTTTGCTTTAATTAATGCTTTTTCTAATCTTGTTAAATTCTGCTTTACAGGAGAAGCTGACTGTGTTTCTGTCTCTCTCCCTCCCCCTTGTTCCACCCATGAAGGGTTAATTGAGGGGGGAGGGTCATAAGATGTGGAATCACCTAATTCCTCCTGCTGTGAAGTATCACACTCAGAATTGTAATTAACTGCATTCTCATCTGATTCGTCCTCCTTTTCACCTAGTAAAGTTGGCACTTCTTCCTCCTGTACTTTCCTTTTCTTCATTCTATCACTTAAATAACTTCTTATAGCCAATTGTATTACATTATATGTATTAATTATGTCTTTGGAAATTGAGTCAGGTCCATTTCTATTATAAAAAAAGATCCTCTCTTTCTAATGTCCACTGCATTGAGTTTGAATTAGATCTGTAGTATTCACCCAGTTTTTCTCCGATTAATTTCCATTCGTCTAAATCTAATTCCTTTTCTGTAGAGAACCAAGGACATATGTATTTAACAATTTCTAAAAGTTCAGTGATCTGCTCCAAAATTATAATTAAACCTTGGCTTTCCATAATTTTGACAATGCTCTCTAAACATTTTCCTTGAACAGAAGCAGGCTGTTTTCTAAATATCTGTCCCATCTTAGATGAAATTCTACTTTAACTCTTTTAACAAAATTTCTTTGTTGCACTCACCCTAATTTCTGGGTTGAAGAGTCTTTTCCACTGGATCAGGATCAGAGGCTTTTCCACTGGATCAGAATCAGAGCTTTTCCACTGAAATCCACTGAGGGGTCTGTCAGTCCCACGTTCAGGGCGCCAAAATGTTGGAGTTTAAATGTCGGAGTTCTTGTTTTTCTCAAAACACAACCGGTTTAGCTTTGAACCCTCAGAATGTCGCCAAATCCAAAGGTTCTGTCCTTTAGCCTCTGCCTCTGCTTTCTTCAGCCTCCAACCAGCACAGAGATGGAATGAATCTCTTGTCTCCTTCACTTGGGGCTTGGCTAGCTTTCTGGTGAGTCTTTCAGACCAGCTTGGTCTCAATGGGGGAAGTGCAGGAGCCCAGCCACCAACTACAGTGGTGTGAGATGAAGATGAATCTGGTTGTCCACTGAACTCTCCACTCGTAGCTTCTTCCTCTGAAAACTCTTCTTCTGCCACCAGCCAGCCAAGTGGAAAATATTCTGCCTTGCCTCGGAGAGAGGGCCTCCGGCGCAACTCCGTTGAAATCTCTCAAAGTGCTCTCCCTCTGCACCAGAGTGCTCCTCTCCAGTCCAGCTGAACTCTCTTCCGCAAGTGGAAAACACATCCTGGAATAGCTCTCTCCTCACTGGCCTTATATGTGAATCTTCTGAGAGAATGGGATTATGGGTTTTCTCCCATAGTGCTCTCTGGCCCAAAGAGCTTCAAGGGAGGTGTGAACTCACAAAGTTACAAAGTTTACTTTGTGAAGCTGGCATACTTATGAACTCCAATGAGTAAAGGTGCAAACACAAGCATTGTACTAATTAGTTCTACTTAGTACCTTGTTTCAGGTTCTGCCCAAAACATCTTCTTGTAAGATTAGATCAACTCTAATTAGTTAGCAGTTTGTAAAGATTCCAACACTATACTACTATATTACATTTTATTTCTTTGAAATAAAATTTATTATTACATAACAAAATTATATGTTCTTAATATAAATCTCACTAGGTAAATGCATATTCAATGGAAGAATCCCATTTATTTTATCCTATACATAGACTAATTTTTTATTTAGACTTTTTCTTATCCTTGTTTTTAAAAGGTTTCTGTCCTTTAGCAAATGTCACATTTTTTTCTTTTCTTCAGGTGCACAACAAAAGTAGTCTGCATTTCTTTTCTTAGACATAACTAACCATCAATACTTTTAATAGTTAGCTAGCTAGGTATATCTATATAACATCTTCATTCAGATTTATTCATGGATGAGATAGAGGAACCTTGAATGCCTCATCTCTGAGATGGACATGAAGATACCACCAACCTTTGCTGTCTCTCAGAGTTGTTGTTAGCTCTAAACGAGACAATATGAAATAATCTGGAATTGTAAAGAACTATTTCAATAAATTATTATTTCCCCTTTGGTTCAGTATTTGATGGTTGGTGAAATGTGCAAAAGCATTACATTATCCCTATTACTGACATCAAACACTCTGCTACATAATTACTATCTTGTTTATTCACTAAATATTAAATATCTTTTAGACTGGACAAAAGTTCACTTGAGAAATTTTTCATTATATAATACTCTTCCATCCATTTTGATTTTTTTTTCTTTTGTATTTCTTCACATTGCTCAGTCTTGCTTCCAGGTCTGTAATTATTTAGGGAAGTGGAAGTTGAGTAGAATCTACACATTGCATGCCCTGATCTTGAAGATAGTGAAATTTATGCATTCTCTTTTTTTGCTAATAAAGCATGGTTGATTTACTGTTCCTTGTTAACAATTTTTTTTTCTCTGTCACTTCACTTTGCAATTCTGAAAAACCTATTAATAATTAATAACATAAAGTCATAAATAGTCTTCAGTATAAAAGCTTATATTTCAAAAGTTCATTTCTAAGTGATTATATGAAATTTGAACATATTTCCTTACAGAAGCTGTGTTATGAGTGATAATTAAATGCCACAGTGTGGCAATAGAAAGCTATTTAGTTCAAAAGAGTTGACTTATGGCACTGATATTTCAATATTCTTTCCTGATGAGAACTCAAACAAACTATAGTAGAGTCAAAACACCAGTGTTGGAATTTAAGTGTTAGTTCTATGCAGATTTATGCTCTTATCTGCATTAGCAAATATTAATTTCTATTAAGTTCCTGCCAATCTACCCTTTTATCTTAGGTCACAAGATAGGCCTTTCAAAAATTGCACTAATGATACTAAAGTAAGACGGGGGCCAGAATTCACCATATGTAGTCTAACCTAGACCCAGTTATTTAGTTAAAATGCACAGGTAGATAAACTGGAAAAAATATCCCTTGGCAATCCAGTAGGGCAGTTAGATTACAGAATGAATAGAGTTAGGCCTAGTGTCAGAAAGACTCATCTCTCTAAATTTAAATCTGATCTCAGAAAGATTAACTGTGTGAGCAAGTCACTTAACCATGTTTGACTCAGTTTCCTCATCTGTAAAGTGAGCTGGAGAAGTAAATGGAGAGTAAACCTCTCCACCATATTTTCTGACAAAATCCAAATGAGATAATCAAGAGTCAGATATGACTAAAAATCTAACCTAATACTGACATTTGAACATTTAGGAAAAATGCTAATTCTCCTCCACTGTTCCTAATTTCTCCACTTTTCACCTCTGATCCAGACTCATCACATTGCTACTTCCCTCTCCTTTTACCCCTGTTCCCATTTCTATACAATGCCATTATCCTAACCCCTATTTTTCATCTTGGACTCTATGAATAGAAAATAAAATTATCACTACCATTTCTGAAGTGATCACAGTAATTCATTGCCTAAAGACTACATTCACACAGAGAGGACTGGCGAGACTTACATGAACTGATGCTAAGTAAAATGAGCAGAACCAGGAGATCATTATATACCTCAACAACGATACTATTTGAGGATGTATTCTGATGGAAGTGGATCTCTTCAGTGAAGAGTGCTAATTCAGTTTCAATTGATCAAGGATGGACAGAAGCAGCTACACCCAAAAAAAGAACACTGGGAAATGAATATAAACTGCTTTCATTTTTGTTTTTCTTCCCAAGTTATTTATACCTTCCCAATCCAATTCTCCCTGTGTAACAAGAGAACTGTTCGGTTCTGCACACATATATTGTATCTAGGATATACTGTAACCTATTTAACATGTAAAGGACTACTTGCCATCTGGGGGAGGGGCTGAAGGGAGGGAGGGGAAAATCGGAACAGAAGTGAGTGCAAGGGATAATGCTGTAAAAAATTACCCTGGCATGGATTCTGTCAATAAAAAGTTATTTAATAAAATAAAATAAGACTGCATTCACCATCCTCTGTCCAAAATATCCTTTCTGGAGTCATTAATTGTTGATTTGACATTTTTCTATTTGAATGTAAGCTCTTTCAGAGCAGAGAAAGACTTTTTTTTTTTTTTTGTATTTATAGTGATTAGCATAAGAGCACCTCACAGGTGTGTTTAATAAATTTTTTTCTCCACTCATTCATTCATTCTTTGATAAGGATAGGGGAATCTTGAAGTACTGAAAAGGGAATATGGAAGATGACAAAATAGAAGAATGTTTTCAGTTTTCTTTCTTGGGTGAAAAGCTTTTTTTTTTTAAATTTTAAAGTAAGTTCAATTTGTCTCTGATATCCTCTCACCTTCCTGTTTATGTCCCCTCCTATCTTCAACATACCAGTGTCCTTTTCTCCAGCTCTCAAGGTCCCCTTTCTCTCTTTTGTTTTTCTCCACACTAGCAGAAAGTTCAGATGTGCCTTATATTTAAATGACTGTGTTCTGTATGCCTAAATTCACTTATTTTTAGGTGATAAGGACCCAGGTTACCACTAGTAAGTGTTAAGTGTCTGAGGCTGAATTTGAACTCAGGTCCTCCTGACTTCATGACTGGTATTCTATTTACTATGCCATTTAGCTGCCCCCACTTCATCCTCTATGAATAGAAACTCCAAGACTCGTAGGAAGAGATTTGTTAATGGGATTGAATTAGCTATTTCTAGAAATATCTTCAGTTTTAAAAGAGAAAAAAAAATTAGCCTGATGAATCTCTAATTCCAGGAATTTAAGGGAAGTATGACCATGGGAAATAATTGGAATTTGGGTTTGGAACTGATAAAGAGAGATTCATTAAAAAGGGGGACTACTAGTAAACCGACTGAGTATTCATTCCTCCAACCATCATTGTTATCTCTTACAGTGATCCCCAATTTTCCATTGGTTCTTCCCTCTTATACTTCTATAATGGAGTGTTAGTCACAGATTAGATAACTTAAGGTACTATAAACTTAAGATCATTCCCTCTTTTAGTTTCTATTCTCACTATAACTACCAATCAATACTCAGTCTATAGAATCCACTAATGGTTACTGGAATGTTAGGAAAATTTGTCAATGGCTAACAGGTGAAAATCTAAGTAGATAAGTATTTTTTTTGAAGGCCCAGAAGCCATTTGGGAAATTTCCATACAAGTGCTTTAATGCAGAGAAAAAGAAAAAAAAAACTTCTGGTTTAATATTGCTAAATGTAGTATATTTTCCTTTTTAGTGCAGTGCTGATTGTTTTGTAAGGATAAACAGAAAGTGACATAGGTAAAATGACATTGTGGCTTTGTAATTCTGCAATTGCTTGGTGATTTTCAGCATGTCTCTGTGTTCTGTATGTTTTACAGGTCTTTGCACATTGAGCAGGTCTGCAAATTGTCTGAAATCTTGTGCACAGAGAACGTAGAAGTGTTCAAAGAGAGCTTCATCCTTAAAAAACCTTCTGAGTTATTCCCTATTTTTAGGCATGCCTATGGTAGATGTTAAAACCATGGCATTCATAGATTGCTAATTCCTGACAAATTGGTGAGAACAAAGGAAAGATCAAAAACAAAGGAAATATAATGTTGGGCAAGATATCAAGGAAGGAGTTTAGGCACCATGAACAATGTCATTATGCAAAGTACTTTGGAAATCTTAAATATATATATTATCATTATTGTGATTATGGTGATAGTTTTGTTAATGATAATGATGAATGAAACAAAGACCCATTTCTGCTCCACATATATGAATTGGTTGCAAAGAGCAACACGAAACCTTAGTTATTAGCGCCAAACAGAAAATCAGTGAAAAATTGTCACCTTCCACCCTCAAATAAGGGCTATTTTTCCTATTCCTGCTTGCATAACTTAATTGGGTCTCCAGAAATTAGCTGACTATCTCTCCCTTCTGAGTTCTAGAAGTTATGGTGTTTAGCACTTTAGCTCCTGAGCCACCATTCAGTGTGCTCCCCATTGATTGTCAACTAAAAAAAAAATTCTTTATTTTAGAAGTAATATTTACTAATGTAGTATAGAAAGAAGAGTTAGTATAAAACATCTTCCTCAAACCTGAGGAATAATTTTTCCTGATATATCCAAGGTTCTCCTGGGGGAAATAAACTCAAATTTATAACATGTAGCCAGGGAATAAAGCTCCAGTTACTGGAAATGACCTTTGGGGAATGCTCATGACTTTCTTGTGAGACATAACTCTGCATTGGGATCAAAGGGATGATATCTTGAAAAATTCTGAAACTGTCTCTCCTTGGTTTGGCTATTTTGTCTTTTTAAATATATTTCAGTTCTTGATTTGAAATGTTATCCAGACTTTTTAATGACATTATTAGAGGGAATGGAATGGGGCAGAGAGAAATGGTATATGGAATCCTTCTGGGCTCACTGGGCCCTTCCTCTTGCTTTCCTCAGATATAAGTGATATGGCCTGTTTCCCCAAGGTATATCGGATTTTGTAAACAAATTTGATAACTTTGTAGATGAATCTTTCATTCTAAACTTCCTTGTTTTACAAAGCTATCTGATTCTTTTTATCTCATCATTTCAAATCTATTACATAGATAGATATAGATGATATATAGATATAGATACACACATATTAATTTAATCAAGAAGAATGAGCCATGGGCCTTCTATGTCTATATTAACTGGAGTGAGGTTTTCTACTTCCAACCTAATCATAGTGCAATACCTGAAATAACTGTGGTGGAATACTGAGGCCCAAGCTCCTTGTCTTTCCCCAAATGCTCCTCATATTTGGAATGTGGTTAAACCTGAAGCAGGATTTAAGTGATCTTATCTTTAGTTATTTTGGATTTCAGGATTAAAAGAAGTAACTTTTGCTTTCATAACTTTCATAGCTGGGAATTGGCTAGCTCCTGTGCCAATTTTAATTAGTTGTGTGACTTTGAGCCAGTCTTTCAACTTTTGTATCTCAATTTGCTCCTCAATTAAATTATGAAAGTGTTTTAAATCGATGGTATCTAAGGTCCCTGTTATCTCTAAAATACTATTATTTTTAAGGATGTAATTTTTCTGACCCTTAATCAGCTAAACCATGAAACTTTTTGCACCATCAAATACATTTAGCAGAAATATAATTCAGTAGTGCATCGTAGGAAATAATTTTAAGAACTGCTACCTCTTGGGTATGAATATTTATGTTAGCACAGGAACAAGAGGATGTTTGATGGTCACAACTCCACAAATAAGCATATTCATACCCATTAGTCACAATAACATAGATCAAAAGCCTCATGCTAAAATACTTTCCCTTTTGAAAATGGGTGGGCAGAGCCAAGACGGCAGAGAGGACACACCATCTTCTTAAACTCTCCTCAGAAATTCAGCCTCAGAATTAGTGCCTGACTGTCAGAACCCATGAATATTGGGAGTACAACACATTACCAACCGAAGACAATCTCAAAATTCACCAGAAAAGGTCTGTTTGCTCAGGCACAGGGAAGGAATGGGGGTAGGCCAGGCACAGACTCAGGCAGGTAGTGAGAGCACAGTAAATAGCTCATGCTGAGCAGACAGAGGGGACCAGGGTGTGGTCTCTGCTGGTGGATAATCTGCAGGGAGAACTTTACCAGTTTTGGATACTCTACCCTGGCAACAAGCTAGTAGATCAGCAGAGAAGCTATAAACAAAAAGGGTAAAGTTTATAACCCCAAAACTTTAGAGTATCTTGGGACCCAACCACACCCATCCAACACCCAGAGTGATTCAGTGGGATCCAAGCGCAGCCATAGTCCCTGTTCCCAGCACAGCTGGAGTTGCTGCCTTTCCACTACTGCTGATTTTAACACAACTGCTAAAACTAATGCAGCTGGTGGGTGCTGTCCCACTCCCCATTCACTTTTACTTCCTGTTATCTGTAGAGGCAGCTCGGAAATACTCCACTGCATCCCATAAGTAGACCTTAGCTTTTTTTTTTTTTTTAATGACCAAAAAAGCAAAGCTGGCTCTAACTATAGATAGCCTCTGAAAGACAGCAGATTTCAAATCCTGAGGAGACGAAAAACAGTTTGTCTCCAGATCCATAGGTTGATATGATCTGGTCCCCAAGACATAAGGCTCTCATAGAAGGAATTTTAAAAAGATCACAAAAGAGAGCTAGAAAAAAAATGGGAAAAGGAAAGCAAAGTTTTGTACAAGGATCAGGATAAGGCATATAAATCATTAAAAGAGAAAATAGAAAAAGAAAACAACTTTCTGAAAAACAGAATTTGTGAATTGGAAAAGGCAAAAAATTCCAAGGAAAACAGAATTTGTGAATTGGAAAAAGAAAATAATTATTTTTTAAAAATGGTGAAATAAAAAAAAATTCCATAGAACAAAACATTTAAAAACTCAATTGGACAAATAAAAAAAGAAATAAAAAAGTAAATGAAGAAAATAATTCATTAAAAATCAGACTTGAACAAATGGAAATGAATGACTTGAGGAGTCACCAAGAATCCATCAAGCAAAACCAAAAAATGAAAAAAAATAGAAAAAAATATTAAATACTTACTTGGGAAAACAACAGACCTGGGAAATAGATCTAGGAGAGGTAATCTAAGAATTACTGGACTCCCTGAAAATCATTCTGAAAAAAAGAGCCTAGACACTATTTTTCAGGAAATCATCAAAGAGAACTGCCCAGAAACAGAAGGTAAAATAGACATTGAAAGAGTTCATCTGAAAGAGATCCCAAAATCAAAACTCCAAGAAATATTGTGGCTAAATTCCGGAGCTGTCATACCAAGGGGGAAAAAATATTACAAGCAGACAGAAAAAAAAATCAAATACAGAGGAGCCACAATAAGGATCACTCAGGATCTAGCAGCATCCACATTAAAGGATTGAAGGGCCTAGAATCTGATATTCCAAAAGGCAAGGGGAATTCGTATGCATCCAAGAATAATTTAGCCAGTCAAGCTGAGCATTTTCTTCCAGCGAAGAAGACATTCAATGAAATATATGAATTCCATTTATTTCTGATGAAAAAACCAGAGCTAAACAAAAAAAGTTTGATCTCCAAATATAGGACTCAAAAGAAGCATAAAAAGATAAAAAGAACTCTTGAGAACTGTATTTCTATTATGGATATACATAAAGAGTACGTGTATAATTTGGTTTTACTGTTATAATATAAAAAGGGACTAGAAATGGAAACGACATTGTACCAGAAAAAGGAAAAGTGGAGATAAAAAGAGGGAAAATACATCTCACAAAGAGGCAAAGGAAATCTATTATATCTGAGAGACAGAAGGGAAGGGGATGAACGTAGTGTGAATCTTACTCTCATCAGAATTGACTCAAAGAGAAAATATAAGATATATTTGGTTTACAGAGAAACTTCTCCCACCTCATTGAAAAGTGGGAGGGGAAAAACTAAAAGGGAAAGGGTAGGTTAAATAGGAGAGAATATAGAAATAGTAAGGGGAGGGACTTTAAGGAGGAGGGAGGAATTCTAAAGAAGGAGGGCTGAGTAAGGCAAGTGGTGCTCATAAGTTTAATACTGAGGAAGGAGGTAAGGGAGAAAGAAAAGAGAAAATTATAATTTGGGGATAATAATATAGCAGGAAATACAGAATTATTAGTTTTAACCATAAATGTGAATGAGGTAAACTCTCCCATATAGCAGAGGCAGATAACAGACTGGATTAAAAGCCAAAATCCTACTATGTTGTTTACAAGAAACACACTTGAAGCAGGGTGATACATACAGAGTAAAGGTAAAAGGGTGGAGCAGAATCTACTGTGGTTCAGGTGAAATCAAAAAAGCAGGAGTAGCCATCCTGATCTCAGATCAAGCAGAAGCAAAAATTGATTTAATTAAAACAGATAAGGAAAGCACCATATCTTGCTAAAGGGTAGCATAGATAATGAAGCAATATCAATATTAAACATATATGCACCAAGTGGTGTAGCATCTAAATTCCTAAAGGAGAAGTTAAGAAAGCTTCAAGAAGAAATAAGCAGCAAAACTATAATAGTGGGAGATCTCAAACTTGCATTCTCAGAACTATATAAATCAAACCACAAAATAAAAAAGAAAGAAGTTAAAGAGGTAAATAGAACACTAGAAAAGTTAGCTATGACAGATTTTTGGAGAGAACTGAATGGAGACAGAAAGGAGTATACTTTCTTCTCAGCAGTTCATGGAACCTATACAAAAAGTGCCCATATTGTATTAGGAAACAAAGACCTCAAATTCAAATGCAGAAAGGCAGAAATAGTAAATGCATCCTTTTCAGATCATGATGCAATAAAAAAAAATTACATTCAATAAATAGCTGGGGGAAAATAGACTAAAAAGTAATTGGAAATTAAATAACCTCATTGTAAAGAATGATTGGGTGAAACAGCAAATCATAGACATAATTAATAATTTCACTCAAGAGAATGACAATAATGTGATATCATACTAAAATGTGTGGGATGCATCCAAGGTGGTAATAAGGGGAAATTTTATATGTAGAGGGTTACTTGCAAAAATAAAAAGAAAATCACCAAATTAGACTTGCAGCTAAAAAAGTTAGAAAAAAAGCAAATTAAAAACCTCCTATCAAACATTAAACTTGAAATTCTTAAAATAAAAGGAGACTTTAATAAAATTGAAAGTTAAAAAAAAACTATTGAATTAATAAATAAAACTAAGAGTTGCTTTTGTAAAAAAAACCAAAAAAACAAAAAACAAACAAACAAACAAACAATAAATTAGATAAACCCTTGGTAAATTTGATTACAAAAAGGAAAGAGGAAAATCAAATTGTTAGTCTTAAAAACGAAAAGGAAGAACTTTCCACCAGTGAAGAGGAAATTAGAACAATAATAAAGAGTTATTTTGCCCAACTTTTTGCCAATAAATTTGATAACCTAAGTGAAATGGATGACTACCTTCAAAAATATAGGCTGCCCAGATTAACAGAGGAGGAAGTAAATTGCTTAAATAGTCCCATTTCAGAAAAAGGAATAGAACAAGCTATTAGCCAACTCCCTAAGAAAAAACCCCAGGACCAGATGGATTTACATGTGAATTCTACCAAACATTTAAAGAACAATTAACTCCAATGCTATATAAATTATATGAAAAAAATTAGGTATGAAGGACTCCTACCAAATTCCTTAATGACACAGACTTGGCACTGATAACTAAACCAGGTAGATTGAAAACAGAGAATGAAAAGTGCAGACCAATCTCCTTAATGAATATTGATGCTAATATCTTAAATAAAATATTAGCAAAAAGACTACAAAAAATCATACCTAGGATAATACACCATGATCAAGTAAAATTTATACCAGGAATGCAGGGCTGGTTCATTATTAGGAAAACTATTTGCATAATTGACTATATCAATAACCAAATTAACAAAAACCATATGATCATCTCAATGGATGCAGAAAAAGCATTTGATAAATCTAACACCCATTCCTATTAAAAAATTTGAGAGTATAAGAATAAGTAGACTTTTCATTAAAATAGTCAGGAGCATCTATTTAAAACCATCAGTAAGCTTCATATGTGATGGTGACAAACTGGAACCATTCCCAATAAAATCAAGAATGAAACAAGGTTGCCCACTATCACCATTACTACTCAATATTGTATGAGAAATGCTAGATTCAGCAATAAGAGATGAGAAAGACATTAAAGGAATTAGAGTAGGTAATGAGGAAACCAAATTATCATTCTTTGCAGAAGATATGATGGTATACTTGGAGAACTCCAGAGAGCCTACCAAAAAGCTATTGGAAATAATCCACAACTTTAGCAAAGTTGCAGGATACAAAGTAAATCTACATAAATCCTTAGCATTTTTATACATCACTAACAAAATCCAACAGCAAGAGATACAAAGAGAAATTCCATTTAAAATAACTGTTGATAGTATAAAATATTTGGGAATCTATCCACCAAGGGAAAATTAGGAACTATATGAGCAAAACTATAAAACGCTTTGCACAGTCAGATCTAAACAACTGGAAAAATATTAAGTGCTCCTAGATAGGTCGAGCAAATATATATATATAAAAATGACAATACTACCTAAACTAATCTACTTATTCAGTGCTATACCAATCAGACTCCCAAGAAACTATTTTAATGATCTAGAAAAAATAATAACAATGTTCATCTGAATGAACAAAAGTCAAGAATTTCAAGGGAACTAATGAAAAAAACAAAAAAACAAACAAACAAACAAACAAAAATGAACATGGCCTAGCTGTACCTGATCTAAAACTATATTACAAAGCAGTGCTCACCAAAACCATTTGGTATTGGCTAAGAAATAGACTAGTTGATCAGTGGAATAGGTTAGGTTCACAGGACAAAATAATCAATAACTATAGCAATCTAATATTTGACAAACCAAAAGATCCTGGCTTTTGGGATAAGCTGAGATATATTTGACAAAAACTGCTGGGAAAATTGGAAATTAGTATGGCAGAAACTAGGCATTGACCCACACTTAATACCATACACCAAGATAAGGTCAAAATGGGTTCATGACCTAGGCATAAAGAATGAGTTCATAAATAAATTATAAGAGCATAGGATAGTTTACCTCTTAGACCTGTAGAAGAGGAAGGAATTTATGACTAAAGAACTAGAGATCACTATTGACTACAAAATAGAAAATTTTGATTATATCAAATTGAAAAGTTTTTGTACAAACCTACATTTAACATTGTACACCAAGATAAGATCAAAATGGGTTCATTATCTAGGCATAAAGGATGAGATAATAAATAAATTAGAAGAACATAGAATAGTTTACCTCTCAGACTTGTGGAGGAGGAAAGAATTTGTGACCAAAAAGAAATAGAGGTCTTTATTGAGAAAAATTTAAATTATATTAAGTTAAAAAGCTTTCGTACAAACAAAACTAAGGTGGGCAGGATTAGAAGGAAAGCAATAAACTAGGAAAACATTTTTACAGCTAAAGGTTCTGATAAAGGCCTCATCTCGAAAACAGATAAAGAACTGACTCTAATTTATAAGAAATCAAGCCATTCTCCAACTGACAATTTTTGGATGAAGAAATTGAAACTATTTCTAGTCATATGAAAAAGATGTTCCAAATCATTATTGATCAGAGAAATATGAATTAAGACAACTCAGAGATACCATTACTGTCCTATCAGAGTGGCTAAGATGACAGGAAAAGGTAATGATGAATGTTGCAGGGGATGTGAAAAAACTGGGACAGTGATGCATTGTTGATGGAGTTGTGAATGGATCCAAATATTCTGGAGAGCAATTTGTAATTACACTCAAAAAGTTATCAAACTGTGCATACCCTTAGATCCAGCACTACTATTACTTCCCAGCAGTTTGGGTTTATGTCCCAAAAAGATATTGAAGAAGGGAAAGGGATCCATATGTGCAAAAATGTTTGTGGCAGCCCTTTTCATAGTGGCTAGAAACTGGAAATTGAATGCATGCCCTCCAATTGGAAAATGGCTGAATAAATTATTGTATATGCTTGGAGAGACTTACATGAACTGATGCTAAGTGAAATGAGCAGAACCAGGTGATCATTACACACTTCAACAACAATACTATATGAGGATCAATTCCGATGGACGTGGCTCTCTTCAGCAATGAGAGAATCCAAATCAGTTCCAATTAATCTGTAATGAACATAACCAACTACATCCAGAGAAATAACACTGGGAAATGGGTGTGGATGACAACTTAGCATTTACAATCTTCCTGTTATTTTTTGCTTGCATTTTTGTTTTTTCTTCTCAGGTTATTTTTACCTTCTTTCTAAATTCAATCATTTTTGTGCCACAAGATAACCATATACCTGTGTGTGTGTGTGTGTGTGTGTGTGTGTGTGTGTGTGTATTGTATTTAACATATACTTTAACATATTTAACATATATGGGGACTACCTGCCATCTAGAGGAGAGGGCAGAGCAAAGGAGGGGAAAAGTTAAAACAGAAGTTTTTGCAAGGGTCAATGTTGAAAAATTACCCATGCATATATTTTGTATATAAAAAGCTATAATAAAAAAATGTAAAAAAAAAAGAAAGAAAGAAAATATAGCCTTTATTCAAGAAGCCCAGCAAATGTTTAAAGAACTAGGCAAAGATACTTCTTTAAAAGTTATCTGAACCTGTAGAGTTCGACCTCAGGTCAATCTGGTAGTAATACTTAGCAGGAAGAACTTTGTAGTCATCATTGAACTTGAACTTCTTAATAAACTTGTGGATTTAATATGATCTAAATGGCCATTATTTTGACCCAATTATGATTTCATTTCAGGAATTCCAGTGAGAAAACTACTACAAATACAGATCAAGAAGTAGTCTACCATTTATAGTTTTTTTTTTCCTGAGGAAATGAGATCTTAAGTGACTTACATAGCATTCCAGAGCTAAAAAATATCAAAAATGTGGCATGAATCTAACTTTCTGATCCTGAGGGTGGGTTTTTACCTACTACATCATATTCCCTCTTGAACTAAATGGTATTTCTATCCCTATTTTAATATTCCTATCCCAACTGGATAAGTACCTTGATTGGATTCCCAAAGAGCAATAACTAACTAATTCTCTAATTTGGCTTTTAAGAATATATCTGAATATTTTATTTGTTTTTTCTGTCACTATTAGTCCTTACCTAGATGGTCCCCATTGACTATTATCCACCTTGGCTTAATTAGCTTCAAAAGGAGTTATACCCTCTCAGTTCCAGAATCAATTCTGAAAGACTACAAATTATAGCATAAGTGCTGTGTAATGGTAGGGGAGCTTTTCTCTCTGTATCCTATCTGAAAAAGAAAAACAAAATAAGACTTCCACCTATCACCATCTAAAGAGGATTGGTAGGGATCACCTGCTTTATAACCACAAGGATAGGGAGACAGTTACATAGGAGAAATTTTGTTTTATGGGATATTTTTCCTCCTCTGACATGCATATCTTCACTAGAATTGTATCCCAAGAGATAAAAAAAGAAGAGAACCTATTTGTACAAAAAATATTCATAGCAGCTCTGCTTGTGGTCACTAAGAACTGGAAATTGAAATGATGCCCTCCCCTTCTTTTTCCCTGTCCTTCTCTTGCTTTTCCCCTTTTACCTCCCTTCCCTTTCCCCTCTCTCCTCTCTTCTCAGAACTTAAAAAAAAAGAATGTTAAAATTGTTTTATATATAATTGGGAGAAAATAAAAAAGAAAGGATCTTGGAGATAAGCTATTCTGCAGCATGAAGTCCACTGATATGTTAAAAGTGAAAATATTAAACACACACACATACAGAGAAACAATAATATGATTCTAAGGCATAGTCTACTTAATGCAAAATAGAGACAAATTTTTTATGCAAAGAACCAAATCATCACTGCTTTTACAATCTCATTTAACTTCTAGAACAGTATATTTCAATATGACTTTGATTATAAACATTTAATTTGGAAAAAATAGTGATTCATTAATTGAACACTGAGCCCATAAATACATTCATTATTTGCTGTGATTAGTGAAGACTGTTGTTTGATATGTCAGTGTCAAAACAGCCCACATTGCAACCAAATAACTATGAGATTTAACTAAATTTCCTTTTAATGACCTTGAATAAAATAGATAATTTCCATTGCCCTTTAAGAGAACTAAAGGATCTTGAACATTTAATATTTATAGAAGATTTGGTATTAATCATCAGTGAAGTAAATTTTCATTTTTGTAAGACTGTAGCTGTTTAAATCTAATTACATTGTTTTAACTATTTAGCTTTAGCATAATTCATTCTTTTAATTCTATAAAATTAAATCTTTATTGCTCAGTACTGACAGATGCAAAAGCCAATTTATAAAAAGACCCTGATTGGGAAGCTACATTATTAAGTACAGATTTTGCTCCTGAGAATTTCAGAAGTCACAGACAAACTTTGTATAAAAACATGGGGTTTGTTAAGTCTTAAGTAAACCAGCCTTCACCATTTGTATTGGCATCTCAATTGCCCTACACAGTGAAAAAATTTATCAAGTTGAAATTAATTTAATGAAGTGAAGTGACATGACTTTGGAGCCAAAAGGTATTCCTTCTATACTCAGCTTTGTTATTTTGAGTTGTGTGGCTATGGGCATAGCACTTGTTCTTTCTGAGTTATATTTATAATATGAGAATAATTGCATTTGTAGTTCCTATCTCACATGATTATTGTGAGGTAAGAAGAGATAGTACATATGAATTCTTTGTGAATCACAAAACTCTACATAAAATATAAGCTCTTTTTGTTTTTATGGATATTAAAATCCTAATCTTAAAACTTATTTAGCTCAATCAACAAACATTTATTAAGTAAACATTGTGCCAGACACTGTGCTAAGACTGGCAATATAAAGAAATAGAGAAAATAAAACAATATCTGCCCTCAGGAAGCTCACTGTTTAATGAGAGAGACATCACAAAAATCATAATCATTCACCCACTTAGACTTTGACCAATAATTGATGGAGGGAAATTTCTGCCCTGATGTTTCATCATGAAAACTGGAATCTACTACAGAAGACCATGGTCCAGTTGAGTATGACTGAAGTTTCTTGAATTTTTAAAACCATGTTGTAGCTGATGACTTTCTACTTCCTCCATTGAATATAGCCAATGCTGAGTATTCTGAAAAATGGGTATTCCCAAATTACTTCAAGCATTAAAATATTTCACATTTAAAATTTTGGCATCAGCTGACCAGAAGAAGAAGGCTTCTTTGAGAATATAATTCTTGGAGAAGTGAATCACTACCAAAAGGATTATCCAACTAAAGGGCCAAAGTTGAGCAATGACATTGCTAAACCTCAAAAATAATAAAAATAATCAACAATTCCTTACACAATGCTGATCTAAGGTGAATGTAAAATTGCTATTCAGCAGTCCTATAATGACTATTTGTCTTTGAAGAGAAAGCATGATTTATATAATGGATTAACTGCTTAATATTTCTTATAGCTCTTCAATTAATTTTTAAGTGGCTTTCATATTTTTATGGTAGAAGGGAGAAAGAAAAAACACATCTGCTCCATCCCTAATACCCATATTACAAACATACACCGGAAAGAAGAAACTGTATTTGGGAAAACTAAGCATAAGTCATACTTTTTTTTTTTTAAATAAAGAGATATTTCTAGAGGCAACCAGGTAGGGACAGTAAGAGGATAAGGAAAAAAAAATCAACTTTCCAATGAAGATTGGCTCCTGAAGGAAAAAAAAAAATTATTCTTGGCTTTTCTGACAACTTATTTATGGGTATCAAGAGTTTTTCATTTTCTTTTCTTGTTTTATATATCATATTTCAATGTTCTCCCCCTCATTTTAGATACATTTTTTGGTAATCATCACTGATCTTTGGATTGCAGTCTATTTCTTCCTGATTACTAACAATGCATTTTTTTTTTTTTTTGATTTGCAATCTTTGTAGTCTGATAACCACATTTCTGTGCTTGTGAAATTTGGAGGTTATTTCTCGTGATGATCTATGGATTCTATGTGATTTTCTTTTGTACTTTAGTTACAATATGTCTGGACAATTTTCTGATTTCTCAAAATATAGAATATAAATTTTTTGATATATAATGGCTTTTTTGGAAACCTGATGATTGTTAATGCCATGTTTCACATTTTTTTTTTTTTTGGTCAATATCCCATGTACACTTCCATTTTTTTGGACTATGTTCTAATATTCTTGCTACATCTTTGTATATTTTAGATATTTCTTCTTCTTTATTTTTCTCTCATTTTCTCAAAGCTTTTCAGCGTCTGTCCTAACCTATTTATTCTTTGAAATTTTAAAATGCTTTAGTTGTCACTTTAAGTCAGATTAAAATAATTTTTTTTTAAAAAAACCTCTTTCCTTTCTCTCCTGGAACTTTTCTACTACTTTCAGGACCTTGTAGCTAATTCATTCACTTTTCTTGGATTCTATTTAGAACTACTTTGTAATTATCTTTTCAAATTTCATCCTGAAATTCTTATAATACATAATATTTTTATTGTATGTTTCACTATGTCTATTCATTTGTTCAGTACTCTCTCCCTTCTTTCCTACCTTCACACCATCAGTATTAACTTCTGAATCAATCAATCAATCAACAAGCATTTATTAAGTCCTTACTATGTAATAGTCATTGTGCTACATGTGAGATATATTAAGACAAAAATGTTCCTTTCTTCAAGGAACTTACCCTCTATTGAGGGGAACAATAAGATCTGCTGAAGAAAGTGGTACTTATGGAGGTATATGCCAGAATTAGGATCATAGCCTGTATATAATTGGAAAAAGAAATGATTTGTAAAGGCTAGGAAGGAGTAATATATGAATAGTTTGGAGCCATATAGCAAAGAATTGTAAATTCCAAAAGATCTTAGTGTTTCTCTTTCCTTCCCTCCATCCCCCTCCCCCTTTTCTTTACAATAAAATCCCTACTTTTTTTTTCTTTTTCTAAAAAGTAGGAGCCCTAACATCATTACTTGTTCCCATGGTTTGCATATACCTCTTTCTAATCCTTTTTCAAATGAGCATCTAAGGAAATTGTTCACTGTTTTGATAGAGAATTGTTTTTATAGTAGCTAATGACTAAACAAAGCCTACGTAATTGATAGATTATTGCTAAATATTCTATCCATGAAAAGGAACTGGGAAACTAAAAGGACTAGGTACCTTTTGACTATATTTTTTATGTAGATTTAATTTCTGGATTCTATTATTTACAAGTCACCTGCTAGATTTTGTGATCTATTGTATTTTCAATGAATTATTATATTACAAACTAGATAAAGTATAGCCTGATAAATAAGTTTTCTTCTCAAAAGATCTCTAACCCCTATCTACACTTTTCTCTCAGAATTATCACCAAGTCAGTGATTTGGAAAGATGACAATATATGAAAAAAATGCTAAATGATGCTTGGTGAATTAATGTAAGTACAAAGTGAACATTCCCCAAGAAAAATTGAGGTCAGTTTAAAGTAGAGATTTAAACTTTTTTGACACTAAAAGCTGGGATGATATATGTGCATGTGTAGTGTTGATAATTTTGTTTTAAATAAAGCCAGAGACATTAAAATGATGGCTCTAAACCTGCATAACCAAAGAAAGATAGTGCCAGACTATGGAACCCATTTACAAAATCTTAAATGATTGTTTTTCAGTACTGCAGACCTGAAATCCTAACTCTTCTTTTCCAGTTGTTAGAATTGCATTTCTAACCACTGGGGGAAATCTCTGATGTGCATTGACTTTAATTTGCTTCCAACTAGCAAATATCTGCAAAACTCTCTCTGCATTCAAAGCTGAAGATCTTGCACCACACTGAGGTATTGAGAATACCTTAGAAGAAATCTCAGAAAAGATGGTTGCTAAAGGTATCATTAAGAGTCTGAGTTTTAATCATTCATAAGAAACTTTGTGCAATGCTGTACTTGAGCTGCATACATATTTTGCAGTTATTGGTCTTCAGAGTGCTGGTCAAAATCTTTTTCCCATCACAGAAGATGAAGACCGGCTTTCTCTGCAGGAGCACCTTTTGGAATAGATCTAAAATCCCCAGTGAGTTGTTTTTGAAATAAATTCATGGAAAAGTGGCTGCATAATTTAAGTTTTGTAAAACTCCAAATTCATTACTTAACATGAAGATAAGTTGGTATATCTGACATAGTCTGTCTCCAGCTTAAATTCTAAGTTTTTCTAGCTTAATAGGACCTGTCAGAATATGTAGTACATTTTTCTTTGAAAAAGATCTTGAGAGGGAGGGGGAAGTTAGTAGTCTCTAAGCTTAAAATTGGTTAACAGAGTTAGTAAGACCTTAGTTTAAATACTACTTTATATACTTAAGAGATATGTCAATTATCCTCTCTAAGCCTCAATTTCTTTATCTGGGAAATGGGGATAATAATAACACTTTACAGATTTAGGTTAAGCTCAAAGTATATTATATAATATATGCATATAAGTTGCATATACATATACCAGATACATTCAGGTAATATATTCATAAATATGTATATAGCTTATGTATTTATACTTAACCAAATATGCAAGTAGTTATAATATAGGTATGCAATGCATATGTATATGGTATGTATGTAAACTTTCATGTACATGCAATGTATTTTCATACATAACATATAAAGGGATTTCAATTTGTTTTAAAAAATGTGCTGATTCATGGAATGTCATAAGTATGCATGCATATATGTCTTTATATTTGCATATAAGCATGAATATGTTTCTATGTATGCATTCATATGTATCTTACCTAGAGGCATAAATACCCTAGATATAATTCTATTTTAATCCCTGCTAATATTCTTGTGATTGTGCTTATATTTATGTATAGCAGGTTATATATGTACTAACTGTGTACGTATGCATATGTGTATGTGAACACTGAATACGTACACATAGTGGACATGTATATGTGTGGACATATGCATGTATGAGTGCATGAATACATCTGTGAATGTCCCTTTGCAAATTTTAAAACATTATAACAATCTGAACTATTATGACTACTGCTATACATCCCAAGTATAAAACTTAACTTGTTTTACCTTAAGACTCTGAAAATGAAATCTTATAAGGGAAATAAGTTCTGAGTATGCCTAATTGCTTGACTCCCAGAAATTACACCCCGTGCCTCTCACCTCCACCTTATTCCTCAACCATGTTCACTAGTTCTGTTCTTTGCCTGGTAAAATCTCCAATCCATCCAGAGGATGGTTGTGGTTTTACTTTTCAGCATAGAAGGTAAGAGGCTACTGATTACAGAATCTTTCTTATTTAAGTGGAGTTAGAGATCTTTGTAGCCTGTTAAGATCTTTTAGGCGATGCAGAAATTGTCCAACTGATAAATCCTGAAATGCTTAGAGATAGGAAGTTGGAAACTTCATGGTAATATACTGCCTAAATTGAAGTCTTCTAGGTCTTTCATATTTTGATTATTTTCTCCCTCAATTAGTTTGTGGACACTCAGAATCCTAATTTCTTTCTATTATTTCTGCCTTTAACTCACTGGCTCAATATTAACTGGCTGTTCTTGTCTAATATAATCTTGTGATATTACTTTACCTTACTGTTCAAGTATCCCAGATGTTCTCACTAGCCCAAAGCAGTGACTACCCCATAGCTGATGAAATAGTTCAAATGTTTTAATGAGAATTTTTTTTTAAATCTGCAATTGCTAAAGACTACCTAAGGCATAAATTGGCAATACTTTGGATTGGATTCACAAAACAACATTTGTAGCTTTCAAGATCAATTTTCCTATTTAACTTCAAAAGCTCATAGGTAAACAACAAATTTCATTTACAAGTAGATTAGTGCAAGAACTGAGAGGATCTTGATTTGGGAACTAAAAATATTTTGAAAATCACTTCTTTGAATCTCATTATAAAGTGTTTGTTAAAGAAATAAAGAACAATTTTAATGACAAAAGGAATATTCAGTGGATATGATATATAATGTACTCTACACATTTTACTCTACCTCCATTCCTGTGAACAACCCATAGAGTTTTATTTCCATATAGGGACAAAGATTTAGAGGAAGGTCAAGTCAACTGACTAAGTTAGTTACACAAAATAAGACATTTAGCTGCTGCACTGATGAACTGATAAAAATCACCCCAAAACAAGAAGTGGGTTAAATATAACTATAAGAATTGGGTATTAAAACAAAGTTGTCTGGTAACTTATCTAAAGAGATCATGTTTGTATCTCCTAATTAGATGAAATACATTTAATGTACCTTATTGCTTTCTGAATTGTATATTGGGCAACGTATAAAGCATATATGAGTTGTACTTTAGCATTTTGTCAGTCCTGCTGGACATGTGGTATAAATTATGTGAAATTTAGTCCAAAGTTATTTATATATTACCTATATTCTGAATCTTAAGGTTTGTCTTACTTTCTCCCTTTAATAAAGAAATATACTTTATTTTTTTGTAAAATGTATATAGTTTTGCAAAATTTTATAGGAAAAAAAAACACATGGTTTAAAAGCAAAAAAGTTGGTTGAGAAAGCAACAGATAAGATTGAAGATTTTGAAGGAAAAGTTTCTTTCTCTCTCTAAGACCTACTACCTCCACTCATTGCTGCAAGGATGATGAATGGGATAGAGAAAGAAAGAAAATATATTCAGCATAGTGAAGATGTTAAAAGCAAGTAGAAGAAAGAAAAAAAGTATTTGAATAAGAAAGAAAAATAGAATGGAAAAAGTTTGAATGAAGGATTTGAGAAGTTTAAGAACTTTAAGGAAATGGAAACACAGTTCGCTACTACTTTAAAAACTCTGGCAGGAAACAGTCTATTTTTCATTATCAGGTACTTAACCATTTCCTGGTTCACAAAAGGAAGTAGAAGAGTTAGAAGATTAAAAAAAACAAAAAACCCTGAAAGATATTGGCAATTAACTGATGGGAGAAGAATGTTAAATAAAGCCATGACTAGGGAAATTTTAATGGTATTGTATTAAAGAAGTCATAGTGTTTTAAGGAAGTCAAGCAATGTGTGATGCCTTTAAAAAAAATTTTGGAAAGACCTAGTCAAGGTAGTGGATAGCAGAGTAAAGGCAGGAACTCACCCAACCTCTCCCCTAAACTGCTCCAAGTTCCTTTAAATAATGACTCTAAACAAAATTTAGAGCATCACCCCCAAAGACTAAGTAGAACATTTTCTAACTGAAGGCATTTTAGAAGGTCTATAGAAAAGGTCTGTGATACTACAATGGGAGTTCAGCATGCAGCCCTGGTAAAAGTCATGCCAGTGCAGCTCTGGTCTCAGTCCAATGTCATGCCAAATGAAGAAAATTTGGCATAAGTAAATATGCATAATTGCAATACAAATATCTGAAAGATGTGTAATTTGTCTAAAGATAAATAAGAAGGTATTGAGGAGGTGTGTCTCCGGAGGGGTAGAGCTTAGCTCCCAAATATTAAAATTAGATTTTACTGACATGATTCCAGTGGAAAAATTGAAATATTTCCTGGTTGTAGTGGACTATTTGATAGGATAAATGGAAGCTTTCCTCTGAGCTCTGCTGCATTAGAAGGGGTTAGGGAAATAACATTGGAACAAATTATACCTAAATATAGATTGGTGAGAGGATTGATTCTGATAATGGGATGTACTTTACTTCTAAGATTTTATAAGAAACAATGGGGAGGGATTGCATATTGACAGGCAATTCCATACACCTGGGCATCTACCCTCCTCAATGAAAGTGGAAATAAGGAATCAGATTTTTAAAAACTGAGTTACTAAATTGATGTAAGATACTAAATGTCTTTGAACCAAATGTTTGCCTATTGCTTTGTTAAAGAATTAGAATTGTCTCCAGAAGTGATCTGGAACTTTCCCCAAATGAGGTTTGGTTTACTTTATTTGGAAGGTGAAACAAATGATTTTTAAGGAATTATGTACTGACAGTGTCTTCATCCCTTTCAGCCCTTAGGCAGCTAGGATTTCTGGCCCAGACAACACCTTTAGAGTTTGCAGTTCCAGGAGACTGGGTGGGAGACTGAGTGGGAAGGACTTTATCATATATTACTGATGATAGAGACTGCAGCCAGGAGGCTGAGAATGGATGGACTTATTATACCAGGATTAAAGGACCTATAGAGGAACCTCAAAAATGAACTATTTAGAACCATTTATAGCCTCTAAAATTGACTTTGCATCAGGGCAATTAGGAATGTTTTGGTGGGAGGAGAGATTAATTGTGCTTGTAGAAATTTAACAATATTGATATTGTACCTGTTATTTATATTCCCAGAAAAGGTTTATAGAGAGTCCTCAATTGGAAAAAGTCAAATTAACATTTTTTAGGATGAAGAAGTTATTAATGATGATTCTGATAGGATTCTTTAATGCAAAATTAGGACAGACCCACCCACTGAGAAATGGTACTAGATTTGGATTGAGTTTGAAACACATAGTTGGCCCCTTATTAAATAAACACAAAGTATATAAAAGAGCACATCCTACAGAAAAACTCTAAGGATAACTGGGTGAACAGTCAGAAATATCAAGCTTAGCTCCTTCTCTGGGATTCCTGTTGATTCCCTTTAATTTGAAAGTTTGCTATGTTTTTTGAAACCACCTCATCAACCCTGGGAAAAGAACTTGTTTGGGTTTTATAGTTTCCAACAAGGAATGGATTTCTTTAGAATCTACAAGTTTTTTATATAGAAATGATTTTTAATATTTACCTCTTATATCAGGATGAATTTAAATTCAAGGGGAAAAGGAAAAGAAAAGAAAAGAAAGGGGGGGAGATGTCAAAGATGTTAAATGAAATCTCTTAGGTATATGAGTTTTAATTTGTTGTATCAAGTCATCTTAAAGCTGTTAACATTATTTAAAGGGATTCTGAGAACAGTAGTCTATGTCTTTGTCCTTTTGAACAATTTGGCAGTGTTGTTCCCTTGGATAAGAACCCACTTGATTATTCCTTAGTCTGACTATAGGGTGGAATTGTTATTTCATGCTTGGTTGAAAATTGTGACAATTACCTAAAGTCAAACTGAGTTAAGGATACTTTAATCATCTTATGTATGTACTCTTATGATGAGGCCTGAAGGATCAGTTTTGCACTATTATAATCATATCCCTGATTTTTCCTTTTGTAGCAAATTTCTATTATCAGAGCAAGTGACTAGTAGAAGCTACAAGCACAATTCAAATAGGTAAGATCTTGCAGTTTTCAATCTGAAAATATGTGGTCATTATATCCTAAATAAGTAGCTATTTGACCTAGTCATCTATATGTTGCCAGAGACATGTGTCTGTCTGGCTTTTTTTTTTTTAATTTAATTTTTTTTTAGCATTTCTGTTTTTGCTGACTTTTATGATAGGTATCTTTATTTGTGAAGAGTTATTTACTCCAATTACTGAAGACATAAATGGTTGGGGTAATAGATGGCCCACAGATGGGAGTTCTGCATTTATATAGAATAGGCTTATTAGACTCCAAGTCATGGTCAAACTAATTAAGGCACTGGATTTGTTAGCATACCAAGCCTATAGGAATTGGAGACTGAGGACTTGATGATTGAGGACATGTATCAAGAAGGGTGTGAGAAGACTTCAAAGGGTAATAAGCAAGAGGAAGAAGGACTGAAAGACATAAACTGAGTGAAGATCTCTTATAAGAATGTGACCTAGACCTATACCCTTATTACAATTTGAAACTTTGCAATAACAAGTTATGCTATAGCCAAAAGTTACTGGTCTTTTACTTATCTTAAATAAATAGCATTAAGTTCCTGATATGGTAAAGAATATGTCATTGGCTAGTATTGTTTGTCTCTGGGTAAATTTCCACATTTTAAAATGTAAGCCTGGACTTCCAGACAATGAGAGAAACGGTCAAAAGGGAGTGGGGTTTTCTTATTAGGGTCTATATAATCCTGTGTTTTGTAGCTTGTGCTTTGCATCCCAATATCCACACTGTTGTCTTTGGGAGCTGCTCTTCTTGTGAGGTTATAATAAAGCCTTTTTGCTTTTTACCTTGAGAATTTCTGACTTTAATTTGGGTAAGGTAGGTAGTTGCTTTATTATGTAATATGATTTGGACTTTTTTACCTTACTTCCTAAATTATAGATCTATGTGTTATATAATTGTTTATACATGCATACACAAAATTAGTAACATTAAAATGTCACTATCAAGACATTTGTTATTGGTTAAAATGCAAAATTAGTTAAATAGATTAGTTAAATAGACTGGGAAAAATTAAAAGAAAATATAACTCAGCTTCATTTCAGCAAAGTAATCATCATAAGAATAGCCAGGTGTTATAGTCCAAATTCTTTGTTGTCTCCTTGCCTGAAGCCTGGGGTTGGTTGATCTCAGTAGAGGAAACGCCATAGGACAGGCCAGCCACCATGGTGGTGTGAGATGGAGTGAATCTCTCTCCTTGGCTCTGAGGGCTTGAGCTCCTGCCTCCAGTCCTCTATCTTCTCCAAGTCTGACCCTAGCTGAGTTTGTCCCAGCTTATATGCTCTATTATAATTAGGTTATTTATAGTATACTGAGTATAAACCAATCATTATATCATTAGAGAAGCATTACTTGTGGTAAAATTAAATCAATCATACTGAACTAGAGAACTATTAATCACCATGCTAAACGAGATAACTATTGTCTTATCAATTACACTTAGTACCTTTTAAGAATCCTTATTTCAAGCACAGAGCCATAATACATAACAAATATCTGTGATAAATATTTGGTATCCAAGGTATATAAACAACTAATAGAAATGTGTAAGACTAAAACCGTTACCCAAACTGAGAAGTTGTTAAAGAGTATATATAAACAGTTCTCAAAACAAGAATTGCAAAGTCTTACCAATAAAGTAAAAGAACGTTCCTAGTTACTAAAAATGAAATAAATACAAATCACCACAACCCTATTTTTTTTTACCTCACCCCCATTAAATTGACAAAGATGACAAAAGACTCAAAGTCATTATTGGAAAAAATGTGAAAAGCATATTAATGGATTGTTGGTAGAGTTGTAAATTGAGATTTTCTAATTTGGAATAGTTAGAATTAGACAAAAGAAAAAAAAGTTACTAAAATGCCCATGTTTCTTGATCCATAGGTTCCATTGCTAAACATCTACTTCAGGTACATCATTTACAAAAAGAAAAAAAATCTGCATGTACCAAATTATTTATGGCAGTATTTTTGGTAGTACAAAGAATTGCAAAGAGAGATGTCCCAAGAATAGGAATAAGCTAATCGTGATACATTAATGTAGAAGAATACCCAAGTAAATGACAAATAAAATGAAGACAGATAAAATAGAGAGAATAACATTAATTAGTGAATAGTATAGTAAGTAGAAACAGGCAAACAATGCCTAAAATGCCTACAAAATTCAAAATTGAAAGAATAACCTCTTAACAATCAAAACTGAATGTTGAGAAAGTATAAAAAAATAAGCTTAACCCTGAAAAAGTTATGGGAAAATACATTTGCCCCTACTTCTTTGTGGAGGAGAAGAACACAGTCAAGGGTTTGGAATAGCTCATATCAATGCAGAATTTTTCAATGTATTGATTGGTTTTTCTGATTTTTTTTTTCCTATTGCTACACTTTTCACAATGATCTTTGTGAAAGAAGTAATTCTTCGGGAGAAAGTGGTAGAAAAAAACTGGTAGGAAATTTAAGCAACATAAAAACAAAAGATATCAATAAAAACTATTTTTAATCAAAGAGAGATAGTGTTGTAGGTAGTATAAATAGTGTTATAGACACCATTATAGGACTTGTACATTTTCAGAAAGATCTGTGTTTGTCTTGCCTCTGATACAAACTGAAAATATGATTTTATTAAATCATTTAAAATTTCCTTACCTCAAGCAACTCCCTAAGATTATAAATTGAAAATCTATCATCAGTATGCATTGGCAGGGGTGATTTTATCATTTTGAATTTCCCATACAAGTGAAATTACAGGTTTTGAAAAGATAATAAAATAGAGGAAAGCACTTCAAGTCTAGCCATAAATAGTAATATTAATACTGGCTAGCTCAAAGTGTTACATTTTACTCACAGAAAAAGCTCCTGATTAAATGTCTTCTTTTATTAGAATTGTCCGTGAAAAAAAGATGTGATTGATTAGTCTTCTTTTTCATATTTCTGAACATCATCTCCTTCGACTCTATAATTATTTGTACAAAAGTCTCTCTCTGCAGATTTCTTTTTTCGTGTGTGTGTGTGTGTGTGTGTGTGTGTGTGTATTAAAATTTTGATAAGAGGAGGATTCTGGGAAGATGGCAGAGTAGGTCCAACAATTCTGTGAATTCCCTATGCAGTCATATTATAATCTTTAGATGTTTTAAACTTTTACCCTTAATTTGCATCTGTTAAATCCATATTTATTCTACTTCATCAGATAACTGGGGAAAAGCACATAGCAAACTGCAAAAGGTTTTACAAATGTATTGTGTAAATATTTTGTATTTGTTAAGATAGCATAGATAGGCCTTTAAAAGTTTTCAGTGATAAAAAGTTCCTTATTTAAAAAAAAACACTTCTTTTTATAATGTATAATATTACCTGCAGGCCCTTTTTAATGTGACAGTATTACTGAATTTGAAGAGGAAAATTGCCTTTATTGGGCAGTTTGGGAAAAAATATATATATATTCTTAGCTATGAAATTGAATTGCAGTGAATTAACAGTATTTCAAGGAAATATATATTTCCACCTTTTAGAAAATAAGATGCGTTGTTTTAGAAAACATGTGATATTACAGAGAAAATAAAAACCTTAATAAACTATCTGTCCTTAATTGCTTTCATTTTTCTAAATCAATATGTTCATGGAGTTCACTTATTTTTATTGTGGTTTAGTCATTTCAGTCATGTCTGACCCCTTATGACTGTATTTGGGCTTTTTTGGGGGGGCAAAGATACTGGAGCAGTTTGCCATTTCTTTTTCCAGTACAAATTACAGATGAAAAATCTTTTTTCTTTTTTTTTTAAATAACTTTTTATTGACAGAAGCCATGCCAGGGTAATTTTTTTACAACATTATCCCTTGCACTCACTTCTGTTCTGATTTTTCTCCTCTCTCCCTCCACCCCCTCCCCCAGATGGCAAGATGGTTCTATACATCTTAAATAGGTTACAGTATATACTATATACAATATATGTGTGCAGAACCGAACAGTTTTCTTGTTGCACAGGGAGAATTGGATTCAGAAGGTATAAATAACCTGGGAAGAAAAACAAAAATGCAAGCAGTTTATATTCATTTCCCAGTGATCTTTCTTTGGATGTAGCTGCTTCTGTCCATCCTTGAATTGTAACTGAATTAGATCTCTTCATCGAAGAGATCCACTTCTATCAGAATACATTCTCATACAGTATTGTTGTTGAGGTATATAATGATCTCCTGGTTCTGCTCATTTCACTTAGCATCAGTTCATGTAAGTCTTGCCAGTCCTCTCTGTATTCCAGATGAAAAATCTTAAGAAAATAAGTTTAAATCACTTGGCCAGAGTCACACAAATAGTAAGTAAACTTGAGGCTAAAAGACAGATTTTCCTGACACTAGTACCAGTGTTCTATCCACTTCACCATCCAGCTGACCTAGAAAATCTTAGTTCAGTCTAAGTAGAGCAAAATCTTGAGTGGTATCCTCCCAGACAAGTTTCTGATCTTGCCTTGAGTCTGCACAACACCATTGTAGACTTTCTCCTGGTTGTAGTTATAATAGATTGCTGCTAGACTTAGATATTGTCAGTCAAATAGAAAGTTCAGCATGTTCAGTGTGATAGATCTTCAGGTTCCCCTCTGGTCTGATTTTCTTGCTCCTGTGATTCAGCTTTGGGTTTTAGAGTGGCTTGGGGGCTGACACTGAAACCAATGCTTCACTGCTGGGCTTAGAGACAGATAGATGTTATTTTAATTGGCCAGGAATAGGTATTAGGTCAAGTCTCATTTGGTTATTGGATCCTGATTGACTAAGATTGATTGTAAATAGCAATCATTTCTGTTTTAGCCAGAAACCTTAAGGGCTTCTCTTCCCATTCACTCATTTATTTATTTATTTAGATTTTTTTTTTTTGACTAAGTTAAAAAAAGATTTTTGCTCAATCATTACCTCACTTTAATCACTGAATGGTTGTGGCCTGCTGGAGACCTTAGCTTAAAAAAGTCAAATTCTCCCATTTCAATCAGGGCCATCTCCAATCATCTTGATCTATATCTTGCCACTGGACCCAGATGACTCTGGAGGGGAAAGTGAGGCAGGTGACCTTGTACAGCCCTCCCTCACTTAAATCCAATTCACTTGCATGTCATGGCATCACCTCCCTGATGTCATGGTACTCTTCCAGAATGAAGGACAAACAATTTCTGTGCTGTATAGAGGTATATAGTTTAGGACTCATGACTGTTTCTTGCCTAGGACCAAGACCCAGCCCCTACCTTTGGCACAGATCCCCTCCTCAATCTACCCTGGATCTATGATTCAGAACTCACCTTCTAAAGGCGACACAAATATATACAGAGTAGACGAAGATGGAAGAATATCAAGAAGTACAACTGAGTTATCCTCTACAACTCCTGCCCGAAGACCCAGAAAATGTACTACAACCAATCCTCACTGGGAAATCCAAGAAATTTACCAGAAAATCTGCTAAAGTTCTATTTAAAAAAAAACAGATCAAATTCTGTTAGCAACACTTTAATTATAAGTACTCATAGAAAGTCAAAATTGCCATGGAAATTAATTAGTTCAAAATGAACGTTGGTGGCACTTCACAAATTAGCAGCTCTTCAACTTATCAGTCAGCATTGAGAGACTTCCTCTGATATGTGTCATCCTGTGAATTTCTTAGCTAGATCTTCTCCTTTGTATTTTTTTCTTCTGAGGAAAGAAAACATTTTTGGTGTTTTGTATAATGGCTGTTCTTCTGATTAAGGCTACATTTATTATTTAAAATACTTCAGAAATCTATGACATTTTTGTTGTTAATATTTCTTCTATCTCCATAACTATGTCTTCCATATCACATGAAAGGTTTCTAACATGAGTTAGATATAATATGGACATTATGACATGCTAGCCAAAAGGACACATGGAATATTTATCTGATTGTGACCCAATAAATATTTAGCAGTGTATGATATTAAATTGTTATTATATCCAAAAAGAAATATTTTTGCAAAATGAATCTGTTATTTCTTTTGTGCATATCTCTATCTCTATCTATCTATCTATACACCTGACAAACTCTAGAATTATTTTTCTTTTATATTGAAAGGATGATATACTGAAAGCCAAAGAATGTGGAGACTAAAAATATTTAGCAGCTCCTGCCTTAGCATAGCAACTATATAGATTGATTTGGCTGAAAAATGCATCATCTTGAAGCTAATTTGGTGAAGTTTCTTCTAACTTCCACTGTTACTCAGGAAAATCACATCTTCTGTAGTGGATAGAGTACCATACTCAAAATCAAGACTTAAGTTCAAATATTGCCTCAGATAAGTCACTTGCCAGCAGGATAAGTCACTTAACACCTCTCTCTCTCTCTTTCTCTCTCTCTCTCTCTCTCTCTCTCTCTCTTTCTCTCTCTCTCTCTCTCTCTCTTATATCTATCTCTATCTCTGTATCTATGTCTATATAAATGGTGATCATAATAGCACATGGCTGAAGGGGGGTCCTAATAATCAACTGAAATAACATAATTAAAGATCTTTGAAATCAAAGTTTCATATAGTCATATGAAGAAAATACTGTGTATCAGTACTGGTTAGAAAAATGCAAATTAAAACAACTCTGTGGTACCACCTAATAACTATCAAATTGGCTAATATAACAAAAAAGAAGAAAATGTTAGCTACTGGAGGGGCTGTGGGAAAAGTAGAACACTAATGCATTGTTAGTGGAGTTTTGAATGTAGCCAACCATTTTTAAAAACAATTTGGAACTATGCTCAAAAGAGTTGGCAAACTCTGCATACCCTTTGATTTAGCAATACCTTTATATCAAAGACAAAGGAAAATGGACATATTTGTACAAAAATATTTATAGTAGCTCTCTTTGAGGTGGCTAAAAATTGGAAATCAATTGAGGAATGGCTAAACATGCTGTGGTATATGATTAGAATGGAACGTTATTTTGCTATAAGAAATGATAATCAGGTTAATTTCAGAAAAACCTGGAAAGACTGACATATACTGATACATAGTGAAGAGAATAAAAACATTTTGCACAGTAATGGGAATATTGTTTGATGAAGAACTGCAGACTGACAGCTATTCTCAGCAATATTATTATCAAGACAACCCCAAAGAATTATTGATGAAGCATACTATTTACCATCAGAGAAAAAACTGATATTGATTGAACACAGAATGAAGTATGCTATTTTCAACTTTCTTTAATTTTTTTCTTTTATTTCAGTCTTCTTATACAAAATGACCAATATGGAAAAAATTTTACATAATTGCACATGTGTAACTTGTATCTGATTGGTTACTACCCCAGGGAGAGGGGAAAAGAAGGAGGGAAGAGAGGGATAAATATGAAACTCAAAGCTTTAAATAAAAATGCTAAAAAATTTGAAAAAAAAATTGCAAACCCCAAAGTGCTACATATATATTAACTTTAATTATAATCATTCTTTTAATCTCATACATGAAGCCTTCTAGCTTTATCAGACTTACTGATTACATATCAGTAAGAGACACCAGAGGAAGATAGTAACTAAGAAATAATTAAAATGCTAACAAATCCTGGTATTGTAGGAGTTTGGATTTTGCCATCAACAGAATCCAGTTTCAATTTTTCATAAATGGAGGTCTTTTTCATTTTAACAGAAAAGTATAGAATAAGATAGTATTTTTAGACACAGTGAATTTCTAGGTTTGTTTTTTTTTTTTCCCTCTGCTTGTCTGTCCAGGGAAGAGCTTTTCAGGGGGGCGGAGAGTGTCACAGAGCAGAGGAAGTGGGTAATGAGGGTGTTGATGAACAATATTCTTTTAAAAAGGAAAGTGTAGCAATGACACATTTTTAAAATGCATGGAAGAGAGCAGAAGGCCAAAAAAAAAAAAAAAACTCAAACTAGGACACATCTGAAACTACTGAATTAAATTGTATGTGTGTATATATGTATGTGTAAAAGGATAAATACACATATATACATATATGTGTATATGTATATATACACATATATATTAAAAGAAGTTGCATGGAATTTAGTTTTGCATATCATATGTATTTCTTTTTCTATTTTGTATATGGAAATGATCATGTTTGATACTGATAAAGTTCATAATAATAGAAATATTGAAGAATAATAAATGGAAACAACATGCATAAGAACTACCAGGTAATATATTTAGAAGAAAGTTCTGAGAAAGAACTCATTTTCAAAAAAAAAATTAATGTTTGAATGTCTCATTTTGTTATGTCAAATAAATAGGTTAATAATAGAAGCTCCATCTAAGTTTTAATGACTCATAAAATGTGTTTATTTGCTTATAGATATTCACCTATCTAACTGATGGCAAAAAATATATTATTTTTTATGGTAAAATTAGATCTATTCCAGAAAAGAATTTTTTTAGAAGTCTATGTGTTTGAGCATAACTTGAAGTTTTAGTACTTTGGGAAGGCAACAGAACAGATCTACTTTAAATATGAAAGAGGGATTTTAATGGCTGTACAATATTTCATTTGAAACTTTCTCCTTTGTCTTGACTTAGTTAATTTACTCAGCTGATAACACTTCATTTCACCATATTTTTGTCGTTCTGTCCTAAATTATTAATGGGTTGAGGAAGGTTCTTTAAAATCTTAATTTTCATCATCATTTTCCAAAATAGTTTTAGAGATGGAACCATAATCTCATGAATGAAGTCTACCTGAAAGAGGATGGAGAGGTGATGATGGAGACAAAGGATAAAAGTCATTCAGGAGATGAATTTTTTATCTATTATAACAAGGATAAATGTAAAAGGCCAAATACTACAATCACCTGATCTATGGAGTTGAATAAATCAATTAACAAGCATTTATTGATAAAAATATTTGAGTGAAAATTCAAGGGCCTTACAGTAATTATTTTTTATTTATTTTTTTGCTGAGGCAATTGAGTTAAGTGACTTGCCCAGGATCACACATCTAAGAAGTATTAAGTTTCTGAGACCAGAACTGAACTCAGATCTTCCTAACTTCAGCGTTGGTGCTCTATCCACTACACCTGCCTTACAGTAATCATTAAAAAAGTTAGAAATAATATCTTTTAAGATCACTCAACCTAGAGCTTCAACAGCAATAATTATATTTAGAGAGCATATACTTTCTTGTTTTTCAAAAGTTGAAAAAATCTAGTAATTAATAGTGTGGAGATTTGATGCAACAATTCAGAAGATTTGGGAAAAGGTGATGAATGAAAAAATAGAATAACTTCAGAAGCATGTCAGCATTCTGGGACAGTGGCCCATTCACTCCTTCCTTTCTGTTAGGGTTCAGTTATATGGGGTTAAATCTTTGGCTTGAGAATTTAGGGAAATTTTTTTTAATTTTTATTTAACAATTATTTTATATTGACACTCGTTTCTGTTCCAATTTTTTTTTCCCTTCCTCCCTCCACCCCCTCCCCTAGATGGCAAGCAGTCCTTTATATGTTGGATATGTTGCAGTATATCCTAGATACAATATATGTTTGCAGAACCGAACAGTTCTCTTGTTGCATAGGGAGAATTGGATTCAGAAGGTATAAATAACCCGGGAAGAAAAACAAGAATGCAGATAGTTCACATTCGTTTCCCAGTGTTCTTTCTTTGGGTGTAGCTGCTTTTGTCCGTCATTTATCAATTGAAACTCAGGTTTCTTTGTCAAAGAAATCCCCTTCCATCAAAATATGTCCTCATACAATATCGTTGTCGAAGTGTATAATGATTTCCTGGTTCTGCTCATCTCACTTAGCATCAGTTCATGTAAGTCTCGCCAGTCCTCTCTGTATTCATCCTGCTGGTCATTTCTTACAGAACAATAATATTCCATAACATTCATATACCATAATTTACCCAGCCATTCTCCAATTGATGGGCATCCATTCATTTTCCAGTGGGAAATTTTTTATAGTGCTACAAAACATCTCTCAAGAGAAGGATTGGCATGAATTTGCTAAGATCTGGGTCACTATATTTCCTCATAGAATTTGGGAGTTGATAGATATCTAATTAATTGTAAAAACTAACCCATATACCATAGGAGTATCCAATATAATGAATGTAACCAAATTGAAGAACTCCAAGGAGGGGAAATCCATCATCTCATCTGGTAGTCCATTATACTTTTGGGCATTTCTAATAGTTGAGGAAGTTCTTTCATGACAAGACTAAACTAACTTCTATGAATTGCTTCTAATTCTGCCTTCTGAAACCAAGCAGGACAAGTCTATTATTTCTTTTACATGGATGTCTTTCAAATACTACTAAATAACTATGATGTTTCATTAAATCTTCTGCCAGCTAATAATACTAATTTTTTTTCACCTTTCTTGTAACTTCTAATATAGCATTGACTCAAAATCCTTTACCACACTAATTGTCATCCTTTGGGTGCCATTTAGTTTATCAGTGTCATCTACACATTTTAGCATTACTGAAGCTGTAAAGATCTTGATAGGGCAACTTAATGGCACTGCATAGATGCTAGACCTGAGTCAGGAAGAGTTATCTTCATGAATTCAAGTCTGACTTCACATAGCTGTGTGATCTTGAGTAAGTTATTTAAATCTGTCTTAGTTTATCATCTATAGAATAAACTGGAGAATGAAATGGAAAATCAGTATTTTTGCCAAGACAACCCCAAATGAGTTCACAAAAATGTCAGCTGCAACTGAAACAAGATAACAACAACACAAAACAATTTAATGTAATTTTCTAAGATTTTCAAGAATATAGCCTTTGATGCCATAATATCTTGCATTTTTTCAAGCTTTTGAATTTCTGATTAATACTTGTCAATTAATATATGTAAATATAATCCAGGAAGTTTTAGGAAGGCTCTGTATCAGTGACATGTCTTTGCTTATGCTAGATCTTCTGGTGATTTATCTAGTGCTATAAGAGATGGCACTAGTGCTGATCTGTAGGGATCTATTTTTGTGAAAAATAGGTTGGTCATAACAGCATGAGAGTAATGAAAAGAACACTGTATTTGTAGTTAGCAAATTAGAATTAAAATACTGGCCACTTGAATTCCCCAAGGACAATTTCCTTCATCTTTCTTAACTATAGAATGAGACTGATAGATATGCTGATTCAGGGATTTTGAAATGATAATTATTGATAGAGGTTAACAGAATATGAAAATGTGAGTTATTACTACTCCATCAGATGTAAAAAATAAAAGGATTTTTTGATTAATTCAATCTATTGCAGGTCATTCCTCATAGGAAATAAAAAAAATGTTTTCCCTTAAAAGAGAACAAATGCACCCCCAAAGCACAATATAGCTAGAAATAAAATATTTAAGTGCAAGTTCTGATTGATAGTGGTTACTTATTTTTTCTCATAGAGAGGATGTTTCTCTCTTAAGAACAGTTAGTAAATTAGTTAAGCTTTTCTTTCCAGTTTCCCTCCTCCCAAAAAATAAACCTCAATTTTTGCAAATTTTATTTTAATTCAGTTCAACTTATTTCAGCATTACCAGATCTTTACTTTATACATGTCATATATTAGGGGTTTAGGATTTCAAAACTAGAAATGGAAAAAGTCATTCAAGGAGATACATATATATATATATGTATATATATATATATACACATCTATATGTATATATATATTATACACACACATATATATGTATATATATTACACACACACATATACACACACACACATATATAATATATATATATATATATTTCACATATAAGCAAACACTATGAGTTTGTGGAAGAGAAGAATATTAACAAGGTTTGCTTGAGGTGAAGGGTGGTATTGATAATTAGATAGGATATCTGGAAAGGCAATTCAGCTAAGTCTGGCAGGGAAAGCATTGGATCAGAAATCTTGAGTTAAAAAAAAAAAGACCTCAAAGATTGGCTAACTTAAATCCCACATTTTCCTGGTAAATAAACTGTGACTACAAGAATAAATGACTTGATCAAAGTGACAGTCATTAAATAACAAAAGTGGAATTTGAACTGATTCCAGATTCAGTAAGCAGTCTCTCTATCGAAACATATTGTCTCCAAGTCAAAGAAAAGATTTTGAACATCAGAGACATAGAGTGAATATATTATGTAAGTACAAAGAATGACTTGTTTAAACAGTCTACTTGCATACTAATACATTGTGCTTTAAAAAAAAATTGCTGAGGCAATTGGGGTTAAGTGACTTACAGAGGTCACATAGCTAGAAAGTATCAAGTGTCTGAGGCCAGATTTGAACTCAGGTGCTCCTGATTTCAGGCCTGGTACTCTATCTTTTGTGCCATCTAGCTGCCCCTACCTTGTGCTTTTAAAGGCTTTTCTCCTTCCTTATGTGCCTTAGGGTAAAACTAGAATAAGTTGAAATGGACAGGACTGTTATCCCAATTTTTCTTTTTGCCTTCTATACTTTGGAGTAGGTTGGCTAACCTAAATATGAACTCCTCATTTTATAATTTTATATATATTATATGTGTGTGTGTGTGTGTGTGTGTGTGTGTGTGTGTGTGTAATTGAGAAAACATGCAAATAGAAATTAAGTGAATTTCCCATCTCATTCAGCTAGTAAGAGTCAGGTTAAATTTGAATTCAAGTCCTGGCACTCCATCCCCTGTCCTACCTAGCTGCTTTCCAAGTAAGCATAATACAGCTAAATATAAGAGAAGGAGAGGTAGAGGTAAAGAAGAGATCAGTGATGATAAAGGCTAGAATACTCCTAAGTGGAACTATTAAGAGAAGGAAGCAAAATTACTTAGTTTTAAAGGGAGATAAGAATTTTGGAAGATAGAAATGAGGAAGACATGAATTCAGACAGGGTGACTTGTCTTGTATGCAGGCACAAAGATGGCGGGGTGAAACATCAGATCCAGGGAACAAGATCTGTACATTGAGTCAATGTTTTATCATTGTCAGTGAAGTGCAGAAGTCTGGGTGATAAGTTATTCCTTTCCCATCTCTAATAGTTGCACTAAAGCCAGTCAAATTTTATCCTCAGTCAGCCATGGAGTAAGTAAGCTTTTGTAGACTGTTATTCTTATCCTGATAAACATGTGCCTCTTCTCAGAGAGAAAAAAAAAAAAAAAGATGTGACAGAATGGAATGGGATCCTGACAAACATCTCTCCTCTTTTGATCTCGGAAAGGCTTTCAGGGCCCATAGCATTTTCTCACACTTCCAATAGGAAGGGGTTGATATAATTAGAGTAGTATACTGGGTTAGGGGGGAGAGAAAGAGGATGGGGGAAGAGTTCATTGTTTGTGACTCTTGCTCAGTGTTCCATTATGACAGAGACACTACAGGCTGTCATACAGCTGCCAAGATCCAAAAAGTTCACCTTCTAAAATGGCACTTTAACCTTATGCTTTATAATTGCAGGGTTTTTCTCTGCCATCAGGCAATAGAAGCTTTTTATCTTTCATCATCTTTATCCTCTCTAAAAGGCATATTGAATAATAAGCAATCTCTCTTGGATTCCAAACAGTGAAATGATTCTGATACATTGGTATTTTGGTTAGCAACTAGACATGGAAATTAGGATTACCATAAAAATGCAGAAGCATCTTTTTAAATATTCGAGAAAATTAAACCTATTATGAATCACCCCCACATTCCTACTAAAAGAAATGTGTGCTCCTTTTTCTTCTTAAAATTTAGAATATTTCCTCTGTCCTCAATTTGTAAATGGAGTATCTAATAAAGAAATTCCCTCTCTTAATAAAATTTTTCACATGCAATATAACTTAAATATTTTAATGAGTAGTTCTTAAAAGCAGTTTAGTACAATAGAAAGTATTCAGAGACCAAAGATATGTGTTCAAATTTTAACTCTGTCACAGCCTCTGTAACCTTATTGTGCTTATTTACTTGTTTAAAATGAGTGTGTTATATCAAATGACATTTGAGTCTTTTCTAACACAAAATATATGAAATGATGGTCCTGTGGACATTAAATGTTTGAGTGATTTGATTAGGCTAAAATGGTCAGTAGGGAGACACAGGTAAAGAGACAGATATTGATGAAATGTCATCGTGATTACTATGTTTTTCCAGTTATTGCTTGTTATGATCAAATCTCATCTTACTAAAGTCTCTAAAATAGAAATATTTTTTGAAAAATGTTTTAAATCACTGTTGAGTAGAGAAATATAAATTTAAGACAACTCTGAGCTACCATTTCACATCGCTCAGATTTTCTAAGATGACAGGGAAAGATAATGCAAAACAGTGGAGGGGATGTGAAAAAACTGGGACACTAATGCATTGTTGATGGAATTGTGAAATGATGACTGGAGAGCAATTTGGAACTGTGTGTTAAGGGTTATAAGATTGAACACATCCTTTGATCCATCAGTATCACAGAAGCACCTTAATAGTGATCATAAAAAGAGATCATAAAAGGACCCATATGTGCAAAAATGTTTGTAGCAGCTCTTTTTGTAGTGACAAGGAACTGGAAATTGAATAAATGTCCATCAATTGGGGGATTGCTGAATAAGGTAGTACATATAAATGTAATGAAATATCATTGTTTTATAAAAAATAATAATAAGCAGTTGGTTTGGAGAAAAGCTGGGAAAGATGTATATGAATGGATACTAAATGAAGTGAGAGAGTACATTGTGCACAGTAGCCGCAAGATTATGTGATGACCAACTGTGATGATTCGACTTAACTCTTCTCAGCAATGCAATGATTCAAGACAATTTCAAAGGGCCTCAGATAGAAAAATGCCATCCCCAGCCACCGAGAAAACTATGAAGATTGAATATATATCAAAAGATAGTCTTTTCACCTTTTTTGTTTATTTGTTTGCTTTTCCTTTCCTGTCCTTTTCCTCCTTTTTATCTAATTTTTCTTGTACAATTTGATAATTATGGAAATATGTTTTAAAAGATTGCACATGTTTCATCTATATCAGATTACTTTCTATCTTGAGTGGGAAGGCATGGGAGGGAGAGGAACACAAAGTCTTACAGAAAGTATTGAAAACTATCTTTACATCTATTTGGAAAAATAAAATGCTATTGAAAGCAAAAAGAAAGAAAGAAATGTTTTTTCCTTTTATTTTCTCCCTTGTGTTTTCAGAGTTGACTATTTTCTTCCCAATATTCACTCCCAATCTCCCATTTTTAAAAGCCTTTTTATTTTATTAAAATATTCAGTGGAGGTTTGCCTTCATTAGCCATGACTAACTAAAGAGCTAGTGAAGTGTTATGCAGACAATTGTCAAAGAAATGAAAACTTTTTTTCCTCTTGAAGGTAATAAAAAAATTGGAATGGTATAATGTTTGTAGCTCCCCAACCTGTCATTTTCAAATTTGTTGTTTGACATATAGAGTCCTAGAAATGAGATCTATTTCAGGAGGTCATTTATTATCTTTTTCTGACTCTAGGTTAGTTTTATCTCTTCTATCACAGAAAGATTATTGTTTCATCTAGACTATTATTTATTTCTATTGCTTCAAGGGCCTATGATTTCATTGAGGTAGGCATTCTCTTTAAAACTATACACCTAACAGCAGCTTGACTTATCAGGTGGTTATCGAGAGTTATTGTGGATAGGGAGAAAAAAAAAAGATCCATTACCTGGTGACCAACCTATAGATGAGCCTTTTAAGCTTGCATAGGATATATCATTATTGACAGATATGTAATCTACCCCTTTTGAAATGTGGCTAAGTTCTACTCTAGACTGTTCTTTGTTAATATAATATGTTATATGTGTGTGTGTGTATTTTGTGTGTATTGCAACTTTTAACAAGAATTTGATTTATCAATGGGTATCGAAGAAGGAAGAAATTATATAATGCTTACTGTGTGCCCAGGCACTGTGCAAGGTGCTTTCAATATCTCATCTGATTACCATAACAACTTTGGGAGGGAAATATTTAAATCCACTTTACAATTGAGGTAACAAGCAAATAGATTTTAAATGATTTCTTCAGACTTATCAAAGAAATAATATGCATATGAGACTAGGATGAATTCAGGTCTTTAATGGGGACAGTAGGAAAGGAGAGAGAATAACTGCTTGTTAATTGAAAAAAAATTAAATGAAATATGTGATGTGAAAAACAAACCTTGAAACATTTATTTTAAAACATATTTTTACATTTAATTTGTATTTTTTTTTCAATTACAAGTAAACAAATAATATACCAATTTATGTCTAATGTTAGCCATTTCTGAAGTGGGAGGGAAGGGAAAAAGAAAATATACATAATGATTTTGTAGTACAATTAAAAGGGACAGCAAATTGTACATAACGAACCTGAGGTCTCATGTGCAGTCATCTTTTTTATTGTACCATGTTAAAGAAATGCTTGTTTCATTACATTAAAAAAGCTAAAAATATTATATATAGTAAAATTTGTTTTTTAGCTTTTGAGTTTCAAATTTTCTCTTTGTTTCTGTCTCTGTCTCTTTTTGTCTCTTTCTCTGTTTCTTTCTCTCTCTCGGGGGGTGGGGGGAAACAATCTGATGGATAATAAATCTTTTTAAATGTTTTTAAAAGAAACACCCAAGGTCACCTTATGCCATCATTATTATTCATAACTTAGGTTCTTGTAGATCACAAATTCAGAGTTGAAAAGGATCTTAAAGGCCATCTACTCCAATGCCTTCATTTTACAGATGAGGGGACTGAAATGCACAGAAATTGAGTGATTCTCTGATAGTAAATAGTATCAGAGGAAGAATTAGAATTTGTTATCTTGTCAGTAAGCCTAATTTTCTATTCATTTAGGCATGATCCTATTTAGATCAGAATGGAAACTCAGAGATTTATCATGACTTCTTTTTACTGATGAGCAAATGACTATTTAGAGAGAGTTGCTGGATTTGCCAGATAGCTTTCCCTGCTAAGCAATGATGGTATAGACATAGCTTTCCTGCTTCCCAATATTCTTTCTACTACTCCATTCAAATCAGAAAGAAAACTTTTAGAAAGAAAAAAAATCACTTAATGTACAAAAAGTGATCAATCCTTCCCAAACACATTTTGACAAGTTTCATTTTGTATATTTTTCTCAGAGACTATTAATCTCCTAATATTAAAATTCTTCAGTCTAAGTTGAGATAAATGAGGCAGAAAATCTGATAAATTGCTCTGCAGTAGAATGATGGCAGGACCAGTTAGGAAACAAATGATAATCTTATATGCTGAAAATACTTGACTAAACATTAATGTCATTTGGTTTCCATAAGGATAAATGGATTAAAAACAGAAAAAGGAGAGTTGGTTGAGAAAATATGGTATGTCAGTAAGAGACTGAATTTGGAAAGAGAAAGACCTAGGTATAAATCCTGCCCAACATATTATTAGCCCAACATGTGATCTTTGGTCAGGTTACTTAAACATTTTGAGTCTCATCGGTAAAAACGAGATAACAATAGCCCATAGGTGCTATTGTGAGGGTAAGAGAAGATGATGTATATAAAACTTTCCCCAAACTTTGAAGTTCTATGTAAATGTCACTTGTTAATATTATTAGCAATCTGGGGAGGCATTAATTAAAAATGATTGATCCAAACTTAGCAATTTGTAATTAATGAGAAAATTGCTAAGAAAAAGCTTAACCATGCCAAAGGATGACGCTAATAGCACCTCTTTTTTGAAGTGAGCTTATTGTATTAAGAAGGGTTAAGAATGATTTCATTTTTTTTTGTGCCCCCAGGACTTAGCACAGTGACGAACTCATAATAAGCACTTAATAGATAAATGTTAACTTGTTAAGAAGAAAAAAGAAATGAAACTCAATTATAAGATAGAAAAGAAATTGGTAAAAATATCAAATTAAGGGGGAAACATATGAAAACACTTACATATACATATATAAAGTCATAAAGTTTGTTCCATGACTGAACAGACACATAGAAATATATGTATGTTAAATTGTTATGTGTGTATTGTTAAATGTATGTGAAGAACAAATAAAGTAGTAAATAAGGAGAAATAAGTTTAAATTTCAAGACTCTGGAGAAATGTGTAGTCTTCAAGAATTAGGCCGTTTTTGAAACAAATATAAACATAACTTTGTTGAAACTCTATAAACAATATTGTACTTTTCTAATGCTAATATCAAGGAAAGGAATAGGCATGACTAGGGAAATATATTATTATGAAAGGTTTGAATTACTCCCCCCCCCATCCCTTTGTCAATTCTGTGACCACGGGCAAGTCATTTGATGAGCAAAAATTATTTTATTTTATCTTTGTATCCCAAATGCTTAGCATAAAAATGAACAAAAAACAAAAATATAATAATGAATAAACATTTACTATGTACCAGACACAACATCAAGCACTGGGAAAGCAGAAAGACAGCTTTTGTCCTCAGTGATCTTACATTCTATTGGAAAAAAAGATGACATATAAAAAGGAACTATAAAGCAAAAGTATGAAGAAATGACGGTCCCAGGCAATGGGACATAGTAGAAAAAGGTCTATGATGAGTCATCACTGTGGCCTAGAAAATCAACAAAGCATTAAAGGACTGAGATATTTCCTTAAAATGGAGGTTCTGTTCAAACCCAAAGGGCAAAATTTGATCCAGGAATAAATCTACTAGGTCTAAATGGCAAAGAGATCATAAAAAAGGGAAAAGAATCCACAAGTACACAAATATTTATAGCAGCTCTTCTTGTGGTATCAAAGAAATGACAGTAAAGGAAATGTTTATTAAGTTATAGTAAATGAATGTAATAGAATATTATTGAGCCATAAGAAATGATGAGCAAGCAGATTTCAAAGAAACTTGAAAAGGCTTACAAGAACTAATGCTGAGTTAAGTGAGCAGAACCAGGAGAACATCGTATATACAATAAAGAGTAACATTTTATGATGATTAATTATGATAGGTTTGGCTCTTCTCAATACTACAATGATCCAAGATAATTCCAAAAGATTCATGATAGAAAATGTTATTCACATCTAGAGAAAGAACTATGGAATCTGAATGGAGACTGAAGCACATTATTTTCACTTTTTTTTGTGCCATAGTTTTTTCCCCTTTTGTTCTGCCCCCCCCCTTTTTTTACAACGTGATTAATGTGGAAATATATTTAACATGATTGCACATGCACAACCAATATTAGATTGCTTGCTATCCTGGGGATATTTTGGGGATGGGGAAGGGAAGGAGGTAGAAAGAAAAATTTGGAACTCAAAAATCTTATAAAAATGAATGTTGAGGGGGCAGAGCCAAGATGGCAGAGAAGACACATGCTTCATTTGAAGCTCTTTTTCTACCCTTACTATTAATTACCAAATTCATCTTCAAAAATAATGCTTTACTGGTAAAATCTATGAATACAGGGAGTACAACAAATTACCAGCCAAAGATAATCTGGAAGATTGCCAGAAAAGGTTTGTCCTGATTGACAGGAGCAGGCCAATGCAGACAGGGAGGTAAAATGCAGAGACTAGCACACTGAGCGGATTGGGGCAGGGCTGGTCTCTCCTCAGGTGGAGATTTTGCAGTGAGAACTCTACCACAGGTTGGCTGCTCTGCTTTGGTTGCAAAGCTGTTACAAAAAGACCAAAGGTAGAGTGTATTCCAAAAAACTCCAGAATTTAACATACCTGGCTATACCCACCCAACACTGAAAGTGACTCAGCATGGACCACAGCACAGCTGTGCAGCCACATTCTGCAACACGGGGCTTTTGCCTAGGGCAGCCACAAATCTGCCCAGCAGGAGGGCAATAGAACTTCCACAGCTTCACTATGCTTCCCAGGGCAGAGACACTTCCAGTGAGGAGCTCTTCCCAGGGCAGTAATACTTCTGCTAGGTAGGGTTTTTCCCAGGGCACTTCCTCAGCTTTGCTGCCCTTAGCAGCCTATTAGCAGTACAGCTACTGTTCATGTATCTATCCTTGCTCTACAAAGGAAGCTGGTAACCCAATTTCCCTGAAGACAGACCCTAAGGGCTTTGAAAAAAAAATGAGTAAAAAAGCCAAGCATACTCTTCTATACAGAAAGACAGCAGGTTTTCAACCCCAAGGAGAGTAATAGCAGACAGTCTCCAGACAAAACCCCAAAGGGGGATGTAACTGTTCCCCATCACACAAGGCTCTCCTGAAGAAATTATTAAAAAAAAAAAAAAAAAAAAAAACCTTAAAAGAGAGCTAGAAGAAAAATGGGGAAAGGAAAGAGAAGCTATGCACGAGAGTATGGAGAAGGCATATAACTCACATAAAGAAACATTTGATAAAGTAAAAAAAGAAAACAACTTCCTGAAATGTGAATGGGAAAGATAAATAAAAGCCAGGCAACCAGATTTTGTGAATTGGAAAAGATAAAGAACTCCCAGGAAAGTAGGATTTGTGAATTGAAAAAAAAATCAGTAAAAAAAAAATGTGAAATGGAAAAAAATCCCATAAAGCAAAACAACTCATTTAAAAACTCAATTGGACATATAAATAAAGAAGTAAAAAAAAGCTAATGAAAATAATTCATTAAAAATCAGAACTGAATAGAAATGAATGGTTCATTGAGACATCAAGAATCAGTAAAGCAAAACCAAGAAAATGAAAAATTAGAAAAAAATGTCAAATACTGACTTGGAAAAACAACAGACCTAGAAAGTAGATTTAGGAGGGATAATCTGAGGATTATTGGACTTCCTGAAAATTATGGTGAAAAAAAAGCCTAGACAATATTTTATAGGAAATCATCAAAGAAAACTGCCCAGATGTAATAAAATCAAGAGATAAAATAGGCATTGAAAGAATTCATTGAACATCTTCTGAAAAAGACCCTAAAATAAAAACTCCAAGGAATATTGTGGCTAAATTTCAGAACTATCAGACTAAGGAAAAATATTATAGGCAGCCAGAAAAAAAATCAATTCAAATACCAAGGAGCCACAATAAATATCATTCAGGATTTAGCTGTTTCCACATTAAAGGATCAAAGGGCCTGGGATATGATATTGCAAAAGGCAAAAAGAACTTGGAATGCAGCCAAGAATATACCCAGCTAAACTGAGCATTTTCTTCCAGGGAAGAAGATAGACATTTAATGAAAAAGATGAATTCTATTTGTTTCTAAGGAAAAAAAAACAGAACTAAACAAAAAACTTGACCTCCAACTATAGGACTCAAAAGAAGCAGAAAAAGGTAAAAAGAACTCTTGAGAACTGTATTTCTGTTATGGACATACATAAAGAGTGCATGTATAATTTAATTTTACTGATAAAATATAAAGAAGGGAAGGAGAAATGGAAAGATGATAATATCCGAAAAAGGGAAAAGGGGAGATAAAAGGAGGGAAACTACATCCCTTGAAAAGACAAAGGAAACCTATGATGTCTGAGGGAATTTAGAGAGGGGAAGGAACAATTTGTGAATCTTACTCTCATCAGATTTGGCTCAAAGAGAAAATAATTAACATAGTTGGTTTACAGAGAAACTGTCCTCACTTCATTAAAAAGTGGGAGAAGAAAAGGGAAAGGGAAAAGAGTAATAAGGGAAAGGTATAAGAAAGCAGAAGGAATTCAAAGGGAGTGGGAGGGATTCTAAAGAGGGAGAGCTGCATGAGGCAAGTGAAGCTCATAAGTCTAATACTAGGGATAACCTAAGGGAGGGTAAGAAAAAGAAAAGCATAATCTGGAGATAATAAGATAGCAGGAAACACAGAATTAATAATTTTAAACATAAATGTGAATAGGATGAAGTCTCCCATGAAGTAGAGGCAGATAGTAGACCGGATCAAAAGCCAGAACCCTACAATATGTTGTTTACAGGAAGCACATCTGAAGCAGGGAGATAAATACAGAGTAAAGGTAAAAAGCTGGAGCAGAATATATTATGCTTCAGGTGAAGTAAAAAAGCATGGGTAGCCATCCTTATCTCAGATCAAGAAAAAGCAAAAATTGATAATTAAAAGAGATAAGGAAGAAAACTATATCTTATTAAAGGGTAGCATAGACAATGAAGCAATATTAATATTAAACATATATTCACCAAGTGGTATAACATCTAGAGAAGTTGAGAGAGATGTAAGAAGAAATAGAAAGCAAAACTATAATAGTGGGAGATCTCAATCTTGCACTCTCAGAATTAGATAAATCAAACCACAAAAAATAAGAAAGAAGTTAAAGTAAATAGAATATTAGAAAAAGTTAGGTATGATACATTTTTAAAGAAAACTGAATGGAGACAGAAAGAAGTACACTTTCTTCTCAGAAATTTATAGAATCTATACAAAAATTGACCATATATTGGGACATAAAGACATCAAAATTAAGTGCAGAAAGGCAGAAATAGTAAATACTTTCTTTTCAGATCATGATGAAATAAAAACTACATTCAACAAAAGTTAGGGGTAAATAGACCAAAAAGTAATTGGAAACTAAATAATCTCATCCTAAAGAATGATTAGGTGAAACAGCAAATTATAGACACAATTCATAATTTCACCCAAGAAAATGATAATAATGAGACTTCATACCAAATTGGGGAAATCTTATAGCTCTAGAGACCAACTTGCATAAAATAGAGAAAAAGAAGGTCAATAAATTGGGCTTGCAACTAAATAAGCTGGAAAAGGAGCAAATTAAAAACCCCCAGTCAAACACTAAACATGAAATTCTAAAAATAAAGGGAAAGAGTAATAAAATTGAAAGTAAAAAAAAAAAAAAACTATTGAATTAATAAATAAAACTAAGAGTTGGTTCTATGAAAAAAAAAAACAATAAAATAGATAAACCTTTGGTAAATCTGATTAGAAAAAGGAAAGAGGAACATCAAATTGTTAGTCTTAAAAATGAAAAGGGAAAACTTTCCACCAATGAAGAGGAAATTAGAGCAATAATAAAGAGTTATTTTGCCCAACTTTTTGCCAATAAATTTGATAACCTAAGTGAAATGGATGACTACCTTCAAAAATATAGGCTGCCCAGATTAACAGAGGAGGAAGCAAATTGCTTAAATAGTTCCATTTCAGAAAAAGAAATATAACAAACTATTAATCAACTCCCTAAGAAAAAATCCCCAGGACCAGATGGATTTACATGTGAATTATATCAAACATTTAAAGAACAATTAGCCCCAGTAGTATATAAACTATTTGAAAAAAAAATAGGGAATGAAGGAGTCCTACCAAATTCCATTTATGACACAGCCATGGTACTGATAACTAAACCAGGTAGGTTGAACAGAGAAAGAAAAGTGCAGACCAATCTCCCTAATGAATATTGATGCTACTATCGTTAATAAAATATTAGCAAAAAGACTACAGAAAATCATGCCCAGGATAATACACCATGATCAAGTAAAATTTATACCAGGAATGCAAGGCTGGTTCAATATTAGGAAAACTATTAGCATAATTGACTATATCAATAATCAATTTAACAAAAATCCTATGATCACCTCAATGGATGCAGAAGAAGCATTTGATAAAATTCAACATCCATTCCTATTAAAAACACTCGAGACTATAGGAATAAATTGACTTTTCCCTAAAATAATCAGTAGCATCTATTTAAAACCATCAGTAAGCATAATATATAATGGGCATACATTGGAACCCATTCCCAATAAGATGATGAGTGAAACAAGGTTGCCCACTGTCACGATTACTATTGAATATTGTATTAGAAATGTGAGCTTTAGATATGAGTTGAGAAAGAGATTAAAGGAATTAGAGTAGGTAATGAGAAAACCAAATTATCACTCTTTGCTGATGATATGATAGTATACTTAGAATACCCCAGAGATTCTACTAAAAAGCTATTAGAAATAATCTACACCTTTAGCAAAGTTGCAGGATGCAAAATAAATCCATATAAGTCATCAGCATTCGTATATATCACTAACAAAATCCAACAGTTAAAGTTACAAAGAGAAATTCCATTTAAAGTAACTATCGATAGTATAAAATATTTGGGAATCTATCTGCCAAGGGAAAGTAAGGAACTATATGAGCAAAACTACAAAAGACTTTCCACACAAATAAAGTCAGACCTAAACAATTGGAAAAAATATTAAGCATTTTTGGATAGGGCAAGCAAATATAACGAAGATGACAATACTACCTAAACTAGTCTATTTATTTAGTGCTCTACCAATCAGACTTCCAAAAAACTATTTTAATGACCTAGAAAAAATAACAACAAAATTTATCTGGAAAAACAAAAGGTCAAGACTTTCAAGGGAACTAATGAAAAAAAAAAATCCATTGAAGGTGGTCTAGCTGTACCAGATCTAAAATTATATTATAAAGCAGTGGTTACCAAAAACATTTAGTATTGGGTAAGAAATAGACTAGTTGGTCAGTGGAATAGGTTAGGTTCAAAGGACATAATAGTCAATAACTAATAATCTAGTGTCTGACAAACCCAAAGACCCCAACTTTTGGGATAAGAATTCACTGTTTGAGAAAACAGAGAAAATTTTTCTGGAAAAATTAAAAATTAGTGTGGCAGAAACTAAGTATTGTCCACACTTAATACCATACACAAAGATAAGGTCAAAATAGGTTCATGATCTAGGCATAAAGAATGAGATTATACGTAACTTAGAAGAACATAGGATAGTTTACCTCTCAGATCTCTGGAGGAGGAAGGAATTTGTAACCAAAGAAGGACTAGAGATCATTACTGATCACAAAATAGAAAATTGTGATTATATCAAATTGAAAAGCTTTTGTACAAACAAAATGAATGGAGAAAAAATTAAAAGGGACGCAATTAACTGTGAAAACATTTTTACAGTCAAAGGTTCTGATAAAGGCCTTATTTCCACAATATATAGAGAATTTACTTGAATTTATAGGAAATCAAGCCATTCTTCAATTGATAAATGGTCAAAACATATGAACAGACATTTTTCAGATGAAGAAATTGAATTATTTCTAGCCATATGAAAAGATGCTCCAAGTCATTGTTAATCAGAGTACTGCAAATTAAGACAACTCTGAGATATCACTACACACCTGTCAGATTGCCTAGGATTCCAGGAAAAGATAATGTGGAATGCTGGAAGGGATGTGGGAAAACTGGAACATTGATACATTGTTGGTGGAATTGTGAATACATTCAGCCATTGTGGAGAGCAATTTGGAACTATGCTCAAAAAGTTATCAAACTGTGCATACCCTTTGATCCTGCAGTTACTACTGGGCTTATATCCCAAACAGATCTTAAAGAAAGGAAAGGGACTTGTATGTGCAAGAATGTTTGTGGCAGCCCTCTTTGTAGTGGCCAGAAACTGGAAACTGAGTGGATGCCCATCAATTGGAGAATGGCTGAATAAATTGTGGTATATGAATGTTATGGAATATTATTGTTCTGTAAGAAATGACCAGCAGGATGATTTCAGAAAGGCCTGGAGAGACTTACATGAACTGATGTTGAGTGAAATGGGCAGGACCAGGAGATCATTATATATTTCACCAACAATACTATATGATGATCAATTCTGATGGATGTGGCTCTCTTCAACAATGAGATGATCCAAATCAGTTCCATTTGTTAAATAATGAATAAAACCAGCTACATCCAATGAAAGAACTCAGGGAAATGAGTGTAAACCACTACATAGCATTCCCAATCCCTCTATTTTTGTCTGCCTGCATTTTTTATTTTCTTCACAGGTTAATTGTACATTATTTCAAAGTCTGATTCTTCTTGTGCAGCAAAATATCTGTATGGATATGTATACATATATTGTATTTAACATATTCTTTAACATGTATTGTTCTATCTGCCATCTCGGGGAGAAGGTAGGAGGAAGGAGGAGAAAAATTCAAACAAAAGATTTTGCAATTATCAATGCTGAAAAATTACCTATGCATATATCTTGCAAATAAAAAGCTATAATAAAAAAAGAATGTTGAAAATTACCTTTACATAGAATTAGAAAAAACAAAATTGCATTTACAAATAACATAGAGGTTTGAGGAGGAATTAGCCAATCAGAGAGAAAGGCAGAAGGGGTAAATGAACTTACAACATGAAAAGTAGTCCAGGGATTGAGTGAACTTCCAGGGTTCAGAGGTTTCAATGTCATGAAAAAGATCTCTCAAGATGAATTAACAGTACAACTAGAAAAGAATGCTTTGCATACAAATCATAAGTTTATCACATCAAAAACCTAAAGAAGAATTTTTGAAATGAGGAAACATCACTTTATCAAGTAAAAGTAATGATAGATAATAGCTACATACTATTGATTGAATTTGTTTAATATAATAAGAAATGTTTTATTTCCAGATGAAGCTTCTATAGTAACAAATGTATCAGGAAAGATTAGAGGATAACAACTGATCATGGAACCTTTTTTCATTCTGAAATATATTGAATTTAAAGATGAGAAGAAAGGATAATAATGATAATCCAACTGAATTGTAACAATAGTATGTCAGCAAAAAAAAATGAATAAATAAGTCAGGTGGATTTGTTTATAGAATATATGATGGCAATTCAGTACCAGCTTGTTGTACTAGTATTTTAGAGGGTTTATTTTTAAGGAGCTAGTGATTGGTCAAGAACATGCAAGGAAACAATAGAAATTATGTAATATATTTTTTCATGTCAGGATGTACAAATTTAGTATCTACAAAATATGTAGAAAGAAATCATCTTGTAACTAACTTTTCTAATTTTCCAGCTTTCTAGCAGCTTTCTAGCAACTTTCTAGCTTGGATAGACTGGTAGATGACATGCAAACTTCAGCATATCTTGAAAAACAATAACCAAACTACACTAGAACTGAAGTATAATTACAAACTAAATAATTACCCAGGTATGACAGTAATACATCCCCAAATCCCTGAAGCACAGGGTTTTCTTTTAATTATTTTAATAGATGTCACCATACAAAATGCTTATAATCTTCAAGTGACATGTCAAGAAAAATTTTCAAAACACTGAAACAGAATGAAGTACATATTGTATTTGTCATCCTATTTAATGCTGGAGTTTCATCAAGACTTATTTTATTGAACCAACAGAACATTTAGCATGGAATAACTCAGTGTCCTCAATCACCTAGACATAATATTGATTTTTGAAAATTTAAAAATGACATAGTTAATAGATGTCATCATGAGGAATGCTTATAACTTTAAAACTATGTGAAATTAAAAGCTTTCAAAATATAGAGGCACAGCAGAAGAAATTCAAACTATACGAGGATAATATGAGGCATGTATCATCATTGACATGTTATTTGTTTCTGGAATTATCCTACAGAAATTTTCATTGAGTTTAAAGGAGATATACTTTCATCATAATGCTTTTATTCAAATATAAATATAAATTATTTTGTCTACCTCCATCGGAATTCACCAAACATTAAACAAAAAAGATTAGAGGATAATAACTCATGTTGAGACCTTTTTTTTTTCTGAAATGTTTTGAATTTAAAGATGAGAAGAAAGAAAGGATAACAATAATGATGATGATGGCTTATAGAAAATTCAATATGTTTGATTATCAGTAACTGGAGCCATTAGAGTAATTGGACCTTTTAAAAATGGAATGGATGCATTTGTTCATATGAGACTTTATATTCCTGTATACATTCAGTGCACTCATGTTATTGACAACTACTGTATGTGTTAACATGTGATTTATTGAAGCCAGTTTTTACCCCCAACATATAGTATGTTTCAAGTCTATGGATTAATATTGCACGAGTTGAAGGCAGCAATGTCCAATCACTTCCTCAAATGCTGATGTCAATCTTAAACATGTGGTGTACATTTTCATGTAAAAATAACATAAATACCGTGTCCATGTTAAGTTCTTTGAAATCAACCTATGATATTGGCTCTTATAAGTTAAATTTTCTATCGAGTTCAGGTTTGGTTGAAAATAAGTTCTGAAAATATGCAAGTTTGTTGAATGTCCATTTTTTTCATTTAATATTATGGACAATTTTGCTGGATATGATATTTTTAGTTTCAGTCCTAGTTTTTATTGACTCCTGATGTATATAATTCCTGTACCTGCAGTCTTTTATTGTGGCTCCTTATAAGTTCTGTACAATTTTAAATGTAGTTTCAGAGTAGTCAAATTGTATTTTTCTTTTTCTTTTTCTTCTTCTTCTTCTTTTTTTTTTTTTTGCAAAATTTTCTCTTTGATCTTTGGATTTTGAAATTTGGCAATTGAGTTTTCCACAAAGGATTTTTTTGAGTTGGTGATCCTTGACTTTTTTATTTCTACTTTTGCTTCATATTCTATCACTCTGGGACGATTTTATTGGATTATTTCTTTCATCATTGTGTCAAAGTTCTTTTTTGGGGGGAGTCCCAGCTTTCAAGTAGTTCACTCATTCTTCTATTTTCTCTTTTTGATCTTTTCTTCAGATCTGTTGTTTTTCTTATAATTTATTTCACATTCTGTTCTATGTTTTCAGTCTTTTTATTCTGTTCTGTTATTTCTTGGTCTCTTATAACTTACTGGCTTTCTCTTGCCCAACTCTAATTTTCAAAAAAAGCTATTTTCATCTTTGGGACTCTATTTCTTTTCTATCTGGTTACTCTACTCTTTTCTAATGGGTTATTATTTTTTTTTATAATTTTGTTTTTCTTGGATAATTTTTAATTTTTTAAAGTTTTTCCTCAATGTCTCTTATTGGATTTTTAAATTTTTTAAAAGTTCTTCTATAAATTTTCTCTGGGTAGGGAGCCATTTAATATTATCCTTTAGGATAGAAGAAGTTTTTTTTTATTTCAGTGTCTTCCTCTGAAGATAAACCCTAGTCTTCCCTCTTCCCATAGTAAGGTTTTATGTTTGGGTTCTTTCATCTTTGTGTATTCATTTTTAAAATAAGTATTAGTGTAAGCACCTTTAATTGTTGGGTAGAAGAGTGGTGCCTCTAGCTTCACTTCAGCTCTCCTCTCTGACTTGGAACCTCAAACCAAAAGTTCCCCCTCCTGCAAGTGCCCACAGTGTCCCTCTCCTACTGCCTCTTCACTTATCAGATGTGCTGGTTCCTTCTTACCCAGGGCCACATCTCAGTAGCACAGCTTGGCCTGGCATTCTCATCAGTCAAGGTTCTCTCTCTTTTTCTGAACTCAGACCTGTACTCCCCAAGCTGTCCAAGAGGTGGAAGTTTCTGTGGTTCCTGTTCAGGCTTCAGCCAAGCCCAGCTAGCACTAGTTAGTTTTCTAAACACCTAGCCCAGAAGGGTTTGCACTTCACAATGGTTAATACCCAGCTTGGGAGCCTTCTTTTGATTTTCTTGGATTATCACAAATAATTTGTTCTTCCCCAAGTATTCTTCATTTTTCACCAGTATATATTAGTCCATGTTGGTTTGTGGGGGAAATCTGGAGAACTTGAAATTTACTAACCTATTTCACCATCTTCCCCAAATCCTCCCAACTCATCTCTTTTTTTTCCAGGCAAAAACCATGTTGATTATGTGATGATAATGATGGTGGTGATAATGTGATCATGTTTGGTATTTATATTGTTCCTCAAAGTTTGCCCCATACTTTAACATAAATGTGTCATATAAGGTACAACAATTGATTAATAATAAAAAAGAAATATATATTTATATTTCTTTGGGCTTTAAAGTTTACAAAGAGTTCTTTCTATTAACATTATCTCATTTAATTCTCATATCAACCCTGAGAGATAGAGCTGTTATCCTGAAAACTGAGAAAGGAGTTATCAGACAATGTCTGATGACTTGTAAAACATTAAGATGTTAAAGAATCATATGACTGAAAGAAAAGGAAAATATAAGTAAAAGGAAGTTTCAAATGATGAGGAAAAACTGAATAATTAAACTGAAAGATAAAAAACAATCTAATTCAATTTCACATGAAAATGAATAGGGACAAATCTTCTAGAATAAAAAATGAAAGAATAATTAATGTTCACTGGAAAATATTTAATTGTAGATAATTAGATGAATAAAAAAGAGCTAAGTAATTTTAAATTTTAATTGTATAATAATGTTTTTAAAGCAGTTTTAGAACAGAAATGATCTTCCAAGTGACTCTACAACAGAGATTAGCAAACTTCAGAGAAGAAATGGGAATTTGCTTCTCATCACAAAATATGTGAAAAAGAAAAAAAAATGAATGGAATAAAAACAAAAGGCAGATATCATAATTTTTTATTATCTATTTTTGATACCTTGTCCCAATTTTCAGACCTTGGAAAAGTAACTGAAAAAAAAAACCAAAAAGGGGTGTAAAAGTGGTTATGAAAATGCTTGCTTGAGGAATTTAGCGTTTCTACAAATAGTAAACCTTAATGAGAAAGCAAAATATGTTTAGCTCTTTGAAACTGCAGCTAGCATCTAAACATCAAAAACAATTAGTTTTGTAAATACTAATTGAAAAGAATTTCTAGAATGTTGTATAGGATTTTTAATTGTGGAAGGAAAGAAATGTCTGTCAGGGATACTAAAAAGATATAGTGGATTAACGACTATAACAGGGTTACCTAGAATCCACATCTAGCCTTTTCCTCTATCATGTTTAGAACATGGAGACTCATTGGAACATGCTCTTTTTTATAGAGTCATTAGAACTATCATTATTTATCAGTGGAAACTTTATTCACTTTGATTGTAAGAATAATTTGTATCCCAGTCATTCAATTCTCCCCTCTCCCAGAAATCAATCACTTATTAATTAATTATTTAAATATTTTGCCACAGTTCTATCTTCTACATTTCATCATTGGGTTAGATGTTATTTGACTCCAGAAATCCTGAGATCTTGATAAATTCAATTTGAAAAACAACAACACGATAAAATTATAACTTTAAATGATTTTTAGCAATGAGTCTTTCAATACCACAATGGCAAACATGTACACACACACACACACACACACACACACACACACACACACAAAACTAAGCTACAAAAACTTTCATTGAAAAATCCATTGAACAGGGTTATGTTTCTCTATCATTTCTTTCAAATGCCAATGTGCCCTCAAGGACAGCAAAATCTTTTAAAATTTAACCTATTCTAAAAGGCTTCTTCTTCTAGGCTGGGCATTCTTGTGCCTTGATTTTATAAAGCATACAAGAAAAAGTAAAACTGGGAAAATTGTAGTTCACCCCAATCTGACAAATTTGAAGATGAATCATATTTTTCAGTTACCCTTACAAATTCTGAAAACTAGACCAAAGTATCTATAAGGAAAATACTTTATGAAGTTAATAGATTCTAGAAGTTAGAGATAATATTATAAAGAGGTAGATAAAAACCAGACTGGGAAAAGTCTTTATGCCCCATTAATTAAAAATTGTGGAAAGGAATTTAATTAATCCATCAGTCAAATATTGATTAGGCTCCTAAGTGTCAAGAGCTATGTTAGGAAGAAAGAAAACAAAAGCAAAAATGTAATAGTCCCTAACCTCTAGGAACTTAAATTCTATCAAAGGAGAAAACATAAATATATACACTTACATACAAAATATAAGTTTTTTGGAGATTGAATTACTAATTGGAGAGGGAAATCAGGAAACAATGCATAAACTAAACTTTGAAGAAAACTGGGGTTTGGGGAGAAAAAACTTAAGGAGCTAGGCAATTAAGATCAGACTATCTGATCTTAATTGCCTAGCTCCTTAAATTTAAAGCCTCATCTATTTGTCTAATATTAGCCTACCAAATATAAGAAGAATACTATTCTATTGTCTTTAGGTTTTCTTTTCTTTGGCTACTTAAAACTCACCAGTTCCTTCAACCAATCCTTTTATTGTAGAATCTGTGTTTTCACAGTCTTGATCACTCTTCTCTATAGAGGACCAAAAATAGTGGGGAACCCTAGGTAAGATACAAGATCCTTTAGTCCAGTAAGGTACTCTGCTGACATATCTAGTTTGGCTCCCCATCAATCCTAGGAATACATTTAGGGTTTCTGATTAATCAGGGGGTATGACAAACTATATTGTACTTGAAGCAGAGTTAAGCTAATGTGACAAGGAAATATCTGCACACAATAGCAAGTTGTTTATGTGGTCCTGCATGCACAATGTGCTATAGTTATGTAAGTTTGTTATATAAGCATAGGGTATGTAAAGCTGAGGATTTTTTGAATAAATTGACTCCTGTTTAACCATCCTCATGAGTTCTGCCTCATAACTACTTCCCCAAGATCAGGACTCAGATCCCAAAGTCCTCCCATGAGCAGATTCAGACATTTCTCTACATTCTAAAGATTGTTAATATTTTTCATAAATGTGATGCCTAGAGCTTAAAACATCAGTGTTTCAAATTTTAACAATGTTAACATTTGCCTCATTATAAAAAGCCTGTGTTCTTTAACATATCTTATAATCTCATTCATCTCTTTGACTGAATGTCATATTACTGACTTTTGCACATGAACCATCATCTTCTCTGCCTCATATATGATTATACTTCATCTTAGTATAATCAACATTTTCCCCAGCCTACCAAAATATTTTTAGATCCTGACTTGATCTTCCAGTTTATTAATCCAGTTTTGTATTATCTGCAGGGGGAACTCTTAAATGAATGATTTATATGGGCACTTAATAAATCTTTTGAAAACTTGAATCATTTCATTCTATTCAAGTAGCATTTATTATTGAAAAATAAGTTGGCACAACAGACTTGTAATATTTTTTTAATTCACCCCACAATCCTATAATGAGCCATATTTAGAGATTGCTACAAAATTTAGTGTTGTATCAATCAAATGCCTAAGGGGATATTTAAACAAAACTAAACAAAAATTTTTTAAAATTTGTTAATAAGGACAAAAGTTGGGATTCCAAAGAGAAATACTGAAGAAAGTCAGAGTGATAGTAGAAAAAAACATTTTTAGATATTTAATTAAAAAATTGATTATCAAAACTATTTGGTTTTGAATTATGTTATAATGTTGTTACATCATATTAATTATATATACTTTATAATCATACTTTTTAATGTTACATGTGCCACTTCAAACTTTACTAGTTAAAAGAAAAAAGAAATTAGAAAAAATAGGAAAAACATAAGTCAATAATCACATGTTCAACAAATCTAAAATGTAAATTTATTGGGAAAGAACTTCTATTTGAAAATAAATTATGGGAATATTAGAAAGCAGACTGGCAAAATTAAGTTTGCTAAAAAAATGAACTGAACACTTTTGAAATTATAACAATGAAAATTGAAGTGAAAATCTATTTTCCACTTTTCTTTGCAAATAGTAGTGAGATATGAATGTTGAAAATCCATGGACTCAATACATTAGTTAATTAAATTAGTTTTGCTAAAGTGTTTCTGTGTCTGTCTTTCTGTTTCTGTCTGTCTATGTATTTCGCTTGATTTTCTTCTTTCCCATTTGCTCTTACCTTATCTTCTTCCCACCACCTGTAAATCTTTAGTTAGAATTTGTATAAGTTGTGTAGTTAGGGGAATATTTTAGAAAAAAAAAATCCTTCTATTCTCTATACTACCATGTTTCCCCGATAATAAGACACTGCCTTATTAATTTTTTTTGGACAGAAAAACACCGGAGGGCTTATTTTCAGGGGAGGGCTTATTTTAATGAACATTGACAGCAATTTTAACAAACAGGTAAATGTGAACAAAAAAAAGTACCTTTATTCAATAATGATCATGTCATCTTCTTCAACAACATCGTCATAAGTGTCCATACCCTGAATTCCATCCTGGATGTCTTGCGCCTCTATTTCCGTCAGAAGAAATGGACCCAATCTGTCATGTCCAGCAATATAGCTCTCTTTAAATGAACATGTCTTGTCCAGGTAACCTGCTCATAGTGCCTTGGCAACACAGCTGTCAATAATTTTATCCCATGACTTCTTCACCCAAGTCACGACTTCTTGCAGACAAGGCTTCACAAAGTTTCCACACTGATTTCTTTCCATTCTATTTTCAATGTAGTAATTGACTTCCATGCGCAAATGGTCCTTGAATGACTTGTTTATTGCAATATCAAGGGTCTGAAGATAGGCAGTCATTCCTGCAGGAATCATTACTTGATCTATTCTTCTCTCTGCAAGGAAGTTCTTCATTTCTTTAGTGTGGTGAGTGCTGGCTGAGTTCTTCTTTCATCCCCCATCATGCCCCCTGAGTTCTTCTTTTATGCTTCATCATGCCCCTTTTATCCTCCATCATGCCCCCTCACTCCCGCTTACATATCGGGTTTTTATGTTGTCCTGCCTCAGCTCTCCTCCGCGGCACTACTCTCAATGGCGCCTGCAAGCAAATCACTGGGGAAGAACAGGATGACACACTCACTGCTGCAGCTCTGATTGGATGCAGCTCAGAGTGCGGTGTGCGTTTCACAGGGGGGAGGGGGAGAGGGAGGACGGTGCATATAGAGGGTACTGTAATGTAGCGTGTAGCACAGGGGATCATCTTCACTACAGTAGCAATCTCAATAGGGCTTATTTTCGGGGGAGGGCTTATTTTAGAGGAATCTTACACAGTAAGGGGAGGGCTTATTTTCGGGATAGGTCTTATTATCGGGGAAACATGGTATTATCTTCATGTTATAATCTTCACGTTATAATAATATATCAACACATAAATACATTAAAATACTGCAATTTTGTGATTTTATTAGTATACACTAAATCTTTTACTTAGATTTTCCTCTGGTCATAGACCTCTGTCTGTTGGACTAAAATCCAGACTTTTAATATAGCCCTTTATCCACTATCTGGACACTGCTTCTCAATGTGATACCAAAAACAATGACAACAATGATACTTTCATGTGGAGAGTTTTACAATTTACAAAAGTGGTTTTTTACAACAATATAAGAAGGCAGCCAGGTGGCATAACAAATAGAGCTTTGACTTGGAATTGGAAGTATTGAATTTAAATCCTGCCTTAGACATATAATTATGTGATCCTGGGGAAATATCTGGACCTTTTCCCTTCTTATTCTATTAAAATATGTATAACAATATCAACATCATTAATCTCATATGTTTTCTATGAGAAAGAAAAGAGATAATATATGGAAAACACTTAACAAACTTAATGCACTATATAAATTATAGCTATTATTATCTCATTTAATCATCTCAGGAAACTTGTCATAAAGGTTAATATTTTAAAATGAGGAAGACAAAGTTTTTAAAGTTAAAATGATTGGCCCAAGTCATATAACTAATAATAAATACAAAATAGCAAGGTCGGTAGATGATTTAGGTTATAGATAAAAAATATTAAATATAGTATTTTATACATAGTTATTAATATATATGTATATTTGTATATATATGTATATGTGTATATATATATATATATATATATATATATATATATAATCTTTCTTATCAAAAATTTCTTGGATGATGTTACCAATGAATATATGATACTATAGGCCATGGGGGTGACACAGTATGCAATAATATAGTAATACAGAACTTGGTATCCAAAGATAGATTGATCCTCAATTCTACCCTGTACTAGCTATCTGAACTTGAGCAAATCATTTAGTCTCTTTCTTTCTCTGATAACTAATAAATATATTCTTCATCTACCCAATAATTTCTAATCTCTCCTCTCCTCACTGTTCGCAGGCCATTAACCCCACTTTAAACTACACTTTCCTTTAAAAATCTTCTGGTGAATATATTCAATTTTAATATATCCTTTATATCTCTTGCACCTTTGTCATATCATGACTTTCATATTGCCAAATCCCAAACCTTGAATATTTAACCATTTTCCCCCTCCAATGTTGCTCACATGGAACTAGAGGAAATTATAAATCTTGCCAACTGGGTTCAGTGCAAGTTTATATTATTTAATCTCAATTGGAAACTCAGAGGACAGTTCTTCCACCTTGATTTACCCAGAGAAGGGCAATACTTCTCTGTTTACTAACAAAATTTGTGGTTCCAAATCTTTTCTTTTCTCACATCTCTCACATCTCAAAAATTCTCCTCCCTTTGAACTACAGAACTTCCTTCATAATTTTAAAAATTCAAGGTACTTGGTTTTAGCTTAATGTTATTGAAATAAAATATATATTTAAGTTCTACCTCTGAAGTTGGGAATTTTCCAGGGTTAGTACTTAGAATATAACTGTGATACTAAATTCAAGCCTTCAGTGAAGAGACAATTTAGGACAGTGGCTACACAATGAAGTAGATTAATCTCAATCACCCAACCAATTGACTAATTTCAGAAGCCCCTCCCAAAAAGGTTCAAGACCTTTAATCAGAAATTAGTCAATATTATAAATGATACCTCTTGGCAACAGAGTTCATCACAGGGAATATAGTACAGCAGAGAGACTCAGACATAGAATTAAAGAAGAAGTGACTTCAATCTATTTGAACTCAACTGTGTACTTCTTGTGAATTGATTTTTTTCTTATGTCAATTTAGAAATTTTCTCTTTATAACATCTATCTAATTGTGTCTCTGGCACCAAGCAACAGAAATCTAACTTTTTTTTTTTTTGTATGAGATCTTCAAGGACTCAAAAACAGTGATCTTAACCCTTCTAAAAAAAATCCTAAAAGGCAAAAAACAGATTAAACAAAAAAAAAATCCTTCTATTCTCTATACTACCATGTTTCCCCGATAATATATCAAACCTTTGTATCAGGCACTTTATTAAGTGCTGAATGTAAAAAGAAAGGAAAATTGTGTTTTTGTTCTCAAGATATATACATTCCAAGGAGGGAAATAGCACATAAATAAAAATATTACCAAAGAAGAATCTTCACATTTTTCATGGAGAGAACAATGTGCACACAATAGGCAATTAGGTGGTATAGTAGATATTGAATTTGTCCAAGAGTTGGGAACTCCTGGGTTCAAATTCAGCCTTAGATACTTACTGTGTAACCCTGTAAATTCCTCAATTGTAGTATGGAGATAAGAACAGCACTTCAATTGAAAGAATTATTGTTAATCTCAAATGAGATAGCATTTGTTAAAGTACTTGGCAAAGTGCCTAGAATATAGTAGGTGTTTAATAAATGCTTATTCCCTTCCGTTTTTTCTCTGTACAGTGAACCAAACAATAGAACATTCCTGACAAGTTTAAGTAGTATCCTGCTCTGAAGGATATGCCATTTTACTACTCAGATCATATTTAAAAAATCAGGATCAGAAGTTATAAGGACAAAGTAGAATGTCAGGTTTCTGCAAATCTTAAGAATTGAATCTTGGCAGACTTTTGTAGATTGAGGTTTTAATTCCTCAATGCCCCCAAATTATATTTTCATCAAGAACATAGCATGGTATAGTGGGTAGAAAGCAGGAACTAGACCTAGGATTGAATTCTTACTTTGATATATATATATATGTCTTTGGGCAAATTACTTAATATGACTATATTAAACCAGCAACTGTGACTTTAAGAAGAAGTATGAACTTTTATGGAGGAAGCTCTTGTGGCATTTAAAAAGTTTGAGAAATAATTTCTGGATAATTAGTCATTTTATTAACAACATTTGCATTGTTAATAAAAGATCAATGCCATTGATAAAGACAATCATGGTTGGTGGGCTTATGGCTTACATGCTCTTGGAAGTGGAAGTTTCTGGGAGTGACAATCAACTCTAATAGATGAACAATTAGTGAAAGAATAAATATTACAATAAGGAGTTGAAAGTGACATTATGTCACTCTTGGCCAGAAAGATTATTCTTAACCCAGATCAGCCCCAGACTGGGACAATCTAAAGGAAGAATTTATTTCCACTCAAACTTGATGGAATATAATTCAATTTAGATTAGAGATTCCTTATAAAATAGGGTGAGATGTGTTCAGCCAAGAGGAGAGTTAATTCAAAGTCCTTCAAGAGACTACACTTTGAGAAAAAGATGAACTCTGGATCTTCTAAATCCATTGGCTAATAATAATCATTTCTCTCATTTCTGACCAAGAGCTCATTATACAAAAGAAATAATAGATCATACACACACACACACACACACACACACACACACAAAATTATTTCCATCAATCTTGACATTTAAAATGAATTGCACATTTTCTTAAGTTTTTAAATCAAAATACCTCTTTCATTCCAAACATAGACCTACTTGTGAAAGAATAACTAAGAACACATTTTTAAAAAAGTATCTCTGATTACTTTCCTACCACCTTCTGAGAAACTATTTCTCTTTTAAAGACAATTCTTCAATCATCAGAGAGAGGATAAAAATTGTATGTAATTTTGCATTGATTTTTATAAATAATAGAGGAACACACACATACAATGCCTATAGAGGACTCTAAGGTTTTCAAAGTACTATGCAGATACTCTCTCACTTGATCCTTATAACAAATCTTGTGAGACATTTGATAAAGATCTTATTTTTATAAATAAAGAAACTGAAGTGAAGATTAAGGTAATTAGCTAATAATTATTTGAAGCAGAATTTGAAATAATATCTTTCTGACAAAAAACAAATTTCTCCTATCCATTATGCCATCTAATATTCATATATTTACATGTATATATTATATATTGATGTTTAAATTTATATTTTTGATATATGTGTATAAATGTGTTTTAATAAATTTAGAAAATAAAAGGTGCTACAGCATACTTTCATCTGAACCGTACAACAGAAGATAATATATAATACACACACAACCACACACACACACACACACACACACACACACACACACACACACACACACACACACACACACAGAGAACCTGACTTGAAAGGCATTAAAATAAGTGCAGAAAAAAGAGGGAATATGGAGAAAGTAGAAGAAATAGGGTGGAGGGGCAGAGCAGAAAAAAAAAAATCTTTGCAGCAAGTTTCTCTTATAAAGGCCTCATTTTCAAGATATATAAGGAACTGATTTAAATTTATAAAAACAAGAGCCATTCTCCAGCTGATAAATGACTAAAGGCAATCTTCAAAGGAAGAAATTCTATTATCATAGACCATATTAAAATGGCATAATCAGTTAAAAGAGATGAATTAAAGGCCTATCATGTTCCGGGTACTGTGCCAAGCAGCTCTGAGGATATAAAGAAAGTCAAAGATATCAACACTTACTAGCTATTTGATATTAGGCAATCAAGTCCCTTGTTTGCCTCAGTTTTTTTAAATCTGTAAAATGAGCTGGAGAAGGAAATGGCGAACTATTCTACTTTCTTTGCCAAGAAAACCCCAAATAGGATCACGAAGAGTAAAACATGATTGAAATGAGTGAACAACAATACCCTCCAGGATCACCAAATCACCAAGAATTAGGGAATAGCAATTTTGAGATACCACTTTGTATCCAACAGATTAGCAAAGATGACACTAAAAAGGCAATTATTGGAGTGCCAGTAGGGTAATGGAAATACCAATGTATTGTTTATTAAGTAGTGACTTGGTCCAAGTATTCTGGAAAGCAATTTGAAATTATGCCCCAAAGATCATTAAATTTCATACCCTTTGATTCAGAAATATCACTAGTAGTATTATATTAAAAAAAAAAAGAAGAGAAGGGAAAACTCCATATATACCAAAATATAACAATGTATTTTGTATTGGAAAAATACTGAAAATTGAGGTACCTATCTAATAAGGAAAGCTAAACAAATTATATTTATGTAAATTCAATGGAATATCATTAAGCTATTAGAAATGATGAAATGGTTGATTTTATAGAAATTTGGCAAGACTCTTGAATTTATTCAATGTATGGTGGACAGAACTCAGCTACTCATGTAAACAATAAGTAGAGCGGCTACATTATAAACTAAAACAATGTTAAAAGACTTGAGAAAACTTATCATTTCAGTGACTAACAAACTTCCAAACAACTGATAATCACATTTTGACAGAGCTGTGATGAACTCAAACTACAGTTATTTATGAATTTTTGCTTATAGTTAGAGTGGGAATATATTATGTTGTACTAAGCATATTTGTTGCAAGTATTTTCTTAAAAAACAAAACAAAACAAATTTTTCCTCAATAGGAAAGAAGTATAGCAATAAGAAGTTGTTAGTGATAAGGTATTAAAAAAGAAAAAGAAAAAGAAGTCACTGATTTTTTTTTAATGGAAAGAAAAAAACAGAAGGAAGGTTATAAACAAGCTTCGATAAGGACAGCTTTGAAAGCCATCACATTTATCTAATTATAAACTCAAAAAGAAAATATAGTTGTAAATAATGGAGACTACAGGTTAATATTCAAGTTTAATGCAATAGAGTTTAATCTCCCCTTTAGATTCAGGAAGCCATTTCCAAATGATAGGAATGTATTGTATTTCCATAAATGTAACTTTTACAAGAGAAGCTATCATGGGCAACAAAAGATTTTGATTTAATTAAAAATTCTTCCAATAATCAGGTCATTTTAAAAATTGAAACTAAAAGTCACATGCATACTCAATAGGAGTACAGAAATCTATCTTACCCTGCAGGAAAATAGGAGGGGAATGGGATATGGGAATGGGGAAAGGACATATTGGGGAGGGAGTAGTAAATAGCAAAACACTTGAGGAAGGATAGAGTGAAAGAAGAGAGAATAAATGGGGAGGGCAGGAAATACAATTAACGATAGTAATTTTAAAAAATCAAAGCAAGTTTCTCTGGTGGACTATTCTGTTCTCTGGAAAATGATGAGCAGGATGCTTTCAAGAAAAAAAAATCTAGAAAGTCTTCCATGAAAAAAGTGAAATATACTGTATACAAAATAATAGCAATATTCTGGGATGACCAGCTATAAATAACTTTGATATTCTCAATAATACAGTCGTCCACAACTATTCTGAAGAGTTTATGATGAAAATCCTATTCACACCCAGAAAAGGAACTGATCAAATCTGAATATGAGATCAAAGCATTCCCTATTTTTCTATCTGTCTTTTTATTTTTAACTTAATTTTTGTTGAGGGTTTTTATTTTCATTATGGTAAGAGATCTATGTTTTCTTTCACAACTTGACTTTTATGGAAATAGTTTGTATAATTTTACATGTGGTTTCTTTTTTTTTTCTTTTTTTCTTATTATAACTTTTTATTGACAGAGCCAATGCCTGGGTAATTTTTTTTTAACAACCTTATCCCTTGCACTCACTTCTGTTCCGACTTTTCTCTCCCTCCCTTCACCTCCTCCCCAAGATGGCAAGCAGTCCTATACAAGTTGAATATGTCACAGTGTATCCTAGATACAATATTTGTGTGCAGAACCGAACAGTTCTTTTGTTGCATAGGAAGAATTGGATTCAGAAGGTAAAAATAATCTGGGAAGAAAGACAAAAATGCAAGCAGTTTGAATTCATTTCCCAGTGTTATTTCTTTGGGTGCAGCTGCTTTTGTCCATCCTTGATCAATTGAAACTGAGTTAGATCTCTTTTTCGAAGAAATCCACTTCCATCAGAATACATCCTCATATAGTATCGTTGTTGAGGTATATAATGATCTCCTGGTTCTGCTCATTTCACTTAGCATCAGTTCATGTAAGTCTTGCCAATCCTCTTTGTATTCATCCTGCTGGTCATTTCTTACAGAACAATAATATTCCATAACATTCATATATCACAATTTACTCAACCATTCTCCAATTGATGGGCATCCATTCATTTTGCAATTTCTAGCCACTACAAACAGAGCTGCCACAAACATTTTGGCACATACAGGTCCCTTTCCCTTCTTTAGTATCTCTTTGAGGTATAAGCTCAGTAGAAACACTGCTGGATCAAAGGATATGCACAGTTTGATAACTTTTTGAGTATAGTTCCAAATTGCTCTCCAGAATGGCTGGATGTGTTCACAATTCCACCAACAATGTATTAGTGTCCCTGTTTTCTCACATCCCCTCCAACATTCTGCATTATCTTTCCCTGTCATTCTAGCCAAACTGAGAGGTGTGTAGTGGTATCTCAGAGTTGTCTTAATTTGAATTTCTCTGATTAATAATGACTTGGAGCATATTTTCATATGGCTAGAAATAGTTTCAATTTCTTCATCTGAGAATTGTCTGTTCATATCCTTTGACTATTTATCAATTGGAGAATTGATTGATTTCTTATAAATTAGAGTCAATTCTCTATATATTTTGGAAATGAGGCCTTTATCAGAACCTTTGACTGTAAAAAATGTTTTCCCAGTTTATTGTTTCCCTTCTAATCTTGTCTGTATCAGTTTTGTTTGTACAAAAACTTTTCAATTTGATATAATCAAAAATTTCTATTTTGTAGTCAATAGTGATCTCTAGTTCTTCTTTGGTCATAAATTCCTTCCCCTTCCACAGGTCTGAGAGGTAAACTATCCTATGCTCTTCCATTTTATTTATAATCCCATTTTTTATGCCTAGGTCATGAACCCATTTTGACCTTATCTTGGTGTATGGTGTTAAGTGTGGGTCAATGCCTAGTTTCTGCCATACTAATTTCCAATTTTCCCAGCAATTTTTGTCAAATAATGCATTCTTATCCCCAAAACTGGGGTCTTTAAGTTTGTCAAAAACTAGATTATTAAAGTTATTGGCTGTTTTGTCCTTTGAACTTTATCTATTCCATGGATCAACTAGTCTATTTCTTAGCCAATACCAGATAGTTTTGGTAACCTCTGCTTTATAATATAATTTTAGATCTGGTACAGCTAGGCCACCTTCATTTGATTTTTTTTCCATTAGTTCCCTTGAAATTCTTGACCTTTTCTTTTTCCATGTGAACATTGTTGTTATTTTTTCTAGGTCATTAAAATAGTTTTTTGGAAGTCTGATTGGTATAGCACTAAATAGATTAGTTTAGGTAGTATTGTCATCTTTATTATATTTGCTCGCCCAATGCAAGAGCATTTAATATTTTTCCAGTTGGTAAGATCAGACTTAATTTGTGTGGAAAGTGTTTTGTAGTTTTGCTCATAAAGTTTCTGATCTTCCCTTTGCAGATAGATTCCTAAATATTTTATACAATCAGTAGATACTTTAAATGGAATTTCTCTTTGTAACTCTAACTATTGGGCTTTGTTAGTGATATATAAGAATGTTGATGACTTTTGTGGGTTTATTTTGTATCCTGCAACTTTGCTAAAGGTGTGGATTGTTTCTAATAACTTTTTAGTAGAATCTCTGGGGTTTTCTAACTATACCATCATATCATCAGCAAAGAGTGATAATTTGGTTTCTTCATTGCCTATTCTTATTCCTTTCATCTCTTTCTCAACTCTTATTGCCAAAGCTAACATTTCTAATACAATATTAAATAGTAACTGTGATAGTGGGCAACCTTGTTTTACTCCTGATCTTATTGGGAATGGTTAAAGTTTATGCCCATTACATATGATGCTTACTGATGGTTTTAAGTAGATGCTACTGGTTCTTTTAAGAAAAAGTCCATTTATTCCTATACTCTCAAGTGTTTTTAATAGGAATGGATGTTGGATTTTATCAAATGCTTTTTCTGCATCTATTGAGATGATCATTTGGTTTTTGTTAATTTGGTTATTAATATGGACAATTATACTGATAGTTTTCCTAATATTGAACCAGCCCTGCATTCCCGGTATAAATCTACTTGATTGTGGCATATTATCCTGGGGATGATTTTCAGTAGTCTTTTTGCTAATGTCTTATTTAAGATTTTAGCATCAGTATTCATTAAGGAGATTGTTCTATAATTTTCTTTCTCTGTTTTCAACCTACCTGGTTTAAGTATCAGTACCATGTCTGTGTCATAAAAGAAATTTGGTAGGACACCTTCATTCCCTATTTTTTCAAATAGTTTATAAAGCATTGGGCTAATTGTTCTTTGAATGCTTGGTAGCATTCACATGTAAATCCATCTGGTCCTGGGGATTTTTTTTTTTGGGGGGTGTTGATTAATAGCTTGTTCTATTTCTTTTTCTAAAATAGGACTATTTAAGCAATTTGCTTGCTCCTCTGTTAATCTGGGCAGCCTATATTTTTGGAGGTAGTCATCCATTTTGCTTAGGTTATTAAATTTATTGGCAAAAGTTGGGCAAAGTAACCCCTTATTATTTCTTTAATTTCCTCTTCATTGGTGAAAAGGTCTCCTTTTTCATTTTTAAGACTACTCATTTGATTTTCCTCTCTCCTTTTTCAAATCAGATTTACCAAAGGTTTATCAATTTTTCCTATTTTTTTTTGGTTTCTTTCTTAAAAAAAAATAAATTCCTTTCTATTGTCCTTACTTTCAAGAAGTTTATATCGCATCATGTATCTATAATGCCACAAATAAAAAATATATTAGGTAGTGTTTTACCTATAAAAGTTGGTAGAAAATTGTTTCTTTCCTTCACTAATCATCAGAACTAAATTTATGCATGAATTTATAGAGAAAATGAGCTATGAAGAGATCAGGATAGAAAGAATGCCTCAGGTTTTTTATAGGAAAAACTTCTGGAAAATTCATGTGCTAGAAGACCTACTAAATTGAGCAAAGACCCTGCTCCTTCCAATATAGTTTTTATGGAGACCAGACAGTGGTAATAGTTTTGGTGTGATAGGGATCAGAATAGGTTAAATGTATTGTGTGATAGGATGGATGGTAACAATGAAGAACATGAGTATAGGCAAAGTAAATGATAGGAGTGACATTGCTGTCATATGTTAAAAATTGAGGACCAAATGTTTCCTTTACTAAATTAAATAGCTAGGTTAATGGGTATTACTACTGGTACAAAATCAAAGTCCATGCATTCCAGAGACCACACATAGCATGTACTAGAGTTGGAAGAGTAAGAAATGATGAAAATGGATTTCAGACTCTGTCAAGAGTGGTTCATTTTAATTTGTACATGTTAAGATTAACCACACTGAATTTCTGTTATTAGATAAGGGTTATCACATAATGGAAACTGGAATCCTGAGCTTATATAAGGTTGGGCCTTTTCTCCCTATTGTCACTTTGGTTTATTTGGACACAGAGGTACACCTTGGGAATGGACCCGATGTGGCTATTCCAATAACATCCTAAATGGTCTTCCTGTCTTTAATATATTCTTGTTGACAGATTGGTTGAATTCAGCTCCTACCTCTAAAACAGTGTCTGTGTGACCTTGACCATTTAAAGCTTAAAACAAATCTCTATGATTATAAGCTATAGGGGAAAAAAATGATGTTCTATATTGGTAGAAAGAGTTTTCTGATCTGGAAATTGCATAGAGAATTTAATTGATGTAGATCAATGAAGTTGCTTGTCCAATCCTCATTCTATCCATTATTGAGATAGGTAATGAATAAATGAATCCTAGATAATCCATATGACTTATTTAGGCAATGCTTACAATATCTCTTATGTACTTTCATAGGAACACTACTATTTTTTTCAGGAATTCAAGATAAAATTGAAATATTATCTTTCCTTCCAAGCTCAGGTAAAGATTGCATTCCAATTTAGATTGATCCAACAATTTTGGGGGAATGGAGAGCAAGGGGCAAAAGCGTGGGTTTTTTCAAAGCTAAAAATCCTTAAATTTTTGATCTTCTCAAATCTTGGTTTCACTCTGAAAGTATCACAGTTTACCAACGTCTTACCAAAAATATAGTCCTGAGAACTAAATACAGCACTTTAGATATAGTTTGAATAAATCATTGAATAGCAAGATTATCATCTCTTTTAGTCTGAATAATTTTCTTAAATAAGTTAAACTTCAGAATTAGCAGATGATGGCCTGTAGCAGTTGAAGGAGTTTCTTCATCTAAGAGTTACCCATATGAGCTGAATCCTATATCCAGTTCTTATCGTAAGACAACTTAGTTTGTTTTTGCTTTTTCTTTGTTTTTGGCTTCCACATTGGCTATTAGCTTATTTGGACTTTCCAAGCCACTCAAATACTTTGATATTTTTTACTGTAGTTTATATATATATATATATATATATATATATATATATATATATATATATATATATATATATATATATATATATATATATATATATATATATATATATATATATATATATATATATATATATATATATATATATATATATATATATATATATATATATATATATATATATATATATATATATATATATATATATATATATATATATATATATATATATATATATATATATATATATATATATATATATATATATATATATATATATATATATATATATATATATATATATATATATATATATATATATATATATATATATATATATATATATATATATATATATATATATATATATATATATATATATATATATATATATATATATATATATATATATATATATATATATATATATATATATATATATATATATATATATATATATATATATATATATATATATATATATATATATATATATATATATATATATATATATATATATATATATATATATATATATATATATATATATATATATATATATATATATATATATATATATATATATATATATATATATATATATATATATATATATATATATATATATATATATATATATATATATATATATATATATATATATATATATATATATATATATATATATATATATATATATATATATATATATATATATATATATATATATATATATATATATATATATATATATATATATATATATATATATATATATATATATATATATATATATATATATATATATATATATATATATATATATATATATATATATATATATATATATATATATATATATATATATATATATATATATATATATATATATATATATATATATATATATATATATATATATATATATATATATATATATATATATATATATATATATATATATATATATATATATATATATATATATATATATATATATATATATATATATATATATATATATATATATATATATATATATATATATATATATATATATATATATATATATATATATATATATATATATATATATATATATATATATATATATATATATATATATATATATATATATATATATATATATATATATATATATATATATATATATATATATATATATATATATATATATATATATATATATATATATATATATATATATATATATATATATATATATATATATATATATATATATATATATATATATATATATATATATATATATATATATATATATATATATATATATATATATATATATATATATATATATATATATATATATATATATATATATATATATATATATATATATATATATATATATATATATATATATATATATATATATATATATATATAATTTTAAAAGGACACACACACACACACACACACACACACACACATATATATATATTCAATATAGGCATACATATTTATATAATTATCTTGCTGCACAAGAAGAATCAGATCAAAAAAGGAAAAAAAATGAGAAAAAATAAAATTCAAGCAGACAACAAAAGAAGTGAAAATGCTATGTCGTGATTCACACTCAGTTCCCACAGTCCTCTCTCTGGGTATAGATGACTCTCATTATCATAAGAATATAGGAACTAGCCTGAATTATATCATTATATCATACTAGATGTATGTGAACTAGAGGACCATTATCTCATCAATTCCACTGAGTTAACATATTGTTGTAAGTATTCTTGTTTCAAGTATATTTCTCCAGAGTTACAGTCCTCTACATCAGGGCAGGCAAAGTGAAGAGAAAAACTTTACTTGGTCATTTTGTAGTGTATTTGAAAAGAATAGCAAGTTATGTATTACAGATTTACATTTTCACGTGCAATTACCATTTTTATTGTATTATGATATGGAAATGCTTGTTTATAAATTAAAAATAAAATGACATATTGTGTTACTTTAAACTCATCTTTTTTCTAAGTTAGATGATATTTTTATTCCCATTTGAGTGTTGAGGAAACTGAGGCAAACAGAGTGTAATTGCCTTGCCCAGAGGTACACAGTCAGTAACTCTTCAAGATTTCCTTCAAATTCAGGGTACATACCCAGGACTCTCCACTGTACTACCTACTCCCTTTAACTTCTGAATAGTGGAAACTATGGAATGAGTCTATCTTTCTGTAAAAAAGGTGTGCCAAGGTCTCTAATGATCAGGTCCGAGGCTGCCCCAGGCCAATAACCATTTTTACTCAGATTTGGGATCAGAAGTTTCTGCCAGAAAGGAGCCTCACAAGACTAGAGGTAGGAGGAAGGACCTTTGGCTCTCTCTCAGAAGTTGTACAAATAGTGGGGCACATTCTATTTTAGGTTACTTGCTTTATAATCACTAGTGTGTGCATATAGACATATATGTCTGAACATAAGGGGCTGGATTTCAACATGGAGCAACTCTGAATCCTCACACTTTCCCTAAAGAGAACTAAAATACAAATCTCTCTCCATCTTCATCTCTAATTGATTTCCATGCTTAGGACTTCCAGTTCCCAGAGAAGAGATGATCTCTTATTTTGAGCAACGGGAAGCATCTTGGATGCTGGACCAAGAAGGCCTCAGGACCTACTCTCCGGGTGAGTGATTTGAAAGCAGATATTTGAGAGCTATGATTATAAGCTATAGGGGAAAAAAATGATGTTCTATATTGGTAGAAAGAGTTTTCTGATCTGGAAATTGCATAGAGAATTTAATTGATGTAGATCAATGAAGTTGCTTGTCCAATCCTCATTCTATCCATTATTGAGATAGGTAATGAATAAATGAATCCTAGATAATCCATATGACTTATTTAGGCAATGCTTACAATATCTCTATGTACTTTCATAGGAACACTACTATTTTTTTCAGGAATTCAAGATAAAATTGAAATATTATCTTTCCTTCCAAGCTCAGGTAAAGATTGCATTCCAATTTAGATTGATCCAACAATTTTGGGGGAATGGAGAGCAAGGGGCAAAAGCGTGGGTTTTTTCAAAGCTAAAAATCCTTAAATTTTTGATCTTCTCAAATCTTGGTTTCACTCTGAAAGTATCACAGTTTACCAACGTCTTACCAAAAATATAGTCCTGAGAACTAAATACAGCACTTTAGATATAGTTTGAATAAATCATTGAATAGCAAGATTATCATCTCTTTTAGTCTGAATAATTTTCTTAAATAAGTTAAACTTCAGAATTAGCAGATGATGGCCTGTAGCAATTGAAGGAGTTTCTTCATCTAAGAGTTACCCATATGAGCTGAATCCTATATCCAGTTCTTATCGTAAGACAACTTAGTTTGTTTTTGCTTTTTCTTTGTTTTTGGCTTCCACATTGGCTATTAGCTTATTTGGACTTTCCAAGCCACTCAAATACTTTGATATTTTTTACTGTAGTTTATATATATGCCTATTCTAATCTCTCTGGCATTTAAAATTTGTCTTTGACCCATACTATTTTTATAAAGTTAGATATTTTTGTTGGCAAAGATATATATTTTTTCTTTTTGTTGAAGCTTTTATTTTCAAAATATATGCAAGGATAACATTTCACTGTTCACCCTTGCAGAACCTGGTATTCCAATTTCTCCTTCTTCCCCCCACTCCCTCTCCTAGATGGCAAGTAATCCAATATATATTAAACATGGTAAACATATATATATATATATATATATATATATATATATATATATATAATTTTAAAAGGACACACACACACATATATATATATTCAATATAGGCATACATATTTATATAATTATCTTGCTGCACAAGAAGAATCAGATCAAAAAAGGAAAAAAAAATCACCTAACCAGTTCTATAACCTGTTACTTAAAATAATTTTGGGTTCTTATGATCACCCTGTTAGGATAAGCCTTGTTAGCAAACTGGCTAACAATTCTGTGAATAAAATTGAGGTATTTTCTTAAATTATTTTTTTTTCTATTTGGCTTCTTATAGTAATACATTCTCACTGTGAAAAACATTTCAGAGTTTTATTAAAATAACTCTGAGTCATTGTAATTTGGTATGTCTCTTTGTGGGTCTCTAATGAATTTTATTTGTTGACAGATCATAATTCTTTTGAGAAAATAATTTAAGAGAGTCTTTTGAAAGATAAAGTGCCTCATTGTGAAATTTCAGAGAAATACAATGACTGCTTAGCATTTTATCATTTAAAAATCTTTTCATTGGATAATTATTTTTGAATATTTTTTCAATTGGGTTATCTGCTCTTTTTTGCAGAATATTCTGCTATTTCTAACAATTTGCTTTGTCTTCTGTTAATTGTATTTGGAGTAAATCTTATTCTTTATATTTTTACCATTTTGACATGATATTGACTACTAATATAATTTTTTCTTGTGCTCTTTTCACTGAAGATAGAACTTTAATTCAGAAATTATCTGTTTTCCAATGGCAGATCTTCTTTCATTTTCTTTATTTATTATGTAGTTTAATATGTATTATTATAGGCTTTTTTACTGAGCTATTCTTACAATTAATTTTTATGTTTTTGGGGAGTAGTAAATTCTCTTCACAGAGATATATACTTTTCAAAGGTTTTTGCCACTATTATGAATAATGTCTAGTGTGATTGGAATCCAAATAAATAGAAGAGAAATTTTCTGAGGATGATAATAAGGTCTTTCAAATATTCATATTTGTGGATAGAAATTATATTGTTGCAATAAACCCTGGAACATTGTAAGACTCCCTACATGAAGGTCATAATTATACAAAAGTTGGGCCTAATTATTTAACTGGGGAAAAACTTAGTAGTTGAAGGCTGTGTATTATTCAGACTACAATACATACATAGTTTGTAAATTGAGAGATAGAAAGACCAAAAGGTCACTAGATCCATTTTTCCTTCTAAATTTTACAAATTAAAGACAAAGCTAAAAATGACTTGGCCAGAATTATACAAATAATGAAGCTGAACTTCTCTCAGTCCATATCAATTCCTTTGCCTCTTCCACTGTACCATGCTGCTTTCTGTTATACAGACAACTCAGAGCTAGTCTCTATTTGTATTTAGAAATGCAGAATTATAGAACCTACATGTGTCAAAGATGGGATTTAAAACTTGGTCTTTCTGAGAGTCAGACCAGCTCTTTACCCATTATGCCATGATTTCTCCTCCCCCTTTCTCTCCTTTTCTCAGCTTTTTCTCCCTCTCTTCTCTCCTCCTTTCTCCCTCTCCTTTTTCTCTTCATATCCTGCCCCCTCTCCATCTCCTTCTCTCCCTCCTCCAACCTTTTTCCACTTTTCTCTCCATCCTCTTCCCTCTCTTTTCCCTCTTCTTCCTTTTCCCCTCCCTCCCTCTCTCCTTCCTCTACCTCTATCTTTTTTTCTCTTTTCCTCTTGTAACTCTCCCCTCTCTTCCTTTCTCCTTCCTTCTCTTTCTTTTCCTCCCCTTTCATCTCTTCCTTCTCTCTTTTCTGTATTTAAAAAAAAAAAAAAAAAAAAAAAAAAAAAAAAAAAAAAAAAAAAAAAAAAAAAAAAAAAAAAAAAAAAAAAAAAAAAAAAAAAAAAAAAAAAAAAAAAAAAAAAAAAAAAAAAAAAAAAAAAAAAAAAAAAAAAAAAAAAAAAAAAAAAAAAAAAAAAAAAAAAAAAAAAAAAAAAAAAAAAAAAAAAAAAAAAAAAAAAAAAAAAAAAAAAAAAAAAAAAAAAAAAAAAAAAAAAAAAAAAAAAAAAAAAAAAAAAAAAAAAAAAAAAAAAAAAAAAAAAAAAAAAAAAAAAAAAAAAAAAAAAAAAAAAAAAAAAAAAAAAAAAAACAAAACAAAAAAAACAAACAAAAAAAAAAACAACTTCCTTTTTCATTGAAGACCACTACTTCTCTGCAATATCTTAGGAATTGTCTTAGGACAGTAAAATCAAGTTAATATAGAAATGAGGGCCACTGATAAGGATCTTTGAGTGCCATATATTAACTTAAGAAAGCAACATATTAGCATTATCTACATTCTGTTGTATTTTTATTTATTTTGTTAAATATTTTTTTTTTTTTTTTTTTTTTTTTTTTTTTTTTTTTTTTTTTTTTTTTTTTTTTTTTTTTTTTTTTTTTTTTTTTTTTTTTTTTTTTTTTTTTTTTTTTTTTTTTTTTTTTTTTTTTTTTTTTTTTTTTTTTTTTTTTTTTTTTTTTTTTTTTTTTTTTTTTTTTTTTTTTTTTTTTTTTTTTTTTTTTTTTTTTTTTTTTTTTTTTTTTTTTTTTTTTTTTTTTTTTTTTTTTTTTTTTTTTTTTTTTTTTTTTTTTTTTTTTTTTTTTTTTTTTTTTTTTTTTTTTTTTTTTTTTTTTTTTTTTTTTTTTTTTTTTTTTTTTTTTTTTTTTTTTTTTTTTTTTTTTTTTTTTTTTTTTTTTTTTTTTTTTTTTTTTTTTTTTTTTTTTTTTTTTTTTTTTTTTTTTTTTTTTTTTTTTTTTTTTTTTTTTTTTTTTTTTTTTTTTTTTTTTTTTTTTTTTTTTTTTTTTTTTTTTTTTTTTTTTTTTTTTTTTTTTTTTTTTTTTTTTTTTTTTTTTTTTTTTTTTTTTTTTTTTTTTTTTTTTTTTTTTTTTTTTTTTTTTTTTTTTTTTTTTTTTTTTTTTTTTTTTTTTTTTTTTTTTTTTTTTTTTTTTTTTTTTTTTTTTTTTTTTTTTTTTTTTTTTTTTTTTTTTTTTTTTTTTTTTTTTTTTTTTTTTTTTTTTTTTTTTTTTTTTTTTTTTTTTTTTTTTTTTTTTTTTTTTTTTTTTTTTTTTTTTTTTTTTTTTTTTTTTTTTTTTTTTTTTTTTTTTTTTTTTTTTTTTTTTTTTTTTTTTTTTTTTTTTTTTTTTTTTTTTTTTTTTTTTTTTTTTTTTTTTTTTTTTTTTTTTTTTTTTTTTTTTTTTTTTTTTTTTTTTTTTTTTTTTTTTTTTTTTTTTTTTTTTTTTTTTTTTTTTTTTTTTTTTTTTTTTTTTTTTTTTTTTTTTTTTTTTTTTTTTTTTTTTTTTTTTTTTTTTTTTTTTTTTTTTTTTTTTTTTTTTTTTTTTTTTTTTTTTTTTTTTTTTTTTTTTTTTTTTTTTTTTTTTTTTTTTTTTTTTTTTTTTTTTTTTTTTTTTTTTTTTTTTTTTTTTTTTTTTTTTTTTTTTTTTTTTTTTTTTTTTTTTTTTTTTTTTTTTTTTTTTTTTTTGAAAATGTCCTTGAGAAAGGAAGCTACATACAACCTGCACAAAACAGGCAATTGATTTCCTCTTGATGCATTCTCTTTATAAAAAACTTTGGATTTTTTTCAGTACATATACTACTTCTGAATAGTAAATCATTTCTCAGAGAAGCTTCCATAATAAAAATAACATGTCATTTATTTTATGTGAGTTGAGACCAGAATAATGCCCTAGTTCAATGATGCATGGTTTTTCTCCCTTCTAAATACAAAGAAGAAATTCAAAAATAAAATGTTTTGAAATAAGTTTTTCTCCCTTTCCCATTGCATAAATGACTATGTATATTTCTCTCATCACATTTCAGATAAACTTCATTCTAAAATTATTTTTACCTGGCTAGATAGACTACCACCAAAAAGAACAATTGGAGAATGATGTATACCATCAATATCAGCATCCCATTCACTGCCTATCTGATTTCTCTGAGGATATCAAACTCCCTGGAAAAATGGAAACTGCAAGTATTTTTGCCACTATTATGAATACTGTCTAGTGTGATTGGAATCCAAATAAATAGAAGAGAAGTTACATTAAATTAACTTATTTGTTAAGTAAACTGACTGGTTTTGTTGCTGTGTTGATATAGATTGAAATAATCTTTTCTATAACTTTACTAAGAATGAAGAGTAGAAAATTGATATTTAAAAATCAGTTAATTAAAAAGTCTCAACAACTCAATTTTGTCTCAATTATTTGTGTATCTTGGGGGTATTTTGGAATTTCTATTAATAGTGTTTGACTCAATTCTTCATTTCACTATGTTTGTATAGGTAAACAATGTCAGACACACAAAAAAAAAAAAAAAAAAAAAAAAAAAAAAAAAAAAAAAAAAAAAAAAAAAAAAAAAAAAAAAAAAAAAAAAAAAAAAAAAAAAAAAAAAAAAAAAAAAAAAAAAAAAAAAAAAAAAAAAAAAAAAAAAAAAAAAAAAAAAAAAAAAAAAAAAAAAAAAAAAAAAAAAAAAAAAAAAAAAAAAAAAAAAAAAAAAAAAAAAAAAAAAAAAAAAAAAAAAAAAAAAAAAAAAAAAAAAAAAAAAAAAAAAAAAAAAAAAAAAAAAAAAAAAAAAAAAAAAAAAAAAAAAAAAAAAAAAAAAAAAAAAAAAAAAAAAAAAAAAAAAAAAAAAAAAAAAAAAAAAAAAAAAAAAAAAAAAAAAAAAAAAAAAAAAAAAAAAAAAAAAAAAAAAAAAAAAAAAAAAAAAAAAAAAAAAAAAAAAAAAAAAAAAAAAAAAAAAAAAAAAAAAAAAAAAAAAAAAAAAAAAAAAAAAAAAAAAAAAAAAAAAAAAAAAAAAAAAAAAAAAAAAAAAAAAAAAAAAAAAAAAAAAAAAAAAAAAAAAAAAAAAAAAAAAAAAAAAAAAAAAAAAAAAAAAAAAAAAAAAAAAAAAAAAAAAAAAAAAAAAAAAAAAAAAAAAAAAAAAAAAAAAAAAAAAAAAAAAAAAAAAAAAAAAAAAAAAAAAAAAAAAAAAAAAAAAAAAAAAAAAAAAAAAAAAAAAAAAAAAAAAAAAAAAAAAAAAAAAAAAAAAAAAAAAAAAAAAAAAAAAAAAAAAAAAAAAAAAAAAAAAAAAAAAAAAAAAAAAAAAAAAAAAAAAAAAAAAAAAAAAAAAAAAAAAAAAAAAAAAAAAAAAAAAAAAAAAAAAAAAAAAAAAAAAAAAAAAAAAAAAAAAAAAAAAAAAAAAAAAAAAAAAAAAAAAAAAAAAAAAAAAAAAAAAAAAAAAAAAAAAAAAAAAAAAAAAAAAAAAAAAAAAAAAAAAAAAAAAAAAAAAAAAAAAAAAAAAAAAAAAAAAAAAAAAAAAAAAAAAAAAAAAAAAAAAAAAAAAAAAAAAAAAAAAAAAAAAAAAAAAAAAAAAAAAAAAAAAAAAAAAAAAAAAAAAAAAAAAAAAAAAAAAAAAAAAAAAAAAAAAAAAAAAAAAAAAAAAAAAAAAAAAAAAAAAAAAAAAAAAAAAAAAAAAAAAAAAAAAAAAAAAAAAAAAAAAAAAAAAAAAAAAAAAAAAAAAAAAAAAAAAAAAAAAAAAAAAAAAAAAAAAAAAAAAAAAAAAAAAAAAAAAAAAAAAAAAAAAAAAAAAAAAAAAAAAAAAAAAAAAAAAAAAAAAAAAAAAAAAAAAAAAAAAAAAAAAAAAAAAAAAAAAAAAAAAAAAAAAAAAAAAAAAAAAAAAAAAAAAAAAAAAAAAAAAAAAAAAAAAAAAAAAAAAAAAAAAAAAAAAAAAAAAAAAAAAAAAAAAAAAAAAAAAAAAAAAAAAAAAAAAAAAAAAAAAAAAAAAAAAAAAAAAAAAAAAAAAAAAAAAAAAAAAAAAAAAAAAAAAAAAAAAAAAAAAAAAAAAAAAAAAAAAAAAAAAAAAGTTATCATTATTCTATGTTACAGACATTCACATTTAAGGCTACTATTGTTCTGTCTTTCCTCCTTCTGCCTCCAAAGCTTCTTTTCTCTAAATTTTCTCCAAACTTTTCAACCAATCCTTTATTGTTATAATCTCAAATACTTTACCACTTGTGTGGCCTCAGAAAAATCATTAATCTACCTGAACCTCCAGCTTTGTTCCTGACCTGTGGTCTTATATTTACTCATCTTCCTGAACACCCTGACTAAATACATAGAGCTTGTTAAACTCCCTTTAACTTTCAGCACCAGGATTGACTATACCTCCTAAGTGGACCAGGACAGAACAGGGCAAGGCTCTGTAGAATGAGAATATTGACAAAGGAGGAATGCTAGTAATTGAATGGTAACCACTGATTTAGTAATAGTGAAATTACTAAATAACAAAATTGTTTATTAGTCTGGGTTTTCCTGTATTGATATTGGAGTGGCTTACCATTTTTCTCTCTAGATCTTTTAACAGATGAGGGAATTGAGTCAAATGGGTTTAAGTGACTTGCCTGAGGTCCCACTGATAATGGGTCCCTCAGGCAATATTTGAACTTAAGTCTTCTTGAGTTTTGGCAGCTGTGTGGCACAGTGGATAGTGCATCAGACCTAGTCAGGGAGACCTGAATTCAAATCCATCTTCATATACTCACTAGCTTTGTGATCCTGGGTAAGTTATTTGATCCTGTCTGACTCAGTTTCCTCATCTGTAAAATGAGTTGAAGAGGGAATTGGCAGATTGCTCAAGTAACTATGCCAAGAAAACCTCAAATGAGGTCAAAAAGATCCAGGGATAACTTAAATGACTGAACATCAAGAACAACTCTAAACTTGGGACTCTACTGTGTCACTTTGCTGACTTAAATTTCTATGTTACAAATATAGAACTGCAGCGAGAACCAGTGAATTCTGTATTGTAATATGATCTTACCATCCCATAATGTATTACCTTGGAAATGGCCTTGAGGATCAACTGATCCAAGTTTCTCTTTTATACAGAGAAAAACTAAAACTCGAAGGAATAAAGTAATTCGTTGAAGGCCATATTCCAAGTGACAAAAAAGTAAACTGTATAAAAACTTCATGAGCTACAAAGTTCCTGGGGCCATAACATTTGTCTTCTGACAGTTTTGTGTTCCTTCTGCTGAAGCAAAAATGGCATCATACAAGAAAACACAGAGTTCACACTCCAAATTTTAAACTTGAAAGATTGATGTGACTTTGGATCTCATTATAATCCTGAATAGCAAAATGACCCTTCTCTTACTGTGGGTGGAAATTGCCTGTTATCACTATATGTCTAAGGTGTTTATGATATTGTAATATGGTAAAATGTGGAAAATTACTACTGTAGGAGGAAGGGAAGGAAAGGCACCTGAGTAATGAGTTATCAAAGTTTAGCAGTAAAGTATGTGGCATTGATAAACCAGACCAAGAAAAGTTAAATGTTTATTGAGATTAAGGTGGCTTCATTATCTTTGTCCTACTAATGAGCTGCCAATTCAAAACACTTCTTAGAAGAAAACCCACAATTTAGTGAGAATTTCAAAGGAGGAAAAAGTCTTAAAATGGGAAAACAAAGTCAGCTGTGGTTTGAATCTGACAGAATCAAAGGAAAATGAAGATGACTAATATTGGTTATAAAAACAGACCTGAGTTAGAAGCTAATTGGGACATACGAAAGTCAGGCATAATTTCACCTGAAAGTAGAATCAAGTTTCAGGAAGACTTGACTGTGGGTCTAGTTAAGTCTAGTCACTTAACTATTAGTTGGCCCCAGGTAATATGTTGAGATTATAAATTATAGTCAAATTTCTCATTTTAGCTGGAAGACATTTTTATGTAAATCCCTCTCTTCCAAATGTGAGGTAAAAGAAATGTAGAAATTGTGTTTCTATGATTCAGAATATACCTAGGAATGCACTCTTCTTTTCCCCTAATCTCCATTTGGTTTATTTCCTTATTAATTCCCTAAGTTAAAATTCTTCTAAAAGGGTATGATCTTTGAAACTGATCAATTTTTGTGCATACCCTTTGATCCAGCAGTGTTTCTATTGGGCTTATATCCCAAAGAAATACTAAAGAAGGGAAAGGGACCTGTATGTGCCAAAATGTTTGTAGCAGCCCTGTTTGTAGTGGCTAGAAACTGGAAAATGAATGGATGCCCATCAATTGGAGAATGGCTGGGTAAATTGTGGTATATGAATGTTATGGAATATTATTGTTCTGTAAGAAATGACCAGCAGGATGAATATGGAAAGGACTGGCGAGACTTACATGAACTGATGCTAAGTGAAATGAGCAGAACCAGGAGATCATTATACACTTCGACAACGATATTTTATGAGGATGTATTCTGATGGAAGTGGATTTCTTTGACAAAGAGACCTAACTGAGTTTCAATTGATAAATGGTCAAAGGATATGAACAGACAATTTTCAGAGGATGAAATTGAAACTATTACCACTCATATGAAAGAGTGTTCCAAATCATTATTGATCAGAGAAATGCAAATTAAGACAACTCTGAGATACCACTACACACCTGTCAGATTGGCTAAGATGACAGGTAAAGATAATGACCACTCCTGGAAGGGATGTGGGAAAACTGGGACACTAATGCATTGTTGGTGGAGTTGTGAACGAATCCAACCATTCTGGAGAGCAATCTGGAATTATGCCTCCAAAATTATCAAATTGTGCATACCCTTTGATCCAGCAGTGTTTCTATTGGGCTTATATCCCAAAGAAATACTAAAGAAGGGAAAGGGACCTGTATGTGCCAAAATGTTTGTAGCAGCCCTGTTTGTAGTGGCTAGAAACTGGAAAATGAATGGATGCCCATCAATTGGAGAATGGCTGGGTAAATTGTGGTATATGAATGTTATGGAATATTATTGTTCTGTAAGAAATGACCAGCAGGATGAATATGGAAAGGACTGGCGAGACTTACATGAACTGATGCTAAGTGAAATGAGCAGAACCAGGAGATCATTATACACTTCGACAACGATATTTTATGAGGATGTATTCTGATGGAAGTGGATTTCTTTGACAAAGAGACCTAACTGAGTTTCAATTGATAAATGATGGACAGAAGCAGCTATACCCAAAGAAAGAACACTGGGAAACGAATGTGAACTATCTGCATTTTTGTTTTTCTGTCCAAAAAAAAAAAAAAAAAAAAAAAAAAAAAAAAAAAAAAAAAAAAAAAAAAAAAAAAAAAAAAAAAAAAAAAAAAAAAAAAAAAAAAAAAAAAAAAAAAAAAAAAAAAAAAAAAAAAAAAAAAAAAAAAAAAAAAAAAAAAAAAAAAAAAAAAAAAAAAAAAAAAAAAAAAAAAAAAAAAAAAAAAAAAAAAAAAAAAAAAAAAAAAAAAAAAAAAAAAAAAAAAAAAAAAAAAAAAAAAAAAAAAAAAAAGAAAGAAAGAAACTGATCAATTTTCCTCAAATTTGGTAAAAAATTACCAAATTTTCAGAAATTTTTTTTCTACTCAGGTTAGTTCCCACACAGAGTAAACTGGGGAAATCTCTCTTGCTTCATTGGCTAGCTTTCTTTCTCTTAATCTTGAAACACCAACTTATATTAGTGCCTAGTAGTTTACTTACCGTGTTTCCCTGATAATAAGACCTATCCCAAAAATAAGCCCTCCCCTTACTGTGTAAGATTCCTCTAAAATAAGCCCTCCCCCGAAAATAAGCTCTATTGAGATTGCTACTGTAGTGAAGGTGATCCCCTGTGCTACACTCTACATTACAGTACCCTCTGTATGCACTGTTCCCCGCCCTTCTCTCTCCCCTCCCCACCCCCGGGTGAAATGCATGCTGTTCTCCAAGCTGCATCCAATCAGAGCTGTAGCAGTGAGCGTGTCATGCTGTTCTTCCCCAGTGATTTGCTTGCTGGCGCCATTGAGAGCAGTGCCGCGGAGGAGAGCTGAGGCAGGACAACATAAAAACCCAGTATGTAAGCGGGAGTGAGGGGGCATGATGGAGGATAAAAGGGGCATGATGGAGCATAAAAGAAGAACTCAGGGGGCAGGATGAATATGGAAAGGACTGGCGAGACTTACATGAACTGATGCTAAGTGAAATGAGCAGAACCAGGAGATCATTATACACTTCGACAACGATATTGTATGAGGATGTATTCTGATGGAAGTGGATTTCTTTGACAAAGAGACCTAACTGAGTTTCAATTGATAAATGGTCAAAGGATATGAACAGACAATTTTCAGAGGATGAAATTGAAACTATTACCACTCATATGAAAGAGTGTTCCAAATCATTATTGATCAGAGAAATGCAAATTAAGACAACTCTGAGATACCACTACACACCTGTCAGATTGGCTAAGATGACAGGAAAAAATAATGATGAATGTTGGAGGGGATGCGGGAAAACTGGGACACTAATGCATTGTTGGTGGAGTTGTGAACGAATCCAACCATTCTGGAGAGCAATCTGGAATTATGCCTCCAAAATTATCAAATTGTGCATACCCTTTGATCCAGCAGTGTTTCTATTGGGCTTATATCCCAAAGAAATACTAAAGAAGGGAAAGGGACCTGTATGTGCCAAAATGTTTGTAGCAGCCCTGTTTGTAGTGGCTAGAAACTGGAAAATGAATGGATGCCCATCAATTGGAGAATGGCTGGGTAAATTGTGGTATATGAATGTTATGGAATATTATTGTTCTGTAAGAAATGACCAGCAGGATGAATATGGAAAGGACTGGCGAGACTTACATGAACTGATGCTAAGTGAAATGAGCAGAACCAGGAGATCATTATACACTTCGACAACGATATTGTATGAGGATGTATTCTGATGGAAGTGGATTTCTTTGACAAAGAGACCTAACTGAGTTTCAATTGATAAATGGTCAAAGGATATGAACAGACAATTTTCAGAGGATGAAATTGAAACTATTACCACTCATATGAAAGAGTGTTCCAAATCATTATTGATCAGAGAAATGCAAATTAAGACAACTCTGAGATACCACTACACACCTGTCAGATTGGCTAAGATGACAGGAAAAAATAATGATGAATGTTGGAGGGGATGCGGGAAAACTGGGACACTAATGCATTGTTGGTGGAGTTGTGAACGAATCCAACCATTCTGGAGAGCAATCTGGAATTATGCCTCCAAAATTATCAAATTGTGCATACCCTTTGATCCAGCAGTGTTTCTATTGGGCTTATATCCCAAAGAAATACTAAAGAAGGGAAAGGGACCTGTATGTGCCAAAATGTTTGTAGCAGCCCTGTTTGTAGTGGCTAGAAACTGGAAAATGAATGGATGCCCATCAATTGGAGAATGGCTGGGTAAATTGTGGTATATGAATGTTATGGAATATTATTGTTCTGTAAGAAATGACCAGCAGGATGAATATGGAAAGGACTGGCGAGACTTACATGAACTGATGCTAAGTGAAATGAGCAGAACCAGGAGATCATTATACACTTCGACAACGATATTGTATGAGGATGTATTCTGATGGAAGTGGATTTCTTTGACAAAGAGACCTAACTGAGTTTCAATTGATAAATGATGGACAGAAGCAGCTATACCCAAAGAAAGAACACTGGGAAACGAATGTGAACTATCTGCATTTTTGTTTTTCTTCCCGGGTTATTTTTACCTTCTGAATCCAATTCTCCCTGTGCAACAAGAGAACTGTTCAGTTCTGCAAATATTTATTGTATCTAGGATATACTGTAACATATCTAACATATATAGGACTGCTTGCTATCTAGGAGAGGGGGTGGAGGGAGGGAGGGGAAAAATCGGAACAGAAATGAGTGCAAGGGATAATATTGTAAAAAAAAATTACCCTGGCATGGATTCTGTCAATATAAAGTTATTATTTAAAAAAAAAAATTACCCTGGCATGGATTCTGTCAATATAAAGTTATTATTTAAAAAAAAAAAAATAAGACAGTGTCTTATTATCGGGGAGACATGGTAGAACATATAATGGAGACTACCTATCTGTAGAATGTGATGGAGCCAACTCATAACAGCTTAGGAGAGGTGATTTTTAATTTTCAGTATGAACATTTACATGTATATTTTCATATACCTCAAACAATCAGCAAAACATTCAGGACTTGATTTGTTGTTTTCAACATGTTAGGACTTAGGAAATAGAGGAAAAAATACTAATAATTTTGACTTAACTTAAAATAGTATCACATGTGCACTTTTTTCTCTGAAAAATTAGTTGTTAAATATTTACCATTACAACACTTTTGTATGCTTTTGGTTTCTACTTTTACGGAAACCTAGACTGTTTACCTTATTGTAAAATCAATCGAGATAGCTTGTTTGAAAGCTGTTTGATCTGCAATCCACAAGATAAGAATTGACATACCCTAGGAGCCCTAAGTAATCAAGTAAAAAAAAAAAAAAAAAAAAAAAAAAAAAAAAAAAAAAAAAAAAAAAAAAAAAAAAAAAAAAAAAAAAAAAAAAAAAAAAAAAAAAAAAAAAAAAAAAAAAAAAAAAAAAAAAAAAAAAAAAAAAAAAAAAAAAAAAAAAAAAAAAAAAAAAAAAAAAAAAAAAAAAAAAAAAAAAAAAAAAAAAAAAAAAAAAAAAAAAAAAAAAAAAAAAAAAAAAAAAAAAAAAAAAAAAAAAAAAAAAAAAAAAAAAAAAAAAAAAAAAAAAAAAAAAAAAAAAAAAAAAAAAAAAAAAAAAAAAAAAAAAAAAAAAAAAAAAAAAAAAAAAAAAAAAAAAAAAAAAAAAAAAAAAAAAAAAAAAAAAAAAAAAAAAAAAAAAAAAAAAAAAAAAAAAAAAAAAAAAAAAAAAAAAAAAAAAAAAAAAAAAAAAAAAAAAAAAAAAAAAAAAAAAAAAAAAAAAAAAAAAAAAAAAAAAAAAAAAAAAAAAAAAAAAAAAAAAAAAAAAAAAAAAAAAAAAAAAAAAAAAAAAAAAAAAAAAAAAAAAAAAAAAAAAAAAAAAAAAAAAAAAAAAAAAAAAAAAAAAAAAAAAAAAAAAAAAAAAAAAAAAAAAAAAAAAAAAAAAAAAAAAAAAAAAAAAAAAAAAAAAAAAAAAAAAAAAAAAAAAAAAAAAAAAAAAAAAAAAAAAAAAAAAAAAAAAAAAAAAAAAAAAAAAAAAAAAAAAAAAAAAAAAAAAAAAAAAAAAAAAAAAAAAAAAAAAAAAAAAAAAAAAAAAAAAAAAAAAAAAAAAAAAAAAAAAAAAAAAAAAAAAAAAAAAAAAAAAAAAAAAAAAAAAAAAAAAAAAAAAAAAAAAAAAAAAAAAAAAAAAAAAAAAAAAAAAAAAAAAAAAAAAAAAAAAAAAAAAAAAAAAAAAAAAAAAAAAAAAAAAAAAAAAAAAAAAAAAAAAAAAAAAAAAAAAAAAAAAAAAAAAAAAAAAAAAAAAAAAAAAAAAAAAAAAAAAAAAAAAAAAAAAAAAAAAAAAAAAAAAAAAAAAAAAAAAAAAAAAAAAAAAAAAAAAAAAAAAAAAAAAAAAAAAAAAAAAAAAAAAAAAAAAAAAAAAAAAAAAAAAAAAAAAAAAAAAAAAAAAAAAAAAAAAAAAAAAAAAAAAAAAAAAAAAAAAAAAAAAAAAAAAAAAAAAAAAAAAAAAAAAAAAAAAAAAAAAAAAAAAAAAAAAAAAAAAAAAAAAAAAAAAAAAAAAAAAAAAAAAAAAAAAAAAAAAAAAAAAAAAAAAAAAAAAAAAAAAAAAAAAAAAAAAAAAAAAAAAAAAAAAAAAAAAAAAAAAAAAAAAAAAAAAAAAAAAAAAAAAAAAAAAAAAAAAAAAAAAAAAAAAAAAAAAAAAAAAAAAAAAAAAAAAAAAAAAAAAAAAAAAAAAGAAAGCCAAGAGACATATCATGCGGTTAGTGGAGCAGAACATGAAGAGAGGCAGATATCACAAAGAAGAAATTCAAAATTCTAAAATCAGAGTAGTCTGGGAATATCAGGCATGAGGATTAATGGAACAGATGCTGTTCTGAAGCCTCCCTGGACTAGAGATGTTAAGATGACAGTCCTTTATCCCCCTTTTTACTCTCTTCTTGCTCTCATGAAAGCTTGAAACATTTCTCATTGGGCATAGAGAAAGTGTAACTTTGCCTTTATAAACAATGTTAACCATAGACAAATTTTAATATCTAGCAACTTCAATGAGCATAAGAAAGTATAGTGAAAAAAATTTTGGAAAATATAGCTCTAAACAAATTGAAGAAATAAACGTTGCTGATTTGCAGAACTGTTATGCCTATATATCATGCATTATTTCTTTAAGAAGAAAGTTTGGAGGCTCTAGAAATAATTTCATGGAAATTAGATAAATCATGTCTCAACTGACTGGAAACATTTTCCTGATATCCGAATGATTTTCTAATTTATCAGATTGGTTATTTTTTATTGCTTAATGTTAAAGTTCTAGAATCTCATCACTAAACTTCAAATATGTTCCTATGATTTATTCTTTGAACCACTGATGATTTAGAGTGTCATCATTAAGATTTCTTTTAAATTACTATCTTTTGTTTGTATTTCCTACATTCTTTTACTATTTTTGTTACATTCTAGTATACTAAAGTTGTTTAGCATTTTGTTTTTTCTATTTATTTTAATTTCTTTGTTACTAGTATGCAGTCTATTTTTGTAGATAATATGTAATGTGAAAATGTATGCAATTCTTTAATGCTCCCATCACAATACCATAAACTTTTGATCTCTAAATCCTCCAATAATTTTATCAATTCCTCTTTCTGTTCAATTTTTCTAGATTTGAGAGATTAGCAAAAATTTCTCCTCATTATTGTGCTTCTGTCATAACAAGAGATTAAAGATCATAAAAAATTCCTTGATAGATGCAAAAACAGAGGTTACTTTGTTCAAAATTATTGCTAGAAAAGACATAAAAAAATTCATCCTCAGACACTTAACATACTAGTTCTATGACTGTAGGCAAGCCACTTAGCCCTGATTGCTTCACAAAAAGTGGGATACATGCTCATCCTCATGAATGATATACAATGTAGGATCTGAAGAGAAGTTTCCTATACATTTTGAGGTCCTCTAGTATGTTATTATATTGTTTACATCAAATCTTTAAATGCCGAAGAATCTACTAAATGTTATCCATAACCACTCAAAAGAATTTAACCTTATAAGTGGTTGTGAAACGCCCATATGTACAGTATATATACATATATATGTAATAGAAATATGTATATATGTAGATAGATAATATAGACGAAAAAATGAACCATAGCCAAAATTAAGAGGAGGATATCATACACACACAAAAAACACCATAGATTTAGCATTAGAAAAAGAGTTTAGAGTTCACTTATCCCAAAGACTTCATTTTATAGAATTGAGACCCATACAAACTAAGGATTTACTAAGGTGTCACAGATAATGAGTGATGGAAGCAGGATTTAACATTAGTTTGAGGAACTCCAATTTTGGTTCTCCATCATACCATGCTGCCTCCCAAGAGAGTGAACCAGAGTGTTTCAGGAAATTATACCACACTTTTGTAATGTTCTTCTCTAAGATGTAAAGTTCTCGGAGAGCAGGTTTCTAGGGGAGGTTTTCTGGAGGCAGACTTAATTTCAGTTAAAAGTAAATAATCACCCCAAATGCAGCCAGGTGATAAAAGTTCAAATCTTTTATTGTGTCCTTCAATATAGCCCGATTAGTTTTCTTAGAGGCCTATCTTTCTGCTTGGTTCCAAGAGCTCCTTCCTAATGTTTCCAAATCTCTAAGCTCTAAGAGCTTCAATTTATATGATCTCCCAAAGGTTGACTCCTCCCGAGGGAGGGATTAAGGGAGGTGTGAAATTGGATCTCTCATACTAAATCCTGAAATCTCCCAAATGTGTGAACTCCAATGAGTGCTTAAATACTTCTTGCTTATATGAGCTCTCTAAAGGTGTGAACACAAGCATTGTATCAATTCCATTGAGTTAACTCTAGGATTCTAACATCTCCTTTGAGTTATCACCTTGTTTCAAGTTGAGTTAACACTAGGATTCCAACAATATCTAATATCTAATCCCTAATATTCTAATTCAGCTTGGTAAGGTGGATGAGGAAGAAGAGGATGGAAAAGAAGAAAAAGGAAAGGATGAAGAAATAACAGACAGGGAAAGAATTCTTCACAAAATATAGAGATAAGGAATAGTAATGGGGCAAAATAGTCTTTTTAAGATGTAGCTAAATTGAAGTTTTCTTAGAATAAGATTTCTGAGATATAAAAAAAAAAAAAAAAAAAAAAAAAAAAAAAAAAAAAAAAAAAAAAAAAAAAAAAAAAAAAAAAAAAAAAAAAAAAAAAAAAAAAAAAAAAAAAAAAAAAAAAAAAAAAAAAAAAAAAAAAAAAAAAAAAAAAAAAAAAAAAAAAAAAAAAAAAAAAAAAAAAAAAAAAAAAAAAAAAAAAAAAAAAAAAAAAAAAAAAAAAAAAAAAAAAAAAAAAAAAAAAAAAAAAAAAAAAAAAAAAAAAAAAAAAAAAAAAAAAAAAAAAAAAAAAAAAAAAAAAAAAAAAAAAAAAAAAAAAAAAAAAAAAAAAAAAAAAAAAAAAAAAAAAAAAAAAAAAAAAAAAAAAAAAAAAAAAAAAAAAAAAAAAAAAAAAAAAAAAAAAAAAAAAAAAAAAAAAAAAAAAAAAAAAAAAAAAAAAAAAAAAAAAAAAAAAAAAAAAAAAAAAAAAAAAAAAAAAAAAAAAAAAAAAAAAAAAAAAAAAAAAAAAAAAAAAAAAAAAAAAAAAAAAAAAAAAAAAAAAAAAAAAAAAAAAAAAAAAAAAAAAAAAAAAAAAAAAAAAAAAAAAAAAAAAAAAAAAAAAAAAAAAAAAAAAAAAAAAAAAAAAAAAAAAAAAAAAAAAAAAAAAAAAAAAAAAAAAAAAAAAAAAAAAAAAAAAAAAAAAAAAAAAAAAAAAAAAAAAAAAAAAAAAAAAAAAAAAAAAAAAAAAAAAAAAAAAAAAAAAAAAAAAAAAAAAAAAAAAAAAAAAAAAAAAAAAAAAAAAAAAAAAAAAAAAAAAAAAAAAAAAAAAAAAAAAAAAAAAAAAAAAAAAAAAAAAAAAAAAAAAAAAAAAAAAAAAAAAAAAAAAAAAAAAAAAAAAAAAAAAAAAAAAAAAAAAAAAAAAAAAAAAAAAAAAAAAAAAAAAAAAAAAAAAAAAAAAAAAAAAAAAAAAAAAAAAAAAAAAAAAAAAAAAAAAAAAAAAAAAAAAAAAAAAAAAAAAAAAAAAAAAAAAAAAAAAAAAAAAAAAAAAAAAAAAAAAAAAAAAAAAAAAAAAAAAAAAAAAAAAAAAAAAAAAAAAAAAAAAAAAAAAAAAAAAAAAAAAAAAAAAAAAAAAAAAAAAAAAAAAAAAAAAAAAAAAAAAAAAAAAAAAAAAACCTAAATCTTCTTCCTGAATGAATTAAAGAAAGGAGGAATTTGACTATGAGGTCATGATATTGGGTAGGCTTCATTGGTTTATGGAGAAAATTTTTCCATTTCCTAGAAATTTCATAGAAACTGAAATGTGCAGACAAGCTATACAGTAGTAATTCAGAGAGAAGAGCTTTTACTCTTGACCAAAACTGCATGGAATACTGTAATAATTATTTGCCTAGTTCAATTTGTATTGTGATCTGAATGGCCGTGTGTTATTGCAACTTGAACTCTAATCCTCACCTGTGACAAGCCTCTCTTCTTATGCTTTGTTGTAAATTCAGGCATTTGATCCTGCTTGTTCTTCATAGTTCCTATTTCCAGTCGTCCCATCTCCAAAATTGATCTCCAGGGCTCTTGGTTTATTTTTGCCTCAATTCTGATAATTCCCATACAAGAATTTCTTGGCTGGAAGTTCTTTATAAACCAATAAAGATTTAAGCAGGCCCATGGACTTAATTTAGCCTTTCACAAGGTCCAAGTATGGAGGCATAATGCATATTCATGGATCCCCAACTTTCACATTATCTTACTGAAGATCATTGTTCAGTACCTACATCACTAATGCTATGTGATCATGAAACAGATAAATGCCCTTTTGAACAACAGAAGCTAACATTCCTGGGATATATTCTTTCATAGTCATGTATATGGCCTCTTGAAAAGTGACTAATATTACTTTGGAGCATAGCCATGTCTGACAAGGACTTTTATTGCTCATGATAACTTATAGTCACTTCAGCAAAGATCTGTATGTTAACTACTCTATATTCATGGACACTCACATAGTGATACATTTTATCCCTTATGCTACTTTTTCTAAAAAAAAAAAAAAAAAAAAAAAAAAAAAAAAAAAAAAAAAAAAAAAAAAAAAAAAAAAAAAAAAAAAAAAAAAAAAAAAAAAAAAAAAAAAAAAAAAAAAAAAAAAAAAAAAAAAAAAAAAAAAAAAAAAAAAAAAAAAAAAAAAAAAAAAAAAAAAAAAAAAAAAAAAAAAAAAAAAAAAAAAAAAAAAAAAAAAAAAAAAAAAAAAAAAAAAAAAAAAAAAAAAAAAAAAAAAAAAAAAAAAAAAAAAAAAAAAAAAAAAAAAAAAAAAAAAAAAAAAAAAAAAAAAAAAAAAAAAAAAAAAAAAAAAAAAAAAAAAAAAAAAAAAAAAAAAAAAAAAAAAAAAAAAAAAAAAAAAAAAAAAAAAAAAAAAAAAAAAAAAAAAAAAAAAAAAAAAAAAAAAAAAAAAAAAAAAAAAAAAAAAAAAAAAAAAAAAAAAAAAAAAAAAAAAAAAAAAAAAAAAAAAAAAAAAAAAAAAAAAAAAAAAAAAAAAAAAAAAAAAAAAAAAAAAAAAAAAAAAAAAAAAAAAAAAAAAAAAAAAAAAAAAAAAAAAAAAAAAAAAAAAAAAAAAAAAAAAAAAAAAAAAAAAAAAAAAAAAAAAAAAAAAAAAAAAAAAAAAAAAAAAAAAAAAAAAAAAAAAAAAAAAAAAAAAAAAAAAAAAAAAAAAAAAAAAAAAAAAAAAAAAAAAAAAAAAAAAAAAAAAAAAAAAAAAAAAAAAAAAAAAAAAAAAAAAAAAAAAAAAAAAAAAAAAAAAAAAAAAAAAAAAAAAAAAAAAAAAAAAAAAAAAAAAAAAAAAAAAAAAAAAAAAAAAAAAAAAAAAAAAAAAAAAAAAAAAAAAAAAAAAAAAAAAAAAAAAAAAAAAAAAAAAAAAAAAAAAAAAAAAAAAAAAAAAAAAAAAAAAAAAAAAAAAAAAAAAAAAAAAAAAAAAAAAAAAAAAAAAAAAAAAAAAAAAAAAAAAAAAAAAAAAAAAAAAAAAAAAAAAAAAAAAAAAAAAAAAAAAAAAAAAAAAAAAAAAAAAAAAAAAAAAAAAAAAAAAAAAAAAAAAAAAAAAAAAAAAAAAAAAAAAAAAAAAAAAAAAAAAAAAAAAAAAAAAAAAAAAAAAAAAAAAAAAAAAAAAAAAAAAAAAAAAAAAAAAAAAAAAAAAAAAAAAAAAAAAAAAAAAAAAAAAAAAAAAAAAAAAAAAAAAAAAAAAAAAAAAAAAAAAAAAAAAAAAAAAAAAAAAAAAAAAAAAAAAAAAAAAAAAAAAAAAAAAAAAAAAAAAAAAAAAAAAAAAAAAAAAAAAAAAAAAAAAAAAAAAAAAAAAAAAAAAAAAAAAAAAAAAAAAAAAAAAAAAAAAAAAAAAAAAAAAAAAAAAAAAAAAAAAAAAAAAAAAAAAAAAAAAAAAAAAAAAAAAAAAAAAAAAAAAAAAAAAAAAAAAAAAAAAAAAAAAAAAAAAAAAAAAAAAAAAAAAAAAAAAAAAAAAAAAAAAAAAAAAAAAAAAAAAAAAAAAAAAAAAAAAAAAAAAAAAAAAAAAAAAAAAAAAAAAAAAAAAAAAAAAAAAAAAAAAAAAAAAAAAAAAAAAAAAAAAAAAAAAAAAAAAAAAAAAAAAAAAAAAAAAAAAAAAAAAAAAAAAAAAAAAAAAAAAAAAAAAAAAAAAAAAAAAAAAAAAAAAAAAAAAAAAAAAAAAAAAAAAAAAAAAAAAAAAAAAAAAAAAAAAAAAAAAAAAAAAAAAAAAAAAAAAAAAAAAAAAAAAAAAAAAAAAAAAAAAAAAAAAAAAAAAAAAAAAAAAAAAAAAAAAAAAAAAAAAAAAAAAAAAAAAAAAAAAAAAAAAAAAAAAAAAAAAAAAAAAAAAAAAAAAAAAAAAAAAAAAAAAAAAAAAAAAAAAAAAAAAAAAAAAAAAAAAAAAAAAAAAAAAAAAAAAAAAAAAAAAAAAAAAAAAAAAAAAAAAAAAAAAAAAAAAAAAAAAAAAAAAAAAAAAAAAAAAAAAAAAAAAAAAAAAAAAAAAAAAAAAAAAAAAAAAAAAAAAAAAAAAAAAAAAAAAAAAAAAAAAAAAAAAAAAAAAAAAAAAAAAAAAAAAAAAAAAAAAAAAAAAAAAAAAAAAAAAAAAAAAAAAAAAAAAAAAAAAAAAAAAAAAAAAAAAAAAAAAAAAAAAAAAAAAAAAAAAAAAAAAAAAAAAAAAAAAAAAAAAAAAAAAAAAAAAAAAAAAAAAAAAAAAAAAAAAAAAAAAAAAAAAAAAAAAAAAAAAAAAAAAAAAAAAAAAAAAAAAAAAAAAAAAAAAAAAAAAAAAAAAAAAAAAAAAAAAAAAAAAAAAAAAAAAAAAAAAAAAAAAAAAAAAAAAAAAAAAAAAAAAAAAAAAAAAAAAAAAAAAAAAAAAAAAAAAAAAAAAAAAAAAAAAAAAAAAAAAAAAAAAAAAAAAAAAAAAAAAAAAAAAAAAAAAAAAAAAAAAAAAAAAAAAAAAAAAAAAAAAAAAAAAAAAAAAAAAAAAAAAAAAAAAAAAAAAAAAAAAAAAAAAAAAAAAAAAAAAAAAAAAAAAAAAAAAAAAAAAAAAAAAAAAAAAAAAAAAAAAAAAAAAAAAAAAAAAAAAAAAAAAAAAAAAAAAAAAAAAAAAAAAAAAAAAAAAAAAAAAAAAAAAAAAAAAAAAAAAAAAAAAAAAAGTGAATATCGGAGCAGGAAAAGCATTGCAGCAAGATAATGTAGAAAAGACCACTGGACTAGGCTGCTGGCATTTCTGATATGGCTTTTTTTAGCCAGGGATATTTTGGGGGAAGAAACAATGTAAACATCAATGGTATGCATTAGGTTATGGGCAAAATTTGTATAAAGGTAAGAAGGATCAAGGTGGGCTTCCCAGCTCCCTTTTGGTTGGTTTTTCTGCTTAACACACCATCTTCTGAGAATGACAGTTTGTCATTATTGTTCCAGAACTGGACAAGGTATACGTAGGATACAGTCATAAGATTTAGAGTGAGAAGGGGTTAGAAGAGATTTAGATATGGCTATCTAAAGGCTAGCATTTATATAGCATTTTAAGATTTACAAAAGGTTGTAGCTATATTAACATATTTAATCTTCACAACAACCTAATTAGGTAAACACAGTTATTATTCCCATTTCGGAATAGAGAAGACTGAAGGCAACAGAGGCCGAGTGACCCACAGATGAATGTCTGAGTATATTTTTGGTCTTCTAAGTATGAATTACAGCACTCCATCTGCCCATACAATATAAGCAAGCCAGATAGAATTTGGAAGGCAGGACTTCAAATATAGAACAGTAGGGAATATGGTATGATTTTGGCACTGAAAAATGATGTGGCAAGCCTCATCATCTGTAACACATCCATTAAACTATTTGCCCTGAGGAATAGATTCTTTCAAATTAATCCTTTTGTCTTTAGGATCTATCACTTCTCCCTAAATGGAATAACCATTCTTCTATTAATAGAACTACAGAGTATAATCTTGAAAGGAACTCAAAAAGTCATTCATAGTTCAGCTTCCCACTGGAAGTAGGAATCCTTTCTGATGGATTTCTGACAGATGGGTTCTCCTTTTGGTCTCTACATAATAATGTCAACCTATGAAGAGATGTTATCATATTACTACTTTTCTCCCACTCATGACCTCGTGGGACAGACAGTAACAGAAAGAAACAAAACAAAACTTTTTTGAGAGAGAACAAGTTACCTTTAATGGTCTCCTTCATCATAAAATAATCTGACCTTTTATGAGTATAAAGGTAATAATGGATAGAATGGGTACTCATTAACTCTAGGATTTAAGATAATATCATTTAGATTCAGGTTGGAGGAAGGATAGAAAGAAGATATGGAAAAAGAATATTCTTGAACAATTAATTATAATGAAACAATGATTGGCATGTCTGCGATAGTATGAAAAAATCAACTAATTTTGATTTCAGGTTATTCAATTGGAATCTAAATCTAACATAAAGGAAGTCTTTGAGATAATGGAAAGGACACAGAAACTGGTCAGATGTCCTGGGTTCAAATCTTAATCATCCCATTTATTACCTATTAGATCTTAAGAAAGTTACTAACCTTCACAAAGACTCAATTTCTTCATCTATCAACTAAGGGTGTTGGATTAGAATATGTCCCTCAGGACAAGTCATTTTAGGGATGTGTTACAGATGAGGATGCTTGCCACATCATTTTTCAGTGCCAAAATCATACCACATTCCCTACTTTTCTTTATTTGAAGTCCTGCCTTCCAAATTCTATCTGGCTTACTTATATTTTTGCTTTAAGCAAGTTTTACTCTTAGTCAACTCTAACAATGGGAAGTTAGATGGCTTAGTAGATAGAACACTGAGCCTAGAATGGGGAAGCCCTAAGTTCAAATTTGGCTGCAGATACTTATTAGCTATGTGACTCTGATCAAATAATTTAACCTATTTTTGCTTTAAGCAAGTTTTACTCTTAGTCAACTCTAACAATGGGAAGTTAGATGGCTTAGTAGATAGAACACTGAGCCTAGAATGGGGAAGCCCTAAGTTCAAATTTGGCTGCAGATACTTATTAGCTATGTGACTCTGATCAAATAATTTAACCTATTTTTGCTTTAATCCATTAGAGAAGGAAATAACAAACTGCTCCAGTATCTTTGCCAAAAAAATTCCAAATGGGGTTATGAAGACTCAGACATGACTGAGGCAACTGATAATAAGTGTAGGAAGGTTTCCTCTTTTGATAGAATCATTTTAGAGAAGTCTGTTCAGTAATTCTACTTTTTCACATTGTTCTGTGAACTACATTATATTATTTAATGACTTTGAGCATTAATTCTGATCTTTATTTCTTGTTAAATCTGGTTTCAGATAAGTATAAATGGCCTGCATCATGACAGACACAGAGTCTCAAAAACTAAAGCTGGAACTAAGAGATAATGGATTCCAAACTTATAAGTTGAAACTGTGACTCAGAGATCTTAAATGACTTTCCCAAGATTACATATATAATAGAAACAGATGCAGAATCATGCTTCTATTTCCTGGATTTCCTGTTTACATTTCTCCGTATCTAATTATAACTCAAAATAGAAGAAAAAAAAAACCATAGGATAACCTAGTCTAGGAAATTGCTTTGTACTAGGGAACTGATAATTAAGGATAGTGGATTTTTGTAATGGGCTGAGGCTTGAGTTGATGCACTGAGGTCCCAAGCATGTGAGGCTAAATAGTAATTGGACCATACTCTATTAATATATATGCTTGGAGAAAGAATGGCCCCCGCCCACTCTTTGTGCAAGTCCTGATGTGTTGTATAGGAAATGACGTTTTGAGTGGGTGGAGGCAAGGAATGGAAAAGGAAGGGGAAGGAGAGACTGCTGGCTGGCGTCTTGACACAGCTGCTCGCATTGCCATTGCGACGGCTTTTCATCTCCAATCCCCCTCTGCTAGCTGGCTTCCAGTCGCAGCTGCCCATATTACTATCTCAATCTTTCTCACCCATATTGCTATCATAATCCTTTTTCACCTCTTCACTTCAATAAAGATTGAAGATTTTTCCCTTAACCTGAATTCCTGACTCCGGCTGATTTTAAATACGTGGTCATCACATTTGGCGCCCAAGCGTGGGAACCAAGGACCCCACTTTCACTGAAAAAGTCTCCAGTGACCAGGAACTCAGGTGAGTATAACAAACAGGGTACTTATTTTCTTAAAGACTAAACTAGTAACCTTTTTTGGCTGAAATGGGGCAGATCCTAGCTATAGATTCTTCATTCCCTATCCCAATCCCCATCCCCAGCCCCACCCAGGAGTGGCCCTATAGAAAGCCTGCTTAAGCTGATAGAAGATCAAGGGCTACTTATAACTTGGGAACAGACAGCTAGACTTCTTGGTACATTAAAACACACCTCCCTTTGGTTCTTAGAGGAAGAGCAAATCTCTCCAGATAATTGGGCATTGACTGGTCAACAGCTCTCCACATATTACAATGAAAACGGTCCTCATTCAATTTCCATCAAGGCATTCTATTTATACAATATAATACAGCTGGCCTTAAGAAACCGTGTAAGTTCTAGAAGAAAAGGAAAAGGCTCTAGGAATAGCCAAATGGGGAAGCCTGAGATAAAGGAGGAAGACAAAGAACAGATTAATGACCATATCCCCACAGGGCATGGAGACTTAAGTGAGGCTCAAGGGTGGGGTGAATCTGAGGCAGCTTCAACCCCACCTAAGGAGCAGGTAATTGACTCTCCTCCATCAACTCCACCCTCTGGGATAAAGGGAAGAAGGGTAGTGGGGGGGGGGAGGAGAGGGGCAGTGACAGCACCAGCACCTCCCCCACAGCATCCAGCCACTCCTATGAGTAGATTGCAAAAGGGACTAATTAAGGCCAAAGAGGAAGGGAGAAATGTATCAGAATTCCAACACCACATTTTTCCTGTAATTCAACAGTTTAATTCTTCAGGTCAAGAAAGTAGAAGATAAGCTCCTTTTGATAAGCTCTTTTTGATATAGAAATCCTCAAAGACCTGAAAAAGGCTTACACTCTTTATGGGGCTACATCAGCTTATGTTAAGATGTTATTACAGAATTTGGCTTTTGAAATCTTGACCCCTAATGACTGGAAATCTATAGCAAGGATATGCCTAGAACCTGGACAAAACTACTTGTGGCTTTCTGAATATAGTGAGCTCTGTAGGATACAAGCCCAACAAAATAGTCAAAGTGGAGTTCATGCTGCAATCACCTGTGACCTACTAACAGGTGTAGGTCCTTATGCAAACATCACAGTACAGATTAATTATTCTATAGCAGCATATGAGCAAATTGCTGCTAATGCTATCAAAGTGTGGGCTTCTCTCCACAATAAAGATGACAAGGGTGGGGCCTTCACAAAAATAACACAAGGGCCAAATGAACCCTTTGCTGACTTTGTGGGACGTTTGCAGACAGCTATCACAAGAACAAATGGGGAAAATGCAATAACAGACATTTTGATAAGGCAACTTGCTAAGGAAAATGCTAATGAGGTTTGCAGAAGAATTATACTAGGACTGCACAAGGATGCTCCTTTAGAGGAGCTCATAAGATGCTGTGCCACAGTGGGCACAAATGCCTTTTATAGCCAGGCTATGATGCAGACTTCCCAAAATCCAAACATGGGAAGACAGAGTCCCTCCTGGCAAGGGACTTCCAGAGAGACTCGTAGATGCTTTCAGTGTGGAAAAGTAGGGCATCTGAAAGCTCAATGTTGTTATAGAGACAGAATGGGAAAACAGGGTGGGAGAACAAGACCGAATATTCCATGTCCAAAATGCAACAGAGGCTTCCATTGGGCCTCAGAATGTAGATAGACTCAGGGAAATGGGATGAGGGGCCCAGCCCCAGGGCCCAAGGCAAAAAACACTTGGGGCATGATGGCAGCCAATGGTGCACCCAGAGAGTGCCTAGAAGTCCAGTACCCAGACATGACCAATCAGCCAGAAAGCCATATGATGGGAGAAGGGGATTACACAGTCAACCAGCCAGGAAGCAACCTGATGGGAGAAAGGAATTACAATTGGGGAGAATAGAGCTGTATGCAGCTGGGACAACTGAGATATCCCCTGGAGAGGTGAAATCTGTTCCTCTCCAGCCTATGGATCCCTTGCCTCCAGGCACAGTAGGCTTGACCATTTCACCTCCTTTTTATACATACAAAACAGTGTCCATCCACACACTGATGTGGGAAACTGGGGAATGTGTAGATAATATCCCAGTCACTAATACAGGTAGACAATGTGTGACTTATCACCCAGGAGAAATAGTAGCATCAGGTTTACTCATACAGAATCCTAATAAGCAATCTGGTGATAGTCACCCAGATTCTGACTCCAGACCACAAAATCCAGGAATATACTGGACAGCAGCTGTAACAGCTGACCAACCTATGCTCACGATCTATATAAATGGCCTACCACTGGAAGGATTGGTAGACACAGGTGCAGATCGTACAGTCATTAGAGGTGCCAATTGGCCCAGTCACTGGCCAAAGATTAAAGCAGACACCTATATGTCTGGAGTAGGAGGATCAATAGCAGCTGAAGTTAGTGCTGCCCCTATGAGATGGACTTTTGAAGGCACAACAGTTTTTTACTCCTTTTATAGTTGAAAAAATTCCCATCAATCTGTGGGGAAGAGACGTTTTACAGCAATTAGGGTTAAAAATGAGTACTTCGGTTTTTTAAGCAGGGCTGCTGTTGAAGGCCTGCCAACACTTTCACCTGTTCCTATCCAATGGAAAACTGATACACCAGTGTGGATAGAACAGTGACCCTTAGGTAGTGATAAAATTCAGGCCTTATTAGATATAGTACAGGAGCAGCTTGAACAAGGGCATTTACAACCTTCTCTAAGTCCTTGGAATTCCCCAGTGTTCGTTGTAAAAAAGAAATCTGGAAAATGGAGGATGCTCACTGATTTAAGAAAAGTGAATGAACAGATGGAAACTATGGGAACTCTTCAGCCTGGACTTCCATCTCCTACTCAATTGCCTAGAGAGTGGCCTCTTTGGGTCATCGATATTAAGGATTGTTTCTATTCTATCCCTCTGGATAAGGAGGATATGAAAAGATTTGCCTTTTCAGTGCCCAGCGTTAACTTAGCTGAGCCTTATAAAAGATATGAATGGACAGTTTTGCCACAGGGAATAAAAAACAGCCCACTATGTGTCAAATGTATGTTGCTGCTGCTCTTGCTTCAGTAAGAAAAGCATTTCCAAAAGTTATGCTATTACATTATATGGATGATATATTGGGATGTGCACCTGAGGAAAAAATGCTAGAAGCATGTCTACAAAAGACCATAGAAATACTAAGATACTACAAATTGTACATAGCTGAAGAGAAAATTCAAAGACATGCTCTTCTTCAATATTTAGGATATGAAGTATACCCTAAGGTGCTTACAGTACAAAAACTGTCCTTAAGAACAGAGAAGCTAAACACCTTAAATGATTTTCAGAAATTGATAGGAAATATCCAATAGATGCAACCAGTGTTAGGCTTGACTACCTATCAGTTACAACCATTATATGACATTTTAAGGGGAGACAGTGCTTTAAATTCACCATGCCAGCTTACAAAAGAAGCTCAAGAGGCTTTGAGAAAAGTTGAACTGGCTTTATCCAATATGGTTGAAAGAGTCACTCAAAAACCCTTGGAAATATCAGTTTTTGCCACACAAGAGGCACCCACAGCAGTCCTTCATCAAGGAGACAGTGTGATAGAGTGGGTGAACCTCCCAGCACAACCAGAACAAAGCCTTACTCCTTACCCAGTGCTTGTGGCTAGAATTTTATTAAAGGCCATTAAGCGAGCAGTACAATTATCTGGGACAAGACCTGATAAGATATACACCTTTTACACCAATACACAAATTAATGTGTGCTGTGAGACCATCCCAGAGTGGCAAATTTTATTAGCCATGGCTCCAAATTTTACACATGGGTCTCCATTAAAGATAACCAGACTTTTACATAATTGGCAATGGATTCTTGAAGAAAAAGTTTCTAAAGTTCCTCTTAAAGGACCAACTATCTTTACAGATGCATCCAAACACAATATTTGTGCTGTATACTCTCATGACTTAACTATAAAGAGAGTAGTCAGAACTCCTTTTCAGTCCACTCAGCAGAACGAATTATATGCGATCATGCTAGCTCTCACTTATTACCCAGGAGACATAAATATAATATCTGATTCAGCCTATTCAGTAGGTGTGGTACAAAGAATTGCCACAGCCCAAATAAAATTTGCAGCTTCTAATATATATCAGCTCTTTAAGGAACTTCAGGAGCAAGTGAGAAAGCATCCAGGAAAGATTTATATCTTGCATGTCCACTCACATAGTGGACTTCCAGGTCCTATTTTTGATGGGAATTCAAAGGCAGATAGCCTTTTAACTATGTTAACCAGTACGCCTTTATTTCAGGAGGCCCAGGAATCCCATTCTAAATACCATCAGGCTGCTCGAGCTTTGCATTTACAATTTGGGATAACAAAAGAGGAAGCTAGGAGCATAGTAAAAAGCTGTACAGCTTGCCTTCCTTTCCACGCTCCTACACTGCCTCCAGGGAAGAACCCTCGTGGTTTGAGACCCAATGAAATCTGGCAAATGGATGTGACCCATTATAAATCTTTTGGTCATCTGTCTTTTATCCATGTTGTGGTAGACACCTTTTCAGGATTCACTTTTGCAATACCAGCAGCAAAAGATTCAGCCCGAGTGGTCACTGGAATTCCTCATGCAAGCATTTGCCATTATGGGTGTGCCACAAGCAATAAAAACAGACAATGGTCCTGCATACACCTCCAAACATTTTGCACACTTTTGTGCACAGTATAAGATTTTACACACCACTGGCATACCCTTTAATCCTCAAGGACAGGCAATAGTAGAGAGGAGAAACAGAGACATTAAGACGCTGCTCCAAAAACAAAAGAAAGGGGGAGCCACAGGTAATCCTAGAGAACTACTAAATCTAGCCCTTTATACTATTAACTTCTTGATTTTTGACAAAGATGCACTGGCTCCGGCAGACAGGTTTTATAATCCACCAGAAGGGTAGTGTCCAGTGCGGGCAGCTCCACTATCTTTAGATAATCGCCAGGTGATGTGGAGAGACCCAGAAAGTGGTGAATGGAAGGGACCAGATAGGCTAACTGCTTGGGGGAGAGGGTTTGCTTGTATCTCTACAGGTGGAGAAGGAATCAGATGGGTGCCAACGAGCCGTATTCGCCTTGTCCATTGCAGAGAGACGGAGCAGACCCTTGAAACGAAGGAGAAGACCCAAGAAATATCAGGTGGTTCTGTTGCTGATTGTGCTCACCATTGAAAGAGCGTGGCAGTTATGGCGTTTGACTCATGGACATAGAAAATTGTTGGACTTCAAAACCCTCAGGAATCATTGGATTCTCTGAGACATGATAAAATTGTTGTAGGACTTGAAAACCCTCAGGAATCATTGGATTCTTTGAGACATAAGACTTGAAAGCCCTCAGGAATCATTGGATTTTCTGAGAAATGATAAGACTCTTACAGGACTTCAAAATCTGCTGGAATCATTGGATTCCCTAACACATAAAAAGACTTTTGCAGGACTTCAAAAACTTGGGGGGATCATTGGATTCCCTGATATGTGAAGCAATGGACAATAGATTGGTTTTGGACTATCTCTTGGCTGCTGAAGAAGGCGTATGTGTGACTGCTGTTTACATACTCTCCTTCTAGGACTTCTGGCAATCTTTTACAACACCATGTTGATTTATATTGTTTGTTATACTGTTACTTGTGTGTACAATTCATGTTTGTTATACCACATCAAGCCTGCACTGACTGTGGGGAGAGTCATCACTAATAGCCTCTGCATTATTGCTATGTGCTTGTGTAATACCTCCCATGCTGATGGGTTTGTGCATAATAAGACCCTTCAGCCCAGAAACCTGCTAGCAACCCCCACTTCCCTTTGGTGCTTTTCATCTCCCTTCCTGAGATGTCAGGGAGGGTGTGATTATCTCCTTTTTAGTGCTTTCACCTCCCTTCCTGAGAAGTCAGGGGGGTCATGATCACCTCCTTTTCGGTGCTTTCACCTCCTTTCCTAAGGAGTGAGGGATGGCATGACCACCTGTGTTCTAAAACAAAAGAAAGCAGGAGATGTAATGGGTTGAGGCTTGAGTTGATGCACTGAGGTCCCAAGCACGTGAGGCTAAATAGTAATTGGACCATACTCTATTAATATATATGCTTGGAGAAAGAATGGCCCCCGCCCACTCTTTGTGCAAGTCCTGATGTGTTGTATAGGAAATGACGTTTTTGGTGGGTGGAGGCAAGGGAGTGGAGAAGGAAGGGGAAGGAGAGATTGCTGGCTGGCGTCTTGTCACAGCTGTTCGCATTGCCATTGCAATGGCCCTTCAGCTCAGATCTCTCTCTGCTACCTGGCTTCCTGTCGCAGCTGCCCATATTGCTATCGCAATCCTTTTTCACCTCTTCACTTCAATAAAGATTGAAGATTTTTCCCTTAACCTGAATTCCTGACTCTGGCAGTCATCACAGATTTTTCTTTCATGTAAATAGGCTTTTTCTACTCAGCATCCATCACCACTGCATCATGTCTCATGGTCCTTTGCTATCCCATGCTACTAATTATACAACCACATCCTGGCACTCTTTTCTTCCCTAACAGAGTCCTGAGACTGTAACTCTTCAATCCCATGTCCCAACTTCACCCCAGTTCTTATGATGGAACAGGCTAGATGCTTTTTGGTTTACCCTTCATTTTGGCATGACTATATCCATGTAACTGAATTTGCTTCAGATCCAAGAATTCTTATTAATGACATGGGAAAAGGAGATAGAAGAGAACAATCAAAAATTGTTATCTTTTTTACAAAGCATCAATCAGACCCAGAGAAGGTTTATAGAGAACAATAGATAAACTGTATTTTTCTATTAGGAAAGTCTACCATTGCTTATGCTAAAGACATCATAAATTATCATTTATCAGCCAACTCCACATTGGTATTCTTAGGAGATGGATTAATTTCATTGATTGATTTAAGGAGATATCATTTCTTTTTTTTTTTTTTTTTTTTTTTTTTTTTTTTTTTTTTTTTTTTCCAGACCTGAAAATTAGAACACAAAGAGATTAATGATCTACCTGAGGTTACAGAGTTAATGAGTATTATAGATGAAATAAGAACATAGTTTTCCAAATTCTGTTCTACCCCAAAATCCCATGCAGTGATCTTTCCACTGAACCACAATATGGTCCCACTGAACCACAAAATGATGATAGTAAAATGTGTATTAAGGGAAAAAAAAGACTTTAAAACTATATTATAAAGTAGCAGTCATCAAAACTATTTGGTACTGGCTAAGAAATAGAATGATAGATCAGTGGAATAGATTAGATACATACATTAATCAATGACTGTAGCAATCTAGTACTTGTTAAACCCCCAAACTCCAGCTGTTGGAATAAGAACTCACTACTTGACAAAAAATGGTGGGGAAACTGAAAAATAATGTCAGAAACTCAGCAAAGACCTACATCTCACACCCCATACCAAAATAAGGTCAAAAGAGATACATGATTTGGGTATAAAAGATAATGCTCTAAACAAATTAATAGAACAAGGAATAATTTATTTACCAGATCTTTGGAGAAGGGGAGAATTAATGACTAAAGCAGAATTAGCAAACATTATGAAAGGTAAAATGGACAACTTTGATTATGCTAAATTAAAAAAATTTTCCACAAACAAAAATGAACAGAAACAGGATTAAAAGGGAAGTACAAAGCTAGGAAACATTATTTACAGCCAGTGTTTCTGATAAAGGTATCATTTTTAAATATATGAAGAACTGTGTCAAATTTGTGAGAATTCAAGTCATTCCTTAATTTATAAATGATCAAAGAATATGAACAATTTTCAGATGATCAAAGTAAAGTCATCTATAGTCATATGAAAAAAAGCTCTAAATTACTATTGATTATTAAAATGAAAATTAAAATGATTCTAAGATACCACTCACACCTCTCGGATTGGCTAAGATGACAGGAAAAGATAATGATAAATGTTGAAGAGGAATAGGAAAATGGGGACACTAATGCATTGTTGGTGGAGTTTTGAAATGATCCGACCATTCTGGAGAGCAATCTGGAACTATGCCCAAAGGGCTTTAAAACTGTTTATACTTTTTGACCCAACAGTGCCATTACTGGGTTTGTATCACAAAGAAAGCATAAAAGAGGGAAAAGGACCCACATGTGCAAAAATGTTTGTAGCAGATATTTTTGTGCTATCAAAGACTGGAAAATGAGTAGATGTCCATCAACTGAAGAATGGCTGAATAAGCTGTGGTATGTGAAGGTAATGAAATATTATTGTTCTATAAGAAATAATGAACAAGCTGATTTTTAGAAAAGCCTGCAAAGATTTACATGAAACTAATGCTGAGTGAAATAAGCAGAATCAGGAATACATTCTACACAATAACAGACAGAATGTGTGATGATAAACTATGAAAGATTTGTTTCTTCTCAGTGATTCAAAGCAATCCGAATAGATTTTGGAGAGGAAATGTTATCTGCATCTAGATAAAGAACTAAGGAGATGAATGTATATCAGCACATACTATGTTCACTTCCTATTTCTGTTTTTTATCTCTTTCATTGTTTTTCCCTTTTGCTCTAATTTTTCTCTCCCGTGATGTTTTATAAAGCAATATATGTAAAAAAAATATAATTTTTAAGCAGGAAAAAAGAAAGAAAACAAAGACGTTTTGAGAGAAAGAATAGTTAACTCTGGCTTTTCAAATTTTCCCTATTCTTTAAAAAAATCTTGTTTTTTCAGCTCTCTTCATGGATGGTTAGATGGGCAATATGCTTCAAGGACTAGAAAGGTCTGATTTTCCTTGAGTAAGTATTGCAGTATCTTACTTTGAGTCACTGAAACAATACAGCACAGGATTGTTGATTTCAGTGATTCCCAGACTTGTGTATCCCTTGCTGTTATAAAGTCTTACTTTGCACCATATAAAATTCTATAAAGCTAACAGTGACGATAATCACTCCCTTCTTACACAAGCTGTCAAGATTCACTTTCACAGAAAAGCACAGCTTTAACTCAAAGTTTAAAAACAGTGACCAAATCAGAACATTGTAACTCCTAAGCAATAAACTTCCATTACCTTCAAATCTCATCACCAGTCTTTACTACCAAGTATGTCACCAGATCTCAGCTAACAAAGTACATTGTATAATTTGCTTAGTCCATAGGAAAGTAAATGAACAAAAAGGCTGTTGGTTTTAGCAATATTAGAAATTTCAATGTTCATTTCTCCCCCAAAAAGAACCGATTAAATACTAAAAATGATCAACAGAATTGCTTTCTAATATTATGTTGATGATTCACACTGATGAATCCAAATAACATTTTGGGTCCTACTTGGAAGCTAGGTGGTATAGTGGATAGACTCTTGGACATAAATTTGGTAAGTTTTAAGTTCAGAACTGACTTCAGATATTTTCTAACAGAGATCCTGGACAAATCACTTAATATCTCCCAATCTCAGATTCCTTATTTGTACAATGGAGATGACAATTCTACCTATTCATCTTATTGTCAAGATCAAATAAAATAACATATGAGTCTGTCTTGTAAACCTTAAATACTAGCTTCCATTATTATAATGAGTGTAGAGCTTGTGTTGTCTTAATCTATTTCCATAAAATTACTACATTGAGCAAAAAAAGAAAAAAAAAAGGAGTAACAGTCTCATTTGGTTGAGGAAGATAATAGGCATTTTACTTTATAGTAAATATCATAGGGATGATATTTTTCAAGGTTTTGTTTTTCTGTCCACATGAAAGTAGTTAACATCCTCTCTTTGGAGAAGACAATTACTCAAAACATCTTCCTTCTAAGGATCTTACTACAACACAAACTACTTATACATTAAAAATATTGGGAAAAAGTCCATCTGCAAATTTCTTTGAGGAAAATAGTCATGATGGGACACACTTATATTTACTATATTGGTTTGGAACTATATAGCATCCATAAAATAAGATAGTTTTCAAAGCAAATATGTCTGTGTATTTGTATTATGATAACTTATATTACCGATAAGCCATAATAGACTTGTATAAAATAGGGTTGTACATAATAGGATTGTAATAATTAATAATACCATCTTCTCTAGATTGTCCTCCAATTATTATATTTGACCTGGGATTTCAATGGTGAACTACTGATGAGGAATATCAACTACTGATGAGAAATATCACTCTTTTAAGGTAGAGTTTTGATTATTCTATGTCGTTTTCAAATTGCATAGGGACAGTGAGAAGTTGTTACTTTTCCAAATTTAGTATATATCAGAGATAAGACTTAAATCCATGTCTTCCTAACCTTCAAATTATAATAATGATGATGCTGATAATGATGGTAATAATATCTAGAATTTAAATGCTTTGAGGTTTGTAAAGCTCTTTACAAATATATCTCATTTGAACAACCCAACTGTTCTGGGAAGTACATATTGATTGCAAATAGATAATCAAATCCAGTGGTCGAGATAGCCGAGTAAGAAATAAATTGCTATGACTCTCCTGTAATTATCTCCAAAGAACTATAAAATTGTATCCCAAAATAAATTGTAGAATAACAGAACCAGCAAAAAGAAAGGGTAAAACTATCTTTTGACACAATAAACTTGGAAGATGGGTAAATGATGATCTGTCCAACTCAGATAAAAGAGGAATATAGTCTAGGACAGCAAACATTTCAATAAGTCCTAAGCCAGTAAGCCAGCTAAAGATCTTGAGATCAAGTGAGGCAGAGCAGTCAATTGCCAAGGTTAGGACTTTCCATGAGTGTTAGCATATTCAGGGAAATGGGCAGACTCCAGTTCTAAGAACCACCACTGCTTCAGCAAAACCCTAGGAAAATAGCCAACCTGAAGTAGTCAGACATGCTTCAACTTACCCCCAGGTAAACAGAGTCAGTGGCCAGACCACTATGTGTTTCAATGTATTCTTAGGAAATGTAGGAATACCCCACTGGCTTCAGTACAAGGACTTAGCTTAGCATCAAAGGAGCAGAAATATCCCTAAGTCTTAGGCAGCTCCAGCAGACCCTTTCAGCACAGCACCAGACAAGAGGGCACATGTGGGACTGAAGGCAACATTAGTGCAACACCAGTTAAAGAGCCAAGGCTTGCATTTCCTGACACAAGAAACCTAAGGCAATGTCTCTTTTCCTCTAGGAATAGAGGTCAAATTTAGAAGAAAGGAAATAGAATAAAAAATATTAGCAAAAAAAATCTGATCACAGAAGGTGATTATAGTGACAGGGATGCTCAAGACACAAATTCTGAAGAGGACAACTTTGTCAACACATTTATGGGCAAAAACCCAAAGAAAACTTGTTTCAAGCTCAGGAAAAACTCACAGAAAAACTAAAAAGGAGCTTAAAATCATATAAGTGGGGAAAAAGAAAAAAATGGAAAAACAAGAGTGATGCAAGAAAATTATGATAAGTCATCTTGGAAAAAGAAAACAATTGTTTAAAAAGAAAAAAATTGGCCAAATAGAAAAAGATATAGAAAAATGCACTGAAGAAAACAACTCCCTTACATGTATAATTAATCATATGGAAAAAGAAGTACAAATGCTAAATTAGGAAAACAACTCCTTAAAAGTTAGAATTGGGGAAGCTGAAGTTAATGACTTTATGAGACATCAAGTATCAATCAAACAAATTTTAAAAAATAAAATAAAAACCAAAGAAATATAAAATAGCTTGTTGAAAAAAAAAAACAACAACTGATTTGGAAAATAGATTCAGGACAGATAACATCAGAAGTAATGGACTAGCTGAAATCATTAATCAACAAGAGGACTTGGAAAACCTCTTTGAAGAAATTATCAAGAAATTTGCCCTGATATCCTGGAACCAGAGGGCAAAATAGGTATTATAAGATTCAGCTGATCACCTCAGGAAAATTGTCCCAAAACAAAACTCTTAAGGAACATTATAGTCAAATTTTTGAACTATCAGGATGAGGAAAAAATATTGCAAGTGTCCAAAAAAAAAAGCAATTCAAATATCAAGGAGACACAGTCAAGATCACACAGGACCCTATATCTGCAACATTAAAAAGGTTTGAGTTCATGAAACATGATATTCTGGAAGGTAAAGGATCTAAGATTGCAATCAAGAATCACTTACCCACAATGATTAAGCTTAATAAATCAAGGGGGAAAATACCCATTCAATTAACTAGAAAGATTTTAAACTTTCACATGGAGAAGATCAGAACTGAACACATTTTTCCCCAATATCAAGGCCCAAGAGAAGCCTAACAAATTAAAAAGGTAAGAAAAACATAAGAGATCTGATGGAGCTGAACTGTTTACACACCTATGTGGGAAAATGATACTGTAATAAATAGAGCAAGAAGGAATATATAGACAGAGGGTATTGGTGAAAGGTTAATTTGAAATTTGAAGAAATGAAATACAAATTAAGAAATAAGAAAGAAATACACTGAGTACAGAGGGCAGGGAGAGGTAGAATGGCATGAATTATTTCACATGAAGAGGTATAAGTGGAGGGAAGTAGGGAAAGGTAGGAAATGGGTATCACCTGATCCCATCAGTATTGTTTCAAAATAATATACACAACTATTTGAATACAGAAATATACCTTACTCAATAAAAAAATAGAAAAGGAAGAAATTAAATAAAGGAAGGAAGGGGAATTGACAACTTAGTAGTAGAACAACTACTCTTAAGGACTTAAGATGAAAAATTCTATTAATACCCAGAGGAGTGTGGTGTTCTTTTTCTTCTTTAGAATATATAGTATAAAATGGTTCTCTCTTGAAGAGAGCAGGTTTCTAGGAGAGGTTTTCTAGAGGCAGCCTTAGTTTCAGTTCAGATCAAAAATTACCCCTAATGCAGCTAGGTGATAAAAGTTCAGATCTTTTGTCTCCAATATAGCCCGGTTAGCTTAGAGGCCTTTCTGCTTGGTTCCAAGAGCTCCCTCTGAATGTCTCCAAATCCAAAGGTTTGCTCTTCAGTCCTCCAGCCAGCCAGTTGGAAAATGGAATGGATCTCTCTTGCCTCAGAGAGAGGGCTTCTGGCTCTCAATCTCCAATATAGCCTGGTTCTTAAAGGCCTCTCTCTCTCCTTGGTTCTAAGAGCTCTTGCAGCTTTGTTCTTTGCTACTGCTTCAGCTTTCTTCAGCCTCCAGAGCCAGCACCAAGTTGAATCTGTCTTGCCTCTGAGAGAGGGCTTCTGGCTCTCAATCTCCCAGAGTGCTCTGTGTCTGTCTCAGCGAGCTCCTCTCAAATCTAATTTCACTCAACTCTCTTAACTAGGTTTATATCTGACTCTTCTGAGAGAATGGGATTATGGGTTTTCTACCATAGTGCTCTCTGGCCCTAAGAGGTTCAAGGGAGGTGTGAATTCACAAAGTTACAAAGTTAACTTTGTGAATCTCCCATACTTGTGAATTCCAATGAGTAAAGATATAAACACAAGCATTGTATCAATTAGTTCTACTTAGTACCTTGTTTCAGGTTCTGGCCCAAAACATCTTCTTGTAAGATCAGATCAATAATCTATCAACTCTAATGAGTTAAAGATTCCAACAGAGAAGGACTGATTAGTTTGAATACAAATTTAAGCATTCTCTCTCTCTTTCTCTCTCTCTCTTCTGAACCTATTTTTTCTTGAGCGTTTTTATTTTCATTAGGGTGGGAGATCTATGTTTTCTTTCACAATCTGAATTTTATGGAAATATTTTGCATAACTTCACATGTGGTTTCTTAATTGTGGTTGGGGATAAAGAAGAGAACCTAGAATTAAAAAATCTTAAAAAACAGATGTAAAAAAATTGTTGTGAATATAACTGGGGAAAATATTAAATATATATATATATTTTTAAAGAAGAGAAGGCAATATATACAGAAGCAAAACAATATTGAGGAGGGAGAGAATGAAAGGACAGAGAGGACAAACAAAAGGAAAAATATGATGGAGGGAAATACTTAATAATTAAAAAATGTGAATGTGAATGGGATGCATTTTTTTATAAAATGGAACTGGAAAACAGAGAATACAAAAACCAGATTCCTACAATATATTGTTTATAAGCATTTGAAGCAGAGAGACACACAGAATAAAGGTAAGGGATTAAAGCAGAATCTATTTTGCTACAGTTTAAGTAAAAAAAAAAATTAGGCATAGCAATCTTGATCTCAGAGAAAGAAAAATCAAAGAAAAAAACTATTTAAAAGAGATAAAGGAGGAAAATGTGTCTTGTTGAAAACTACCATGGACAACAAAATAATATCAACATTAAACATATAGTCACAAAATGGAATAGCATCCAAATCCTTAAAGGAGAAGTTAAGTGAGTTATAGGTGGATGAACTAACAAAAGATAGAGAAAATTATAAAATGTAAAATAGATAATTTTAGTATATTAAATTGAAAATCTTTTGTATAAACAAACCAATGCACCCAGATAAGAAAATAAGCAGAAAGGCAGGAAACAATTTTTATAGTAAGTATTTCTAATAAAGGTCTTATTTCTTAAACATGTAGAGAACTGGATCAAATTTACAAGAATAGCAAATTAAAGCCATCTATAAGCATAAGAAGAAATGTTTTAAATCTCTTTTGACTGAGATCCTATGTCATACTATATCTATGACTATGTATGGTAAATATAAAAAAAAAAGAAAATAATAAATGTTGGAGAAGATGGGGAAATTGAGAAACTATTCTTTTATTGATGGAATTGTGTACTAATTCAAACATTCTGGAAATCATTTTGGAACTATGCCCAAAGAACAGCCAAACTGTATACCTTTTGATCCAGCACTACGGCTACAAGGTCTTCATCCCAAAGATATCACAGAAAGGGAAAGAAAGACCTTCATATTTAAAAGAATTCATAGCAACCTGTTTTGTGGTGGCAAGATATTGGAAACTGAGAAAAGATCCATCAATTGGTGAATGGCTGAACAAGCTGTGGAATATGAAGATAATGGAATAATATTGTACAATAAAAAATGCTGAACATCAGAGTTCAAAAGAATCTGGAAAGACTTGTACAAATTAATTACATTTGGACAATGTAATATAGACTCTGAATGCAGATAGACATACTTTTTTCACTTCATTCTTTTTTATGTTTTTTTTCTTCTTCTGAGTTGTTTCTTCTTTCAAAACTGTGACTAACATGGTAATGTGTTAGATGATAGCATATGATATGTATATATAGCCTACATCAAATTACCTATCATTTTCAGAAGAGGGGAGAGGAAAGAAGGGGAGGAAGGAGGAAAAAAATTGCAACTCAAAATCTTGTAAAAATGAATTCTAAAAATTGTCTTGACATATAATAGGGGGAAAATAGAATGCTATTTAAAAAAGAAATCAGATAGACAATTTGCTTTGATTTTTTTTTTGTTTTTGACTCTTGTTTTTTGTCTATTTGGGTTTTATCCAAGTGCTCTAGTAGCACAAAAAACATCTTTCTTACCGTGCATGACTTTTTGACAAACTGGCACTTTGATTAATAGGAGAGATAATCACATTGACTGATCTGAACTGAAGACTTTAAAAAATGAATCTTGTGGGACAGCCCACTCACCTTCTCTGATTCCAGCTCATATGTGAAGGAAGAAAGAATAATTCCTTCAGCTTTTTTCAATGAGCCTTTAGCAGTACTGCAAGAAGCACCAATAAATGAGAATTTTTTTTTCTTTTTTGTGGTGGACATTGACCCTTAATATCACCTGCTTCATACAACAGGAAAATTGGGCAAAGCTTACCACAGAGGTATCAATTAACACCTGAGAGATCTCTGGCTAACTGAGATTAAGGGGGGAGGGGGGGAAGTGATTCCAAATGAATGACAAAAGGAAAAACTAGACTAGCCTCTCAATTTATTAGTATGATCTTTCCAGGGGGTTTATCATCAAAGAGAGGAAAACCAATGTTGTCAAAGTATAGATATTTTTAATTTATTTCAGAGAAAGGTTAAAGACACAGGAAGTCTTTCTCTTTGGACATCATAAGCTTTATCCTGGCAGAAAGAAGAAAATTAATTGCTTAATTTCTAGGGAACATTAACTCTTTCAAACCCATGGAAAACTTTCTGGAACATAGTTCCTTCAGGCAAAATAGATAACTATCTTAATGGACTGCAGATGTGACTAAAAATTAGATTCAAGAGCAAATTTCTCCTCCCACTTCCAAACTGAACTGCCTAGGGGTTGTACAGCTTAGTTGGGATTGGCTATTTTACTTTGAAAGATCTCTCATTTCATTGTTATGTATACTTATATCCCTAATGCAGATTGTAACCTCTGTCTTCATATTTCTCAATTTATAATTTGGGGGAATGAAGATCACTTGTTATGTGAAGCAGAAAACTCTGGTTTTAAATCTTGACAAAGGCAATTAGAGCTTACTCATGGTATGATCTTTGACAAGCCCCCACACCTCTCTCTCTCTCTTTCTCTAATATATATATATATATATATATATATATTATATATATATATATATATATATATATATATATATATATATATATTCCACATTCTGAAATAAGAAAAAAGGATGGAATAGCACCTACTTCATAGGATTGTCATGAGAATGAAACAAGATAAGGAATATAGATTACTTAGATACTTAAAACACTTAATGAATATAAATAATTGCTGTTGGCATTGTTAGATGATTTCCTTCCTTCCTTCCTTCCTTCCTTTCTTCTTTTCTTATTTCCTTTTTTTTTTTTTTTTTGATACAGTCTTCCTGGGACTAGTGACTACACTACTATTCTTTGTAAAAATGTTCTAGAATTGTGATATAAACTCTTCTGTAAAACAAGTAAATAGAAAAAGTCCAAATCAGTGAAATTGGTAAGAATTACAGTAGAAAAAAAAGTCTAGGTTTAACTCTTTGAGAAATTATCAAGTTCTAGAGATTCAACATTAAGAAATTATGCATGTTATTCATAAGTCAAAGAAAACAATATAAAACCAATCTTTTTGCTCCTTATAAGGGCTGTCTTGGGGAGAGAGGAGGTAAGGCAGAGAGGAAGAAAGATTTTGAACCAAAAGTCTTACAAAAATGAATGTTTAAAACTATCTTTGTATATATTTGGGAAAAAAATACTATTGATGGAAGAATGTTTAAATAAAAAATAAAGAAATTAATTATTGAGTCACAAATAAGATGCCTTTTGCACCAAAAAAAACCAAAACAAAACAAAACAAAAACTTTAAAGTTTCCATATTAATGAAATAGGAAATTGAAATCATAATCTGATTGCAAATAGAAAAATTAAGAAACCCCCCAAAAGGAATTCTTAATTAAAAAAAAAAACTTAAAATAATTAATAACCCTCCTGGATCAGATGGAGTTGAAATTGAATTCTAGAAACATTTTTACAACAATGAATCCTTACATGTGTAAACTGATCTCAGAAGGAAAGGAAGAGGGGAAGCTAGTTGGTATAGTGGATAAATCACTAACTCTGAAATCAGGCAGACCTGAATTCAAATCGAGCCTCAGCAGACACTTAACACTTCCTGGCTATGTGACCCTGGGTAAATCACTTACCCTCAATTGTCTCAGCCAAAAAAGAAAGAGAGAGAGAGAGGAAGAAGAAATTATATGAAATTTTTTTACATAAAGTATGCATTGTCTTGATAACAATATAATATCACACATGTATTGGAATAAAATTATAAAGTTAAATATTATCAAAGATTTAAAAGCAATATATAAAAATATTCTTTGTTATGAAAAAGCTGGTCTTTTAATAAGAAGGAAAAGCTGATTCAAATTTTGGAAAACAACAGTAGGAAAGCATAATTCATCATACAAAAGTAATGAAATAATTTGTTAATAAAAACTCCCAGGCAAATTTCTTAACTTACTTTGCCTCATTTTCCTCATATTTAAAATGTGTGGGTTGGAATTAATGTTGTACAAAATTCCCTCTGGCTATAAACCTATGATTATTATACACATCAATACTACCCTAGATCTCTTTAAACAACAAATACATTATTATATATACTTATGTATGTATTTATCTATGTAGATGTGTATATACATATATGAGTATGTATAAACTCATACATACATATTTACATGTATATAAGTGATAGCAGCTAAACTGTTTAGGGCAAACCAGTCTGCTAGAAAATGAATTAAAACAAGTTTTTAAACAAGAGCAGCATATTCTCACATTCTTGATCTTGGAATTATTTTGTCTAATATTCATGGATTAGCATTGGAAATGTAGTAATGAGGATAGGGAGAGTAAGACTGGGGTCTTTGGGCAATTATTAATGTGTTAATTCCTGCCCACTCTGCTGCTTCTTGTAGTAAACAAGCTTTGGCTAGCAGGTATCCTATGGTGAAAAAAAGGATCTTTTTTTCTATTGAGACAATGACACTTTCCTTTTTTTTCTCCTGAGCAAATTTGTGGGACATCTTTAATCAAAATAATGAGCTTCCAGCAATATGACTCATTTTAGCTGTTTAAGATGTTTAGCTTAGCATCCTTACCAAATGTTGAATGCATCTTGTAAGATGCTAACAAGCATCTCTTACACAGGTAAGTATATTGTTCACTGAGCAGTGTATAGTATATAGTATCCACAGAGTACTTATCTTTATATAAGGTACTTTTTAGAATGTTATAAATATTTGATGGAGTAAGGAATTGAAACAACTGGTTAAAATGAAGTTTCTCAAATTATCTATGTATAATTTTCATTTATAATTTTTTGATATATAACTAAAAAAATGGTCTTTGGTAAAACTCACAATGATTCAAGTGGAGCTATTTGACTCTTCCTTTAAACCACTCTATTACTGATTAGCCAATAATAAGAACTAGCCCAAACCTCACTTGTTCATTGGTTGGGTTTTTATGGCTCAGGGTGAATGTAAATAGCACTTTTTCAATTCTGGCAAGAAACTCTGAAGGCCTTCCCCTCCCAGAATGACTCTTTTGGGAAGTCACACTAGGCCATCCTTTGCTTCAATTCTTACTAAAATTTTAACCACTGAAAGGGTATTGCCTCAAACAAATTGAGCCCTAAGAAAGACCTTACCTTAAAACAGCTAAGGTCTCTCACTGCATCCTGGACCACCACCAGTTTTCCAGATCTGTGTCTTGCCCTTGGACTCAGATGACTTGAAGAAACAGTGTCTTGATAACTTTGCACAGCTTTGTCTAATGTAATTCCAATTTACTTGCAAGTCAAGACATGCTATTGTCATTAGTTCTCTTCCAGAACAAAGAATGAACAATAACAATAATCTGTGTTTTTTCTAGAGATCATTTTGCTTAATGTAAAACTCTATTTTCTCATCCTTTCCTTCTCTGCTCATTAATACTGATGTTAATGAGTAGCAAAATCACTAAAGGCAGCTATCAGTAACAGAATTATCAAGAACCCAAGTACCTTCTTGAAGCCATTATTGATCTCCCCTCTAGTGACCAACACCTTGGATTCCCTTTTCAAAAAATATATATACCCCATATATGTGTATATATTATTGATTTGCCCCTGATAAAATGTAAGTACCTTGAGGTCAAGGAATATTTCAGTTTTGGCTTTATATTCCTGGTGACTATTACTGTGTCAGGCCATACTAGGAGTTTTAAAAAAATCTGTTGCTTGCTTTCTTTTCAGAAAAAAAGTGAATAGCCTATGGGATCTCCAGTGATATCCCCAGTTCCCAAAAAATACTCTCTCCCATTAAACTGCCACAATAGATCACATTTACATAGTGCAATTATGGTTCAAAAAACACAATCTTCACAAGAACCTTTTAAAGCAATGTGGTATAAATATTATATTTTCTAGATGAAGAAACTGAAACTAAATGACTTTAAATCACATAACTGTCGCATTTTTATGTCTTGACGCCTAGTATTGCTCATTCTGTTACATTTGGGGATTTCTTTCATTATGTGTCAACGTAAGACCTATCCTTCTTATAAAATGATAAACTTCCCTCAGAAAATGGCCTAAAATTTTCAATGATATCTCAAAGACTATACCAGAGTCAAAATAATCATAATGTGTTGCCTCTATGTAGAGTTTCATAGTTTATATGGACAGGCCACATACACATATTATCTCATTTTATATTTCCACAGCTAAATGCCTCATTGTGGAAGAAACGTAATTATGGGCTCTCATAAGTTATATTAGCTCTACTATGACCTACAAGTTGGAAAAATACTAAAAACAGACTGATATTTTTTTTTCTTTTATCGATGAGCCACTAAATTAGGAGAGATTCATCAGTGATTGAGTAACACCTTTTCTAATCACTCCAACTTTCCAGATGTGTTATGAAGTTGAAGTTTATATAGTTGCAATCTGTACCTAAGATGAGAATTACACTGATAAAATCTTGTATTCTTGATTTTATTGATGCAAAAATCCTCATATCAATATTTAGTATTTAATTTAATTCAATTTAGTATTGGCTAAATCAGTAATATTCTTCAGATAAGAAAACAACTTCAGAAGAGCTAAATACTTAAGCTACATTTCATAAGTAGTTAGGGACATAACCAAGAGAAAAAACCTTAGGCAACCTGACCACGGTCCATTCTGATACCTAGAAGAATTACCAGGTATATTCATTTTAATCTCAAATATATTATTACAAGGAAGGAATCCACAAAAGCAAAAATTACTACTGCTGTCATATAAAACCATATGCTCTAATAGAAAAATAATACTAGTAAATATACTTTGTAATCCACCTATATTTAAGTGATCCTTTCACATAATAATATAATTTCTCTGTATATACCAAGCAGTATGATAGCTGAGATTTGTTTCAGTTAGAGTCCATTGGGAAACAGAAACAAAGCATTTTCCATAGAGAGTCCCTGTCTAGCCATTAATTAGTGACTTTGTCATACTGTCTTCTAATTGTCTCAGGTTTATTAGTTTTGCCTTCTCAACTGGACTATAAATTCTTTGAGCACAGGTCTCTCCAAGGATTATTATCTGCTTCTTTTTGGCCTCCCACAGGAGTCAGGCACAGAGAAAAGGGCACTTAATAAACATAAAACACTTGGTGATTGATTGAATGCCCTGCACAGCATGGCTCAGCAGAACTCCAGGAAAATGAGATGCCATATCCATCTTTGGAAATCAGACTTCCCCAATGAAGTGGCATTCAAGCCTGATTGCTTGTAATGTTTTTCTAGCCAAAAATACTTGCTTATTTGTGTATTTTGATGAAAATGACAGATATGTCTTTGAGTTCCAAGGTGAATTAATTGTGATTATCATAATTATAGGAATGGAAAACATAAAAAATAACAATTGTGTGGCATTAGAGGAAGCATGTGTATTCAAGATTTTATGGACCATAAAAAGCATTTATTTTTAACTTGGTAAATTTGATTCTGGACCAAAGATAGCTACAATTCAACAAAATTTAAAAAGCAAGGATACCTCCATCATCAGAAAGTCAGCAATTTAGATTTGGAGATTTCTTTCAGAGAAATGGACTTTAATTCAGACTATTAAATCATTTGATTGTTAGCAACCATATGAATGACAGATAACTGGAGACTTAGAGAGAGATAGTGCATCACATATAAAACCATATAGTGATTTTAAGCCATCCACACACTGAGGCTAAATTACCAAAGTATTTTAATCACTTTTCTTTATAAGAGATGGAGTAAAAGCTGTTTTATATAAGTTATAAGATGGTTTTCTTTAGTATGATTAAATCTTTTATCTGGCACGTTGTCATCTTTTGGTGTTTATTGCCTTCTTTTAAGCATGGACATTTTTCTCCTACAACTCAAACTGAAATTATTAAGATGATTTTTTTTGTTTGTTGTTGTTGTTGTTGTTTTCTTTGTAAAGTCTAGACATGAAAAAGATAAACAAAACACTGATAGAGACAGCCAGGTTGCAGGCAGAAAACAGATAATTAAGAAAATTGATATAATTAAATATAACTGTGCTTAGAATAAAGAAAAGTGATTAAAATACTTTGGTAATTTAGCCTCAGTGTGTGGATGGCTTAAAATCACTATATGGTTTTACATATGATGCACTATCTCTTTCTAAGTCTCCAGTTGTCTGATATCATTCATATGGTTGCTAACAATCAAATGATTTAATAGTCTGAATTAAAGTCCATTTCTCTGAAACCTACCTCTATCCTTTGACTTTTACTGTCTATGAGCATGGGTTCTTTTAAGTTTTTGTTCATCTTTGTATCTAAAGTCCTAACAGAGTGTCTGGTTCAGAGTAGTTGCTTAAAACACTATAACTTGCTTGAATGATTTTGTGGCTGTTGGATGGCTTAATTTCTTTTTCTTTTTTGGAATTCTTCATGTAATACCTAGGCATTAACACCCCATACTTAACTCAATATATTTCCAGCTTATTCTGCCTTATGTAGAATTAAATTATCACAAAGGCAAGTCAAGAAAATTTCAATTTCTCTGATTTTGCCCAGAAAGCTCTAACAAATTCCTGTATAATTTATAATCTATCATGTTATACCTCTGTACTAGATTTGAGAGACATTACATAAAAAAGAATAACTGCAGAATGGATAGGACGACTGGAAATTGTTAAAGGCATAGAAGCAAGGTATGTGTAAAGTCCCTGGCATCTTTATATAAGACTTACTGATGAGCTGAACAGATAAGTAGGATCTCCCAGTACCAATAGTAAAACCAGGAGGAGATTATGAGACAGTGGAGCAACAGATAATAAGATCTTTTAAGCCCTCATCAAATGGTCAAAAGGCTTGTTTATTTATTATTCTCAAATACTTTTCCCTTCTGAGGGGGTCCACAACTCATTGTGTATGGAATATTATGTGTCCTAAGTGCATTTTTTTATTTTTATAAGAGATGGAATAAAAGCTGTTTTATATAAGTTATTCATGTATCAGCTTGAGTGCTTTTATGAAATCTGGGAACTTTTTATTTGTGTGTACATACAAATAGAGCTAAATGCAATCTATATTCTTAAATTTCCCAGAAAGAAGTCTGGATGGTGTCAATATGAGGCAAAGAGAAAGTAGCATTTATAGAATAAGAGAAAGTGGAATTTATGGAATAACATCAAAAACCAGATTCAAACCTTATAAACCTAGAACTTAGGATATTGTGCCATGGATTACATCTGTAGTAGTATGTAAATTTTTTATGGTAGAATATATAAAATATTAGAGGAGTTCATGCATGTAAAATATTTTAAGGAACTATAATTATGGGAAAGTACTTTGTAAAACATAAGGTATAATAGATATGTGGGATATTTTTTCCTTTTGAAAATGGAGGATAGTTGTGTTTGTCTTTTTAGGGCAGTTGTATGAGAAGGGCTAAGGATTCAACACATATAGGTGCCACAGCATTTTTTTTTTAATTTTGGAACTATTTGCATAGACATTGCATTTTTGGAGATGCAGTAAAGTATCCATACCCACAATTACATCCATTTAAGAAGTGTCAGTGTTACACACCTGTCAGATTGGCTAGAATGACAGGGAAAGATAATGTGGAATGTTGGAGGGGATGTGGAAAAACAGGGACACTGATACATTGTTGATGGGATTGTGAACACATCCAGCCATTCTGGAGAGCAATTTGGAACTATGCTCAAAAAGTTATCAAACTATGCATATCCTTTGATCCAGCAGTGTTTCTACTGGGCTTATACCCAAAAGAGATACTAAAGAAGGGAAAGGGACCTGTATGTGCCAAAATGTTTGTAGTGGTTAGAAACTGGAAAATGAATGGATGCCCATCAATTGGAGAATGGTTGAGTAAACAGTGGTGTATGAATGCTATGAAATATTATTGTTCTGTAAGAAATGACCAACAGGATGAATACAGAGAGGATTGGCAAGACTTACATGAATTGATGCTAAGTGAAATGAGCAGAACCAGGAGATCATTATATACCTCAACAACGATACTGTATGAGGATGTATTCTGATGGAAGTGGATTTCTTCAATAAAGAGATCTAACTCAGTTTCAATTGATCAAGGATGGACAGAAGCAGCTACATCCAAAGAAAGAACACTGGGAAATGAATATAAACTGCTTGCATTTTTGTCTTTCTTCCCAGGTTATTTTTACCTTCTGAATCCAATTTTCCCTGTGCAACAAGAGAACTGCTTGGTTCTGCACACATATATTGTATCTAGGATATACCGTAATCTATTTAACATGTATAGGACTGCTTGCCATCTGGGGGAGAGGGTGGAGGGTGGGAAGGGAAAAATCAGAACAGAAGAGAATGCAAGGGATAATGTTGTAAAAAAAAATTACCCTGGCATGGGTTCTGTCAATAAAACTTTATTTTTTAAAAAAAGTGTCAGTGTTAAGAATGGGTACAAGGTTTAGATAATGGCTAGGATCAGAGCAGGGAATGGCTTCCAGAATAAGTTACTCAAACTTTGACATTTAAAGTATTAAAAACAAGGTTAAAATATTAAGTAGTAGAGATTTTGTGAAAATCAAACAAAAACAAAAATTACAATGTCACTTAGTGACCATTTTAATTGCTTCCTATAATGCCTAAAAAAGTTCTGTTAAAACACAGAATATTTTTGCTGCCATGAAAATTGTATTCTTTTGGAATGATGTAGAAACACTATATTAGGAGTATTGTGTACAGTGTTAGATTTAGGAGGAACATTGATAAGCTACACAGCAAAAAAATGACACATGATAAAGGGTTAAAAGATACATATTAGGAATTATTAAACTGGAGTTCATGGACCTCTAATAGGTATATGGATAGATTTCAGTTAGTCTATTAACTTGTATCAAAATATTTTTACTGTTCTTTTCATTATTAAAGAAATATTATCCCACATATAATCTGATGGGCTATACAGAGCACCAAAAGGATCCAAGACACAAACAAAAATGGTGGATAAAGTTGGATAGAAGAAAATGAGGATTCCTAGCCCAGAGAACAAGAGACATATAGAAAATAGGATATATTTCTTTAAGTATTTGAGGTAATCTTACAAAAAAAGAGAGATTAAACTTATTTTGTTTTATATTACATGATAGAGATATGAATAATTGAAATTGAACCTAAGTGCTTCGATAAATTTGGCTAGATTATGTGTGTGTGTAGGCTGTCTTCTCATTTTTCTGGCATACTGACTGACATAAAATAGTCAACCATTTAGTGAACATTTGCTGCTACATGATAACAAACAGACGGTTCAGTGTTCATCTCTATGGGCTTAGAGGATGGTGTAATTATCTTTTTACACTCTGAAAATCAGCCCTTCCAACCCTGAAAAGCCTGTTGTTTAGATGTGTAGTAGAGAAGATATTTGTACAGGAATAGGATAGATTAGATTAGAAAGGCTCTGAAGTATTTTCCATCTCTGACATTCAGTGACATTCAGCATCTTAGAAAGGAAGAAAAAGAACAACTTCAAATCATCATCAATTTTAAATGTGAAACAAAACAAAAAAAGATGATATATTTATACAAGTGCTGGATCAAAGAACTGTACAATGAAAATATAATAATGTATTCATATTTTTAAATCAACCTTTTCTAATAGGGTCTGGTTTTGAGAATAATTTCTAAGTAATAGTTCTGAAAATTTCATTCACAAGAGAAAAATATATACTTTAATTCTGTTACACATGAACAATTTAAGTATTGCATTATTCTAATCCAATAATCTGAAACATTTAAGAAACTATTTTCAGTAGAAGAAAGGAAAGGAGGAGATAGTCCCTATTGTGTGATTAATACACAGTGTGATAAAATATCAATCTCTATGTGGGATTTTATGATCCTCATATAATAATTCACTACTGAAAGACAAAATGAGATGTTGGAAAGCACTAAAGAAATTTAGGGGAATAGACAGTAGGTTTGCCAGATGAGAACTTTCATTTTTGCCAAGGCTTAGAGCATTTATTACTGGATTTTACATAATATATGCACATATTTTAAAATACATGGGAACAACTCTGTACAAGCAAAATACCTATTCATTTACACACATATGTATCTTGCTATACATATGTATATAGCATATTCAAATATATGTATATATTTTGTTTGCATATAGTTTTCATGTTAATAGAAAAGTAAAATTTTTGAAGTAAACTTCTATACATACAACCCATACGTATGCATATATACATACATGTGTATATATATGTATATGTGTGTATATATATGATCATTCTATCTATTTTATCTATTTATCTATCTATATACAATTGAAGATCATCTTAGAGAGAGAGAAAAAAAATAAGAAGAAAAAAGAAGATATAGAAGTAGACATCATGTGCAGAGAAAAACAGATCCTTAACATGTCTGATCTTGAACTTACCTCGCTAGAGACTTACAAAAAGGTCACCTTTTTAACCCCTATCAATCATAAGTCATAGGACTCATATACATACTTTAGTGATTTAAGAAGAGGCAACCTTCTTAGTGACCTCTACCCTAAAATAGCTAAGCTATTTCCTTGTTTATTCAGACATAGCCTTTCTCCTAACTTTCACTCTCACATCTATAATTGCCTATAGGACATCAAATTATATATACTATATATATTTTAAACTCAACATTCAAAAAACAACTCATTATCTTCCTCCCCTATCTCTCCCCTCTCCCTAACTTTCCTATTACTCTTGAGGCTACATCCATCACTTTCCCAGCCATCCATCCTTAAGATTTAGGTGTTTGACCTCATTTCTTTATTTTCTGTTACCACCTCCTGCCTTTTGGTATCCGATCGGTTTCCAAGACCCATCAATTGTACTTTTGTAACATCTTATATAACTTGCTTCTGTTCTTTAATATGGTCATCATCCTGGTATGAGTCCTCATCACCTCATACCAAAAGTTGCTGATATGCTTCTCTTCCTTTAGTCTCTCCTATTCCAATCTATTTTCTTTCTTTCTTTTTTTTTAAATTTTATTTTATAATAACTTTTTATTGACAGAACCCATGCCAGGGTAATTTGTTTTTTTACAACATTATCCCTTGCACTCGCTTCTGTTCAGATTTTTCCCCTCCCTCCCTCCACCCCCTCCCTAGATGGCAAGCAATCCTATATATGTTAAATATGTTGCGGTATATCCTAGATACAATATATGTTTGCAGAACCAAACAGTTCTCTTGTTGCATAGGGAGAATTGGATTCAAAAGGTAAATATAACCCAGGAAGAAAAACAAAAATGCAGATAGTTCACATTCATTTCCCAGTGTCCTTTCTTTGGGTGTAGCTGCTTCTATCCATCATTTATCAATTGAAACTCAGTTAGGTCTCTTTGTCAAAGAAATCCACTTCCATCAAAATACATCTTCATACAGTATCGTTGTTGAAGTGTATAATGATTTCCTGGTTCTGCTCATTTCACTTAGCATCAGTTCATGTAAGTCTCTTCAAACCTCTCTGTATTCATCCTGCTGGTAATTTCTTACAGAACAATAATATTCCATAACATTCATATACCACAATTTACCCAGCCATTCTCCAATTGATGGGCATCCATTCAATTTCCAGTTTCTAGCCACTACAAACAGGGCTACCACAAACATTTTGGCACATACAGGCCCCTTTCCCTTCTTTAGTATTTCTTTGGGATATAAGCCCAGAAGTAACACTGCTGGATCAAAGGGTATGCACAGTTTGATAACTTTTCTAATCTATTTTCTACACAGTTATTGTCCAATTGATCTTAAAGCAGAGTTCTGACTATATATCACCCTCATTCAATGATCACCAGATCACTGAAAAAATAAATTTTTCTCTTTAATTTTAAGTCTTCCTAATCTGGCCCATTTGTACCTTTCCAACCTCCTATACTTCACATCCTTCCACACATTCTAAAATCCAGTACTGACTCTCATATAAGACAATTCAGTTTCCTCATTTGAACATTTTCGTTGTCTATCTTGCATACCTGGAATAATCTCCTTCCTTATCTCTATTTTCTGTCTTCTTTGGCTTCTTTCAAGTTCTGGCTAAAATTTTGCATTCTGCATGAAGTCTTCCCTTTCCCCTTATTACTAGCATTTTTCCTCTGTTGACTATCTCTAGCTTATACAGTATATAACTTTTTTTATTTGTAGTTGTTTCCATATTGTCTCCTCATTAGAATGTGAGCTGCTTGATAGCAGGTACTGTTTGCCTTTCCTTGAGTCCCCGGCACTAAGCACAATGCCTGACTCATAGTTGATTCTTAATAAATCCTAGGTAATTTGGTTTGACTTAACTTGAGTTAACTTTCTTGCTACCAATTCACCATATCTTGCCATTGACACAAGTTCCAGGAACTGGAAAATAAATAACTGTTCCTCTGTGCCTGAGTCCCATGTTACTTATCTGCACTATAAATTTATTGCCCCAGGACTGAGATCTTGTGTGCTCTCCTAGTCCTTTTGAAGATTTGAATTCAGCTCTTTAATCCCAGTCCCTATTAATGATTCTCTACTACCTCCTATCAAGTAGTAGAAATAACTTCCTGCCGATCTTATTTCTCCTCCTAATCAATGCCAGTCTCCTGATTTGGGGCTCAGCCCCTACATCACTATAATAGTGAAGGCAGTTCAATAGAATCTATATAGTCAGAAAGGGTGAGGGAGAGCTATTTGCATCTAGAGTGCTGAGGCATTTCTATCCATGCCAGGACTAAGTCCAATCAGCAGATTTAAGCAAAAAATTGTAAACACTGTTGGTGCAATTTTTTGCCTAGTCCTTTATATTCATTTGCATATTTCTTTTGAAAAATCCCTACAATGATTTTATTCATTCATTTATTCAAAGAAGCCACACAAGATTTCCACTATAGAAAGGGATTATTATCACAATATTTAAGTCTCCTTTTGGTGCTCTCTCTATTATTATATTATACATATTACAATGGACAATTTCTAGTTTCTACTCTGTAAAAATGAAGCGATTTAGTCATGTCCTTCCTGTTTCTCCTCAGTAAGTCTGATGAATTCATAGCCCCATTTTCCTATTATTTATTCAGATGGAAAGTTTATCTATAAGATACCTATCTACTAAGTAATTTGGTCTACTCTGCTTTGTTTCTGGTAGCACCAAGGTGATTCCTGACTTTATTTTCTATGGAAGCAGTTGATATTTCCATGTTTAGAGTTATCTAAGGAAGGTGTTAATTGATATTACTAATTTTCTTTGAATATACTTCTCCACTTAGAACTCCTAAGCTAATTGCTGAGATGATCCATGACTCTTCATAACAATGCAGTTCAACTGACAAGGCATACAAAATAAGAGAAGATTAGAGTAAGAGGCTGGGAAAATAATTTACTTTTGTTGTTCAAGGATCAGTCTAACTGAGTTTGGAGAGGTTCATTAATGAACATTTTTCAGGCATAGAAACTCTTCTAAGAGTTATTTGGATTGGTTGGAGGGAGTGGGATATTGTATATTATTGTATAAAGTATCACACTAACAACATTTTAGAATCTTGATGCTTCTTTGAATGATTGAAATAAAGACTAGAAACAATTTCTCTAGTTCCAGTTCAATATCAAAGTAGTTTTCACAACATTTCCCAAACACTTCTTTCTCTCTCCCAGTACTTATAAAATGTTTTACTTATTCTTCTCATACTTTGAAAAGCTTTTTACTTCTTTTAAAGTATGATAGATAGTTTTTACCAATGGATGTTTTAACGAGCAGGAAATAGAATTTTTTTTTTTTTTGGAGTTCAGTTCACTTCTGGCCATGCCATTCAGAAAGAGTCAAACCAATTTATAAAAATGACATTAGAAGTGTCAAACTAAGCAGCTCCATCTGTTTGCCTCTTCTGGGAGGAGGAATCAGTTCAAAAAGCATCAATGTTCATTTGTCTTATATTTGAAATAAGGCACCAACATTCTTACAAGGGTCAGAGACACAATAATGTTATAGACAATTGAGAAGAATTAGGTAAAATTGAGGTCATGGGGTAATTGAAAGCATGACATATTTCATAATCTTTGACCTTTTGCAAACTTGATTTTCATATGATGATATAACACTGTGAAAATGATCTCTTAGCAGATTATATTTATCTAGTAAGGACTTAGAGTTGAAGGAAGCTTGCTCATAAATAAAATCAAAAGACCATATTAGCATGCTTATTCCCTAGTATTTGCATCCAGATATAATTAGTTAACAGTGTAAATATCCACTTGCTTGGGGTTAGGAAAAAAAAAAAAACTGCTTGACAAGTATAATATTATCATTGAGTTGCTTAAAATTTGAATTCTAGAGGAGTGTGACTTTCCCAGAAAAAAACAAAATCCTCCATGGTTCACTGAATCTGCATTTGCAAAGTATTTTCATAGCTGTATTTGAATAAAATTTCTTTGAGATAAGGATTCCAGATAAGAAGTATTATGAAATAGTAGATACAAAGCTGACTATTAAATTAGAAAGATTTGGGTTTAAGACTTGTTATTCATATTTACTAATTAACTGACCATGGAAAATTTGCTTAAGTTATAAAATGCCAGAAAAATTTCTAAGACTTTAAAGTATAGTTCAGCTGTTGATTTACATTTATAAAGAAATTTCCATTTTAGAGTGGAAACATTCTTTTTTAACTCATTTTGGCCTTTGACACTGTAACCTCTTCAATAATTTATTCTTTCTAAGTTTTCATTAAACTTCTTTGTCATGATGTACCTGCTAGTTGTCTGAGTATTCCTTTACTAAATCCTTTGTTGGATTTAAAGCTATTCCATGCTCATTAGTCATGGGAAGTAGGCCCAGTGTTTTGCCTGGACCTACTTCTTTATTAATTCACTAATCTCATAAACTTCTTTCATCTCAATTATTATCTTTATGCAGATTATCTCCAGATCTACTTATTCAATCCTAAACTCTATTTTGATCTCTACTCTCCCATCTTCAAGTGCTTCTTGAACATCTCAAACTGCATGTCCCATAGACATATTAAACTTAAAAGTTATCTTTCACTCCACCCAAATACTCCACTTTTTTTTTAATATCCCTCTATTATACAGGCCATTACCATCCTCCCATTCACCCTACCTAACAGCCTAGATGTTATCTGCAGATCCTCATCCCATTATACCCAATCTTTTGTTAAATTCTGTCATTTCTACTATTCTATTCTATTCTTGTATTATCGAGTATCTTCTCTGATGTGACCATCAGCTTAGTCCAGGCTCTCATCAAGTCATATTTAGATTATTCCAAAAGTTTGCTGGTTGGTTTCCCAGCCTCAAATCTCTCTCTGCTTCAATCCATCTTCCATGTACCTGTAAAATTAGTTTTTTAAAGGCAGATCTGATATCAGTCTCACCCCTTCTAATAAACTCCAATTTACCTCTAATTATGAGGATCAAATCTTCTATTTGGTTTTTAAAGCCCTACATAACCTGGCCTCTTCCTGTGTTTTAGTATTCCTTTACTCTACTCCCCTCCACATAGACTAGAATACTGGATTTCTTGCAGTTCCTTACACGCCACTTCATATCCCAATTCCCAGTAGATTTACTGGCTATCTTCTTTGCCTACAACATTCTTCCTCTTTAACTCACTGGTTCCTACTTTCTCTAACTTTCTTTATGTTTTGTCTAACACATATATATCCTATATCAAATTGCTTACTATTTTAGGGAGGGAAAAAATGCAACTCTTTTTTCCTGAGGCAATTGGGGTTAACTGACTTGCCCAGGGTCACAACTAGGAAGTGTTAAGTGTCTGAGGGTGGATTTGAACTCAGGTTCTCCTGAACTCAGGGCCAGCACTCTATATACTGCACCATTTAGCTGCCCCAAAACTCATTTTTTTTTTAAGTCAATGTTAAAAACTGTTACAGTTAAAAACTTTAAATGTAGTTGGAAAAACTACTTCTTTACTAATCCAGTAATCTCATTGGTCCCATCATTTCAATTATCACCTTTATGCAGATGATCTTTAGATCTACTTATTCAATCCTAAACTCAATTTTTACCTCTACTCTCACATCTCCAAATGCCTCTTGAATATCTCAAACTGGATGTTTGCTAATTAAATTAAAATGCTAATTTTAAAAATCTTAGCTAAATTTTTATTTTCTGTAAAAAAGTCTTTCCTTACCCTCCTTAATCTTAGTTACTTTTCTCTGAGATAATACCCTATTTATCTTGTCTAAATCTTGTTATACAGAGTTGTTTGCATGCTGTCTTCCCATTAGTTTTTGAGTTCCTTCAAAGCAGGGACCATTTTTTTTTTGTCCTCAGTACTAAGCATAGTATCTGGCACATAATAGGTACTAAGTAAATGCTAACTGACCTTCAGATTGGGAGATCCCTAAACTGATAGCCATAAAAAGAAAAACAAAATAGCAATATAATTCCCTTTCTTTTGACTAAGGAAAGTGATACACAGAGAATTAAATTAGCTCACCTAAAATTAAAGAGATGATGAAAACTCTTCTTTGACATCAAGAAATATAATTTACAGTACTAATCTCAAGTAAATACTTGAGGATGCCATTTCAATTTTTTAAAAACTTGATTTCGACCTTGAGATATGGTATTCCTTTGTTTTATTTTGTTTTCTAAACTTTGAAAAAAAATGATTAAAATAGAGCTTCCAGATTTGTTTGTTTGTACTTTCTTAGATCCATTAAGCTTATTTTTCCCTTCCTGATATCTCAATGAATTTTCAAATACAAAAGAAAAATGGCCAATCTAGTTTCAAATGAGGAAACTTGTCCACTGGGGAAATATGGTGATAAGCAAAAAACAAGTAGTAATAATCATTGTCATGATGATAATAATTACATCCTCAATAATAATAATATAAATAAGTTTACTAAAAGAAAAGACTTAGAATTCTAAAAACAAAAAGTGCTCAGGTCTAAAATAAATGTTTTTCCCTCAAGATATCTCCTAATTCTACCATTTGAAACTAGAAATCTATAATATCTGAGCTGCTTTCAAAACTTCCATGAAAAATAAATTTGTGTGTGTGTGTGTGTGCATACATGTATGCACATATTTTCAGATTTGGAAACCACTTTCAATATCAAGAAGTCACTTGCCCTCAAAAATTTATATTTACTCTTTAGTTCATGTCAAAAGAAATTCAGTTCTCCTTTTAAATTCAGTACCTAAACAGATGAAAACTCTCATTCCAGACACTCACATAAATAATCATAGTTCCAACCTGTCTATGAGCATGCATTTATACCTTATCACCTTTTTGTTCAAAAAGTCTCAATAGATTCAATATCAGTTTAAAAAAAAGTGTGCTTTATCAGCTTTGCTCTCCTAACCTAAGAAATGGGACTTATTTCTATTATAACTACACTTAATTCAGATTTTGCTATAGTCATTATGCATATTGCTTTCCTGGCTCAATCTAAATTGATGGATCTGCTCATTGATCTTTCTTTCTCTAGATAATTATCCTCTGCATATTTATTATCCCTATTTGAAGATATATTCACAATAATTACTACCAGTATATAATGAATATTCTACACAACTGATAGAGTTGGAGTGAGTATGAGGTGATATGAGGTCTTTTATGAAGAAAAAATGTGAGCAAGGTATTAAATTATCTGACAAACAGGAAGAGTGTATTTGGAGGTTCAGAAATGACATAAATTCTTCTCTGCACAGGATGAGGTGAAACTGAAAGTAGAAAAGTTGACTTCTGAATGATAATTGCCGAGAGAAGATATGAAAGCATCAGTGAAAAATAATGTCTAACAATCATTTCTGTCAGGAAAATATGAGATTAGGAGCAGCCAGCCTTGGAAAGAGTTATAAAATATTTGGTATCTTTTGGAGAAAAGATGGAAGCAATGTGAGAGGAAGAGACCTAGCTAAGGATAAGGAAGGGTCCCTGAGGACACTATGAAAAAAGAAGTCAGAGCTGAATAGAGACTAGGGAGAGGTAAGGAAAGGCTATAACTGAGCAAATGTAAAGTTAATTGGGAAAGAAGTGAAATTAAGGGTAGAGTGGGATAGTACAGGCTTTTCAATGAAACAGAAAATTGCTCTGACAAGGCCCAAGCAAGAGTTAGGAGTTTACTAGTTATAACACTCAGATAGAGAAGCTAAATTACAATGGGGTACAATGACCTTTGTGTAATCTGACTTGACTTTAAAAGATTTTTAACTTGACTTGACAGGACCCAGACCTCCAGAATACTTCTCAGCCATCTCCAGACTATGGTATTATAATACTACTTGAGACCCTTCCTCTTCTCTAGATCCTTACTAAAAATATTGTTTCCCTTCCTTCCCCTTCCCTTCTTTATTCGTTCTTTCTTTCTTATTTTTGCGATGCAATTTGAGTTGTTACTTGTCTATGATTACAGAGCTAGTAACTGTTAAGTATCTGAGATCAAATTTGAACTCAGGACCTCTTAATTGCCAGAGTCAGTGTTCTATCCATTGCATATCTTTGTTGCCGTCTCTTCACTTCCCTCCATTTTTGACAATGTATTTCCTTTATTTTTGTATTCCCTTTCTTTTGACTAAGGAAAGTGATACACAGAGAATTAAATTAGCTCACCTAAAATTAAAGAGATGATGAAAACTCTTCTTTGACATCAAGAAATATAATTTACAGTACTAATCTCAAGTAAATACTTGAGGATGCCATTTCAATTTTTTAAAAACTTGATTTGACCTTGAGATATGGTATTCCTTTGTTTTATTTTGTTTTCTAAACTTTGAAAACAAATGATTAAAATAGAGCTTCCAGATTTGTTTGTTTGTACTTTCTTAGATCCATTAAGTTTATTTTTCCCTTCCTGATATCTCAATGAATTTTCAAATACAAAAGAAAAATGGCCAATCTAGTTTCAAATGAGGAAACTTGTCCACTGGGGAAATATGGTGATAAGCAAAAAACAAGTAGTAATAGTCATTGTCATGATGATAATAATTACATCCTCAATAATAATAATATAAATAAGTTTACTAAAAGAAAAGACTTAGAATTCTAAAAACAAAAAGTGCTCAGGTCTAAAATAAATGTTTTTCCCTCAAGATATCTCCTAATTCTACCATTTGAAACTAGAAATCTATAATATCTGAGCTGCTTTCAAAACTTCCATGAAAAATAAATTTGTGTGTGTGTGTGCATACATGTATGCACATATTTTCAGATTTGGAAACCACTTTCAATATCAAGAAGTCACTTGCCCTCAAAAATTTATATTTACTCTTTAGTTCATGTCAAAAGAAATTCAGTTCTCCTTTTAAATTCAGTACCTAAACAGATGAAAACTCTCATTCCAGACACTCACATAAATAATCATAGTTCCAACCTGTCTATGAGCATGCATTTATATCTTATCACCTTTTTGTTCAAAAAGTCTCAATAGATTCAATATCAATTAAAAAAAAAAAAAAAGGTGTGCTTTATCAGCTTTGCTCTCCTAACGTAAGAAATGGGACTTATTTCTATTATAACTACACTTAATTCAGATTTTGCTATAGTCATTATGCATATTGCTTTCCTGGCTCAATCTAAATTGATGGATCTGCACATTGATCTTTCTTTCTCTAGATAATTATCCTCTGCATATTTATTATCCCTATTTGAAGATATATTCACAATAATTACTACCAGTATATAATGAATATTCTACACAACTGATAGAGTTGGAGTGAGTATGAGGTGATATGAGGTCTTTTATGAAGAAAAAATGTGAGCAAGGTATTAAATTATCTGACAAACAGGAAGAGTGTATTTGGAGGTTCAGAAATGACATAAATTCTTCTCTGCACAGGATGAGGTGAAACTGAAAGTAGAAAAGTTGACTTCTGAATGATAATTGCCGAGAGAAGATATGAAAGCATCAGTGAAAAATAATGTCTAACAATCATTTCTGTCAGGAAAATATGAGATTAGGAGCAGCCAGCCTTGGAAAGAGTTATAAAATATTTGGTATCTTTTGGAGAAAAGATGGAAGCAATGTGAGAGGAAGAGACCTAGCTAAGGATAAGGAAGGGTCCCTGAGGACACTATGAAAAAAGAAGTCAGAGCTGAATAGAGACTAGGGAGAGGTAGGGAAAGGCTATAACTGAGCAAATGTAAAGTTAATTGGGAAAGAAGTGAAATTAAGGGTAGAGTGGGATAGTACAGGCTTTTCAATGAAACAGAAAATTGCTCTGACAAGGCCCAAGCAAGAGTTAGGAGTTTACTAGTTATAACACTCAGATAGAGAAGCTAAATTACAATGGGGTACAATGACCTTTGTGTAATCTGACTTGACTTTAAAAGATTTTTAACTTGACTTGACAGGACCCAGACCTCCAGAATACTTCTCAGCCATCTCCAGACTATGGTATTATAATACTACTTGAGACCCTTCCTCTTCTCTAGATCCTTACTAAAAATATTGTTTCCCTTCCTTCCCCTTCCCTTCCATTCCCCTTCCTTTCCCTTCCCCTTCCCCTTTCCTTCCCTTCCCCTTCCCCTTCCCTTCCCTTCCCTTCTTTATTCGTTCTTTCTTTCTTTCTTTCTTATTTTTGCGATGCAATTTGAGTTGTTACTTGTCTATGATTACAGAGCTAGTAACTGTTAAGTATCTGAGATCAAATTTGAACTCAGGACCTCTTAATTGCCAGAGTCAGTGTTCTATCCATTGCATATCTTTGTTGCCGTCTCTTCACTTCCCTCCATTTTTGACAATGTATTTCCTTTATTTTTGTATTCCCTTTCTTTTGACAATTGTATTTCCTTTCCTTTTGTTTTATTTTATTTTCCTCTAGTTCTATAGCTGTCCTGTTTGCTTATATTTATATCTCCAACAGTTGGAACGCTGCCTGGAACATAGTAAATGATTTATCAAATTCTATATATTATATCCATTGATATCCATCTATCTGTCTCTGTCCAATGGAAACATGCTTCTGTAATACTTAGCTCATGTTGCCTCTGTCTCTCTGAACACTGTAGGAAGGGAAATGATTAGCCTTAGGCATTCAAAGCACAATCAGGAACATTAGAATATAGGACCTATCCAAGGTAAAAAGAAAGTCTCTGATTTCTTTTAAGGTTTTCTGCTGTTTTGTCATGTTGTAAAAAAAAATAAAATGATATCAGTATTAGCATGATAATAAAGTTGTGTGTAAATCATCACAACAATGAAAAAGTGAAAATAACTCTATTTCTACCTTGTAAATTAAACAACAAAGAATATCTAATGCCATGCCATCCCCTTTCCCCACACGCACACACATACAGAGTAAAGACATAATTGTAAGACAGTAGAAAGCAAATTCTTTTATCTACATGGATCAGGCTTAACTGAATGAAAATCTTGTCCCAAAGGATCAATTGCATAAACTCACTTCTCATAGATGCAATTAATCATCCAATGTTCCATGCCTTTGTGAGAGTTGAACACTGGTTGAGTTGAAGAGATTGAGAGAAAGGAAAAACACAAGTTTTCTGGTTTCCAGATATGAGAGAGATTCCAATTTCTCTTCAGATTCAGATTCTCTCTTATGGTTGAAATGAATTATGTCACTCTGAAAGGAGCTGCTCTCTCAATCTATTATATATTCTCTCATACTCTTATATTGCTCTCAACACAGATAATTGTGTTTATTTTCTATTTGCCAGGTGTGTTCATTGTGAAACTGGCATCTGATTAGAAGAGGGCTAAGTCTCCTACTTCATTTCTTTCAAACTACGCTATTTTAGATTTCTTTGAAACTTTTTATCATGCTTTCCTAATTCAGGAAATCCATCTTTAATAAATCTAATTGTGCTGCAAGAATGAATCTTTCTGATATTCATATCTCATTAGTATCTTCTGCCACTCTGACTAGACCCTTTGACTAGAAGGCAGGGTCATAGGGTCTAGGGCTTACACTGCTTTTGGACTTTTTGGAAGTCTTCATCATACCCCATGAATCAGATACTTCTTTCTCCAGCACTTATTACATGAAAAACTCCTTAAGAGAACAGAATGTCTTCTTTTAAAATTTGTATTAGTATTCCCTATGTGTAGCACAGTGTCTGGAATAATATGATAAATATATGTTGATTATTGACTATATATGTAAAGCAAGAGACACTCTTTTTCCATTAAGGAATAGTGATTAAAGGCTTAGCTTGAATGTAAAATTACTTTGATTAGACAGGAAATAATATTCAAGCAAAAGAATCAAATTTTAAAAGACATTTAATAGTTTGATGAGACAAAACAACCCTTAAAAAGCAAAATTGGCCAAATTGAAAAGAAAGTACAGGAGTTCACTGAAAAAAGAATTGATTAAAAATTAGAGTTGGATATGAACAGACAATTCTCAGACAAAGAAATTAAAGCTATTTATAGCCATATGAAAATATGCTACAAATTATTATTAATCAGAGAAATGCAAATTTAGACAACTCTGAGATACCACTACACACCTGTCAGATTGGCTAGAATGACAGGGAAAGATAATGCGGAATGTTGGAAGGGATATGGGAAAACAGGGACACTGATACATTGTTGGTGGAATGGTGAACACATCCAGCCATTCTGGAGAGCAATTTGGAACTATGTTCAAAAAGTTATCAAACTGTGCATACTCTTTGATCCAGCAGTGTTTCTACTGGGCTTATACCCCAAAGAGATACTAAAGAAGGGAAAGGGACCTGCATGTGCCAAAATGTTTGTGGCAGCCCTGTTTGTAGTGGCTAGAAGCTGGAAAATGAATGGATGCTCATCAATTGGAGAATGGTTGAGTAAATTGTAGTATATGAATATTATGGGATATTATTGTTCTGTAAGAAATGACCAGCAGGATGAATACAGAGAGGATTGGCGAGACTTACATGAACTGATGCCAAGTGAAATGAGCAGAACCAGATCATTATATACCTCAATAACAATAGTGTATGAGGATGTATTCTGATGGAAGTGGATCTCTTCAATAAAGAGAGCTAATTCAGTTTCAATTGATCAAGGATGGACAGAAGCAGCTACACCCAAAGAAAGAACACTGGGAAATGAATATAAACTGCTTGCATTTTTGTCTTTCTTCCCAGGTTATTTATGCCTTCTGAATCAAATTCTCCCTGTGCAATAAGAGAACTGTTCGGTTCTGCACACATATATTGTATCTAGGATATACTGTAACCTATTTAACATGTATAGGACTGCTTGCCATCTGGGGGAGGGAATGGAGGGAGGGTGGGAGGGGAAAAATCGGAACAGAAGTGAATGCAGGGCACAATGTTGTAAAAAATTACTCTGGCATGAGTTCTGTCAATAAAAAGTTATTTAAAAAAAATAAAGTTGGGCAAGTGGAAGCTAATGACTCCTCCTATAACTCATTTAACATCTTTAAGAATTTAGATACTGTAAACTTTGAAGGGTGCAACCAATATGGCAGAGCAAAGCTTGGAAGCTCCTGGAGCTCTCCCAAGTTTCCCTCAAAAACAGCAGGAAATCAGCCTTTGAACAGATTCTGATGAAATGAAACGACAATCCAACTCAAAATAGATTGGAAAAACTTCGCAAAAGGTCAGTCTCACTGGGGCGAAAAGGGTGTTCAGCACAGCTCAGACACACTTTGGGAAAAGCTGGTGAGAGGCTATTAATCATAACAACTCAACAAATGAGACCATCAGTCCTGGCTCAGTAGAAGAACAAATCAGTTGGTCAGTTCCAGCTCAGAAGACAAATTCTGGGAAACCAGGGGCTCTTGTGTTTACACAAAGTCAAGCTTTATAAGAAGCTTGGGACAGTGTCCTCTTTATTCCAGGAGCAGAGCTCAACCATAAAAGTAAAAAATGAGGAATTATCATAAGAAAGGGAAAGAAAATGAATAGGAAACAGAAAAAAAAGTCTTGACCATAGAAAACTACTGTGGTGACAAGTGAGATCAAAACACTAAGATGAGAACAAAATATCCATAGAGGAGATCTCAAAGAGTGACATGAATTGGTCTGAAGCCCAAAGCGACTTCTTGGAGATGCTCATAAAAGACTTTAAAAGGCAAATAAAAGAGGTAGAAGAAAAAATCAGAAAGGATATGAAATGTATTAATGAAAGGGTCAACAGCTTGGAACAGAAAAAAAAAAGTGACTGCAGAAAATAACTACTTAAAAAATACAATTGGCCATGTAAAAAAAATCCACTGAAGAAAAAAAAAAAAAACCTTCAAAAGTAGAATTAACCAAATGGAAGAAGAAATACAAAAGATAACTAAAGAAGATCAAGCATTAAGTACTAAAATGGGACAAATGGCTCTGTGAGACAGCAAGAAGCAATAAAACAAACTAAAAAGAATGGAAGAAAATGAAAGAAAATGTGAAATAATTCATTGGAAAAACAGTCAATTATGTAAATAGATCCATAAAAGACAATTTAAAAATTATTGGCATACCCGAAGACCATGAAACAAAATAAGAGCCTGGATAGATTAGATACAATGACATAATAGTCAAACCTATTATTTGATAAACTTTCAAACTCTAGCTTCTGAAACAAGTACTCACCATTTGACAGAAATTGCTGGGAAAACTGGAAAATAATGTCAAAAACTTGCTAGAGACCTACATCTCACAGTCCATACCAAAATAAGGTTGAAATGGATATATGATTTGGGCATAAAAGATGATACCATAAACAAATTAGGAGAACAAGGGACGATTTACCTATCAGATCTTTGGAGAAGGGAGGAATTTATGACCAAAGAACTAGAGGCCATTATGAAAAGCATAATGAATTTTGATTACATTACATTAAAAATTTTTGCATAAAAAATGAAACAGATATAAGATTAAAAGAGAAATACAAAACTGAGGAAAAAATATTGACAGCTAGTGTTTCTGATGAAAGTCTCATTTCTAAAATATATAAAAAACTGTGTCAAATTTATAAGAATACCAGTCATTCCCCAATTCATAAATGTTAAAAGGATATGAACAATTTTCAGATGACAAAATTAAAGTCAACTACAGTCATACGAAAAAATGCTCTAAATCACTATTGATTACAGAAATTCAAACTAAAACAACTCTGAGGTACCACCACACACATTTCAGATTGGCTAAGGTGACAGTAAAAGATAATGATGAGCTTTGGAGGAATGCAGGAAAATTGGAACACTAATGCATTGTTAGGGAGTTGTAAACTGATCCAACCATTTTGGAGAGCAATTTGGAACTATGCCCAAAGTGCTTTAAAACTTTTCACACTTCTTTGATCCAGCAGTACAATTACTTGTTCTGTATCCCAAGGAAATCATAAAGGGTAGAAAAGGATTTCTATGTGCAAAAGTATTTGTAGCCCCTTTCTTTGTGGTAACAAAGAATTGGAAAATGAATAGATGCCCATATATTGGGAAATGGTTGAACAAGTTATGAGACATGAAGGTAATGGAATATTATTGTTATATTAAAAAATGATGAACAAGCTAATTTTAGAAATAACTGGAAAGATTTACATGAACTGCAGCTGAGCAAAACAAGCAGAACTAGGAACACATTGTACATAATAACAATAAACATGTGTGATGATCAACTATGAAAGACTTGTTATTCTCAGTGGTTCAGTGATCCAAAGAAATCCCAATAGACTTTGGGCAGAAAATGCAATCTATCAAGAAAAACAACTATGGCGCTTGAATGTAAATCAACATATTGACTTCTTTTTTCATTTTTTGTCTCTTTTCCACAGTTTTCCCCTTTTACTCTGATTTTTCTCTCCCAACATGATTCATAAAGCAACATCCATTAAAATTTTGTAAATATTTGTAATATTGTAATATAATTGTAAAAATGTAAATACTATACCATTTGTGCAAATGTGTTAAATATTTTCTTCCTTATCTCTTTTAATTAGATCTATTTTGCTTTAGCTTTTTCTGAGATCTTGATTGCTATCCCTACTTTTTTACTTCAATTGAAACACTGATTCTGCTCCAGCCTCTTATCTTTACTTTAACTATAGATAGATAGATAGATATAGTCTCTGTCCCTCGACCCTATTGTCCCCTTCTCTCTCTCTCTCTTTCTCTCTTTCTCTCCTGTTTCCTACCACACAAGTCTTTTATTTTTAAACACTGTCTACCCCTCACTCCTCTTTCCTTTCTATCAGTCCCCCCTCTTTTCTTATTCTTTTCTCATTTTACTTTTCTGTATGATAAGATAAATATCCATATCTAATTGAGTGTGTCTGTTATTTCCTCTTAGAACTAGTTCTAATGAGAGTAAGGCTCAAGTCTTGCTTACTATTCTCTCATTTTTCCTTCCACTGGAATAGTTTTTTCTGATTGTATGTGTCTCTCTTATATGAGATAATTTATTCCATTCTTTCTCCCCCTTAACTTTTCTCCCAGGGCAATCTTCTTTCTCACTCTTTAATTTTGTTAAAAGTGAATTCTACCAAATATTTAATAAATAATGAATCCCAAGACTATATAAGCTACTTGAAAAATAGGTAAAAGATCCTATCAAATTCTTTTTATGACATTAGTATGATTTTGGTACCAAAACTAGAGAAATCAAAAACAGAAAGAAAATTATAAACCATTTTTCTTAATGAATATTGATACGAAATTTTTAAATAAGATACTAACAAGGATCTTGCACTTGTATCATAAAGATGATACCAGACAGGATTTATAGGAAGAATACAAGTATAAAGTAATATTAAGAAAAATAGCAGTATAATTGTGCATATCAGTAACAAAATCAGCAAAAATTATGACAAAGTCTTTGACAATAAACAACACCCTATTAAAACAAACAAACAAACAAACACTATAGAACATAAGCATGGAATGAGACTTTCACAAAATGATAAGGAGCATCCACCTAAAACTGAATGCAAGCATTATTTGTAATGGGGATAAATATGAATCTTTCTCATGAAGATGAGATGAAGCAAGGTTGACCATTATCACTACTATTATTCAATATTATTTTAGAAATGCTAATTATAGTAATAATATAAAAAGGAAATAAATGAATAAAAATAGACAATGAAGGAACAAAACTATCATTCTCTGCAAATAATATAATGGTATACTTTGACAATCCCTCTAAGATTGTCTCTGTCTTCTACCCCACTAGAATCTATAATCTTTGGCTATTTGGTTTTGTACTACCAGAAACTAGCACAAAGTGAGGACATAATAAATATTTGTGAAATGGAAAAATAGCATAGAATAGAATGAAATGGAACACAATCTAGTAGTGAAGTTGTACAGCCTCCACTAGTGGATAGAAGTGAAAGGAGGGGATAGAAAGAAAGGATTTTTCAAGGCAGAAAATGCCTTGACTAGATGGAAGAGAAAAAGGAGAGAGATACTTTTATGCTTTAAAATCTAAAATGTTAATGGTTCCAGACACAGTTAACTTGGGAGAAGCTTATTTCAGTTAAGTACCCTGGTTCTACTTTATTTCATCTTTCATATCTGACAGAAGTATGATCCACATAAATGGAAAAGTCCAATATGTAGGTGAAGAGAAAAGGAATAGAAAAATTAATGTGGAGGCAGAAATATAGGGTCATGATAGTTGACACCTGAAAAAAAAATGAATGAGGTCAACTTTTAGAAAAAAAGATTAGATGGAAGATCAAGGGCTAAGCCTTACACCATGCCCACAATAAGACTGAATGAGAGAGAATAACATCTATCCCCTTATTTCTTCTAAGCAATTTGTAGCTAAATTTGCATATTTTTTCTTTGTTCATGAAACTGGATTTTTCCAAGTGCTGAAAATGACTTTGCTTCGAATCTATCTAGATTGAAATTATACTGATAATCCAAACCAGGTGAGTTCTCAATTTGGCCAAATTACTTGATTTCTTATTTCCACAGTACACCATTACTTATCTCTGTGTGATTGATTTTATTTTTGTATTGCCAACCAAAAATCAGAGGTGACTAATGACTTTGCTTTCATTGGTACAAAAATAAACCCACCAGCTTGCCAAACTCTGCTTGGCTCTACAGAGAAAAATGATGTAATTTATGCTTACAAAATTCCCAAACTCAAACAAACATTTATCTTTTTTATTTATTTCACAGTAAAATAAGTTTCAAATTTAAACAGCAATTGAGACATCTCAGTGCAAGCTCTTAAAGATGGTACCCATTTATAAGATAGTTCTTTACATGTAACACAGACAACTTCAAATTTAAGTCAGCATATCCAGGATATCAAGAGCTTAAAGACAAATCACTTGAGTGGAAGTCAAAAAAATCTAGTTAAAACTCTAGCTATGGTACTTAGTAACTATTGGTAAGGTACTTGAACTCTCTGAAACTAAGTTAATTAATTGATAAAGATGTCAAATGCTTTATTTTAGTAATACTTTGTTAATTGTAATGTTCAGTGTAAATGTGAGTTTTTATTGTTAGTTTTGCAAATTAATATTTTGATCAAAGTACATTGCGCCAATTATTGAAGAAACAAAGAAACAATCCATGTTCTTAAAGACTATAAAATAATCATTCATTGTGGACTATCATTTGCTCATGCACAGACATTCATACAGACAACAATGAATCAGAGAACCATAGTAAAAACTATACCTACAGAAATATAGCTGAAATAGACAATGATAAAAGACATTTCTAATATCTTGGATCAGTTAAAGAGAGGTACAAATATTTCAGAACAAAAAATAAATAATGATTTCCCCAAACTTATGTTTAAATACCATACCATAACATTTATGATACTATAAAACTATTAAAAATGATACTATAAAAGATACTATAAGACATTTCTTGGCTAAAGAAGACATCCTTTAAATAAATAGACAAATAAAATATAAGAAAGAATCTATAAGTTTAAATAAACAAAAAAAGGAATTGATATGTGTATAGATAAATGAACAATATATACATATTTAAATACATTAATGAATGATATATAAACACTTGTATACATTAAAAAAATTGTTGTTTGTTTGTTGTTGTTTGTTCTTGAAAAGGTGCATGATTTCAGGGAGGTGATATTATGATATGCAAGTAATTTGTAGTTCAGTGAAGGAAGGATATGGAAAGTCATCAGCCTTACTTTTTTATCCAGAATTATCTGGATCCAGTGGCAAGATATAAAACAGGATGATTGGAGATGACTCTGGATATAATGGGAAACCTTGGTCTTTTAAAATGAAGGTCTTTCAACATATTTCAGTTCAATTGAGGAAATGCCCAGTCAGTAATTAAGGCTAGATAAGAAATGAGAAAGGCTTCTTTTATTTAGTCAAAAAAAAAAAATGTGAGGGCAAAACCCTTGGAATTTCTGTCCAAAACAGAAACAATTGCTATTTGCATTCATTCTGAGCCAATCAAGACTGAAAGAAAAGGAAAAGGAAAGGAAAAGCAAAAGAAATGGAAAAGAAAGAAAGGAAAGTGAATTGAATTTAATTGAGGGAGGTTGTGCAAAGTTACCAGGCTCACTTTCTCCTCTGGAGCCATTTGATCCCAGTAGCACAATACAGATCAAGATTGGATCTTGGCCTAGTTTGATGGAGGCAATCAGTGTTAAGGATAAGTAAGAAATTAGCCAATGCATGGCCTCTTTTACCTAGTCAAACAAAACAAAACAAAAACAAAATAAATAAACAGCAACAACTACACACACACACACACACACACACACCAAAAACCTCCCAGAAATATTAGAGCCAAATTCCAGAGCTCCCAAGTCAAGGGGAGAATGTTGCAAGCAGCCAGAAAAATATATATAATGTAAATAGTGTAGCTACAGTCAGTATAACACAAGATTTAGCAACTTCTACATTAAAGGATTAGAGGAATTTGAATATGATATTATTTCAGAGGACAAAGGAATTAAGATTACAACCAAGAATCACCTACCCAATAAAACTGAATATAATCCATTGCGGGTAAGGGGGAAGTGGACATTCAGTGAAATAAAGGACTTTCAAGCATTCTTGATGAAAAGACCAGAAATGAATAGAAAAAAAAAATTGATTTTCAAATGCAGGATTCAAGAGAAGCATAAAAAGATAAATAGGAAAGAAAAATCACAAGGCACTTAATAAGATTAAACAATTTACATTCCTACATGGGAAGATGATACTTGTAACCAATAAGAACTTTCTCATTATTAGAGCTATTAGGAGTATATAGAGTCCACAGATGTGTGTTGATTATAAAGGGATGATATCTAAAATAAATAAGATTAAGGAGTGAGAAAGAGGAATATTCTGAAAGAGAGTAAAAGGAAGAGATAGAATACTAAATTATCTCACATAAAAGAGGGAAGAAAAAGTTTTTAAAGTGGAGAGAAAGAGGAAGGGGGGCACAAAATAAACCTCATTCTCATCAAAGAGGGAATAACATACACACTTGATTGGGTATAAAAATCTATCATACTTTACAAGTAAGTAGGAGGAAAAAGAAATAAAGAGAGGAAGAAAGTGATAGAAGGTAGGGCAGATTGGGGGATACAGTACTTAGAAGCACAATATTTTTGAAGAGGAATGTGGTGAAAGGAAAAAGAAGAATAGAATAAATGGGTAATTGTGAAAAAATATTAAAGCAATTTTTTTTTCTGATAAATGCCCATTTCTCAAATATATAGGCACATGAGAAAATGTTCTATATTGACTGGAGGAATTGAAATTGTAACAATTCTGAGATACTACCTCATATTTGTTAGATTGTCTAATAGAATAGAAAAGGGAAATGAAAATGTTGGAGGTGATGTGGGAAAATGAGTTATTTATGCACTTTTGGTAGAGTTGTGAACTGATTCAACCTTTCTTTAGAACAATCCCCCAAAGGCAATAGAACCTCATGTATCCTTTGAACTAGCAGTGCCACTATTACATTTGTCTCAAAAAAGATTTTAAAAAATTCTACAAAGAAAAGAACCCTTTGGTACAGAAATACTGATAACAGCTCTTTTCTGGTGGTAGGTAGTTGAAAATTAGGACAGGGCAGGATGCTCTTCAACTGGGTTGAACAAATTGTGATATGTGATTGTGATGGAATATTGTTGTGCATAAGAAATTACAAGCAAGATATTCTCAGAAAAATCTGGAAAGAATTATATGAGTGGATATGAAGTGAAATGTACTTTGTACAAAATAACAGTGAGATTGCAAGATGATAGCTGTGAATAATTTAACTAATCTCAACATACAATGATCCACAGAAACTCTGAAGGACTTAGGATGAAAAATGCTATCTACATACAGATTGAAGCATACTTTTTTCTTTTTTTTTCTATTGTTTTATTTTATATGCAGCTAATATGGAAACTCTAAATTGAAACTAGGTTTTAAAACCAAATGTTAAAAATTGCTTTTACTTGTAACAGTGGAAAAATAAAATGCTAAAAATTCAAGAAAATGAAAACAATAACTTCCTCCCCTCAAAATGAAACACAACTGATTTGATAGAATTATAGAGTGCTGGCAGTAAAAGAGCCTAAAAGATCATTCAGTCTAATATCCTCAAGCTAAATATTCTGTTATTTTAGAAATTCCTAATATTATATTTATTTAATGAGGAGAGAAGATAGACATTCCTTTACTAATTGGGTGAAATGTAAAACAATAAAAATCACATAGATGATCTATGCCTAATACTTGCTAGGTGAGCAAAAGTTTCTGTTTTTTTTATTTTCAAATGCTACCTAGCAGAAATGATAAATGAGACTATGATTTAGATATTTCTCTCTAAATCCAATTAACAGTGAAAATACAAATAAGGAATTTATTTTACGAGATTGATCATGGTTTCAAGTTCACTGTGAAAATGTGCTTTATATTGGGATAGAGGGAAGAAAGACTGCTGGGTTTGATGGGTGGTGTATATGGAGGGTTGGTAAACTTCCCAGAAATTCTTCGAAGAGACAATAAAAATTTTAGTTTATCTCTCTGACTTCAAGAAATTGAATATCACTTGGATAATTAAATCAGAGATGAGTATTAAAAAATAAAAACACAAAATATGTTAAAGTTTATCTTTTAGGAAACAATAAACATTTATTTTAAAACCTTCCTTTGGAATTTATACTAACGTATATTCAAGGACTGTTTTTCTTTTCCCTCTCCTGATAAGCTTGTGTCTGAAACAGTCTATTTGTTTCTCCCTTCAATAATGCCAAATGGCATACCCTGTGACTAAATCTTTGTGTTTTTATACTTGAAGTGGCTTTGTTCATGAAGTTTAGATATTTAGTATGAACTATTAAAAAATAGTATCCAAAAACATCAGATATTTGGTTGCCATTTCCACAGTATGAACCACTGGAGAAAAAGTAGAGAGAAGAAGGGATACCCTTTCCTGTTTGTACTTTTTTACTTCTCGTGAGTTTTGTATATGAAAGTAAAATTTTCTATCCAGCTCTGGTCTTTTCATCAAGATTGTTTAAAAGTCCTCAATTTCCCAGAATATTCATCCGCCAAAAGAAATTATAATCAGTTTTGCTGGTTGGCGATTCAGTCTAGCTCTTTTGCCCTTCATTTTTTCCTTTACTTCTCTTCCTTGAATTTCAAAATCCTTTCTGAACCCTCCCAAGGTTAGAGATAAATTCTTACTTTTCTTGGAGGATTGGGATATTGGAATTTTGAATTTGTTACCTTCTTCTGAATAAGTGTTTTGATTTTCCTTATCAGTATAGCAACTTTGTATGTTCAGAATTTTTTGTTGTTGTTATTTTGTGATTTTGCCTACCTACATATTGATTTTTTTTTTTTTTTGGTCAAAGTACAGCTCTACTTCCCGGGTAGAAGTTATACTGTAACAAGCTTCAGAGTTCTTGTAATGCTGTTTTCAAAGATACTTCCAAGTACTTGTAAGTTTTCAGTTTTTCCAAGTTGATATAAATGAAAGAGAAGTATTTTCTACTCTCCTGCCTTGGGTTATGATGTGTAAGAGATCACAAACAATTTTTTTCTGCCCTAGAACTATGACAAGGGCTCTTAGTTCACTGAGGACTACAAACTCTATTGTGCTAGGGCTCCTCCTTGACCTGGGATTTCCATCAAGGACTGTGATTCAGATTTGAATATGGGCAAACAGAGTCATATGCTAGTACTAGCAAAAAGATTTCTGTAATCTTCTGATCTGTTGTTCCACTGTAGGGTGAGGGCTGTAGATTCTGTTGCTCCCAAGGCCTGCTCCTGGTTTACTGAGGTCTGGTTTGTTCTGACACAGCCTTCCCTGGACTGTGCTCTCTCAAATGTGACAGACTTTTGCTGCTGAACTTCTAAATAGTGTTTGGCTGGAAGATTATTTTTTGTTGAAACACATCAGGAAGTGTTTTATGGTATTATTTAAAGGTGTTCAGAAGGATGTCTGGGGAGATGAGATAAGTCTATGCCTTTTCTCCATCATCTTGACTCTACCTCCAGTATTGAGAACATTTTTAGGGAAAATTTTTAGGGAGCTTTTAAAGACTCACAAAAAAGCATTTAAAGATTGCCTCATCATGCTTTTATATACAAGGGAAAATTTTAATATAATTTTATTACTCAGGGCAAAAGAAAAAAAAAAGAAACATATTGAAAGAAATAAAGAAAATAAAGGCACATCAGAAATAATATGTTTCCTTACTAAGCAAATGAAAGCAAATATCAAAAAGTAAACAAGATGTCATGTCAAAGAAAGAGAAAGAACACATTTTAAAAAATCAATATTAAATAAAATGTAACCTTACTACTGAGATTTAAGATGTAAAATGAAACCCCAGATCAGAAAGAACATTTAAATGAAGAGAATATGGAAAAATTCTAGTTTATTTGGATACAAGAAATCCAACACAATAAAAATGCAAATTAGATCAAACAAGAAATTCTTTTAAATGTGCAGGTCATTAATATAATGAACAGCAGAATAGTTGTGTCAAGCTGAGAGACTGAAACCCTACCTTCTCTGTAAAACTTGAAAGTGTTGAAACAAAACAAAGCCATGATTATTGACTCACATGTTTCACAGTGGTGCATGAATTACAAGCATAGAATATTATCAGATTCATCAGCACAGAGGAGATAATTGAATCTATGGGAGCTGATGAAATCCCCAAGTGAAAAAATATATAGAGAAGAGAGAAGAGGGTCCAGGACAGAGACTCTCTTTAACCCAGCATTAAAAGATGTTACCTGGGTAACAATCTAGCAGAAGAGAAAGAATGGCCCAATATGCTTTTTGAAAGAAGAGAATCAAGCTAGCATAATGTTATAGAAACCTAAGGAGTAGAGAGTATCAAGGATACAATGATTGACAGTATGGCTTCCTGATTGAAGAGGAAATTGAAACAAATTTCTTAAGAATCATTTGGCAAACATAAGTAACATCAGGCTCAGTGACTCCACTGAACAATACATTAAATAGCTCTATTATTTTTTTTTTTAATATTCACCCAGTGTCAAAATATCAATTGACTTTAATAAGTGTAAAATGTTTAGTGCATAAGAGACTCAAGTTTTTGAGCTTGAATATGGAAGTCACAATGGATAAAAATTATACCTACAAAAATTTTGGTTTTCCAGCATTGATCACAAGGATATGAAGAAGGCTGTCAATATTTTGAGACTTAATAGCATCTAAAAATCAAAGAAAAATTAATATATGAAACACAACTAACATCTTTTTAATACCAACCTTGTGGTATAAATTTCAGATCTAAAACAGAGCCTATTAGATTTGAAAAAAATATGATAATAATAAAATATAACTAACAAAAATTCAAATGCTATTAATGAAATATGAGGCAGAGTGAAGGACAAACACATGCCAGAAGGAAGGAACAGAATTAATAAACATTCTTAGAACACATTCAAAGACTTGTAGAGAGTGACCTTTCTGCTTGGAAATACGAAAATCAAGTCATGAGGGTGAAAGTCCTATTTCTATGTGGTTTATCTTTTCTATAAAGTTAAAAGGCTCAAAATACACATTATAAAACCTGGTGGTTTCTGTTTAGTGGTTCATCCACACTATTGCAATAATCTCTTGAAGCGAGGACATTATCAATAGAGCCACAAAATATTCAAGGTTTTAGGATCAATATGTCTGAAGTAATACAATTTTCAAAGAAGGATTTTTCAGTTGCCTCAGAGGAAAGTTTTCTTTCTTGAAATATTTCTAGGTAGCCAACTTTCTCTTTGGAGACAAAAGTCAGGAAAGGGGGGCCTCATTTGACTTCCTAGCTTGATTCTCCTCACTATCTCTTCTAGTTATGCATTACCCTCTGTGGTTAGAATCATTTTAGAATCATCAGTGCTATACTCTAATCTGTAAATCATTTGCACATATAGAATGTAGGGATGAAGCACCAAGGAACTATTACTATTTTTCCCCCAAAGAATGATTAGCAGGGATGTCCAGGAAGTAAATATGAGATTTGCTCTTTTCCTATATGTTCATATATACACATGTATATGTATACAGTTATCCCTTTCCCATCACAACTTTCCACATGGTAGTTTGAAATATTGTGGGTCAACATAAGAAATTAAAAGGGAATTTTGGGGAAAATTTTGCAGAATTCATGGACGACATGCAAAGAGCTTTTACATAACACAGAAAACATTTAGAAACTCAGAAATGAATAAAATATACACATTATGTATATATTAACACATTTTATCTTTTAATACCATAATAATTCAGACTTCTTCTCTGCTATGAAAGGAGGAATAAAAACTTTTGTATAGATTTTCCAGAAGGGGGTGGAGATGCAGATGGTGCACACCTTTACCTCTGTAATATGGAAGGGAAAATTACATATGCATGTGAATGTGTGTGTGTATGTGTATATATATATATGTATGTATATAAATAAATGTATTTATGTATAAACACACATACAATGTATCCATTTATATATATATTACAAACATTTATTCATAGCTAAATATATGTGTGTGTGTGTGTATATATATATATAATATATATATTTAATATTCACCCAGTGTCAAAATATCAATTGACTTTAATAAGTATAAAATGTTTAGTGCATACGAGACTCAAGTTTTTCAGCTTGAATCTGGAAGTCACAATGGATAAAAATTATACCTACAAATACTTTGGTTTTCCAGCATTGATCACAAGGATATGAAGAAGGCTATTTAATGAGGAGAGAAGCATATATATATATACACACACACACACACATACATTTGCATAATACACACAAATTTATGTACCTAGACTAATATGTTTGGGCTTTATATCATTATACTTTATATTTATAAATGATATAAATAGGAAAATTTATTTAGTCAAACTAACAACCTTAATAATTAGATCCAACACTATATGTCATATCCTATACATATAGCAACTCACCCCTTAAAAGTTACCTGCATTAGTTAAAAACTAAATGTCGAAGCTATATTCTTTCTTCTAATAGTTAACATATGCTCCAACAACATATTTCATTTTTCCTACTCCTTTCCTTTTTTCTTTGTCTTCTTCTTGGTCTTTTCTTATTTTGTCATTAACTCTCTCAGCAAGGAACATGTTTGTTTACTAAGTCATAGTCTTCATATTTCTTATACTTCCACTATAGCAAAATTTTACAGCTGGTTCCATCTACTTTACTAGACTATTTCTTTACCATATGGCTACATTCAGTATTCATAGTCTAAGTATCCTATCAATTATAAAGCAAACGCTTTGTTCTCTATGTTCCAGGTAAAAGATATGTCTACCATGCATGGACATATCTGAAACCAATCATGTTAGATTTAAAATAGTTTAGTTGTATGCATGTACCATTCATTCATTCATTGTCTTATTTACTCCTTAAACAAAAATAAATATTGAACCCCCACCCCCAATCCTCCTTTCTTTACCCGCAATGAACGGAAGGAATACTTTTTTTTTTTAAGCTGTTGATAAAATTGCCTTAGGCTTGCTAGTGGTGCTTTTGCTAAAGAAAACCAAACTTTATTTACTTGATATTTTGAGTTTTACATCTTAATAACACAGTAATAATTTGGCAAATAAATAACCTTCACAATTAAAAAAAAAATTCTCCATCTCCCCTAGGTGTTTCAAATAAAAATCAATACTAAAAGCACTACAGACTTGAGAGGTCTGAAAAATAGCTCAACATTCAGTAGCTTGGCTAAACTTCATATTTTCTGAAAGTAATTTTCCATAAGGAGTCTTATATAGTATAAACACTTCTATAAAACCCTGAAGGCTCTTGAAATTTGAGACCCAATATCCAAATAATAGTCAAGTTAACTGGAAAATGCAGTCTGTGTTTATCTCAAAATAGAGACAGTAATTTAGCATTTCATGCCTCTTTTCCCCATTAATTGTGCTTTTCCTTGCCTAAATTTCAATTTATGAGTGAGGAAAAAAGCAGAGAGAAAATTCTTTTTTAATACCTTAGAATGTGATATTAATTTGAGCTATTAAATGAAAATAATATGAAGATAAGCCCTGATATGAACAATGTGTGGATAAATTAGTTTATTGCTTATATTTCATATTTATGTTGACTGGCTTTTGGATATTTCTATGGGCTTAGAAATTCTTCACTAGAATGCAGAACAGTTATGAACCTCACAATTTTAACTTCACAAATGAGTAATGAAGTTTGAGGAAAAACCATTCAGTTTGATGGAATTAGTCAATTAGTTGTCTGATGAGAAAATATTATTTCAGAGCTTTTCTCAGTATAGTTACTGTGAGAACTCATAATTTTAGTGTTTATCTAAACAATAAAATTTAGAGAGGTATAATCCTCTCAATATGTGATATGAAATACATATATATACATATATATAAATACATATATTCTACCTCATACATATAATTAACATATTTATGTTATTGTTACACATAGATATGCCACATGATGAACATATATTACTCATATAATATGTTCTATTGTTTTATAGATTATTATATTATGCTATTATTATTATTTATAAATTAAGATCTCAAATTATAGAAGACCTGAGTTTGAACTTCATCTTTGACTTTTACTCTGTGACTCGCCACTTAATCTCTTAACTGTATATGGTAACTCTGACTACATGTAGAGACAGTATGAATCTGCATTAATAGAGGAAATAATTAAACCAATAATTCAATTATAAGACTGTCAGAAATAAGAAAACAAGCTGTATCTCTCTTAAAGATATATAAACTTCTTTCTGGAAGAGAACTGTCAGACCATCTATTTCATTTCCTTCATTTTATAGATGAAGAGATTATAAAGAGGTTAGTTGATTTTCTTAAGGTCTCACTATGGATTAGTAGCAGAGATAGGTCTGAAACCCAGACATACTCACCTTTAGTGCCATTACTTTCCATTATATAAAACTGCTATTTACACAGAGCTAATGGGTGCCTAAATGTAATATCTCTTAAGAGAATTTAATTTGCACTGTTTTCATGAACATAATTTGTACCTTAAATATCTTCCAAATATATGCCACTGTGCATATGGCTGCTAATTTATCATAATTTATGAAAATAACCAAACAAATAAAGCAACTAAAGGAATGAGACCTTGAGAATTAATTGCATTTTCCTATAGCAAGGACATCCTGGAAATCTAGAGATTTCAGTTCTAGTTATTAACTCATTTAGCTTCTGGGGGAATTAGCACTGAAATAAAAATTGACATTGGCACAGCATTTGTTAAGGGAGTTGATGAGAAGATTCACTGATAAAATTGAGGATTGTGCAAGATAACTTGAGAAGATTATAAGGTGCAAGTTGTTGTGGAACTAAATAAAAGAATTCCCTCAAATTCATGGTTTATAGAATTGATCTTTGAATGAAGGCGATTGATGGGACACAAGGTGCTAGCAATTTTCTTGAAGGAGACTCAGTCATTACCCAGTGTGAACCAAAACTAAAATGCTTTGCTGTGTTCACTGCCAATTCTTGATGATTTATTTTTCGCTTTTTCCTTTGTACTTTATTCCAAAGAACAGGGAAAAAATGAGGAAAAACATATTTCTCTCATCTTTCAATTCAATTTCCCACTCTCTTCTCCTATCAACCAATGAGCCAATGTCATAGAACAACAGAATACAGGGTAATAATCTTGATGGGGGGTAAGGGAGTAGGTGGATTTTTCCAGTCTTGGTGATTGCCTCATAACTGGAAAATTGTTCACATCAAAAGTTTATGCTTTGGAATATCATGAGAGAGAAATTTTCTTTTTTTTTAAATTGAAGTTTTTATTTTCAAAACATATACAAGGAAATTTTTTTTCAATATTAATCCTTGAAAAACCTTGTGTTCCAGTTCCCCCTTCTTAGCCTCACCCCCTTTCCTAGATGGCACGTAATCCAATATATGTTAAACACAGTAAAATATATGTTAAATCCCAAATAGGTGTACATATTTATACAATTATCTTGCTGCACAAGAAAAATGAAATCAAAGAGGAAAGAGAGAAAGAGAGAGAGAGAGAGAGAGAGAACAAAATTCAAGAGTATCACAACAAAAAGAATGAAGTTATGTTGTAACCCACCCTCAGTCTCCCCCCCATCCTTTCTTTGCATGCTCTTTTTTATCACAAGATCATTGAAACTAGCCTCAAAGTCACATCTATCAGAACTGATCATTGTATAAATATTGCTCTTGCTATGTACAATGATCTCCTGGTTCTTCTCATTTCACTTAGCATCAGTTCATGTAAGTCTCTTCAGGCATTTCTGAAATCATCCTAGTGATTGTTTCTTATAGAACAATAATATTCCATAACATTCATATACCATAACTGTGGTGATTTTCTTCTTTTAGAATATAATATAATATAATGGTTTTTCTATGGGGGAAAGCAGGTTTCTTTGGGAGGATTTCTGGAGGCAGCCTTAGTTTTAGTCAAATGTTATAATCACCCAAATGCAGCCGGGTGATAAAAGGTCAGATCTTTTATTGTCTCCAATATAGCCCAGTTAGCTTAGAGGCCTATTTCTCTGCTTAGTTCCAAGAGCTCCTGGAGCTTTGTCCTTTGCTTCTGCCTCTGCTTTCTTCAGCCTCCAATTCAGCTCCAAGTTGAATCTGTCTTGCCTCTGAGAGAGGGCTTCTGGCTCTCAATCTCTCAGAGTGCTCTGTATCTGCACCAGAGTGCTCCTCTCCAATCTAATTCAGCTGAACTCTCTTGACTGGGCTTATATATGACTCTTCTGAGAGAATGGGATTATGGGTTTTCTCCCAGAGTGCTCTCTGGCCCTAAGAGCTTCAAGGGAGGTGTGAATTCACAAAGTTACAAAGTTTACTTTGTGAATCTCCCATACTTGTGAACTCCAATAAGTACTGGTGTGAATACAAGCATTGTATCAATTAGTTCTACTTAGTACCTTATTTCAAGTTCTGGCCCAAAACATGTCCTTGTAAGAGCAGATCAGTGATACTGAACCATGCTAAATTAGATAATTATTGTCTCTATCAACTCTAATGACTTAACAGTTTGTAAAGATTCCAACACATAACTTATCCAGGAATTCTTCAACCAATGGCCATCCACTCAGTTTTCAGTTTCTTGCAACTACAAAAAGGGCTGCCACAAACATATTTTGCACATGTGGGTCCCTTTCCCTCCTTTATGATCTCTTTAGGATACAATCCCAATAGAAACACTGCTGGATAAAAGGATAGGTACAATTTGATACCTCTTTGGGCATTGTTCCAAATTGCTCTCCAGAATGGTTGGATCTATTCACAATTCCACCAACAATATATTAGTGTTCCAGTTTTCCCATATCCTCTCCAATATTTGTCTTACAATCTAGAATGTGTAGTTATATCTCAGAGTTGTCTTAATTTGTATTTCTCTGATCAATAATTGTAATGGGCTGAGGCTCGAGTTGATGCACTGAGGTCCCAAGCACATGATGCTAAATAGTAATTGGACCATACTCTATTACTTTATAAGCTGGGAGAAAGAATGGCCCCCGCCCACTCTTTGTGCAAGTCCTGATGTGTTGTATAGGAAATGACGATTTTGGTGGGTGGAGGCAGGGGAGTGGAAAAGGAAGGGGAAGGAGAGACTGCTGGCTGGCGTTTTGACACAGCTGCTCACATTGCTATTGCGATGGCCCTTCAGCTCAGATCTCCCTCTGTTAGCTGGCTTCCTGTCACAGCTTTCCATATTGCTATCGCAATCTTTCTTGCTCATATTGCTATCACAATCTTTATTCACCTCTTCACTTCAATAGAGATTGAAGATTTTTCCCTTTACCTGAATTCCTGACTCCGGCTGATTTTAAATACATGATCATCACATTTGGCGCCCAACGTGGGGGTGGGGGTGGAGGGGTTGGGGTGGAGGATGGAGAATCTTTAGTTAGGATCTGTCCCCTTTCAGCCAAAAAAGGTTACTAGTTTAGTCTTTAAGAAAATAAGTTCCCTGTTTGTCTTATACTCAACTAAGTTCCTGGTCACCGGAGACTTCTTCAGTGAAAGTAGGGTCCTTAGTTCCCATGCTTGGGCACCAAATGTGATGACCGCGTATTTAAAATCAGCTGGAGTCAGGAATTCAGGTTAAAGGAAAAATCTTCAATCTCTATTGAAATGAAGAGGTGAATAAAGATTGCGATAGCAATACTGGCAGCTGCAACAGGAAGCCAGCTAACAGAGGGAGATCTGAGCTGAAGGGCCATCGCAATAGCAATGTGAGCAGCTGTGTCAAAACGCCAGCCAGCAATCTCTCCTTCCTCTTCCTTTTCCACTCCCCTGCCTTCACCCACCAAAATCGTCATTTCCTATACAACACATCAGGACTTGCATAAAGAGTGGGCAGGGACCATTCTTTCTCCAAGCTTATATATTAATAGAGTATGGTCCAATTACTATTTAGCCTCATGTGCTTGGGACCTCAGTGCATCAACTCGAGCCTCAGCCCATTACAAATAATGATTTAGAACATTTTTCATATGACTAGAAATGGTTTCAATTAATTAATCCAAAAATTGTCTGTTCGTATCCTTTGACCATTTATCAATTTGAAAATGGCTTGAATTATTATAAATTCTTATAAATTATTCAATTCTCTCTATATTTTAGAAATGAGGCTTTTATCAGAACCTTTAAGTGTAAAAATGTTTTCCCAATTTATTGCTTCCCTTCTAATCTTGTCTGTATTAGTTTTATTTACATAAAACCTTTTTAATTTAATATAACCAAAATTATCTATTTTGTGTTCAATAATGATCTTTACTTCTTCTTTGGTCACAAATTCCTTCCTTCTCTACAGATGTGAGAAGTAAATTATCCTATGTTCTTCTAATTTATTTATAATATCACTTTTTAGGTCTAAATCACAAACGCATTTAGAACTTATCTTGGTTTACAGTGTTAAGTGTGGGTCAATGCCTAGTTTCTGCCATACTAATTTCCAATTTTCCCAGAAGTCTTTGTCAAATAGTGAGTTTTTACCCCAAAAGCTGGGGTCTTGGAGTTTATCAAACATTAGATTCCTATAGTCATTGACTATTATGTCTTTTGAACCTAACCTATTTCACTAATCTACTAGTCTATTTTGTAGCCATAAGCCAATACCAAATGGTTTTAATGACCACTACTTTCTTACCTCCAAGGCTTCTGTTCTATGCCTTGCTGTGCTCTGCCAGGTCTTTTGAAAGGGAGTAAATGATGTAAAACTTTGTATCTAAATAAAATCATTATGATAGTATGTAGTATTACATTTTGGGGCTATAATTCTCTTTCTTTAAATATATACATACATATATATATATATATATCATAGCTTTTTATTTACAAAACATATGCATGGGTAATTTTTCAACATTGATCCTTGCAAAACCTGTTTATATTTCTCTTTCTAAATGGGCCTGCAAACCATTTCCCTTTTTTGGAAGGGAGCAAAACCGAATAGAAATGTAACTCTTGGATTAGGGCATGTGTGAGGTGGAGCTCTCTCACCCTTATTATGTTTATCCAGGTGAGAAAAAATTGAGGAAAACCTGTAGAATGTACTCAAAATAAAAAGTGCAGCTTAATGATCATGAATATTTAAGGTAAATTGACCCAGCCTTTCTCTATCTAATTGGTTATTCTTAATAAACCCTTTTGGCTGACTGGAAAAGCCTATAGACTCCTCAAAATAAGTTTTGATATCCATGAGATAAAACATATAAGATTAAAAGGAAACCAATTTTAAAATGAAATTTTTTTTTTTAATTAATGGATTCTAGGTTAATAACCTCTGACCTAGACAGAAGTCCATTTATAGGAGAGGGTTATAATGAGATGGAAAGAGGTAAATAAAAGGACTGTCCCTGATTTGAATTAACTATAACAAATAACTAGGAGTTTCCTGAACAGTGAAGTTTCAGCTGAATGTTTTATATTGAATTTGCAGCTCTTTACTATAGTGTTACTTATTAGTCGAAGCTGAACAACTTTAAATAAACAACTCAGGCTTCCAGATTTTATTTCCAATCTTATTTCATATTAATCCTCTAGCTACAGCCAGTGTAATATTCCAACCAATGTAAACTATCCTCTACTATTTCCTCTCTTCTATATCTCTGCCTAGTTTAGCAGAGAGTCTGGCACATTTGAGGCACTTAATTAATGATAGCTGACCAACTGAAATTTTTTTTTCTTTAAAAGCCTAGTTTGACTATCATTTTGATCTTTCTAGTTAAATGTTATCACTCCTCAGATTTTCTTATAGCATTTTATTTATATTTCTTTGTTACTTTTATTTCTACTTTGTCATTTTTATATCTTATCTTGTGTTATACATACTTAAATATATGTCATTCTCACATGCAATACAATAAAAAAAATTTCCTTAAGAGCAAAGTATATGCATGTAGAACAGAGTTTTACATAAGGTAGGCACTTAATAATGCTTATTAAATTGAATGGATTGAATTTACATATGTGCCTTGTATACATGCATGTATATGCTTATAGATATATACTTACAAATTGGTACCTACCTGTACCTTAAACTGAGGGAAAATGTGTTAAGAATCAGAAAAATCTATTAGTGCAGCAGATATCATTTAAAATATAAGGTTATTATTTGGTGACAATAAAAATAGTTAAAAACTTAATATACTTTAAATTAGTAAAGATTATTTCTTGATCTTTTTTATTTGTTTCTATTTCAGAGTAGCTAGTTAAAACTAAATAGCTAATGTGTAAAAAGAAATGTTATTCATGTTGTACAACATATTCTTAATGTATATGAAAAGTATAATTTTCCAGTAACTTTGTTTAAAACATTTAAGTAAAGAACTTCTTAATGGATAGATTTAATAATAGACACATTTGAGTTAGAGATTTCATCATGTACTTGCAAGAACTTTGGACCTAAATATATAAGCCAGGATTAAATCTTGTCTCTCCTAATATATATGTTTTGGGAAAATTCACAACATCTGTAAACTTCACCTGTAAAACAAGGACAGTAATATTTCTACTCTCTACTGTAACTTTATGGCTTATAAACTGCAAAAAAAAAAATAATAATTATGTTGATATTATTATTCTTCCTTGAACTGGAAAAAACATCAGACTGGCCAAGCAAAATTTCCAAAATGGATTTTGTTTACAATAATAAATCTATTGGGAGAGTAAACATATTCTAAATTTCACTATTTTTCAGCAATCACTGAGGCTTCTATAAGCTTTTTGTAAACAAGTTAGTCTTCAGACCTAATTGTAAGCCTCTGATGATAGCTAAATCTCTTTGCTCATTAGGAATATGAAAGCATGCATCATGAAGATGAAAGCTCAGCTTTTTTTCCCTTGCCCTTACCTTCCTGTTGAGTACTTGGGGATTCTTATTTCCATCAATGCATTTGATCTTTTCAAATTAAATTATCCTCTTGTAGTGAGTCAGATGATGAATGACTTTTATTAAAATGAATGTCCTTCTCCATCTTTCAAATATGAACTGTGTTTTTTTCTTCAAGATTTGTTCATCCCCTTCCACCCCCAGCCCCACCTCCCAAAGAGCCATTGACATTTTTGGGTTAATATTTGTAAACAGCAACCTACTCTTTTACACACACACACACACACACACACACACACACACACACGTGTGTGTGTGTGTATCTTTAAATATATTTTATATTCTATATAATGATTTTGGCTTCAGCTCTTTTAATATATTACTCTCTTTTCTAGGAAGAGCAGCATGATGTTGTTAATAAGAAGCTAACCTTTAAACCAGGAAGAATTGAGTTCAAATCCTACACATGATTTATTTATTATTATGTAACTCTGGACAAGTGACTTCACCTCTTAATGCTCTGGATAACTTTTTGAGGTTGTATGTTGCAGACAAAGTGCCAACTTGCACTGGTAGGGAGATTTTCTTTACTTGGAAGCTTATACCAATGAAATAATAAATTCCATTCCAATTTCTTTGTTAGCTTCTGTACCCATTCTCTCTTCCCACAAATTTGTTAAATCCTTAAAGAATATTTGTATCATGTACCCAGATACATCTGTTCAATTTATAGTGAACTTACTTTGAAATATACATAATTCAGTATGTTAACAAGGAGAAACAGCTATTTGAACATAAGCTCTTTGGTAAGAAGATTACTAAAATCTTAGAACTGGAAAAGGCTTTAAAAATCATCCCATGCAACTCTTTCATTTTACAAATGAGCAAATTAATTGTTAGAGAAGAGGTGTGTTTTGATTAAGGTCAGATAAACAATAAATGGAAGAGTCAGAATTCACACTCGTGTGCTCTGGCTTCCAATCCAGAAATTTTCCTACTGTACTACTCTGTCTTAAATGATTGTTCTTTGATTTTTGCTTCAAGTTACTCATGAGAAAGAATATAGTAACAACAACAACAACAACAATTCCATGGCCTTGACGTTCCTGAGCTATGGAACTCTTGACTAGTTATTTAATCTACCTCATTTATAGCTTCATCAGCTATTAAATAAGGAATCTGAATTTGCCTCAATTGCATTCCTTGGTTTAGTAAACAATAATTTCTTTTAAAAAAATTTTTTTTTATTATAGCTTTTTATTTAGAAGTTATATGCATGGGTAATTTTATAGCATTGACAATTGCCAAACCTTTTGTTCCATTTTTTCCCCTCTTTCCCTCTATCCCCTCCCCCAGATGGCAGGTTGACCAATACATGTTAAATATGTTAAAGTATAAATTAAATACAAAATAAGTATACATGTCCAAACAGTTATTTTGCTGTACAAAAAGCATCGGACTCTGAAATAGTGTACAATTAGCCTGTGAAGGAAATAAAAAATGCAAGTGGACAAAAATAGAGGGATTGGGAATTCTATGTAATGGTTCTCAGTCATCTCCCAGAGTTCTTTCACTGGATGTAGCTGGTTCAATTCATTCCTGCTCCATTGGAACTGATTTGGTTCATCTCATTGCTGAAGATGGCCAGGTCCATCAGAATTGATCATCATATAGTATTGTTGTTGAAGTATATAATGATCTCCTGCTCCTGCTCATTTCACTCAGCATCAGTTCATGTGAGTCTCTCCAGGCCTTTCTGAAATCATTCTGTTGGTCATTTCTTTTTTTTTTTTTTTTCTTTTTTTTTTTTTTATTTAATAATTACATTATATTGACACTCATTTCTGTTCCGATTTTTTTCCCCTCCCTCCCTCCACCCCCTCCCCTAGATGGCAAGCAGTCCTTTATATGTTGGATATGTTGCAGTATATCCTAGATACAATATATGTTTGCAGAACCGAACAGTTCCCTTGTTGCGTAGGGAGAATTGGATTCAGAAGGTATAAATAATCTGGGAAGAAAAACAAAAATGCAGATAGTTCACATTCGTTTCCCAGTGTTCTTTCTTTGGGTGTAGCTGCTTTTGTCCGTCATTTATCAATTGAAACTCAGATCTCTTTGTCAAAGAAATCCACTTCCATCAAAATATGTCCTCATACAATATCGTTGTCGAAGTGTATAATGATCTCCTGGTTCTGCTCATTTCACTTAGCATCAGTTCATGAAGGTCTCTCCAAGCCTCTCTGTATTCATCCTGCTGGTCATTTCTTACAGAACAATAATATTCCATAACATTCATATACCACAATTTACCCAGCCATTCTCCAATTGATGGGCATCCATTCATTTTCCAGTTTCTAGCCACTACAAACAGGGCTGCTACAAACATTTTGGCACATACAGGTCCCTTTCCCTTCTTTAGTATTTCTTTGGGATATAAGCCCAATGGAAACACTGCTGGATCAAAGGATATGCACATTTTGATAATTTTTTGGGCATAATTCCAGATTGCTCTCCAGAATGGTTGGATTCGTTCACAACTCCACCAACAATGCATTAGTGTCCCAGTTTTCCCGCATCCCCTCCAACATTCATCATTATTTTTTCCTGTCATCTTAGCCAATCTGACAGGTGTGTAGTGGTATCTCAGAGTTGTCTTAATTTGCATTTCTCTGATCAATAATGATTTGGAACACTCTTTCATATGAGTGGTAATAGTTTCAATCTCATCCTCTGAAAATTGTCTGTTCATATCCTTTGACCATTTATCAATTGGAGAATGGCTTGATTTCTTATAAATTTGAGTCAGTTCTCTATATATTTTGGAAATGAGGCCTTTATCAGAACCTTTAACTGTGAAAATGTTTTCCCAGTTTGTTGCTTCCCTTCTAATCTTGTTTGCATTAGTTTTATTTGTACAAAGGCTTTTTAATTTGATGTAATCGAAATTTTCTATTCTGTGATCAGTAATGGTCTCTAGTTCATCTTTGGTCACAAATTTCTTTCTCCTCCACAAGTCTGAGAGATAGACTATTCTATGTTCCTCTAATTTATTTATAGTCTCGTTCTTTATGCCTAGGTCATAGACCCATTTTGATCTTATCTTGGTATATGGTGTTAAGTGTGGGTCCATGCCTAATTTCTGCCATACTAATTTCCAATTATCCCAGCAGTTTTTATCAAATATTGAATTCTTTTCCCAGAAGTTAGGGGCTTTGGGCTTGTCAAACACTAGATTGCTATAATTGACTATTCTGTCTTGTGAGCCTAGCCTTTTCCACTGATCCACTAATCTATTTCTTAGCCAATACCAAATGGTTTTGGTGACTGCTGCTTTATAATATAATTTTAGATCAGGTACAGCTAGGCCACCTTCATTTGATTTTTTTTTCATTAGTTCCCTTGAGATTCTCGACTTTTTATTGTTCCATATGAATTTTGTTGTTATTTTTTCTAGATCAATAAAATATTTTCTTGGAAGTCTGATTGGTATAGCACTGAATAAATAGATTAGTTTAGGGAGTATTGTCATCTTTATTATGTTCGCTCGGCCAATCCAAGAGCACTTAATATTTTTCCAATTATTTAAGTCTGACTTTATTTGTGTGGAGACTTTTTTATAATTTTGCTCATATAATTCCTGACTTTCCTTTGGTAGATAGATTCCCAAATATTTTATGGTATCAACAGTTATTCTGAATGGAATTTCTCTTTGTATCTCTTGCTGTTGGGTTTTGTTGGTGATGTATAAAAATGCTGAGGATTTATGGGGATTTATTTTGTAGCCAGCTACTTTGCTAAAATTATGAATTATTTCCAATAGCTTTTTGGTAGAATCTCTGGGGTTCTCTAGGTATACCATCATATCATCTGCAAAGAGTGATAGTTTGGTTTCCTCATTGCCTACTCTAATTCCTTTTATATCTTTCTCGACTCTTATTGCCGAGGCTAGTGTTTCTAATACGATATTAAATAATAATGGTGATAGTGGGCAACCTTGCTTCACTCCAGATCTTACTGGGAAAGGTTCCAGTTTTTCCCCATTGCACATGATGCTTACTGATGGTTTTAAATATATGCTCCTGACTATTTTAAGGAAAAGTCCATTTATTCCTATGCTCTCAAGTGTTTTTATTAGGAATGGATGTTGGATTTTATCAAATGCTTTTTCTGCATCTATTGAGATGATCATGTGGTTTTTGTTTGTTTGGTTATTGATATAGTCAATTATGCTAATAGTTTTCCTAATATTGAACCAGCCCTGCATTCCTGGTATAAATCCTACTTGGTCATAGTGTATTATCCTGGTGACAATTTTCTGTAATCTTTTTGCTAATATTTTATTTAAGATTTTAGCATCAATATTCATTAGGGAGATTGGTCTATAATTTTCTTTCTCTGTTTTCAGCCTACCTGGTTTAGGTATCAGTACCATATCTGTGTCATAAAAGGAGTTTGGTAGGACTCCTTCAATCCCTATTTTTTCAAATAGTTTATATAACATTGGAGTTAATTGTTCTTTAAATGTTTGGTAGAATTCACATGTAAATCCATCTGGTCCTGGGGATTTTTTCTTAGGGAGTTGATTGATAGTTTGTTCTATTTCTTTTTCTGAGATGGGACTGTTTAGGATATTTACTTCTTCCTCTGTTAGTTTGGGCAAGCTGTATTTTTGGAGGTATTTTTCTATTTCATTTAAGTTGTCGAATTTATTGGCATAAAGTTGGGCAAAGTAACTCCTAATTATTGCTCTAATTTCCTCTTCGTTAGTGGTGAGTTCTCCCTTTTCATTTTTAAGACTAACAATTTGATTTTCCTCTTTCCTTTTTTTAATCAGATTTACTAAGGGTTTGTCTATTTTGTTGGTTTTTTCATAGAACCAACTCTTAGTTTTATTAATCAATTCAATAGTTTTTTTACTTTCAATTTTATTGATCTCACCTTTTACTTTTAGAATTTCAAGTTTAGTGTTTGACTGGGGGTTTTTAATTTGTTCCTTTTCTAGCATTTTTAATTGCAAACCCAATTCATTGACCTTCTCTTTCTCTATTTTATACAAATAGGCCTCTAGAGATATGAAATTTCCCCTTATTACCGCTTTGGCTGCATCCCATACATTTTGGTATGATGTCTCATTATTATCGTTTTCTTGGGTGAAGTTATTAATTATGTCTATGATTTGCTGTTTTACCCAATCATTCTTTAGTATGAGATTATTTAGTTTCCAATTATTTTTTGGTCTACTTCCCCCTGCTTTTTTGTTGAATGTAATTTTCATTGCATCGTGGTCTGAAAAGGATGCATTTACTATTTCTGCCTTACTACATTTGAGTTTGAGGTTTTTATGTCCTAATATATGGTCAATTTTTGTATAGGTTCCATGAACTGCTGAAAAGAAAGTGTATTCCTTTCTGTCTCCATTACATTTTCTCCAGAGATCTATCATATCTAGCTTTTCTAGTATTCTGTTTACCTCTTTGACTTCTTTCTTATTTATTTTCTGGTTTGATTTATCTAATTCTGAGAGTGCAAGGTTAAGATCTCCCACTATTATAGTTTTACTGTCTATTTCTTCTTGCAGCTCTCTTAGTTTCTCTTTTAAGAATTTAGATGCTACCCCACTTGGTGCATATATGTTTAATATAGATAGTGCTTCATTATCCATGCTACCCTTTAGCAAGATATAGTGCCCTTCCTTATCTCTTTTGATTAGATCAATTTTTGCTTTAGCTTGATCTGAGATCAGGATGGCTACCCCTGCTTTTTTGACTTCACCTGAAGCATAGTAGATTTTGCTCCAACCTTTTACCTTTAACCTGCATGTATCTCCCCGCTTCAGGTGTGTTTCCTGTAAACAACATATTGTAGGATTCTGGCTTTTAATCCATTCTGCTAACCGCTTCCTCTTTATGGGGGAGTTTACCCCGTTCACATTTATGGTTAGAATGACCAATTCTGTATTACTTGCCATCTTGTTAACCCCGGTTTATGCTTTCCTCCCTTCTTTCCCCTTTCCCCCCCTTCCAAGTATTAAGCTTGTGAGCACCCTTGTTTCTCACAGCCCTCCCTTTTTAGTGTCCCTCCCCCGCCTTAGAGTTCCTCCCCCTATCTTACCCCTTGCCCTCCCAGTTCCCGTATTCCCTTCCGCTTAGCTTATTCCTTCCCTTTCCACTTTTCCCTTCTCACTTTTCAATGAGATGGGAGAAGTTTCACCATAGATTGAATATGTCTTAAGATTTTTCACTTAAAGCCAATTCTGAAGGCAGTAAGATACCCACTATATTCATCCCCCTCCATTCTTTCTCTCAGATATAATAGGTTTCCTATGCCTCTTCATGAGATGTACTACCCCCACTTTACCCTTTTTCTGGTACAATGTCCTTTCCACATCAATTTCTAGAACAAGGTATACATGTATTCTTTATGCATCTATATAGTCAAAATATAGTTCCCAAGATTAATCTTTACCTTTTTAGATTTCTCTTGAGTTCTATATATGTAGATCAAACTTTTTGTTAAGTTCTGGTTTTTTCATCAGAAATAGATGAAATTCGCTTACTTCGTTGAATGTCCATCTTCTTCCCTGGAAAAAGATGCTCATTCTCGCTGGGTAAGTTATTTTTGGTTGCATACCAAGTTCCTTAGCCTTTCGGAATATCATATTCCAGGCCCTTCGATCTTTTAATGTGGATGCTGCCAGATCCTGGGTGATCCTAATTGTGGCTCCTTGATACTTGAATTGGGTTTTTCTAGCCGCTTGCAATATTTTTTCTTTCATCTGTGGGTTCTGGCATTTGGCCACTATATTCCTTGGTGTTTTGATTTTAGGATCCCTTTCAGTGGGTGATCGATGAATCCTTTCAATGTTTATTTTTTCCTCTGTTCCTATGACTTCTGGGCAGTTCTCTTTGATAATTTCCTGGAAGACAGTGTCCAGGCTCTTTTTTTCATCATGTTTTTCTGGGAGTCCAATGATTCTCAGATTGTCTCTCCTGGATCTGTTTTCCAGGTCTGTTGTCTTTCCCAGAAGGTATTTCACATTTTTCTCCATTGTTTGATTTTTTTGGATTTGCTTGACTGATTCTTCTTGTCTCCTCGAGTCATTCAATTCCACTTGTTCAATTCTGATTTTCAGTGAAGTATTCTCTTCACTCACTTTTTTAAAATCTTTCTCTAATTGTCCAATTGAGTTCTTTTGTTCTGTGGAATTTTTTTCCATTTCGCCAATTTTGTTTTCCAGTTCACTAATCCTATTTTTCAAGGATTTTACTTCTTTATCCACTCTCTCTTTAACTGACTTCTCCAGGCTCTTTTGCCAAGCCTCCCTCTCCTTTTCCCAAGCTTCCTTCTCCTTTTGCCAAGCCTCACTCTGCTTTCCCCATTTTTCTTCTAGCTCCCTTGTGAGAGCCTTTTTAATCACTTCTATGAGGTTCATCTGTGCTGAGGAACAGACGATCTCCTCCTTTGGGGAATCACCTGGGGACTGCCTGTTTTTAGTCTCCTCAGGATTTAGAGTCTGCTCTCTATCTGTGTAGAAGCTGTCTAGGGTTAAAGTCCTCTTCAGCTTCTTGCTCATTCTGTCTATTAATCAGAGACAAACTACCAAAGAAAAACAGAAAAAACTGGAGTCTTTCTTTGGGGGGGGGCTGGGTGTGTTATCGAGCTTCCTCTACAGACTGCAGGTGGCAGCAGTGAGGCACTAGCAGGACTGTGCTGCGCCTGCGCTCTGAGATCCCAAAGCGTGCTGAGTCACTGAGGGGGAGGAAGGGGGGGGCGGCCAGGTCCTGAGAGACTCCAGCTGTTTGCGGTTGTGTTCTTCAGCCCCGGTGTTTTTAGCTTCTCTGCTGGGCTGTTGACTTGCTGCAGGTTCCAAACCTGTAGCGAAGCTCTCCCCGCAGAGACAGCTGCGATCACTCCCCACCCCCTCTCCAGTCTGCTCCCGTGCTCTCACTGCCGCTGCCCTCAGCCTGCGCCCGATCTAAAACCACCCCAGCCCTCCAGTAAAGACAGACCTTTCTTGGCGGATCTCAAGGATGGCTTCTCTTGGTAACTATTTGTGGGTTTTTTTCAGTCAAGCATTGAATCAGAGGCTTGTAATGAAGTGGATAGTGAGAGAAAGCGCGGAGCTTATGCAACTGTGAGCCTCCTCTCCGCCATCTTAACCGGAAGTCTGTTGGTCATTTCTTACCGAACAATAATATTCCATAATATTCATATACCACAATTTATTCAGCCATTCTCCAATTGATGGGCATCCACAGTTTCCAGTTTGTGGTCACTACAAAGAGGGCTGCCACAAACATTCTTGCACATACAGGACCCTCTCCCTTCTTTAAAATCTCTTTGGGATATAAGCCCAGTAGTAAAATTGCTGGATCAAAGGGTATGTACAGTTTGATAACTTTTTGAGCATAGTTCCAAATTAAACAGTAATTTCTAAACTGGATTTTGTTTAAAACAAAAATCTGCCATGAGGAGAGTAAACATATTCTCATTTCCTTAGTAGATAAATGAAACATACAACACTATTTTTCAGCAATTAATGCCTTCAAAGTCTAAAACCTATTATTCTACAATCCTATAAAATACATGCTTAAGCAGATCAACAAATCATTTAATTGGGATTCCCAAAAGCTTATGTTCTTGCTCATTTATTCCATCCGAATATGGGTGTCCTTGCTTTTCAAAAGTTGTTTCACACATTTTTACAATTCTTTTGTACTACAAATATTTAAATATATCTTGCAGAAGGATTCAGTCCATCCAATCTGTCCCTGGACTTTTTAGCACCTAACACATACTTCTGTGTGAACATGTGTAATGACTGTGCTAGCACCCAAGACACCCCAGAATCAGCTGGAGTCAGGATAAGCAAAAGTCCATCTTTATTCTTGGTCTTTAGGGGTAGAAGTGAAAGGGATGGAAGAGAATTTCCGCAAGCACCTTCTCCCTCGTTTATTGCCGAGAGTGTGTCCCTGGCTAGCTTTATCCACCCCCGAGTTCCTCCTACAATCCTCTATACACCAATCATTGAGCCAGTGCAGATAGTGTAAAGGATCACTTTCCAAGCATATGCCCATAGAGTATTGTCCAATCAGAAGTTAGCCTCAAAGCACTCAGCAGTCCTGACCTCAGTGCATCCCAATAGTTTCAGCCCTCTACAAACATGAGTAAGTTACCTGATTTCAAGGTGTAAAGGGAATTTCCAAAGTATCCAATTTATAGAACAAGTGCCAATATGCTTTGAAAAAGAAAATTTCCTCACCAGGCATTCCCTATACAAACTAAAACACAAGTCCAGTAAGGGAGTATGGGGAAAGGACCTAAGATATAGTACTAAATACTTAGTAAATGTTTCTCCATTAAATTGCATTTGGCAATTGGAATAAGGCATGCTTGAAAAGAAAACTCCGAATCCTATTCGCCACAATCTTTATTACAAATGGTACAAGAAATTTAGCTCAAAATTCTAGTGGTAACAACAGCAATCTCTTCCTCTCCATTTCAGATTTCTCTACACAATACTTTCATTTTCCTCAGATATTTAGATCATCTGCCAACTTGAAGTGACATATTCCCATGTAGTCAATATTACCTTCTTTCTACAAAGTTCAATAAGGTGGTCAATAAGACAAATATATCCAAAACTGGTAGGGATATACTTAGGCATTCAACACTAGTGGCCATTGTTATGATCTTAATTGTTATGATCTTAATTTCCAAATAGACTTCATGCACAGAAAAATGAGTTCTGAACAAAGACAAAAATATTCTCAGAATAACAAAAACAAATCCTGTGAAAATCAAAGAAGAATTTTGCCAATTTGATAAAGCACTTTGTTGTTTTGGTCTCCAACTAGATTTTGAGGTATAAAAAGTTAGTTTATAGGCATGTGAGGTTTACTATTATTAGTATTTTTGTTATTTCAGATAAAGAAGCAGGCAGACACTTACCTACTCATTTACTTTCAGCATGGAGAAAGAATACAAAATGAAAACCAAAAAAGGTTTTTAAAATTCAGCTTTAGAACTGAAAGATTGCATGAAATGCTCATATAAAAATTTCTTGCTTAAAGAAAAATCACCAAAAAGGTATTTTGTTATTAAATGTACTCAAACATATCACCAGATGTTGATAGTTATAATCAGAAGATTTTGAAAAAAAAAGGACTTTTATTATTATGAAAATTAATATGAGAAATTCTGAAAAAAAAAGTTGTAATTGCTTTTTTGTAAGTGTATATATAGATTCTGGTAATTGATATATTTATTTTTACAAAATTGTTTAGGGAATTATTTGCATATTATTTAAGAAAGCAAATACTCAGATTGGTCACCAGCTGCTATATTTTTGAGAATGATGCTATACACAGTTACATGGATGCTCGTGTTCCTCTTCATCTTTTCTGTAAGAGTACCTGTTATCTCTTTTCCTGTAATGTTATCACTAATATCTTTCCTAATAATTGAACTGGGTAGCTAGGTAGTACAGTGGATAGAGTGCCAGATCTGAAAGTCAGGAAAACTCTTTTTCATGAATTCAATTCTGGGACATTTGATAGCTATTTTATTCTGAGCAAGTCATTAAACCCTGTTTGTCTCATTTTTCTCATCTATAAAATGATCTGGGGATACATCTCTAGTATCTTTTCCAAGAAAATCCCCAATGAAGTCCCCCCAAATTGGACAGGACTGAACAAGAAGTAAGTGAAAACTGAACTACATTTTCAGATATCTGTCTACTTAACACATCTTTGTTGTCTATCCCTTTAGTTAGAAGGAAAGAGTTGAGAGGCAGGTTTTAAGATAATAAATTCTGAATTAGAAAAGATCTCCATCTATTTATTCTAATCCTCTCATTTTTCTGATAAGGAATCTGAGGCCCACATCCTTTTCAACCTTTGTCCTTATCTCTTCCTGTCATAATTAGCCAATCTGAGAGGTGTGTAGTGGTATATAACAGTTGTCTTAATTTACATTTCTCTCATCAATAGTGATTTAGAACACATTTTTATATGATTAGAAATGGTTTCAATTTCTTCATCTGAAAATTGTCTGTTCAAATCCTTTGACCATTTATCAGTTGGAGAGTGGCTTGAATTCTTATAAATTTGAATGAATTCTTTATATATTTTAGAAATGAGGCCTTTATCAGAGCCTGTGAATGTAACTTTTCCCCTACTTGATTGCTTCCCTACTAATCTTGTTTGCATTGGTTTTGTTTATATAAAAAGTTTTCACTTAATATAATCAAAATTATCTATTTGATATTCAATAATGAATTCCAGATCTTCTTTGGTGACAAATTTCTTTCTTCTTCACAGATCTGAGAGGTAAACTATTTGTTCTTCTAATTTGCTTATGATATTATAAGCCATGATACTATAGTCATTGACTATTTTGTCCTGTGAATCTATTCCACTGATCAACTACTCTATTTCTTAGCCAGTAACACATGTTTTGATGACTGCTGTTTTAAATATAGTTTTAGGTCTGGTACAGCTAGGACACCTTAATTTGCATTTTTTTCCATTAATTCCTTTGAGATTCTTGAACTTCTGTTGTTCCAGATGAACTTTGTTATTATTTTTCCAGATATGTAAAATAATTGCTTGGGAGTTTGATTGGTATGGCACTGAATAAGTAAGTTACTTTAGGTAGTATTTTAATTTTTATTATATTTACTTGGCCTACCCATGAGCACTTGATATTTTTCCAATTGATTAGATCTGACTTAGTGTGGAAAGTGTTTGTTGTTGTTGTTGTTGTTGTTGTTGGTTGTTTTTTATTTATTTTGACAGCTTATTTTATTATTAGATGTATTTTTTTTCATAAAACCAACTCTTACTTTTGTTTATTAACTCACTTTTATTGATTTCCATTTTTATTTTCAGAATTTCAAATTTGGTATTTAATTGAGGTATTTTAATTTGTTCTTTTTCTAGCTTTTTTAGTTGCAAGCCCAATTGATTGACCTTCTCTTTCTCTATTTTATATCTAGAGATATAAAACTTTCCTAAGAAATGCCTTGGCTGCATCCCATAAATTCACATATGTTGTCTCATTATTGTCATTCTCTTGGATGAAATTATCGATTGTGTCTATGATTTCTTATTTCACCCATTCATTTTTTAGGATTAGATTATTTGGTTTCCAATTAATTTTTTATCTATTTTTCCTGGCTTTTTATTTCATATAATTTTTATTGCATCATGATCTGAAAAAAATGCATTTACTATTTGGGCCTTTCTACATTTGATTTTGAGGTTTTTATATGCTAATACATGATCATTTTTTTTTAATACATTCCACATACTGCCAAGAAAAAATGTATATTCCTATTATTGTTCTATAAGAAACAACCAGCAGGATGATATCAGAAATGCCTGGAGAGACTTATATGAACTAATGCTTTTTGAAATGAGCAGAATCAGGATATCATTCTACATGACAACAAGAAGATTATATGATGATCAATTCTGATGGACAAGGCTCTTTTCAACAATGTGATGATTGAGACCATTTTCAGTGATTTTATGATGAAGAGAGACATCTATATCCAGAGAGAATTTTGGGAACTGAATGTGAATCACAACATAGCATTTTCACTCTTTTTGTTGTTGACTTGCATTTTGTTTTTGTTTTTGTTTTTTTCCCTCATTTTTTTTTCCTTTCTGATCTGATTTTTCTTATGCAACAGGATAATTGCATAAATATGTACACATATACTGGAATTAATATATATTTTAATATATTTAACATATATTGTATTACTTGCCATCTAGGGTGGGGCAAAGCAGGGGGAAATTTGGAGCAGAAGGTTTTGCAAGAGTCAATGTCAAAAATTTGCCCATTCATGTTTTGAAAATAAAAATCTTTAATAAAAAAAGAAAACAAGTATATTCCTTTTTGTCTCCATTCAATTTTCTCCAAACATCTATCATAACTAACTTCTAGAATTTTATTTACCTCCTAACTTCTTTCTTATTTATTTTGTAGTTTGATTTATGTAGTTCTGAGAGAACAAGGTTGAAATCCCCCACTAGCATAGTTTTGCTGCCCATTTCTTCTTGCAGCTCTCTTAACTTTTCCTCCAGGAATTTGGATGCTATACCACTTGGTGTATATATGTTTAGAATTTATATTATTTCATTATCCATGGTGCATTGTAGTAGGATGTAGTTTCCTTTCTTATCTATTTTAATTAGATCTATTTTTTGCTTTTGCTTGATCTGAGATCAGGATTGCTACCCCTGCTTTTTATTTTTTTTTTTTACTTCAGCTGAAGCCTAATAGATTCTCCTCCAGCTTTTTACATTTACTCTGTATGTATCACTCTGTTTTAAATGTGTTTCATGTAAACAACAAATGGTAGGATTCTGGCTTTTAATCCAGTCTGCTTTCTGCTTCCCTTTTATGGGAGAGTTCATCTCATTCACATTCACAGTTAAAATTACTAACTCTGTATTTCCTGCTATCTTGTTTTCCTCCAGTTATGCTTTTCTCTTGCCTTTCCCCCTTTCTCTCCTCCCCAGTATTTTGCTTTTGACCACCCCCTCCCTCAAACATTCTTCCCCCTTTACAGCCCACCCCTTCTTATCCCGTTCCTCCTCTACTTATGTTCTCTCTTCTATTAGCCTCTCCCTTTCCTTTCTCCTTTCCCTTCCAACTTCCCTATAGGGGGAGACAAGCTTCTCTGTGAACCCAAATCTGTGTGATAGTCTCTTTTTGAGCCAAATCTGATGAGAGTGAGATTCACCCTTAAGTATACCCATAACAAAGATACTTATCTCAAGAGTTAAACATATCATTTTCCCACATAGAGATATAAGCTTTTTAATTTTTAAAAGAAAGTTATATATTTTTTCTTTTCTCCATACCTTTTTATGCCTCTCTTCAGTTCTGCATTTGAAAATCAAATTTTTTATTCAGCTCTGGTCTTTTCATTAGAAATAAATGAAATTCACCTGTTTCATTTAATGTCCATCTTTTTTCCCTGGGAGATAATGATAAAATTTGCTGGATAGTTGATTCTAGGCTGCAATACAAATTCCTTTGCCCTTTGGAATATAATATTCCATGCCCTCTGAGCCTTTAAATTGGAAGCTGCTAGGTCCTGGATAATCCTGAATGTGGCTTCTTGATGTTTGAATTGTTTCCTTTTGGCTACTTAAAAGATTTTCTCCTTAATCTGAAATTTAGCTATGATGTTCCTTGGAGTTTTTATTTTGTGGTCTCTTTTAGGAGGTGAATAGTGAATGCTTTTAATGGCTATTTTATCCTCTGGTTCTAGGACATACAGGCAGTTTTACTTCATGATTTCCTGAAAGATGTTGTCTAGGTTTTTTTTTTTTTTTCTTTTAATCATGGTTTTCAAAAAGTTTAATAATTCTCAGATTGTCTTTCCTAGATCTAATTTCCAGGTCAGTTGTTTTTTCCAATAATGTATTTTATATTTTCTTCTATTTTTTCTTTTTTTTTTTTTTGGGGGGGGGGTGTTTGACTGATTCTTGAAGTCTCATTGAATCATTCACTTCCATTTGTTCAATTGTAATTTTTAGTGAATTATTTTATTCATTTAACTTTTTAAATATCCTTTTGCATTTATCTGGCTTTTGTATTTGGCCAATTTAATTTTTAAATGTGGTGTTTTGTTCATTGATTTTTTTTTTCAATTTCACAAATTCTGTGTTTCAGTGGATTGGTTTCTTTTTCATATCTATTTTGTAATGAATTATAGGCTTTTTCCATTTCATCAAATCTGTTTTTTAAGGAGTTTTCTTTAGATTACTTGTTTTTCCTTTTCCAAAATCTCTTACCAATTTCTCATTGACTTTCCCTATTTTTTTTTCTAACTCTCTTTTAAGATCCTTTTTGAATTTTTCCAAGACAGCCTTGTGAAATGGGGATCAACTCATATCACCCTTTGGGGCTTCATCTGGAATTTGCTTTAGGAATCTCAGGGTTTGTGGTCTGTTCTCTTTCTTTATAAAAGCTATCTATAGTCAGAGTTCTTTTTAGTTTTTTGCTTGTTTTTTTTTTTTTTTTTTTTTTTTTAACTTTAAAGTCTACTCTTAAGCCAAAGGGGCAACAGCAGCTTTAGGTTGCTCTGGGTCCAGTGCTGCTAACTGACTTCCAGTGCTGGGTAGGTGTGGCTAGGTCCCATGTTTTTTTCTGGGGTTCAGAGCCTCAATATTTGCCTTTTGTATTTGCTTGGGTGTCTTACATCTAATCTGCTGATCCACTGGCTTGTATCCTGAACAAAGTAGCCTAAGAGCCTTGCAGTAGATTCCCAGGTGAATAGTTGCCACAATGCCATGGCTCCCTATCCCATGATGCTTGCACTGCATCTACACTCAACAGCCTCTCTCCCTGTCAGATTGAAATAAATCTTTTCTGAAGTTCTTCCAAAGTATCTTCTTTTGGAAATTTGTGGCACTCCAAATATTTGTGAGTTCTGTGACTCCAAAACCAGTAGTTCAGAGGCTTTATCTGGTGTTGATCTGAGGGATGCTAGGAGTAGCTCACATAAAGATGTGTCTACTCTCTGACATCTTGGCTCTGCTGCTCAGGAATATAGATCTTAAGGTACCTGAAACCATCTAGTTTCATCCTTTCACTTTGCTGATAAATTAACTGAGGTCCTGGTAGTTAATGATTTTTCTTTCCTAAAGACCATGGATTATTGCCCTCTAATAACCATTTGTTTTATTTCCTTCACAACAGGACTTCGTAACCTTTATTATATATGTGTCATGGATCCTTATGACAGGCTGATAAAACCTATGGCCATTCTCTTAGGATATAATTTTGAACTAATTAAAAGAAATAATGATGTCCTAGGTACCTAGGTGGGTGTTTGCAAAGAAAGGCTAAATCGTTGTTAACAATTTGGAAGCTTAGCAACTCTTTGAGGCAAACAGAAAGGAGTAGTGATAGGATCAACTCAGCCTTAAGCAGGCCTTTTGCTCTTAAGTAGATCTTTTGTTTCTTTCATTGATAAAATCATCATAATCCCATCATTTACTGTAGCCAATAAAAAGAGTCATGTTGTGATGTCAAACTCCTGAGGTTATATTTTCCCTATAAAAGGGGTTAAGTATATTTTACCAATTTGCTAACTCCTTTTAGGATTAGCCTGCCATAATCTGCCATATGGCTTCTTTCTAGTTATAGCTAATTTCCTTTTGAAGTAAATGAGCAAAGGTCTCTTGGAATTTAGCCCACTCTTGTAAGTGTAATAACATTTTTGTCCCTTGATTTCCAGTCTGTATTTACAAATTCTTTTGAGACACCTTGCAAAACCTACCCATAACCCCAATATGCGGGGGTGGGGGGGAAGAGGATATAACCCTATGCCTAATCATATTGGTGGGTAATTTCATCATTTTGGTGATCTGATATGGGAAGCGTCTGACTGCATCCTGTAACTTCAAAAGTAATACTAAGTTTTAGTTAAAGGTTAATAAAATAAACCTACAATTTCTCCCTCCCCCACATACATCCAACATCATGGATCCCCTGAAATCTGTCCAGGAACCCCTGGAAAGTGCTTAAAAATAGCATATAATCACAAGAAGATTATTAGTAATAAAAAATGGCATTTATTTTTTGGGGAAAGCTTGAGATTATAAAAAACAAAGAAGAAACTCCAACCTTGTACTCCTCCAAAGCCTATTCAACTTGCCATCTTATTTGGTCTGGGACCCAATAAATTGTCCAGGATTATTGTATGCCTCAGTAATTTTTTTTCTATTTTTCATTAATACTTTGAAATCTACTAACACATAATGCATTTATACTATTAAAGCATCTGACATCTTCCTTCCAACACTTGAAACATCTACTTTATTTTGCCAAGAAAAATCAGTCTCTAATATTTCTGACACTAATTCATAATCTCCTTCATTACAAAATCACAAAAAGTGAAACATTTATTTCTAAATTTACATATGCCTTCTCAAGTTTCAAAACATGTGGACATTTTAATAGGAACATGCTGCACTTTGCAAAAGCGTAACATTCCCCTGGGTTTCAGGACAGTTCAGAAGGAAAACAGATGCACTCATTCCAGTTCTCCAGCAGGACAATCAAGCAGACATCTTATCAAGTAAGAAAGGCTTACTTGCAAAGTAATGGGATGTGGAGTGTTACTTAGTAATTCCCAAGAATCCCTTCATGACTCATGTTTGTGGCTGGCCTTAATCACAGTCACTTTGATATTTAAAGTGGAATTATATCCTTAGGCATTGTCCCCACCTACCAAAACAGACAAGCTGTCTAAATGAATCTTTTTCTGATGATAAGAGAAACATAAGAGACTTTTGTACTACCTGAGGCCTGGCTCTCACACATATTCCTATACCTTATTCTGTGAGTCTTCTGATGTCTGAACCTCATGAAATTTCATTCCAAAAAATCTGTTATAGGGAGGAAGCCAGAAAATTTCTAATCTCTTCTACTGTTTCACTTGGGATAATATGCATATCTGATAGAGGAACTTTGATGCTTATCAAGCATAGGGCCTTGTCAGAAATTGAGGAAAACAGAGGTTAAATGACTTGCTCAGAGCACAATTGAAATTTCAACTCTGGTTTTCTTTACTTCAGGCTTGGTTCTCTATCTGCCCTGCCACTTATTGATCTTGGGAAATAGACTTTTTAAAAGGATGGCTGATTTTTTTCAGTGCTTCATAGTTTAATTTCAGATAAAGAAATTATTTCAAGACCAAAAAATGCTAGTCAAGGGTATGATCAGGTATAGTCTTACAGTCTTTACTTTTATTTCAACTTTCATCCTTCTTTTAAAAAAAATATTTTAAAGTGATAAGCATCATCAGAGCCAGGCTTTCTGTGAGAGATGATTTTTTTTTGCTTTAATTCACAAAAACTAAGTAGTCTGAGAATGGTAAAAAGGAAATATAAGCAAGGCAGGTATAAGGTTTATATACAAGGTATATAAGGTATATAAGGTTTCAAAGATGAAACATGTTCCTATTTAAATATCTATTTCTCCTTCAATATATGAAACTGATCATTTTAAGTTGTTGACCTAATGAAGACAGATATATATATATATATATATATATATATATATATATATATGTATATATATATATATATATATATATATATATATATATATATATATACGTGTGTGTGTGTGTGTATTTCAGATATTAAACAAATATATTTAATGAGGATATTCTATACTTTAATGAATCTCCTATATATCTTATCTTCATATGATTTGGGAAATTCTCCATGAAGGATCCACTCAGCATACTAAGTGCTTTCCTCCAGCCATCTAACTTTACATGATACAAGTAGACCACAAGGACTATCCATTATATATCCTTTACTATCACTACATTACTATCACACCTCCTTTTCACATGACAATTGCCTTATGATGACATCATTTGAGCTATTTCTCCTCTCTAATTGTTATCATGTCAATGTATTCCATTCACATGTTCCCCTCCCTCCCTGCCCAACATATCTTATAACCTTCACAATTTAATTCTTCATTTATGTGGATTTTCTTGTGTGGAGAGCTCTAAATTTTATGGTGTAAAGTCCAAGCTAGCTCCCTGGAGGCCTCAGGAACAGCTGGAGTCAGGATAAATAAAAGTCCTTAGTCTTTAGGGGGAAAAGTGAAGGAGATGGACAAAACTGCCAGGAGTTTTGCCAGGAATCCCTCCTTGATTCTAGAGTCCAGAATGTCCACACTTTTCTCCTCCTCATCCTGTGGCGAAGTGCAGTTCTCTCCTCTTTCTCATACCACCCCCTAATCCTTACCTACAATTATCTTAACCCCAAACACTGAGCCAGCATTAACTGTGAGAAGGGCAATTCTAAACATAATGTTAATAGTCATTGTCCAATAGGTAATTAGGTTTAAGTGCTCTGTTGACTGATTCAAGTACATCTAGCCAAAGTTCCAGACTTTTACATTGTGGATTTCAAATAGCTTGAAACTTTTGAAATTTTTATCAATGGTTGCTTTAATGGACAGATTTTTCTTTAAAAGATTTTGTTAAGAATGAGAAGTTAAGACTTCTGGGAATCAAGTTATGGAGTAAGCAGTAAATCACTGTAACTTTCCCTTATTCACTTCTAAACAACCATAAAATAACATCCCCAAAGAAATCTAGGAGTAGCAGAAACAGCAAAATGTTGAGGTGGAGTAATCCTTGAGCCTAAGAAATTGGGACGATCACAGGAAAGATCTGTCTCATTTGGGTAAAAGGATAATATAGTTTAGTACAGGAAAGATCCCAGCAAATCAGGAGTACTTCCTCCTCAACAAACCAGCAGTAGATGCTGAACTGCATTGTGGTGGAGCAGGCAAAGACCAAGATTATTACCTTCCTGTGCTTCAATATAGCCAAGGGGAAGAACTCAGTGGAAAACTAAAAGCAAACAAACAAACAAACAAACAAACAAAAAACAACCTTAAAAATCATTTAAGTTATGTAAGAGAAAAACTGGAAAAAGAGAAGAGTGGAGTGAGAAAATTATGGGGGGAAAAAGAGTCAACAGCTTGGTACAAACAATTCCTGCCAAAAGGAAAATAAGAGGCGAAAATCAACTAAAAAAAAAAAAAAAAACTTCTTAAAGAGTATAATTAGTAAGATGGAAAAGGAAGTACAAACTGAGGAAAACAATTTTTAAAAGTTAGAATTGGACAAGTAGAAGCTAATGATTCCATAAGATATCAAGAATCGATTAAACAAATTCAAAAGAATGAAAAAAAAAATAGGAGAAATTATGAAATATCTCATTGGAAAAAAGAAAACTAACTTGGAAAATAGATCCAGAAAAGACAGTGTCAGAATTATTGGCCTACCTAAAAGCCATAATCTAAAGGAGTACCTGAACAGCAATTTTCAAGAGATTATCAAAGAAGACTGCCTTGATGTCCTGTAACCAGAGGGCAAAATAGATGGTAAAAATATCTATCAATACTCAAATAAAAATCTCAAGTTATGTCATAACCAAATTTCTGAATTATTAGGTCAAGGGAAAAACACTGCAAGTGGCTAGAAAGAAACAATTCATATATTGGGAAGTCACAATCTGCATCATACCAGACTCTAACATTAAAGGATCAGAGATTATAGAGGGTAAAGAACTGAGGATTTCACCCAAGAATCCCTTGTCAGGCAAAATTAAGCATAATACATCAAGGAGAAAAATCATCATTAAATGAAATAGAAGAATTTCAAGATTTCATAAGAAGGTCATAACTGAGCAGAAATCTTTGATTTCTGATATCAACACCCAAGAGAAGCCTAAAAAGGGAAAGGAAAATATAAGGGATTCAGTGGGGTCTAACTATTAACATCCTTACATGGGAAAATAATACTGGAAATTCTTTTAAAATGTATTACTAATAGTTTAGCTAGAAGAGTGCACATAGGCAGAGTGCATTGGTATAAGGCAAATTTGAGTGAGTGATATTAAAAATAAGAGTTGAAAAAGAAAAGTACACTGGATGCGGAAGGAAGGGAAAGAAAGAATGAATAAATTATTTCACATGAAGAAGCATGAAAAACTTTTTATGGTGGAGGGAAAGATGGAAGGTTAGGCAAAGGGCATCACTTGAAACTTAATCTCAGCAATACTGGCTCAATGACAAAAATATACACAATCAGTTGAAAATAAAAATCTATCTTACCAAGTTAGAAGTTAGAAAGTTAGAAAGATTAGAAGGGAAACAATAAACTGGGAAAACATTTTTACAATCAAAGGTTCTGATAAAGGCCTCATGTCCAAAATATATAGAGAATTGACTCTAATCTATAAGAAATCAAACCATTCTCCAACTGATAAATGGTCAAAGGATATGAACAGACAATTCTCAGACGAAGAAATTGAAACTATTTATAGACATATGAAAATATGCTCCAAATCATTATTAATCAGAGAAATGCAAATTAAGACAACTCTGAGATACCACTAAACACCTGTCAGATTGGCTAGAATGACAGGGAAAGATAATGGGGAATGTTGGAGGGGATGTGGGAAAACAGGGACACTAATACATTGTTGGTGGAATTGTGAACACATCCAGCCATTCTGGAGAGCAATTTGGAACTATGATCAAAAAGTTATCAAACTGTGCATACCCTTTGATCCAGCAGTGTTTCTACTGGGCTTATACCCAAAAGAGATACTAAAGAAAGGAAAGGGACCTGTATGTGCCAAAATGTTTGTGGCAGCCCTGTTTGTAGTGGCTAGAAGCTGGAAAATGAAAGGATATCCATCAATTGGAGAATGGTTGAGTAAATTGTAGTATATGAATGTTATGGAATATTATTGTTCTGTAAGGAATGACCAGCAGGATGAATACAGAGAGGACTGGTGAGACTTACATGAACTGATGCTGAGTGAAATGAACAGAACCAGGAGATCATTATATACCTCAACAGCGATACTGTTTGAGGATGTATTCTGATGAAAGTGGATTTCTTTGATAAAGAGAGCCTTAATTGATCAAAGATGGACAGAAGCAGCTACACCCAGAGAAAGAACACTGGGGAATGAATATAAACTGCTTGCATTTTTGTTTTTCTTCCCGGGTTATTTATACCTTCTGAATTCAATTCTCTCTGTGCAACAAGAAAACTGTTCGGTTCTGCACACATATATTGTATCTAGGATATACTGCAACCCATTCAACATATAAAGGACTGCTTGCCATCTGGGGGAAGGGGTGCAGGGAGGGAGGGGAAAAATCAGAACAGAAGTGAATGCAAGGAATAATGCTGTAAAAAATTACCCTGGCATGTGTTCTATCAATAAAAAGTTATTAAAAAAAAAAAAAGAAGTTAGAAAGTTAGAAAGGGAGGGACATTAAATAAAGGGGAGAGGGGAAGTGACAGAAGAGAGAGTAAAATGGGAAAAGTGGTAGATAGAAACAAAACAAAGTTAGGAGGGAAAGGAGGAAAGAGAGGATAAATAAGAGAAAGAATGGAATGAAGAGAAATCCCCAGGTAGTGTGTACAACTGTGAATGTGAATCAGATGAACTCTCCCATGAAATGAAGATAGATAGCCGAGTGGATTAAAAATCAGAATCCTACAATATGTTGTTTACAAGAAACTCACTTTAAGCAGAAATGCACACAAAGAGTTTTGGCAAGGGCCTAGAACAGAATATATTATGACTTCAGCTGAAGATGGGAAAAAAAAATGGGCATCAATCCTGATCTTAGACAAAACAAAAGGAAAATAAATAAATAAATAACAGAGATAAGAAATTACCTCTTGCTAAAATGTACCATTCACAATGAAGTAATGTCACTATTAAACATAGTGCCAACCAACAAAGAATAAGAAAAGACAATTTTCAGATATTGACAGATTAATTCAGAAATTAAATCCATGGTAATATGAAAAAAAATGCTCATAATCACTAGTATTAGAGAAATGCAAATTAAGACAACTCTGAGGTACCACTCCATATCTCTCAGATTGGCTAATAGGACATGAAAACAAAATGATAAATGTTGGAGAGGTTGTGAGAAAATTGGGATACTAATGCATTGTTGGTAGAGTTGTGAATAGATCCAACAATTCTGGAGAGCAATCTGGAACTATGCCCAAAAGGACTATAAAACTGTGCATATCCAGTAGTGCCATTATTGCATCTGTATCCCAAGTAAATCATAATGGAAGAGAAAGAACCCACATGTGCAAAAATATTTGCATCAGCTTTGTTTGTGGTAACAAAAAATTAGAAAATGAGTAGCTGCCTATTAATTGGGGAATGGCTGACTAAGTTGTAGTATATGATGGTAATGGAATATTATTGTTCTATTAAAAAAAAAAACTGATGAAAAAGCTGATTTTAGAAAGGCCTGAAAAGATTTACATGAACTGATGCTGAGCAGAATAAGCAGAAGCAGGAATACATGGTACCCAATAACAGCAAGAATGTACAATAATCAACTGTGAAAGACTTGGTTCTTCTCAGGGGTTCAGTCATCCAAAGCAATCTAAGTAAACTTTGAACAGAAAATCTCATGTGAATCTAGAAAAATAACTCTGGAGATTGAATGTAAATCAACATGTACTATGTTCACTTCTTTTTTCTGTATTTTTTTCTCCCATGATTTTCCTTTTTGTTCTACATTTTTCTCTCCCAACATAATTCATAAAGCAATGTGCATTAAAAGAAATTAATTAAAATATTTTAAAAAGAGAAAAAAGGACCAATGTACAAAAATGTATGAAGCAGCTCTTTTTGTATCAGAAGTTATTGGATGATCCTAAGGTGGGAATAGCTGAAAAAGTTATTGCATATGAATGTAATGGAATTATTGTTCTATAAGAAATGATGAGTAGGGCTGATTTCAGAAAATCCTGGAAATGTTGACATGAATTGATGATGAGTCAAGCAAGCAGAACCATGAGAGTATTGTACATAATAACAACAAGATTATATGATGATCAGCTGTGATGGACTTGGCTATTCTCTGCAATGTGGTGACTGAAGACAATTCCAATAGACTGGGATGAAAAAATGTCATTCATATCATGACAGAATATCAGCGAAAGATTGAGTGTGAATTGAAGAATAGTATTTTTATCTTTTTTTTTAGTTTGTTTTTTCTTTCTTCTGCCTCTCTTTTTTCTCATTTTTCTTGCACAATATGACAAATATGGAAATATATTTAAAATGATTGAACATGTTTCATCTATATTAGATTGATTGCTGTCTTTTTTTAAAAAAATGTAGATTATTTTTTATTAAAGTTTCTTATTTTCAAAACATATGCATGGGTAATTTTTCAACATTGGCCCTTGCAAAACCTTGCGTTTCAAAGTTTTCCCTTCTTTCCCTTAAATGGCAAATAATCCGATATATGTTAAACATGGTAAAAATAATGTTAAATCCAATATATATATACATATTTATACAATTATATTTCTGCACAAGAAAAATCAAATCAAAAAGGGAAAAAAAAAGAGAAAGAAAACAAAATGCAAGCAAACAATAGCAAAAAGAGTGAAAAGTGCTATATAGTGGTCCACACAGTTCCCACAGTCCTTTCTTTGTGTATAGATGGCTATTTCCTTCACAAGATCTTTGGAAGTAGCTTTCATTGTTGGAAAGAGTCACATCCATCAGAACTGATCATTGTAAAATCTTCTTGTTACTGTGTATAATGATCTCCTAGTTCTGCTCATCTTAGCATCAGGTCATATAAGTCTCTCCAGGTCTCTCTAAAATTTTCCTGATCATTTCTTATAGAACAATAATATTTCATAACATTTATATAGCATAGGTTACTCAGCCATTCTCCAACTGATGGGCATCTACTCGATTTCCAGTTTCTTGCCACTATAAAAAGGGATACCAGAAACATTTTTGCACCTGTGGGTCCCTTTCCCTCCTTTAAGATCTCTTTGGGACATAGAGCTAATAGAAACACTGCTGGATCAAAGGGTATGCACAGCTTGATAACTTTTTGAACATAGTTCCAAATTGTTCTTCAGAATGGCTGGATCCATTCACAACAATGTATTAGTGTCACAGTTTTCCCACATCCCTTCCAAAAAATTAACTTTTTCTGTCATCATAGCCAATCTGAGAGGTATATAGTGCTCAGAGTAGTTTTAATGTGTACTTCTCTGATCAACAGTGATTTAGAGCACCTTTTCATATGACTAGAGATGGTTTTAATTTCATTTGAAAACTGTATACTCATATCCTTTGACCATTTATCAATTAGATAATGTCTTGAATGTTTTATAAATTTCAGTCAATTATCTATATATTTTAGAAATGAGGCTTTTATCAGAACCATTAAATGTAAAACTGTTTTTCCCAATTTATTGTTTCCCTTCTAAACTCATCTGCATTAGTTTTGTTGGTACAAAAATTTTTCAACTTAATATAATCAAAATTATCTATTTGGTGTTCAATAATAAGTTCCAGTTCTTCTTTGGTTGAAGATTTCTTCTTTCTCCACAGATCTGAGGGGTAAACTATCCTTTGTTGTTCTAATTTGCTTATAATATCATTCTTTATGTTTATATCATGGACCATTTAGACCTTACCTTGGTATATGGTGTTAGATGTGAGTCAATGCCTACTTTCTGCCATACCAGTTTCTAATTTTCCCGGCAGTTTTTGTCAAATAGTGAATTCTTGTCCCAAAAGCTGGTGTCTTTTGGTTTGTCAAACATTAGATTGCTATAATTATTGATTATTTTGTCCTGTGAACCTAACCTATTTCACTAATCTATTAGTCTATTTCTTAGCCAGTACCAAGTGGTTTTAATGACCACTGCTTTATAATATATTTTTAGATCTGGCAAAGTTAGGCCATCTTCATTGATATTTTTTTCATTAATTTCATTGAAATTCTTGACCTTTTGTTCTTCTGTATGAACTTTGTTATTTTTTGTAGACCTATAAAAATTTTCTTGGGAGTTTGATTGATATGGCACTAAATAAGTAGATTGATTTAAGTAGTATTGTCATTTTTTATTATTTGCTCAATCTACCCCTGAGTACTTGATATTTTCCCAATTGTTTAGATCCAACTTTGTGTAGAAATTATTTTGTAGTTATGTTCATATAGTTCCTGACTTTCCCTTGGCAGGTAAACTTCTAAATATTTCATATCATCAACAGTTATTTTAAATGGAATTTACCTTTGTAGCTCTTGCTGCTGGACTCTGTTGGTAACATATAAAAATGCTGATGATTTATGTGGATTTATTTTGTATCCTGCAATTTTACTAAACTTGTGGATTGTTTCTAGTAGATTTTTAGTTGATTCTTTAGGTTTCCCTAAATTATATCAACATATCATCTGCAAAGAATGATAATTTGGTATCCTATTACCTACTCTAATTTCTTTAATCTCTTTTTCTTCTCTTATTGCCAAAGCTAACATTTATAATACAATGTTGAATAATTATAGTGATAGGGGGCAACCTTGTTTCACCCCTGATCTTATTGGGAATGCTTCTAGTTTGTCCCCATTACATATCATGTATTACATATACTTGCTGATGGTTTTAAATAGACACTACTAATTATTTTGTTCTTCCATATAAACTTTGTTATTATTTTTCCTAGATCTACAAAATAATTTCTTGGGAGTTTGATTGGTATGGTATTAAATAAGTAGATTAAATAGTATTATCATTTTTATTATATTTGCTCAACTGCTTGCTGTTTTAAGAAGCAGAGAGCTAAGGAAAGGAAGAAGAAAATTTTTGAACACAAAATCTTCCAAAAATGAATGTTTAAAACTGTCTTCATAGGATTTTGAAAAAAAAATACTACTGATACTGAAAATTCCACTTAAGTGAGTGTTGTTATTCATCTGGAAGAACAAAAGGTCAAGACTTTTAAGGGAACTAATGAAAATATCTTAGGAATTGATAGACTTTATAATTTTTCTTTAATTCACATGGCAAACTGACTTCATAGACACCTGGTTCAGAAATGACTCTAACATTTCTAAGTAGCAATTTATATTCTGTCAGAGTAAAATCAAATTGATTTTTTTGTGATATTATTTGGTCTTCACTACATCAAGTAATTTCTGACTTGAAGAAAAAAGTTGTGCAAATTTTATGATTTTTGCCTCTCATTTTTTAATCCTGAACCATTTTTCCAATATGTTTTCACTTTCCTTCTTCAGGCCTATTTTTTAATTCAAATAGCCAGGCATGAAAGTATACATTAGTTCATGTTGGAAGATCTTATTAAGTTTTTTTTTTTAAATTTTATTATTATACCTATTTTTGACAGAACATATGCCTGGGTAATTTTTCAATATTGTCCTTTGCACTCACTTCTGTTCCAATTTTTCCTCTCCCTTAGATAGCAGGCAGTCTCATACATGTTAAATATGTTAAATACAATATATGTGTACCGATCTGTACAGTTCTCTTGTTACATAAGAAAAAATGGATTCAGAAGGTAAAAATAACCTGGGAAGAAAAGCAAAAATTCAAGTAGTCCACATTCATTTCCCAGTGTTATTTCTCTGGGTGTAGCTGATTCTGTCCATCATTGATCAATTGGAACTGAATTGGATCTTCTCATTGTTGATATCCACTTCTGTCAGTATATATTATCATATAGTATTGTTGTTGAAGTGTATAATGATCTCCTGGTTCTGCTCATTTCACTTAACATCAGTTCATGTAAGTCTCTCCAAGCCTTTCTGTATTTATCTTTCTGGTCATTTCTTGTAGAGGACTGCAAAAAGTATGCTTGAATCAGACAATGGAGCACTTAAGGCTAATTACCTACTTGATGTGAGATAATGATTCTATTAGCATATATTTGAATAATGGCTCTTCTCACCATTGGTGCTTGATGTTTGGTGTTAAGATTATCTTAGGCAACGATTGGGGGTGGAAGGGGAGAAAAGAGGCCAGAGACACTTGTTGGTAGGAAGAGGAGGAGAGAGGTTGGTGACTCTGGACTCCAGAATTCAGGATTTTGCTTGCTTGCCTCCTTCACTTCTCCCCCTAAGACCAAGGACTTTAATTTATTCCTAACTCTGACTGACCTCAAAACCCTCCAGGGAGCTAGCCCATACTGTAGAATTTCTTACAGAACAATAATATTCCATAACATTCATATATCACAATTTACCCAACCATTCTCCAATTTATGGGCATCCATTCAATTTCCAGTTTCTAGCCACTGCAAAAATGGCTGCCACAAATGTTTTTGCTCATACAGGTCCCTTTCCCTTCTTTAATATCTCTTTGAGATATAAGCCCTGTAGTAACACTGCTGAATTAAAGGGTATACACAGTTTGATAACTTTTTGAATATAGTTCCAAATTGTTCTCCACAATGGTTGGATCCATTCACAACTCCACCAACAATGCATCAGTGTTCCAGTTTTCTTGCATCCCCTCCAATATGTGTCATAACATTTTTGAGTCATCTTAGCCAGTCTGACAGGTGCATAGTGATATCTCAGAGTTGTCTTAAATTCAATTTTTCTGATCAATAGTGATTTGGACATTCATAGTTTCAATTTCATCATCTTAAAATTATCTCTTCATATCCTTTGACCATTTATTGATTGGAGAATGGCTTGATTTCTTATAAATTAGAGTCAATTATCTCTATATTTTTGGAAATGAAGCTTTTATCAGAGCCTTCAACTGTAAAAAATATTTTCCCAGTTTATTGCTTCCCTTCTAATCTTGTTTGCATTAAGTTTCTTTTTTTTCTTTGCTCCTCTAATTAGTTTCTTTTCTTTTCTTTTCTTTTTGCATTAAGTTTCTAAAAAAGCTTTTTTAATTGATAGAATCAAAATTTTCTATTTTGTAATCAATAATGATCTCTCATTCTTCTTTGGTCACAAATTCCTTCCTCCTCCACAAATCTGAGAGGTAAACTATCCTATGTTCTTTTAATTTATTTGTAATATCATTCTTTATGCCTAGATCATAAACACATTTTGATCTTATGTTGGTGTATGGGGTTAAGTATGGGTCCATGCCTAGTTTCTGCCATACTAATTTTCAGTTTTCCCAGCAGTTTTTGTCAAAGAGTGAATTCTTATCCCCAAAGTTGGGAGCTTTGGGTTTGTCAAACACTAGATTGCTATGTTATTGACTATTTTGTCCTGTGTAGCTAACCTATTCCACTGATCAACTAGTCTATTTTTTAGCCAATACCAAATGGTTTTGGTGACTGCTGCTTTTATATAATACTTTTAGATCAGATACAGTGAGGCAGCCTGCATTTGATTTTTTTTTTCATTAGTTCCTTTGTAATTATTGACTTTTTGTTCTTTCATATGAATTTTGTTGTTATTTTTTCTAGGTCATTAAAATAGTTTCTTGGAAGTCTGATTGGTATAGCAGTAAATAAATTGATTAGTTTAGGTAGTATTGTTGACTTATATTTGCTTGGTCTATCCAAGAGCACTTATTTTTTTCCCCAATTGTTTAAATCTGACTTTATTTGTGTGGAAAGTGTTTTGTAGTTTTGCTCATATAGTTCCTGACTTTCCTTTGGCATATAGATTCCCAAATATTTTATGCTAATGACAATTATTTTAAATGTAATTTCTCTTTTTATCTCTTGCTGTTGAATTTTGTTCGTAATGTATAAAAATGCTGAGGATTTATGTGGATTTGTTTTGTATCCTGCAACTGTGATAAAGTTGTTTATTATTTCTAATAGCTTTTTAGTAGAATCTCTGAGGTTCTTTAAGTATATCATCATATCATCTGCAAAAAGTGATAATTTGGTTTCCTTATTACCTACTCTAATTCCTTTAATCTCTTTCTCAACTCTTATTGCCAAAGCTAGTGTTTCTAATACAATATTGAATAATAATGGTGATAGTGGGCAACCTTGTTTCACTTCTGATATTATTGGGAGTGGTTCCAGTTTATCCCCATTACATATGATGCTTACTGATGTTTTAAATAGAAGTTCCTGACTATTTTAAGGAAAAGTCCATTTATTCCTATACTTTCAAGTGTTTTTTAATAGGAATGAATGTTGGATTTTATCAAATGCTTTCTCTGCATCTACTGAAATTATCATATTATTTTTGTTAATTTTGTTATTTATATACTTATTGGTGTTAATCATTCTTTGAATGTTTGGTAGAATTGACATGTAAATCCATCTAGTCCTGGGGAATTTTTTTTTAGAGAGTTGATTAATAGCTTGTTCCATTTGTTTTTCTAAAATGAGACTGTTTAATCAATTTATTTCTTCCTCTGTTAATCTGGGCAAGCTATATTTTTGAAGATATTCTTCCATTTCATTTAAGTTATCGTATTTATTGGCATAAAGTTAGGCAAAGTAACTCCTAATTATTTCTCTAATTTCCTCTTCATTAGTGGCAAGTTCTCCCTTTTCATTTTTAAGACTAACAATCTGATTTTCTGCTTTCCTTTTTCTAATCAAATAATTTACCAAAGGCTTATCTATTTTGTTGTTTTTTTCATAGAACCAATTCTTCGTTTTATTTATGAATTCAATAGTTTTTTTTTTTAACTTTCAATTTTATTACTCTCTCCTTTTATTTTTAAAATTTCAAGTTTAGTGTTTGACTGGGGTGGGGGGGTGTTAATTGTTCCTTTTCTAGCATTTTCAGTTGCAAGCCCAATTCATTGACCTTCTCTTTCTCTATTTTATGCAAGTAGGCCTCTAGAGATATAAAATTCCCCTTATTACCGCTTTGGCTGCATCCCATACATTTTGGTATGATGTCTCATTATTGTCATTTTCTTGGGTGAAATTATTAATTATGCCTCTGATTTTTTGTTTCACCCAAACATTCTATAGGATGAAATTATTTATTTTCAATTATTTTTTGTTCTATTTTCACTGGTTTTTTGTTGAATGTAATTTTTATTGCATTGTTATCTGAAAAGGATGCATTTACTATTTCTGCCTTTGCATTTGAATTTGAAGATTTTATGTCCTAATATATGGTCAATTTTTGTATAGGTTCCATGAACTGCTGAGAAGAAAGTGTACTCTTTTCTGTCTCCATTGAATTTTCTTCAAAGATCTATCATACCTAACTTTTCTAGTATTCTATTTATCTCTTTGATTTCTTTTTTATTTATTTTGTGGTTTGATTTATCTAATCCTGAGAGTACAAGGTTGAGATCTCCCACTATTATAGTTTTGTTGTCTATTTCTTTTTGCAGCTGTCTTAATTTATCTTTTAAGAATTTAGATGCTACATCACATGGTGCATATATGTGTAATATTAATATTGCTTCATTGTCTATGCTACCCTTTAGCAAGACATAGTGTTCTTCCTTATCTCTTGTAATTAGATCAATTTTGCTTTGCTTGATCTGAGATCAGGATGATTACCCCTGCTTTTTTGACTTCACCTGAAGCATGTTAGATTGTGCTCCAGCCTTTTACCTTTACTGTGAATGTATCACCCTGCTTCAAGTGTGTTTCTTGTAAACAAAATATTGTAGAATTCTGGCTTTTAATCCAATCTGCTATCTGCCTTTGCTTTATGAGGGAGTTTACCCCATTCACATTTATGATTAAAATGACTAATTCTGTATTTCTTGCCATCTTGTTAATCCCAGCTTATGTTTTTCTCCTTTCCTTCCCCTTTGTCCCCCTCCCCAGTATTAAACTTATGAGCCCCACTTGCCTCTCACAACTCTCCCTTTTTAGGATCCCTCACCAGACTTCAGAGTTTATCCCCTTTTCTTACCCCTTTTCCTCACAATTTCTGTATTCCCTTCTACTTCGATTACTCCTTCTCTTTTCACTTTTCTCCTCCCACTTTTCAATGAAGTGGGAGAAGTTTCTCTTTAAATCAAATATGTTTAATATTTTTCTCTTTAAGACAATTCTGATGAGCATAAGATACACACTCTTTTCATCCCTCTCCCTTCTTTCCTTCAGATATAATAGGTTTCCTTTGTCTCTTCATGAGATGTAGTACCCCCACTTAACCCCCTTTTCTGATACAATTTCCTTTCCACCTCAAGTTTCTTTTTTATATTACAGCAGTAAAACCAAATTTTACATGCATTCTTTATGTATACTCATACCAGAAATATAGTTCCTAAGATTTCTTTTTACTTTTTTATGTTTCTCTTGAGCCCTATATTTGGAGATCAAACTTTTTGTTTACTTCTGTTTTTTTTTTTTTTTATTACATCAGAAATGGATGAAATTCACCTATTTCATTGACTGTCCATCTTCTTCCCTGGAAAAAAAAATGCTCAGTTTGGCTGGGTAAGTTATTCTTAACTGCATATCAAATTCCTTAGCCTTTTGGAATATCATATTCCAGGCCCTTTAATTCAAGGCCCTAAAATTTAATTTAATTAATTTAATTAATGGATTCTTTAATGTGAATGCTGTTAGATCCTGAGTAATTCTTATTGTGGTTCCTCCAAATCTGAATTGGTTTTTTTTTCCTAGCTGCTTGTAGTATTTTTTCCTTAGTCTGATAGTTCTGGAATTCAGCCACAATATTTCTTGAAGTTTTGATTTTGGGATCTCTTTCAGTGGGTGATCGATGGATTCTTTCAATGTCTATTTTATTTCTCTGTTTCTATTATACCTGGACACTTCTCTTTGATGATTTCCTTAAAAACAGTGTCTAAGCTCTTTTTTTATCATAATTTTCAGGAAGTCTAATAATTCTCAGATTATCTCTTCTAGATCTATTTTCCAGGTCTGTTGTTTTCCCAAGTAGGTATTAACTTTTTTTTTTTCATTTTTTTGGTTTTTCTTGACTTGATTCTTAGTGTCTCCTTGAGTCATTCATTTCCATTTGTTCAATTCTGATTTTTAATGAATTATTTTCTTCATTTACCTTTTTTATTTCTTTTCCTAATTGTCCAATTGAGTTTTTAAATGAGTTGTTTCATTCTAGGGATTTTTTCCCCCTTTCACCAATTTTATTTTTTAGCGAGCTATTTTCTTTTTCCAATTCAGTAATTTCATTTTCCTTGGAATTATTTATCTTTTCCAATTCACTAGTTCTGTTTTTCAGGGATTTGATTTCTTTGTCCTTTACCTTTTTTCCCCCTGAGGCAATTAGGGGTTAAGTGATTTGCCCAGGGTCAACAGCCAGGAACTGTTAAGTGTGTGAAGCCAGATTTGAACTCAGGTCCTCCTGACTTCAGGGCTGATGCTCTATCTACTGCACCATCTAGCTGTCCCCACTCTATCTTTAAATGAGTGGGATGAGTTATACAGACACTCTTGCCAAGCTTCCCTTTTCCCATTTTTCTTCTAGCTCTCTTGTAAGAGCCTTTTTAATTTCTTTGTGAGAGTCTTGTGTGGTGGGTACAAAATCATATAATTCTTTTGGGTTTCATCTAGAGACAATCTGTTTTTAGTCTCCTCAGGGTTTGAATTCTGCTCTCTATCTGTATAGAAGCTATCTATAGTTAGAGCTCACTTGAAGTTTTTACTCATTTTAACAAAAAAGAAACAAAGAAAACAAACAAACAAACAAAAAGCAAGTGTGGTCTGTTTTTGGGGGGCAGTATGGGATTAACATGCTTCTTCTACAGACAACAGAAAGTAGTAATGAAGCATCAATGGGATAGCAATGGCTGAGCTGCATCTGCACAAATTGTGCTCTGAAACTCTGAGAGCTGCTGAGTTATTTCTGGTGCTGGGTGGGTGTGGCCAGGTCCCGAGACACCCCTGTGTTTCAGGATTGAAATCTTTATCCCTTGTATTTATAGCTTCTCTTCTGATTTACTGGCTTGCTGCCAGGGCAAAGTAGATCACACTGTGGTAAAGTTCTCCCCACAAATTTTCCACTGGTTGAGACCACACTGTGCCCTGCTCCTTGCTCAATGTGAGCTGCCTTCTGTGCCTGAGGTCTATACCTGGTCTAATCATTCCCACCTGTGAGCAAAAACAGACCTTTTCTGGTGAATTTCTAGATATCTTCTGTTGGTAATGTGTTGTACTCCCAATATTCTTGTTTTTTTTTTTTTTTTTTTTTTTTTTTTTTTTTTTTTTCAGTCAAGCACTAATTCCAAGGCCAAGGCCATATTATGAAAGAAGTCGTTTGAGGGTAAGGAAGAGATTAGATAGAAGTGTGTGTCCTCTCTTCCATTTTGGCTCCACCTCCTCCCCATAAGCACTGCTTTTTCATCTTATTAAGCTCTTTATAGGATTTCTCTAATTCCCAACATTCCATAAATATTTGTCCAAGTAAGTTGCAATTATTTTTCATTATATAACTTTTATTATATTGTCCTCTTCTATCTTATTGCTTCTTTGCTGTGTCTTCACACATGTTCTTTCTCTAAGCCATAGATATTATGGTTCTAGACCCTTTTCTTTTTCTATGTTCTGTTCCTTGGGATTTCATTAGATCCTATTGGTTCAATTGTCATCTATATGAAAATGACCATTAAATCCATATGTATAACTGTAATGATTCCCTAATCTCCAATCATACATCACCGATGGCTTACTGGACATTTCCAGTTGTATGTTTTATAGAAATTTTCAATCCACCATATTAATTATTGAGTTAATTCACATAAAACTATCTTAACTTTACGCCTCAGTTTTATTATTTCATCTAGAGGTATCACTGACATTCTAGTAATCCACATTCACAAAATGATTTATCCTTAGATTTTCATTGTTTTGTACTCTCTGCATTCATATCTTAAAAACCGTGAAACCTTATTAATTCAACTTTCACCACTGCTCCCATATATTTCCCTGTCTCTCCATTCACAGAGGAATCACCATAGCTCAAATCACCATAGCTCAACATCTCATCACTACTCATATGAATTATTTACAAAAACCTTCTAGCTGACTTCCCTTGCTCCATTCTTTCCTTTTTAAATCTATCATCAATAAAATTGCTAAAATATGTGCCAAAATACAGATTCAAGGATGTTCAGTCGCTCCCTATTGCCTCTAGGATAAAAGGTAGTTCTCAGTTTGGCATTTAAGTCTTGTTTGCTCTACCATACTGCTTTTAAAATAGATATTTCCTGTTGACTTTGGATAAAGATAAAGAATGATAGCATCCTTGATGTTATTGTGTTTTTGATTATAAAATAGTTTCTCTACAATGACTTTGGCTATTAGCATATCTCTGTGATATTAATAACACAGAGAATATTAGAATAATTTATTGAAGAGGAAACTGAGACTGTGAAGTTAAGTGAATGGATGAAGATCATGAAGCAAGTAAGTAGCAGTTTAAAGAATGAAATTGAGTACTTTTGACTCTAAAGTATAAATCAGAAATATTGGTTGATCTATATTTCATATTTATATCTTTATTAAGTGATGCAGCAAATTACTTTTCCTTTCTCTGTCTCAGTTTTATGTACTCTAAAATGGAGATACAATAAGGTACCTAAAATGCTTAGTAAACCTTAATATATAATAAGAATGTGAGTTATTTTTAGATAGCATCACCTACTGCTAAGAATTTTAGATAGTACCTAGTGGTAAGGTCTTTAATCTAAGGATGTGGATTCAAGTCTTATATTTGGTAAGGATTAGATGTATGATTCTGCATAATTCACAATTTATCTGACTCTCTAATGTAAAAATCTAATAATGGCATTTGTACTTCTTACATCATGAAGTTGTTTTTAGCAATGTCATTAATTTTACATTGTGATATACATGTGAGCTTTCACTCTGACTCAGTGTGTAGAAGTGAGCCTAGGCTTTAGTTGGAGGAGGAGTCAGAAGAAGAACCGGAAGGGAGATTTTAGAACTTATTAATTGCCAATATAGTATTTGCTTTTCTCTGGGCAAAAAATGATATACAATCTCAAAAAAAAAGTCTTAGATGAGGATAAAAATGACTTGTCAAATGTATCTGGTTGTCTATTTATTTTAATAAATACTTATTAATGAGGAATCAGCATATGTCTAGTCTATCACTGCCATAATATTCATGAAGAAAATAATAATATCTTAAAAATTAGACGTCTATTTGGACTCTAATTATATTTTAAATTAGAATAAACTGTTGAAAAAAGTTGAAGGAGGAGTTAGAGAAAGAAAATTGGGTAGAATCAGAATTCAAGGGATTTTATTTTGCTTGGAAAAGGACTTTAACAGACCTGAGATTTCTTGGAGGGAGGCCTGCTATGAAATGCTTCAAATAGATAACTATTGATCTGATTCCCAAATACAGCTTAGTAAGAAGGTTATATAACCTTATTAGGTTCTCTCTTCCTCCAGTAGTTTATTTATTTCCTGATAAGAATGGTTTTATTTGTTTTTGTTTTATTCTTTTTTTTTTTTTTAATGTAACCTAACTTTTCAGAAACAGCACTTTATAATGGAAACAGTATTGGTATTGGAACTCAGATCTGAATACCAATTTTGTTGCATATTACCCTTCTGACTTGAGGAAAGTGTCTTTAACCTTCATATTGCTTTTTTGTAAAAATTAGAAGGTCAAACTATAACATCCCTACGGCTTCATGATATCATTGATTCTCTTGGAGAAGAAAACTCTAACTACCAGAGAGGAAACTCTCTTTAGCACTGCAGATTTAACAAACAGATTCCTTTTAGAGTATTTGGCTAGAAGAACTTAAAGGTTCAATGTTTTGTCCAGGATTATGTAGGCTCCAGGGACATGTACATAATATAGTCACAGAAAGAACGTGAACCCAAATCTGCCTGGCACAAAAGCTAACTTTCTGTTCATTCAGGCTTCTTCTCTTCCTTAATTGTATCAGATTCATTTCCCCAAGGAATCATAAAGGGCAGGAAGAGTCACCTAATTAAATAATGGCAAAGTCCAGAATTAGAACTCAATTCTTTGAACTATAGATACAGTGTCTTTTACTTATCTATTTTATTTGCTTCTTAACTAACTAATTTTCCTACAGTAAATTAACTTTGTTCTAAATAGGAATGTTGGTATAATAATCCCCATTTCAACAGCCGACTGAAATTTGCAAGATTTTTCTAAGCTAAGAAGCTAATCAGGGTCAGAGCTAGGAAATATTAAGTCCACAGTCTTTGAATTTCTGGCTCTGTCTTTCCTAAACTATATACATCAAGGAATATGTTAAATATATCTTTAATTTTAAATTCTCTTCTTTTTTTTTTTGTAAGAGAGAAAACATAAATTAAAGATTAGATAAGGAATAAGAAATTAAATTGAATTACACACTAACAGATAGGTGTTCTTTCCCCTCTGCTCTATTTGTACCATGAAACATAATGAATAAAGGCAGAAGAATATCACTGGAGTATAAATCTAATTGAATATGATAAAATATGCACTAATTAAGCTGTAAAATATTGATTAGCTGTCTCTAGATTACTCATGTTTAGGTCAACAGGAGCAGGTTTTTGCTACCCACTAACACCAAATTCCAGTTGCTGATACTTGAATTCAATATAGCATTTATTTTTTGATTGAGATTTAAATTAAAAGAGACATAAATCACATCAAAGCCAATTAGGTGCTTTGCAGAAATAATACAGAACGTGCTATTCTATCAGTCCTAGCTCTTAGGAACTTCATTGGCTAAGGACCAAACAATAAAGCAATATTAAATATTCCCTATCTGTAAAATAAAAGAACTTTTTAAAATCTGAAGAAGAGATAGAGATTTAAAAGTCTATTAGAACCCAACGAAGAATACTGTGATTTGTACACTCATAAACGAATACTTCAAATATTCTCTTTTAGCTGTTTGGTTCAATTTTATCTAATCTTTTTTTTTTTTTTTTGGTGTCCATTGCATAATCTTTTTTTATTATAGCTTTTTATTGACAAAACATATACATGGGTAATTTTTCAACATTAACCCTTGCAAAAACTTCTGTTCCAACTTTCCCCCTCCTTCCTTCCACCCCCTCCCCTAGATGGCAAGTTGCCCCATACATGTTAAATATGTTAAGGTATATGTTAAATACAATATATGTATTCATATTTATGTGGTTATCTTGCTGCTCAAGAAAAATCGGATTTAAAAAGAAGGTAAAAAATAAATAAATAAATAAATAGAAAATAGAAAAACAAAAATGCAAAAAGACATTAACAGAAAGAATATAAATGCTATGTTGCGTTCCACACTCATTTCCAAGTGTTCTTTCGCTGGGTGTAGCTGGTTCTGTTTATTACTGATTGATTGGAACTGAATTGGATCTTCTCCTTGTTGAAGATAGCCATCTCCATCAGAATTGATCCTCATAGTATCAACTTTTATCTTAAATGAGAATATTCAGGCATAAAACTTTATGAACAATTTATAAGTTCGCAACTTAATCAGTCTCATTAAAAAGGAGAAAAGAATTAATTTACTTTTTCAAAAGAAATTTTGTGAAATGACTTTATAATATCTCTGAGAGTTATTACAGAGAAATAATAGTTGTAATGACAATGGGAACTGTGGGGATCGATGTGAAAGTTTGTGGAGGAAGGATTTTTATTAGACTGGGAAGAGGTATAAGAAAGTAGATATTATTAGAAGCACGGAAATCAACATGCCCTTGATCTAACAACTTGACTTTCCCAACAAATCATTAACATTATACTTTGACTAAGAACTAAGAGCAAATCAAGCCAGTTAATTAGTGCAATGGATAGAATGCTGGCTTTGGAATTAGGAAGACTTGAGTTCAAATTCAGCTTCAGGCACTTATTGGTTATATGATTCTGAAACTCTATTTCAGTTTCCTTACTTTTAAAATCAACTAAAAAAAAAAAACCATATATATATATATATATGGAGAGAGAGAGGGAGAGAGAGAGAGAGAGAGAGAGGAAAGACAGAGAAAGACAGAGACAGAGAGAGATTGAGAGAGAGAAAGGGGAGGGAGAGAGAGAGGGAGGGAGAGAGAGAGAGAAGGTGGGAGGGAGAATGCACCTATTGTATGCTGGGAACATTTGATGTTCATATAACTGGAGGTAAGTACTATTAGTATCCTTATTTTGCAGTTGACGAAACTGAGGTTAACACAAGCTAAATGACTTAATCAAAATTACACAGACAAGTAGTATCTGAGGACAGATTTGAATTCAAATCTTCTCAACTTCAATTTTAGTCCATCCGCATGTCCACTTTCCTATCAGCCATCTCTAGAAGCTGTCTGGGCTTAAATTCCACAAGTAGCTAAATCTACTTAGACATCTAAAGCTGATAGACACTCCAGATAGTATGGAGCCTTGAGTCAGGAAAACTCAACTTCCTGACTTCAAAGCTGGCTTCAGACATTTATTTTTTTTAAGTTTATTTTATTATAGCTTTTGTTTTATCTACAAAACTTATGCATGAATAATTTTTCAACATTGACCCTTGAAAAACCTTCTGTTTCAAATTTTCCCCTTCTTCCCCTAGATGGCAGGTAGTCCAATACATGTTAAATATGTTAAAATACATGTTAAATCCAATATATGTATGCATATTTATACGGTTAATTTGTTCCAGAAGAAAATCAGATATAGAAAGAAAAAAAACTGAGAAGAAAAATGAAAATACAAGCAAACAACAATAGAAAGAGTGAAAATGCTATGTAGTGACTCACATTCAGTTCCCATAGTCCCACCTCTCTAAGTGTAGATGGTTCTCTTCGTCACTGAAAATTGGAACTGGTTTGAATCATCTCATTGTTGAAGAGAGCCACATCCACCAGAATTGATGATCATATAGTCTTTGCTACCATGTGTAATGATCTCCTGGTTCTGCTCATTTCATTTAGCATCAATTCATGTAAGTCTCTCCAGGCCTCTCTGAAATCATCCTGTTAGTCATTTCTTACAGAACAATAATATTCCATAATATTCATATGTAGTATCCTTTCTAGAGGTCCCAAATTGGGGTGCCAAAATATACTATGCTTTCTAGAGCCCCCACACTGGGGTGTCAAAATATACCATCTGGACTAGCTCTCTAGAGGACCTCTGGCCCAGCCTGAGTCCTTAATCTTAGTGGAAGAGTGAAGGCAGAAGACTCATGAGGGCCGTCAAAGATGGAGTCCAATTATTTCAAGCCCTCTCAGATCTTAAACAGCTTAGTACAATTACATCACTACAGCACACTCTACAAGTGCTCACTATGGTAGCATTACATCACCACAGAACATTGTGCATGTGTTAACTACAAGCACCCTGCTATTGATATATAAATTCTTCTTACTGTAAGAATCCCTTGCTTCAAGTAGAACATAGGTGGTCATGCTCTCCCTGCCTTCTCAGGAAAGCTGAGATTCCTTAGAGGAGATGGGAAGACAAAGCAAGCATTGTCAGCAGGTTCCCTCTGGGCTAAACAGTCTTAGCCAGAGTTCCCGCGGCCCTCTACATTCATGGACCATAATTTATTGAGTCATTCTCCAATTGATGGGCATTTAGCCACTACAAAAAAGGCTGCCAGAAACATTTTTGCACATGTGGGTCCCTTTCCCTCCTTTAAGATCTCTTTGAGATATAAGCCCAGTATTAAAACTGTTGGGTCAAAAGGTATGTACAGTTTGATAACTTTTTGAGACTAATTCCAAACTGCTCTCCAGAATGGCTGGATTGATGCACAATTCCACCAACAAAGTATCAGTCTCCCAATTTTCTCACATCCCCTCCAACACTTGCCATTATCTTTTCCTGTCATCTTAGCCAATCTGACAGGTGTGTAGTGGTATCTCAGACTTGTCTTAATTTGCATTTCTCTGATCAATAGTGATTTGGAACACCTTTTCATATGACTAGAAATAATTTTGATTTCTTCATATGAAAATTGTCTGTTCATATCCTTTGACCATTTATTAAAAGGAAAATGACTTGATATTTTTATAAATTTGAGTCAGTTCTCTATATATTTTGGAATGAAGCCTTTCAGAATTTTTGAATGTAAAAATGTTTTCCAAGTTTATTGCTCCCCTTTTAATATTGTCTGCATTAGTTTTATTTGTATAAAACTATTTAACTTAATATAATCAAAATCATCAATTTTGTGATCAATAATGATCTCTTTTTCTTTGGTCACAAATCCCTTCCTCCTCCACAGGTCTGAAAGGTAAACTGTCCTATGTTCTTCTAATTTATTTATAATATCATTCTTTTTATCTAGATCATGAACCCATTTTGACCTTATCTTGGTATATGGTATTAGGTGTGGGTCAATGCTTAGTTTCTGCCATATTAGTCTCCAATTTTCCCAGCAGTTTTTGTCAAATAGTGAATTCTTATTCCAAAAGCTAAGGTCTTTGGATTTCTCAAACACTAGATTGCTACAGTTATTGACTATTTTGTCCTGTAAACCTAACCTATTTTACTAATCTCCTAGTTTATTTCTTAGCCAGTATCAAATGGTTTTGATGACCACTGCTTTATAATATAGTTTTAGATCTAGTACCGTTAGGCCACCTTCATTTGATGGTTTTTGTTTTTTTCATTAATTCCTTGCAATTCTTGATCTTTTGTTTTTCCAGGTGAATTTTGCTGTTATTTATTCTAGGTCAGTAAAATAGTTTCTTGGGAGTTTGATTGGTATAGCACTAAATAAATAAATTATTTTAGGTAATATTGTCATCTTCATTATATTCACTCAACCTATCCAAGAGCAATTGATATTTTCCCAATTGCTCAGATCTGACTTTATTTTTGTCGAAAATGTTTTGTATATTTGCTCATATAATTCCTGACTTTCCCTTGGCAGGCAGATTCCCAAATATTTTATACTATTGAAAATTATTTTAAATGGAATTTCTCTTTGTATCTCTTGCTGTTGGATTTTGATAGTGATGTATAAAAATGTTGATGATTTATGTGGATTTATTTTGTATCCTGCAACTTTGCTAAAGTTGTGAATTACTTCTAATAGCTTTTTAGTAGAATCTCTGGGGTTCTCTAAGTATACCATCACATCATCTGCAAAGAGTGATAATTTGGTTTCTTCATTACCTACTCTAATTCCTTTTCTCTCTCTTTTTTTTTCCTTATTGGCAATGGCTTTAGACATTTAATAGAAGTGTGACTCAGGGCAAGTTATTTAATTCTGCCTGTGTTTGTTCATCTGTAAAATGAGCTAGAGAAGAAGATGACAAAGAGCTCTAATATCTTTGCTAAGAAAATCCCAAACACTGTCACAAAGAGTCTGACACCACTAAAATGAATTAACAACAACAGAGTCTCTGAGAGAATAGCAAATTTTATTTATTATTTAAGGATGTATCCACAAGTTTCAGATCAATTGTAAACTACATGATGGTAGAAAATATCATCTGTAAACTATCAGCATTACCTCTTAAAAATCAACCAATTCCTGATATTCCTTTTTTACTACTATGTTCACTAGGATAGTGGTGTAAGAATCCTGGGCTTGGAATCAGGAAGCATTAAATTCAAATTCAGTCTTAGACACTTAGTATTTGTGTGACCCTGGGAACATCCCTTAACACCACTCTCCTCAATAATAAAATGGAAATAATATTATATAATTGTTATTCCCACAGTTTCATTCTTAGTTCAAACATCACAAAGTGATATCTTGACTTATAATCTCCTTTGAGTTTTTGAGGCACAGTTTCACTAAATCATTAGCCTTACTCTCTCTTACAGTCATTGAAGTTCAATGGTAGACAAAAATCAGGATTATTGTGATGGCCTGGTGTTCACTGGATGATTTTGGTACCCAATTCAGCTGCCTTCATGGCATTGGATCAAATTGTTCTCATCAGCCTATTCTGCTGGTAAAAGTTTTCATTTGTTTGGAATAGACATCCTCCTAATTCATTTATAGGTTTGAAGCCTGTCAGTTATCTTCAACTTGGTCAAGCTGATCTGCGAAGCATGGTTTACCATTATATGGGTAGTGTGTATGCTACAGCTTCCTGAAGCCACAAATGAAAAATAGTATGTACTACATAAATGGTTATTCCCATAAAAAAGAGCCTTAGAAATCATAAAAGCCAAACTTCATTTTACATATAAGTGAGTTGGGGCCTAGAAAAATGAAGCTGTAGGAAATGGCAAAGCCAGAATTGAAGACAGGTCCTATGACATCAAATGCAAAAATGTTTACACTACTTTTTTTATATTGGTAAAAATACATAAATAAATAAAGAGATAATTTTCTTTATTTTAATCTACAGTGTAAATAAAATATTTAAATAAATCAAATAAGAACAGTGGTTTATTTATTATATTTATTTATTAAACTAAAATCAGCATTACTTATTAAGGAAACATCTATGTTTTATGTGTAAATTTTATTAAATACTGTGGGAGATTACAAATACTAAATAAAACAGCACTTCTATTGGGGATAAACAACAGATACTCAAAAATTACAACAAATCATTTTTGAAATGTTAGCAGTGTAGTGGGTTTTAGTTAATTACCAGGTCAATGTGAGTCAATAGTGTTAAATGGTAGCCAAAAAAGCTAATACAGTCATAAGTTGATTTAGAAAGGTACAATATCCAGAACATCTTAGGTTACAGACCTGTTGAAGGCTGCCCTACCCAGTGCACATTTAAATAATTATTTCAGTTTCAGAAATAATACTTAAGGAACAACAAAAATCAACAATTTCTCCTCCCTTTTCCATATCTTCTTCCTCTTCTTTTGTCATCCCATTTAGTCTTTTTTTTTTTTATGTTCTGTATTCTTTTTAGAATGTGAACTTCTAAATGGTTTTTTATTCTTCAGTTGTGTCACTTTTCATGACTCATTTTTTAAAAAATTTGTTTGTTTTGTTTTGTTTTGACAAATATAGTAAAGTGGCTTGTGATTTTCTTCTTCATTTTATCTTACAGGTGAAAAAACTGAAGCAAATAGAGTTAAGTGACTTGTCTAAGATGACCCAACTAGTGTGTCTGAGGCTAGATTTGAAGACGTCTTCCTGACTCCAAGACTGGTGCTCTAACCATCTAACTGCCTATTTCTTGGGGGTAGGAGTGGCCTTTCTTAAATTTGCATTCCAGTTACTTAGCACTTAAAAATTGTGCCAATTTTTAAAAATTTTATTGTTTAAATACTATTTTATTTTCCCCCAATTATAGATCAAAACAACTTAACATTTATTTGGGTGAAATTTTGAGTTATTTTGCCACCACAAAGGGCTGCTATAAATAATTTTGCTAATGTAGGCCCTTTTCCCCTTTGTTGGTGTTTATTTCCTCCTCTTCACTTTTTTATACCCCATTTTTTTTTAAACCAAATTAACAGCTGGCTTATTCATCTTATTAGTTTTTTCTATAACACCAGCTTTTATATATATTTAATAGTTTATTTTTTTTAAACATTCAATCTTATTAATTACAGTACTGATTTTCAGTATTACCAATTTGGTACTGAATTAAAATTATTGTCTTTTTTTTAGTTGTCTGTCCAGTTCATTTATCTATTCTTTTTTATTTTGTTGATATAAGAATTTAGAGAAATAAATTTTCCCCTAAGCATACCTTTAGCTGCAAACCATATATTTTGGCATGTTATCTTGTACAGTCATGCATTTTTTTTTATTATTAAAGCTTTTTTATTGACAGCATATGCATGAGTAATTGACCCTTGCAATCACTTCTGTTCCAACTTTTCCCTTCCTTTCCTCTACCCTCTCCTCTAGATGGCAGGCAATCTCATACATGTTAAACATATTAAAGTATATCTTAAATATAATATATGTGTACATATTTATACAGTTTTGTTGTTGCACAAGAAAAATCAGATTTAGAAAGGTAAAAGTAACCTGGGAAGAAAAACAAAAATGCAAGCAGTCTACACTCATTTCCCAGTGTTCTTTCGCTAGGTGTAGCTGGTTCTGTTCATCACAGTCATACTTTTTAATAAAATTATTGATTGTTTCTATGATTTGTTTTTTGACTCACTTTTTTTGGGTTAGTTTAGTTTTGAATTAAATTTTCATTTTTTTTTTACTGCCCCCCTTTGAATATAGTTTTTATTGAAATATTATCTGAAAAGAATATATTAAACATTTCTGCCTTTTTGCATTCAATTTTGAGGAGTTTATGTGTAATGGGTTGAATCTCTGAGCAGATGCACTAAGGTCCCGAGCACTTGAGGCTAATTAGCAATTGGAGAATACTCTATTGATATATGCTTGGAGAAAGAATGGCCCTGCGCACTCTCTGTGCAAGTTTGGTGTGTTGTATAGGAGATTGCATAGAGGATTTGGTGGGTGGAGTGTGAGAGCCAGAGGCACTGCTGGGCAGATGGTTCTCACTTCCCATTGCCATTCCCCTTCACCTCCACAAAGAATAAAGATGAAGGATTTCTCCTTAAACTGACTTCCTGACTCCAGCTGATTTTAAAATACATGATCATCACATTTATGCCTTATTGCATGGTCATTTTTTATGTAGGTGCCATATATTGCTATGTAAAAAAAATATATTCTTCTCTGTTCCTATTCAATTTTCTTCAAAGATATGTTACATTTAATTTTTCTAATATTCTATTTACCTCCTTGGTTTCTTTCTTATTTATATTTTGATTGGATTCATAAAGTTCTGAGAGGGGCAATTAAGGACCCCACTAGTATTGTTTTGTTATTTATCTATTATTATTGTAATTCATCTAATTTCTTTAAGAATTTGGATGCCACTTGTGCATATGTGTTTAGTATTGTTAGTGCTTCATTGTCTGTACATATTTATACAGTCTGTGGGTACCTTTTAGCAAGATGTACTTTCCTTCCTCATCTCATTATATTGTTTGTGATTTGCTACCCCGGCTTTAAAATCTTTTTATTTGTTTTAATTCAGCTGAAGCATAATAGATTTTGCTTCAGTCCCTTATATTTACTCTGTATGTTCCTTTGCTTCAAATGTGTTTCTTGTAAACAACATACTGTAGGATTATATTTTTTGATCCACTTTCCTCTCTTCTTCCATAGGTATTTTATTTGCCAATAGGTATTTTAACATTGTCGGACTTTTCTGAGTTTGTGTGTTGATCTTTCCTGTCACCACAATAACTTCCTATGGTCATGATCATATTATTTTATTGTTGTTTTGTGTTTATCTTTTTTTTTTGTTGTTGTTGTTCTTTACTACTTCTTTTAAGTTTGACTTCTCCTTCCTGGAGTGGAAGAGATACTGTCTCAGACTCCTTGTGTACAAGGCTACATACATTTGCTATTTAGTTGGTGCAAAACTGATATTGCCTGAGTACCTTTGGCTCAGGTACTTTTGAGTTTGAAACCATGCTGAAGGAATAGGGTGGGGGGTGGTTTATGCTGTTGGAGGCTATAGGAATTTGGCAGCTTACCTGGTACTGAACCATAGTCCTAATGGAAATATCTGGCACATTTTGAGGCTAGTGGAGGTTTTTTCTGTTTCTCCATGGCTGTATTAAAGCACTGTAGTCTGAGGTTGTTTATTTGACAGGGGCTATGTTGAAGCATGTGGTGCTTCTTAGAGTTGAGACCAGGGTCCTGATATTGGCCTTTGCCTACTTCATAATCCTCAGTCTCATGATCAACTACTGATTTTCTGAGGTAGGACTTGCTACTTACTTGCTGGACACTTCCTGTTTTGTAATGTGCTCCCCTTTTACCAGACATATAAAGACCTTCCTTTTCTGCTGATTTCCAAGTTTCTTTGGCTCAAAGATTATTTCACCCTATCTTTTTGATGGTTATGCTCTTCTAGAATTTATTTATGGTTTAGGGGTGAATATAATGAACATGGAGAGCAAATTATTATTTTTTTAAGTTGTCTCCTTATCCTGCCACCTTGGTTCCTGAAAGTCCTTGCCTTAGCCCATTTTTAACTATTTTATAAATGTCTATGACCTTATTACTGATTGACTACACAACAAATACCGATCAAGAAGATGACTATGTTCTCTACTTCCAAAATTTTCCAACTTGTAATTTGTGAACATTTCATTATAAATATTGAAATTCTTGAATGGAGGAAAAAGCACTTTAGTAGCAATGTAAAGGATGGATTGGAAGAAGAGGATAAAATCTAGATATTAGTTTAGGAGGATCTTTCAGTACCCAAGTGGGTAGTGATGAATGTTTTAATGGCACCACTTTGTTAGTAGTGGTAATAGAAGTAGGGGATAAGAGAGCTATTGCTAAAGTACCATGGTGTAAGAAAATAAGAAGGGAAAATTTGAAGTCATATTCAAGTTATGATTCACACTTACTAAATGGGATGACCCTATGCTCTCACCTTAAATAAATTAGCACAATTTAACAAATATCCATTAATTATCTTTTATGTTCAAGGCACCATGTCAAGTTTTGAGGCTATTTAAAAAAATTGAAAAGTAATTCCTACCATCAAGACATCATACCTGTCTTTTTATGAAAAGATACAATATGTATGTAAAGAAATAAGTATAAACTGATTTGAAGAGGGGGCAACCACTAAGAAATGAGGCAAGACAGGAAGGAATGAACCATAAAGTGATAACCAACATGAATCAAGAAAGAAATTAGAAATATTAGAGGAAGAAATGGGAATGAAAAAAAAAAACAGAGAAAATGTCAGAAGATAGAATGTGGAGAGCATCGCACATGAAGTAAGCCACTTTGGCTGAAAACTAAGTTTGAAAGAGGAGTAATGTGAAATAATCAAGGAAGAATAGCTGCCATTCAAATTGTGGAGAACTTAGATTTCAGACTGGGAACACTAGTTCAAACATTCCTAGAATAAATGGGAAAGGCAAAAAATAATTTTTGATTAGGGGTCAAACCTGTACATCAAGGAGATTAGGTTGACAGCTATGCAAAGGTAAAAGACCAGAACAGGGGAGACCTGTACAACAGATTCTATACAATTCCCCTGACAAATAGTAATCTTTCAATTAAGACTTAAAAACACATCATTGATAGTAAATTCACTATGTATCAGAGTACATAAGTTTATTGGCTCATGCTTTTAAAATTGAGGAGACTTTGGAAATCATCTGGTCCAACCTTCTTGTTTTACAGATGAAGAATCTGAAGGCCAGAATGATAGTCAATTTCATTTTGCGAAAACTTGGGATAAACTATTAGAAAAAAAATAAAAATCTTAAACTATACTGAATCACATCTTGCTCTCTTCAGAAAACTCAAAAGGGTCTGAATTACCCCAGTATATAGTGACTTCCTTATTTCTGGAGGTTTTCAAGTAAAGGTTGAATCACCACTTATCCAAGGTGCTATTGAGGGATTTCTAATTTAGTTTGGGGGTTAACTAGATGAGCTCTGATGTTTCTTCTAACTCTGTCTAAAACAGAGATAATCTTAGTAAATAATATGGAGACATTTTCCCACTTTTTTTCAGCCAATAGTATATAGAACAGAAAAATCTGCAGGTTCAGCTACTTGAGCCTGAAGAGTGTTAAACTATGACATCCCCATACTAAAACTGCAGTGGAAAATCAGTTAATTTTCATCTTCTGCCTTTATAAGCTGACTCAGGTGCTGAATACATAATTAATCCATCTGGGAAGGAGAATGTGAGGGAATTAAAAATGCAAAACATTTCCCAGAAAAATTGATTATGTGTGTGTGTGTATGTGTGTGTGTGTGTGTGTGTGTACATCTCTCTGTATAGATATATCACAACATTTAAATCACATAAATATTTGTTAGATTATATATGGCTATTAATTCTATATGTGAACACTACACACACACACACACACATAAATAAATATATATGTATACACACACATATACATATATACCCATATGTTACACATACACAAAATGAAGAAGTATCAGTGTTAAAAATTCTACAATAAAATAATGAATTTCATAATTTTTGAAGTATGAACTTTCAGATAATATGTGAATAATTATGTAGAGCCAATAGAATAGCATGTTAAACATTTTTATGTTGACATTATTTAGTCAATAGTTGTTAATATAATATAAAATAGAATAAGAAAGGATTCCCCTGACTATTAAAAAAAATGCAGGTTTAAAAATCCAACCAACCTTACAGTTATTCTAGGGCATCAAATTAAAAAAAAAAAAAAAAAGACTGTTGTTCACTAATGGATTGTAGAATATGGCTACAGATACTAGAAGAATTTAGAGGTGGAAGATTCAGTGGCAATTGAGATTTGCACAAAATAAAAGGTTACACTAATAGTGTATGGTAGTGGATAAACACTTTATTTGTAGTTAGGAGAAGCCACTTGTGAATCCTAGTTCAAACACTTACTAGTCTTTTAGGTTAATGGCAATTTCTCTGTCCTATTTTTAAAAATCTATATAATGAGGGGGCTAGACTTGATAACTTTTGAAATTCTTTTTAGTTTTGAATCTGTGATCTGAAGAATTCAATGCTATTTTTCCTCATTCACACTAACTCATACTTATTAAAAAAATTAATACAATGAAAAAATCATATTGAATCATGAGATCAAAATATCTAATATATTGTGGGACACTAATATACTGGAACTTCCTGAGTAGAATGACCATTTGCTTAAATAGGGTTTCACATGAGGCCTTTGAGTCACTGTCACTTCTCTGTGTGAAGCAAAAGAGAGTAGATATATCTGTCTCTCCTATTATTTTTGCTTCCTCCATAGCTACCAGCTACAAAGTCACTTCTCTTCTCTTTACCAACAGATGTAGCTAAGGTTATAGATGGCTAAGACAGTGATAATTTGTTTCTGTGGAAGAACCAAAGGTTACAAAGAGCTCCTTCCCATTCCTATCCCCCTCCCTTGAATCTTTTAAGGATTTGGCAGCTTTGAGACCTATACTCTTTATATCTTTGACAGACAACAAAAAAATTATTAGAAATCTTTCTAAAATGCATGATATACTGCCAAGGGAAAATCAGAAACTTTATGAGCAAAATTACAAAACACTTTCCACACAAATTAGGTCTGATCTAACCAACTGGAAAAATGTTAAATGCTCTTGGATTGGGTGAGCAAATATAATAAAAATGGCAATACTATCTAAATTAATCTATTTATTTAGCATTATACCAATCAGATTCCCAAAAAACTATTTTGATGACCTAGAAAAAATAACAGCAAAGTTCATATAGAAAAACAAAAAGTCAAGAATTTCAAGGGAATTAATGAAAAAAAAAATCAAATGAAGGTGGCCTAGTTGTACCAGATCTAAAATTATATTATAAAGCAGTGGTTACTAAAACCATCTGGTATTGGCTAAGAAATAGACTAGTTGATCAATGGAATAGGTTAGGTTCAAAGGACAAAACAGCCAATAACTTTAATAATCTAGTGTTTGACAAACCCAAAGACCCCAGTTTTTGGGGTAAGAATGCATTATTTGACAAAAATTGCTGGGAAAATTGGAAATTAGTATGGCAGAAACTAGGCATTGACCCACACTTAACACCGTACACCAAGATAAGGTCAAACTGGGTTCATGACCTAGGCATAAAGAATGAGATTATAAATGAATTGGAAGAACATAGGATAGTTTACCTCTCAGACCTGTGGAAAAGTAAGGAATTTATGACCAAAGAAGAACTAGAGATCACTATTGACCACAAAATGTAAAGGATTGCTTGCCATCTGGGGAAGGGGATGGCGGGAGGGAGGGGAAAAATCAGAACAGAAGTGAATGCAAGGGATAATGTAAAAATTTACCCTGGCATGGGTTCTGTCAATAAAAAGTTATTAAAAAAATAAAATGCATGATATATGGTTCTGTTTCACTAAATATCTAATTTAAGTGTTTCTTGGTGATTCCAAGTCTTCATTAAAAAAACTAATTATTATAATATCATTGCCATAGAGCTTACCCACAAATTTTTTTTCAAATATTTATTTAGGGAAATAACATGTACACATGAAACAATTAATGAATAAGCCAAAATTGAATACTAGTATAATAAAATGTTACATTTTAAACGGGAAGGTAATAAAGCTTGTAGAAATCATAATTGGAAGCTACTTCCTCATTTTATCAATAAAAATACTGAGGATTACAGAGAGTTAAACAGCTTGTCAAGGTTTTACTAATATTTAGATTGTAACATTATAAGATCACACAATTAGAGCTAGGAAACATCTTAGAGACCATTTTGTCCGGCCGTCTCACTTTATAGATGAAGAATTGATGCCTAGAGAGGTTCAGTGATTTGCCCAGTGATCTAATCATAACTGGAAAATAACAGACTTGGAATTTAAATTTAAATCCTATATGGATAATTCTAAATCCAATACTAAACTAATTATCTTCCCACTGCAACACAAAACAAAAATGAACAAAGTAATGGCATGGAGTCAGGAAGACTTCAGTTTAAATTCAGACTCAAATACTTACTAAGTATGTGAGCCAGGACAAATCACAAAACCTCACAATGTCTCTGCTATCTCACTCAGTTGCAAAGTGGAGCTAACAGTGCCTACCTTTTAGAGTACTGTAAGGATAAAATCATATAATATTTAGCTCTTTTTATAGAATCTGCCTATATATAGTATATTCTACATATACTATAAGACTATGCCATATATACTATATAGCATAATGGTCAATAATATAGGTGCTATATAAATATTTATTCCCTTATTTTCCTCTCTTTCCTATTGGAGAAAAATATAAGATATTAAAAATGTTATTTGTGTCTAAGAAAGAAGATGTAAAATAAGAAGAAAGTTCTCATATACACAAAAAATATTTATAGCAGCATTTTTAGAGATTGCAAAGAACTGGAAACAAAATAGCTACTCATCAATTGGAGAATGATTAAATGAACTATAGTGCAGGAATGTAATGGAATATTTCTATACTTTTAAATAATGTGTCTGAGAAATATAGAGAAATATGGAAAAATCTATAGGAATTGATGAAGTGTGAAATAAATAGAGCTATTACAACATGCACCATTACTACAACAATGTAAATGGAAAGAACTACTACACAGCAAAAGTGATGTAATAAAAATATAAAGGAGAACATGAATGAAGAAATATGAAAGGATATCTCCAAATCACAATTTTAAGGAGTTGAGAAGATTACAAATGTTACACAAAGTATCTTTTGAGGAGGGACAGTTTCAATATATTGTTTATGTCTCCCTCCCCCCTTCTCCCTCTCTCTCTGTCAGTACAATTTATTATATAGTATGGCTGTTTGGGTCATAGAAAGAGAAAAGACACTTGGGATAACAGTGGAGATGTAAGAAAAAGAAGATAAAAATAAAACGTTCTTTTAAAATAATATATGGAATTAACTGAGATTTGAAGGATCTAAAGAATAGGAATAATAAGTGAAGAGAGGAAAAATAGGATTGTATTCCATATAAGGAGAAAAGCTTAAGCATTGAAAGGAAGAAATTAAAATTTTAGAACCATATCAGTATAATCCTAATGAGAAATACAAAATATAAAATTACCACACTAAAACAACATACAGAAAGTTATGCGTTTTCTGACTAGGTTGAGTTTATAACCAGGAATGTTTGACATAAGGAAACCTATGATAATATATTATATTACAATAAAAACAAAGTAAAAACCTTATAATTGCATCAACAAATGCAGAAAAAAATTGGATAAAACTTAACATTTACTATTTAAAAGAATCCAAACACTAAAGAGCAAAAGGAATAAATTGACTATTCCTTAATATATAGACAGTTTTTCTTTAAAACTATGGAACAATTCCCCAGGACCAAATGGATTTACATGTGAATTCTACCAAACATTTAAAGAACAATTAACTCCAATGCTAAATAAACTATTTGAAAAAATAGGGATTGAAGGAGTCCTACCAAACTCCTTTTATGACACAGACATGGTACTGATACCTAAACCAGGTAGGCTGAAAACAGAGAAAGAAAATTATAGACCAATCTCCCTAATGAATATTGATGCTAAAATCTTAAATAAAATATTAGCAAAAAGATTACAGAAAATCATCCCCAGGATAATACACTATGACCAAGTAGGATTTATACCAGGAATGCAGGGCTGGTTCAATATTAGGAAAACTATTAGCATAATTGACTATATCAATAACCAAACAAACAAAAACCATATGATCATCTCAATAGATGCAGAAAAAGCATTTGATAAAATCCAACATCCATTCCTAATAAAAACACTTGAGAGCATAGGAATAAATGGACTTTTCCTTAAAATAGTCAGAAGCATATATTTAAAACCATCAGTAAGCATCATATGCAATGGGGAAAAACTGGAACCTTTCCCAGTAAGATCTGGAGTGAAGCAAGGTTGCCCACTATCACCATTATTATTTAATATCGTATTAGAAACACTAGCCTCGGCAATAAGTCGAGAAAGATATTAAAAGAATTAGAGTAGGCAATGAGGAAACCAAACTATCACTCTTTGCAGATGATATGATGGTATACCTAGAGAACCCCAGAGATTCTACTAAAAAGCTATTAGAAATAATTCATAATTTTAGCAAAGTAGCTAGCTACAAAATAAATCCCCATAAATCCTCAGCATTTTTATACATCTCCAACAAAACTCAACAGCAAGAGATACAAAGAGAAATTCCATTCAGAATAACTGTTGATACCATAAAATATTTGGGAATCTATCTACCAAAGGAAAATCAGGAATTATATGAGCAAAATTATAAAAAAGTCTCCACACAAATAAAGTCAGACTTAAATAATTGGAAAAATATTAAGTGCTCTTGGATCGGCCGAGTGAACATAATAAAGATGACAATACTCCCTAAACTAATCTATTTATTTAGTGCTATACCAATCAGACTTCCAAGAAAATATTTTATTGATCTAGAAAAAATAACAACAAAATTCATATGGAACAATAAAAAGTCGAGAATCTCAAGGGAATTAATGAAAAAAAATCAAATGAAGGTGGCCTAGCTGTACCTGATCTAAAATTATATTATAAAGCAGCAGTCACCAAAACCATTGGCTAAGAAATAGATTAGTTGATCAATGGAAAAGGTTAGGTTCACAAGACAGAATAGTCAACTATAGCTATCTAGTGTTTGACAAACCCAAAGATCCTAACTTTTGGGATAAGAATTCATTATTTGATAAAAACTGCTGGGATAACTGGAAATTAGTATGGCAGAAATTAGGCATGGACCCACACTTAACACCATATACCAAGATAAGATCGAAATGGGTCCATGACCTAGGTATAAAGAATGAGATTATAAATAAATTGGAGGAACATAGGATAGTTTATCTCTCAGACCTGTGGAGGAGAAAGAAATTTGTGACCAAAGATGAACTAGAGACTATTACCGATCACAAAATAGAAAATTTTGATTATATCAAATTAAAAAGCCTTTGTACAAACAAAACTAATGCAAACAAGGTTAGAAGGGAAGCAACAAACTGGGAAAACATCTTCACAGTTAAAGGTTCTGATAAAGGCCTCATTTCCAAAATATATAGAGAACTGACTCAAATTTATAAGAAATCAAGCCATTCTCCAATTGATAAATGGTCAAAGGATATGGACAGACAATTTTCAGATGATGAAATTGAAACTATTACCACTCATATGAAAGAGTGTTCCAAATCATTATTGATCAGAGAAATGCAAATTAAGACAACTCTGAGATACCACTACACACCTGTCAGATTGGCTAAGATGACAGGAAAAAATAATGATGAATGTTGGAAGGGATGCGGGAAAACTGGGACACTGATGCATTGTTGGTGGAGTTGTGAACGAATCCAACCATTCTGGAGAGCAATCTGGAACTATGCCCAAAAAGTTATCAAATTGTGCATACCCTTTGATCCAGCAGTGTTTCTATTGGGCTTATATCCCAAAGAAATACTAAAGAAGGGAAAGGGACCTGTATGTGCTAAAATGTTTGTGGCAGCCCTGTTTGTAGTGACTAGAAACTGGAAATTGAATGGATGCCCATCAATTGGAGAATGGCTGGGTAAATTGTGGTATATGAATGTTATGGAATATTATTGTTCTGTAAGAAATGACCAGCAGGATGAATACAGAGAGGCTTGGAGAGACTTACATGAACTGATGCTAAGTGAAATGAACAGAACCAGGAGATCACTTTACACTTCGACAACGATATTGTATGAGAATGTGTTCTGATGGAAGTGGATTTCTTTGACAAAGACTCAGTTTCAATTGATAAATGATGGACAGAAGCAGCTACACCCAAAAAAAGAACACTGGGAAACAAATGTGAACTATTTGCATTTTTGTTTTTCTTTCTGAGTTGTTTTTACCTTCTGAATCCAATTCTCCCTGTGCAACAAGAGAATTGCTCAGTTCTGCAAACTTGTATTGTATCTAGGATATATGGCAACAAATCTAACATATATAGGACTGCTTGCCATCTAGGGGAGGGGGTGGAGGGAAGGAGAGGAAAAATCGGAACAGAAGCAAGTGCAAGGGATAATGTTGTAAAAAAAATTACCCTGATATGGATTCTGTCAATATAAAGTTATTATAAAATAAAATAAAATATTAAAAAAAACAAATAACTATAAAATGTCTACATATTTGTATGTCCACCAAAAAACAAGAATTATCTAAATATAATTGCTAAATATGTTTCATAACAATAAATATAAAATAAATAGTTGGAGATTTTAATTGTTCTTAGTTGAACTATGGCAATATAATAAAGATAACAACAATACATGAATTAAGTTATCTATTGACTGATCATTTAAATTGCCAAAATATATTTTTGTAGCTAGAAAAGCATAATTATACTGATCAGGAAGAGGCAAAAATATAATTTCAAGGGGAAAATAGAAAAAAGTATAAAGGAAAAAGACCCTCTAACACTAGATATGAAACTATAATCACGATAAAACAACAACAATTCAAACACAACTATTTGAAACTGATTTAAAAATAGAAAAGTATGTTGGGACCTATAGAAACAATTGCATATAATAATATTTTGTTTTGTTTTGTCTTAATATTAGGTATAATTTTTAGAGTATTTTTTCTTCTTGAGTATATATTTTTTTTCATTGACATTTAGGTTCAGATTTGCAGAGTATATCATTCTGACTGTCTTTTGATCTCTTGCTTTTTTTTAGAAAATATTATTTCATCCTCTTCTGGCATTTCTAATGGGTATAAAATAGTTTTATATAACTTGTAATTTCTTATATCTTTTTTCTTGCTGAATTTTCTTTTTGTCATTTTAATTTTAACTCTAATAACTATAGATGTAGGACTTTAAAGTATGAGATTTGTTTTCTCTTTGTCTTAAATGATTTCTATAGAATAGGATAATACATTTTTATATTTATTTTCCTCTGGTAGTGTTATTTGTTTACCTTTCCTATGGTTCTATTATTTGGAAGTATTTACAAGGCAAAAAAAAAAAAATATGTTTACATACAGCAGTAAACTGGTCAATGTAAGTAGTTAGAAAAAAAAGATGCACAACACACTTTTAAATGTATTCTGCATAAATCATACTTTATCATTTTCTTAATTTTAAATAATGAACACAATATTCAAAACAAGTTATGATTTGAAGTATTTACTAATTTCTGACATGTAAATTATCAGAGAATTTAACATTGAGAATTTAACAATCTGCTTTTAAAAATCAGTTTTAGCTGACTAACACAGCCCTACATATGTTATTATAGTAGTAGTAATTTTTTGTAATTGCTGTTGTTTCTATTTTGCAGGCATATTGGGGGTTAGTGTATATCAGGTGAGTTAAGATTGAGTCATCTTTGTGAGAAACAAAAAAAAAATAGTGCATTAATAGACATCCTTTATTGGCCTATTTCATGATTATGAACTGTTCTTTTCTATTGGCTTGAATTTTCAGAATTTAAACTACCTGATTGAACACATTCTTTCCCATACATTAATACCTGAGAGAGAAGGACTCCATTCACAGTAGGTGACAATATGTAATTAACAGTGAGGATCCCAAGAGTCAAGTCTCCTTTCTTCTTCCCAGCTTAGTGCAGGTAGCACAAAGCATGGACCCAGATTTGTGCATTTTTTTTTCTGTTTTTTTTTGTTGTTGTTGTTGTTGTTGTTGTTTTTTGTTGTTGTTGTTGTTGTTGTTGTTGTTGTTGTTGTTGTTTTGTCTTTTAAAGTTGAAAGTAAATGGAATTAAGTCCCTGTCCCAGAAACTGGAACCACAGGATTCAGGAGCCCAGGAATCCAGGTCAGTTGTTTCAACTTGCCCAGAAGTGAAAATCTGAGGAACAAAGGTCAAGCATAGCAGCCTATGAGTCCATGAATATGCACTTAGTGAGGAAAATGCTACTAAGAAATTCAATTAAGCTGTGAACCTAATTCCCTTTCATCCCCCAGAGACCAAGATGATATAAGAGTATTATGTCCCTGAACTGTTAGAGGGAATTTGAATAATTTTTCTTGCCATATCTTTGAAATAAATATTCCTTAGTAAAAGCTAATTTGATATTTATTGGTTAAATGGAACTGAAGTACTAGTCATCGGCCTTTGTAATGGGAAGAGCCCAACCAATGGAGGGTTAAGCCACAGGTAGAACAGATTTCCTAACCTCTGTAATATCTCAAATAAACTTTGGGAGGAAATAGATTGTCAGAGTGCTTTAAAAGAGAAAGATTTTCTGCTACATAAGCAAAACAAAATAAAATGAGTCAGTGATACTCATTTACCAGATACTGAGGAAATTCTTTTAGCCCAACTCCATGATATAGTTCAGGCTTAAGTCAGACTTGATATTTCAATTTGGATATAAAAATAAAAAATAAACTTCAGTTCGTTCTAGATCTAGTTTTGTTCCAATTCTAAGTTTCAGATCTTAATTCAGACTAGTAGACCTTAATACTCTGATTAATCACAATCATTACATTGAATGTTAATTTTTGCTGCCTACTTAGTAGGAGCAATAGATTCAAATAAAACCCATGCAGTACATGCAATCAAAGCTTAAGACAGAATTAATCAGTATGTATTTATCAAGCACTTAATATGTGTCAGGCAGCAGATTTAACTAACAATGGCCAAGCTTCTTATGGAATAGTCATAGTAATCAGAGCATATTGTTTTCATTATTTCTGTCAAAAAATAGGCTGAGATCAAGCAGAAATAATTCAAGCCTTTACAGCTGTCCCTTATCCTTTGCTATTCTTTGCTACATGGACTTTTCTTCACCAGACATGATTTTAATTAGTTTAGATCAGTAATATTCTTGCTATTCACTGAACTTGGTGCTATCAAAAACCATTGAATTCCCATTGCTTACTGGAAGGGAGCCAAAATAATGCTGTCTAACCTAAAAATTCAGGCAACTTTTCTACAAGCCTTCATAGCTCTTCACAATTAGTACAAGTAGTCCATTGCATTCAGCCTAATGCAAAGGCAAAAACTTTACTGTTTCTAATATGTAAAGGGAGTCTTGGGAAGAGATACAAATACATTTTTCTGCCAGGGTCCTCTAAAGTCTGAAAAGGATAATATGTTAATCCATGGATGAAGTGAAACTTTGAGAAAGAACAAGTCTAGTGAAACTTGACAAAATTTCCACTGAGAGTCATGCCTTATCCATGTAATCTGCTCTTGTATTTTGAGAGAAAGGTAATGCAAGAATTTCTGAACCTATGGTAAAGAAGAATCACCTTCACTTTTTTTGTAGGTAGGTAAAGTGCTTTATGTCAAGAATACCCTGCCCTATTTCTTCTGATGAATATATAATTTAGAAGTCATCCTTTTAGTTCAGAATAGTCTGTGCTGGAGTTTCTTTTCTCTCTATTTCCAAAAGAAAATCTACTTCCTTGCATGTCCATCACACTTTTATCTCCTCTAGGACAGGCTCCTTCTTATCATTCCTCACTGGGATGCCCAGAAAACACACTTGTGAGCATTTAAACTGCTAAGGGTAGTAACCAGCTTTCCCCTTTTTCAGGTGGAGAAAATAGTTAAGGCATCCACTAGAAATAGTCTTATATCTTAGCATCTAAAGTCATCATGTTTATTATTGTTTTTCAGTAAAATTTCCTTTAATCTCAATAAAGTATTATCTGTCTTCACTGATTTATTTTTAAAATTAGATAATATAGGAATATTCTTTATAAGAATAGTCTTTAATTACACTTTAAAGGATGAACAAGATGTATTAATTATGTCTAGTGATCTTTTCTCAGGTTAAATATCTTGTTATTTATATAGTGTAGAAGGCAGTATTAGATTTGAAATCAGAAAAACTGAAAAAAAAGTTTCTTTTATTCTTTTTCCCTAGTCCTTTGGAAATAGATCTAGTTGTGATAATGAATCTAATTGTAGCCAACTCTAGGGTAGGGAGAGAAGAAAAAAAAAGAAATGTATACTTTATTATATATTTAAAAGGAATAGAAAGTTGTACATAATCAATTTTTAGTTTCATGGGGAATCATTTTTTATTATACTCTTAATGGAAATGCTTTTTTTTTTAATTCCATAAACTTTTTTTTTAAACCTGCACTAGCAGAATGAGACATAAAAAAACCCAAGATTTTAGATAATATCATTCTTTAGTCATATTAATTCTGGTGACTCCAGACAAGGGACTGAACCTCTCTCTACCTCACTTTCCTTATCTGTAAAATGAAAAGATTGAACAAGATGATCTTTGAGATGTCTCCCACCCTAAATCCATGTCCCTATTACAGTATGTAGAAGGAAAAATTATGATCATTTCTTCTCTTTCATCCTCTGAGATGCTGTGATTTTGTGCTACTTACTTCTCTATGGGACCTCGAACAAGCCCTTTTTCTTTTCTGGAAATATGAGAAAGAAGGATAATAACCTGCAAAATAGAGATAATAAGACCTGTTCTTTTTGCCTCACAGGGTTGTTGTGAGAAAAGTGTTTGTAAGTCATAAGGGCTCACAAATGTGAACCATTATTATTTGTACTGAGGTCCAAGGAAAAAAAAATGTGCTAAAAATCAGAGTTTAATAAAGCCAGAATTCAATTTCATCCCAAAGCAAGTGGAGAAAAATTCCAGCAGAATGACCACAGTGGTGGGTCATTATAATTCATACATCGCCGATTTAAGACACATGGCTTACTGTAGGGCCATATAGAGTTAATTCTAGATTTGGTCAGGCAGGTCTTCTAGTATCAAAACTAGTAGAGGCGATGCAACATAATCCAGGATCTATAGTAGGAGATAATCCTAAAGCAATAATTAATATTTTTTGTAGTTTCTTAAAGTTTGCAAGATACCTTATATAATTTACTTTATTGAACCTCACTATAATCCTGTGAAGTAAATTATCATTTCCCACATTTTACAGAGCTTAAGTACATGTTCAATATTACACAGCTTTTAAGTATTAGAAACATTATTTGTACCCAGATCCTCCTTAATAGAAATCTAACAGGACTTAGTGACAGGAAGACATAAGTTTAGAACCATATCTTAAACAGTAAGTAATTATGAAACTACTGGTCAAGTTATTTAACCTTTGTCTGCCTTAGGTTTCCTTGTCATTAAAATGGAGATAATAATAGCAGATACTTCCCATGATGTATATGAAGATCAAATAAGATAATATTTGTAAAGGTCTTTACAAACCTTAAAGACTTATGTAAATGTTAAGTATTGTTTTTATTGTTTTTGTTATTCAAGTCTGTCTACTATCCCCTCATTTTCTTTATCCCCATATATTGCTTTTTATACATTTATAAACTGATATATGGTATTAAGTACTGAAAGAAAATTCAAAACATTTAATAATAAAATGATATAATCACAGGGGACACATTTTCATATTTTCTTTAAGCTACTTTTGGTAAGTTTAAATTGTAGTAGTATGATGTAGGCATGGAAGTTTCTGATTTCATGAAATAATAATAAAATTATTTTGATAATTTTATGTGGCAGATTATATTATTTTCAAGTTCCAGAAAGTAACTGGTATATTATGATCAACTGTAATTTGGGACAGGCTCCATATTTCAACACATTCTATTAAATAGTCAGGAAACAAGTCATATACATGGTCATTTTAGCATATTACTATAGTAAAGACTGAGAAAATAGCATTCTGTAAAGCACCCAAGTCCATACATCTCTAAGCATAGAATAGTATTTTCTATTAAGCAGTTATAGAATTCTACAATTACCTTTTTTCGAAGAAAAATTTTATAGAAATTGTGTATTATTACCTGAATGCATCAAAAGCCTTTCTTTTTGAAGTGGACATGGCATAAATTGTATCTATTTTATCATGAGTAATAAAAAATATCAACATTTATTAAGTACCCTAGAAAGTGACTTGGAAGTTCAAATATGTATTTCTTCTTATCACCCATATTGGCAATGTATTTGAATAAGACTCCCTAATGACTTTCCATAAGTTTATCAACTCTTGATACTACAATCAGGAGATCAACAAAGTAAGCCATGGTCCAAGACCTAGCAACCAGAAAGTTGGTTCCACAGAAGGCATTGGGATATGCCAGATAAGCAGGTTACAAAGAAGAGTGCTGAACTTGATGAATGAGTAATATATAGGAATCATTAATAACTTCATAGATAGCAGACTGTGGATCAATCAAGTTTTACAGAGGGCTTTTCTCCCCAAAGAAAAATAAGGAAAGTTGATTGCAGGTATTAAATATGGGAATTATAGAAACATTTAACAATATTCTTTTAGTCACTATCAAATCTCATTTTACCATTATGCCAAATTGGTGTGGTCTCTCTGTTCAGCTTAGACATTAAGCCTATCTAGCTTAAGGCAGCTAAACTGCCTTAGAGTTTTATCTTAAATAAATAGGATCATAGATTTAGACCTGGAAAGAATTTTAGAAGTCAGTAAGTTGAATTCCTTCATTTTATAGATCCAGAAAAGTTAAGTAACTTGCCCAGTGATTACTTAAAATAAAACAGACACAATTCATGCCATGTCCACTTCAAGGTTATTATGTATCTGAGTCAGGATTGATATCCAGTTTCTTCCTGACTCACCATACCCCATCCTCATCCCTGTTTCCAATCTGTTGAAAAGGTCTTTGTAGTATTGGAACTCTTCTTCTCAACTCAAACACTGCTATCAGTTTGGGCTATTGCAATAGTTTTCTCTTGGATCTCCCTGCCTCAAGTCTTTCTCCACTGATCTACCCTCATTCTGTTAGCAAAGTGATTTCCTTAATGTGTGGATTCTCCCATATCATCCCTCCCCCACCTCAATAAACTTCAGTGATGCTTTGTTATCTCTAGGATCAAATACAAAATTATTTATTTGCTATTCAAAGACTTTCATAATCTAGTCCCTTCCTATCTTTTCAGTCTTCATATACTTTACTCTCAGACATGTACTGTTTGATTCAATGATGTTGACCACTGTTTCACCAACAAAACACTCCATCCAGGTATTGTCCCACAGCCTGCAACATTCTCCCTCTTCATCTTCACTTCCTGGATTCCCTGACTTTCTTCAAGTTTAAATTAATACCCACATCTTCTATGTGAAGTTTTTCCCAAATCCTTTTAATTCTACTGCCTTCTTTCCATTAATTATTTCCTATTTATCCTATATACAACTTGTATATATTTGTTGATTGTAAGCTTTTTGAGGGTAGACACTGTCTTCTGCCTCCTTTTGTATTTCCGAAATTTAGCACTATGCTTGATTAATGGTAGACACTCAATAAAGATTGACTAATTGTCACCAAGACCATATAGTACCCTATACACTGTATGACAAGATATCCATGAAATACTTAGATAGCCTAATACTAATCCAAATTGTTGATTAGTTACCTGTATAAGAATCTTATCTCCCTCATTCTTCTATCATTCAACTCATTATAAACCCAAAGTCAGTTTTAACTAAAGGTGCAAAACAGCTACATTCACCAATTAACAGATTTTTGACATTTTTGAGAGCTTAATACCATTACCTGCTATTGATCTATTAATATTTTCTTACATTTCAAAGGCTCATCTTTGGCATTTGAAACAGGTCAGATTATTCAAATAAGCTCAATAACTTAGTCATTTGGAAAGTAATTTTCTCATTTTTTTCTTCTGGTATTAAACAAAATTCTCATTTAATATTATTTTGTTTTTCCCAATTACAAGCAAAGATAGTTTTCAACATTCATTTTTGTAAGATTTTGTGCTCCCATTTTTTTTCTCCCAACATCCTTCTCCTTTCCTCTCTCCAAGACAGCAAGCAATCTGATACAAGTTATACACTTACAATCATGTTAAACATATTTTCACAATGGTCATTTTGTAAAAGAAGAATCAGAACAAAAAAGGGGAAAAAACATGAAAAAGAAAAAAATAAACAAAAAACCCAAATGAAAATAGTATGTTTTGATTTGCAATCAGATTTCATAATTAATATATACAATGTTCTGGTTCTGCTCACTGAATGCAGCATCCAGGTTTTTTTTTCTGAAATTTGCCTTTCCATCTTTCTTAAAGCACAATATTATTCTATTACATTTTGATACCATAACTTATTCAGCCATTCTCTGATTGATGGGCATCCCATAAATTTCCAATTTCTTACTTTTCTTCTCTTAAAAGAGCTGCTATAAATATTTTTTTAGATGTAGTTTCTATTCCCTTTTAAATGGACTTTTTGGGATACAGATACCTAATACTTACATTGCTGCTTGTCCTTATGGATATAATTCCAAATTACTAAGAATGCTTAAGATCAATTAACATCAGCAATAAAGTAGTAATCTTCCAATTTTCTCATATTTCTAACATTTACGATTTTTGGTCATATTAACCAGTGTGAGAGGTGTGAGGTGCTACTTCAAAATTGTTGTATTCACATTTCTCTAGTCATTAGTGACTCAGAGATTTTTTTCATATGATTATAAGTTTGATTTCTTTTTATGGAAACTGCCTATTCACATCCTTTGACCCATTTATCAATTAGGGAAAGACACATTCTTATAAATTGTTTTGATGATTGCCACTTTATAATTTTAAATCTGGTATAGGTAGACCATCTTCTTTGGCATTTATTTTTCATTACTTCATAATATGAAAAGGATGCATTTAATATTTCTGCCTTTCTGCAGTTTATTCTCAATTTTTTGTGCTCTAATATATGTTCAATATTTTTGTCGGGAGGTGCTATTTACTAATGAAAAAAAGGTATAGTCCTTTCTATTTGCATTCAATTTTTATTCAGTTTTCTCCAAAGATATATCATATTGAATATTTTTTTACTTCCTTAACTTCTTTCTTGTTTATTTTGAGGTTCAATTTATTGATTTCTGAGAGGCAGAGGTTGAAGTCCCCCATTAGTATAGTTTTCTTGTCTGTTTCTTCATGTAATTCACAAATCTTGTCCTCTAAGAATTTGGATGCCATAGCACATGTTATATATGTGTTTAATATTGATGTTATTTCATTCTCTGTGGTAACTTTTATCAAGAAGTAATTTTTTTCCTTATTACCAAGAAGTAATTTCTTTTCTTATTTCTTTTTAGATCTATTTTTTTCCCACTTTGCTTGAGATCAGGATTGTTGTCCTTGCATTTTTTTTTTAAAAAACTTCATCTGAAGCATAATGTTTTCTGGTCCACCTTTTACCCTTACTCTATGTATATTTTTATTCTTCAAATGTTTCTTATAAACAATATATTGAAAAACTCTAATTTTTAATCCTCTATGCTGTCTGCTTCAATATTATGAGAAAGTTCATTCCATTCACATTCAGTTATGATTACTAACTGTGTATATTACTCCATTCTATTTCCCCCACTTTGTTTATGCTTTTCTCCTTTCACTCTATCCCTCCTTATTAATGTTTGGCTTTTGACCATCACCTCCTTCCATCTGCTTTTCCTTTTATTAGGTTCCCCTCCCTTTTTTCCCTTTCCCTCCTTCTTCCCTAAAGAATAAGATGAATTTTTATACCAATCCTCAGTTTCTTGCAAAGCTTAATCTAAGTTCCCACTTCAGAGTTTTTCTGATATCTCTAAATGTGAATATCTCCTTCCTCAAAGAACTATGTGCTAAATAACTATTTTTCTTTTTGATTGAGTATTTTCTTTGCAGAAAATGCTTTACTTTTTTTGTAGATATTTCCCCAGGCACATTGCCTGCCAAACAGTAGATATTTCATAAAGACTTAGTAATTGAATAATATTTATAGTCTCAGAGACTTCAAATCTCATTTTCTATTCTCCTTTACTTATTTAGGTATTTTAAAACTGATATCACTCAAATAAACTATCTATATATGATCATATAGCTGCAGCATAGATAATAAAATAATAATAATAAAAAAAACTACAATGATACTGGGTTTACTGTTCAAAGAGATCTGAATTCAAATCCTGATTTTGATATTTACTAGTTATGGAATAGTGGGCAAATAATTTCTTTCAGCCTCAGTTTTCATCTAATAATAATACCTGGAATACTAACTTTAAAGGATATATGCTTACCACAGAGCATTCAGTAGGTAGTACTATTATCATATATTTTAATAAGTATTTGTTCATTTACTGTCTAATAGGGCTATTCAAAGGAGAAGATTTGAAATCTGAAACTTGTATAGCATGTCAATATTAGATATTATAATACATCATGCATTTTGGTCAGTGATGTCCTTTGATGATACATACATACATACACACACACACACACACACACACACACATATACACACATCTGAGGAAACAATGTCATGAAGTAATTAAGATATTAAATTTGCTATAAAACCACCACAGATTCTTTGAAAAAAAGAAGAAAAACCAACATTCATTAATTATGTCAACAAGAGTCTTCCTGTCAGTTAGTAATGGCAATTTTTAAGTCTGAAAGTATTTGCCTTAAGATGTTGTTTTAATAAAAGAAGGCATGACAAAATAGGTACTCAAATCCTTTAATTAGAAAAAAAATAAGGTTTTCTAGTCTAATGCCTTATGTCACCTATTTATGTTCTCTAAATATCTTTGAATCATTTCTAGTGATACAGAATTCCCTACATGACAAGGCTTTCCATTGCATAATAATGTAGCTTTATTTGTTCAGAAATCTTTCTTCCTAGCTACGTAAAATTTGTGTCCTTGTGACTTTCATTTAATAGTCCTAGTTTTCCCTTCTGAGATTAAATATCTACATACACACACACACACACACACACAAACACACACACACAATTTTATTTTTATTCTACATGATTCTCCACATACTTGAAGATACTATACATGATTCCTTTATGCTGAACATTAATCTTAAAAGCCATGGTCTAAAGTTTCTTTAATATTTTTGTCACTCACTTTTGGTTATGCTACAAATTGTTTCTGTCTAAATTGTGATACCCAGAGCATAATACTAATGGTCTAACCACAGCAAAGCATATAGTATCACCATTTGCTCCTTAGTTCTAAATATTATTGCAATCTTTTTTCAGGGGATATCTTTTGTCTTTGAGAAAGCTTGGATATATTGAGTTGGTCTGTTGTATAATAGGAGATAATAGGAAGGGATTAAAGATGAATTGAGTACTGGGAACAGTAAGAAAAGTTCCAAAAAAAACCTTAGAAATTAGCAAAGAATTTTATGATAGTCAGAAAGCAGTAGAGAGATATAGTGAACAGATTTAAATAAGCAATCCACCAAACTTCTCTTCATGTTAAAATTAAATCATTACATAAGGAGTATCAATAAAATTAATATAGGTAATTATTATATTATATGGACTACTTGATTGCTTTTAATTTAATTAAAAAGAATGCTACTCTGTTTAATGGATATATCTTCCATGTTTCTGGATGTTCCTTAAGTTAAGAATAATGAGTTAATCCCCAGAAAATAATTCAGGCCTTTCATGAAGAATTCAAATACTATCTCAAGTACCTATTAGATATGTGATCCTGGAAAAGTAACTTGACATAAGTCTACCTCTGTAAAATGTGGATATTAATAGCATCTACCTCCCAGTCTTGTAGGACTGGGATGGGATGGAACTGGGATGATAGGATGACATGAGAATATTTTTCAAGTGCTCTGAAAATAATGTGTCCTGTAAATTGAATTATGAGAATGATGACAAATATAATGATGATGATGATGATGATGATGATGATGATGATGATGATGATAGAAATAATATTCTCCTTTGTACCTCCCAATTTACTAAAAGTAATAGGGTTAGAAATGAAAACCTACTTGGACTAGGACTAGCAAAATACCTAAAATACAGTTTAAAATTGTTCTGTTATACTTCTTGTACTTGAAATATTGTTCTAAGATATTGGACTTATATATTGAGTTTATCCAAAGGAGATGTCTGCTCTTATCAAAATAGATACACAATGTTTTTTTTTTTCTAATGAGATTTTTAAAAAGTTAATTTTGACTGATTAAAAGTGGAAAACAAGAAGCCCATAACTATAGATTTATAAATAGTTCTGATTTCTATTCTTATGACATATGAACACATACATACACTTTTAGGTATTCTAAAAGGTACCTCATAAATGTTTAACAAATTAGTCATTAGCTTTTGTGATAACTCTTATAGAAAAAGAAAACCAACTGAGTGGGTTCAGGTTGCTAATGGCTATATGTTTTAAGGAAGCAAGTAAACCATTAAACATATAGGATGGGAGCAATCATTTATATAGTGCCAAGCACTATGCTAAGTATTTTATAAAATATTATCTCATTTTATCTTTACACCAACCTATGATTAACAATATTTTACAGTTGCAGAAACTAAGGCAAAAAGATTTAAGTGATTGCTCAAGGTTACACAAATTTTAAGTGTCTGAGACTGGATTTGAATTCAGGTCTTTATGTGAGACCCAGTATTGTGTTTATCCATTTTGCCATTTAGCTGCCTTAACATAACATTGACTTTATATATGTATATTGCTATGATATGTGTGTGTGTATATATATATACACACACACATATGTATATATACTATATGACTATATATATTTATGAAAAGAAAAATATAGCTCCATAAATGAAGCTAAAATGCTTGGTATCGTTGACAATATTATCATGTGATTGAACAGAGAAGATAGTAGCAAGAACAGATATGATGTTTTGAAATTTAGCCTTCTCTGCTAAGATGCTCATTTTCCAATTTCTGCTCTTGTCCTTTCTATTTTTTGTTTCCATTTTATCCTTATCTTATGAGAAGCTGTTTCTCAGATAAATTATTACAACTAAGTTCAAATATGAAAGAAAAAAAAACTATTCTATAACAATATGCCAATCTCTGTTGTTTGTGTTATGGGATAGTTTTAAACTTTCATGGGCTTCCTGACAGTAAACACTGTCAAATAACAGCCCCATAAGAATTGAGGAGTCTCCATTGTATATTAACTAACAAATAAAAGATAAACAGAGTGATGTCCTGAGAGAAAACTAAATGGAATCAGGATGTGAAGTTACAGCAGATGAGTCAGCATGCACTTGGAACATGAAGATTTCATATGCAGTTTGAAGAGGAGGAAAGTAAATGGAATATGTCATGGTTACTTTCCACTCATTGCACCAGGACAAAATGAAGATGGATAGAGCTAATAAAGTGCCTTATCTGTGACAGGCACAAGCAGTGGGGACAGCTTATAGACAAATCATTGAAATCAGCCTCTGAAAATATAATGAATTGAGAAACATGTCTGTGTATGATTCCTGATGACATCTAGATCAGGGAAGTGCCTTAGGAGATTTAACAAAGTTTGAATTCTAGCATATCAGAAACTAAGAACTGGAAGAAATGCCAGAACCATTTAATCTACCAGTATATGAAAAGAAGCCTCACTGTAGCATGAATGATAGGTGACTGTCTAACTTCTGCTTGATGATCTCCAAGTAGGTGGAGGAGAGTAGATATATCTGATTAGACTTCTAGTAAATATGGTATTATGATAAAAATGAATATCCCAATAAGCCAAAGGACTTATACATCTATGAATAATATCCTCCTTTTATAGTTTTTTATTAAAAATGTTTTAGAAATCTTCCATCCCAGATAAGCCTGGAATACCATTAATTTAATCATCACCATTACCATCATCCCAACTACCACCACCAACAATAGCAATACACTTAAATGCAGTCCTAAGGTAGGCTCAGTTTAGTACAGAAAACATACTATCTTTAGAAGCTTCTTAATCAACATAATGACCATCCATTATAAAATATCATCAAATTGTGATATAGTAATTAGAATACTGGTTTAGGAATCATGCATTTAAATTTTGGCTCAGACATTTGTTACCTTTATAGTTGTGTGTAAAGGGCTTAAACTCTGAATCAGATGAGAGGGCACTTAAGGCTACCTATTCAATGTGAGACAATGGCTCTATTAGTGTATATTTTGGATGATAGCTCTCCTGACCATTGGTGCTTGTTGAATGTTTGGTAGTAAGATAATTGAGGGCAAGGATTGGAGGGTAGAGGGAGAGAAGGGAAAGGTACTTGGTGGCAGGATGAGGAGGAGAGAGGCTGGATACTCCGGACTCCAGAATCCAGGAGACATCTTTGACAAGCCACATGGTAGCTTGCCTGCCTCCTTCACTTCTCCCACTAAAGACCAAGGACTTTGATTTATCCTGACTCTGGCTGACCCTGAGGCCCTCCAAGGAGCTAACCCATACTTTACAGTTATCACCAAATCATTTAGATCACTATAGAGTGGTGTGGCAGATAAAGTACTAAGCCAGGGATCAGGAAAACCTGAGTTCTAATGTAGCCTCAGAGATTTCCTCTGCAATTCTAGACAAATTGTTTAACCTCCTTTGTTATCATTATCTTCATCTGTAAGATGGGATAATGATGGTACCACATCTCATATTTGCTGTGAATATAAAAAGAGATACAATTTATGTCTAAACAAATATTAAACATTATTGTTGTTACAAAATAATATGTGTATATATATTATATATGCATAATGCATATTTGTATATGCATATGTGTGTATACCTCACTGTCTAGCAGGGTTGTTAGGAGAAAAGTATTTTAAAAGTATTTTATTTTAAAAGTATTTTATTTTAAAGTATATATATACATCCGTGATCATTAATATTGCCAAATTGGAGCTTACAGAAAAGAATAATAAGTTTTTGCTCCAAGGAGTTAGTCTAATTTTAATTGAGAATTACAATTGCTCATTGGGAATAAAAAGCATGTATGCATTCTATGCAATTCAATACATATTTATTTAACAGTCAGTATGTTTAAGGTATTGTGCTGTGTGCAAGGGGATACAAAGAAAAGACAATTTAAAATTTTTGCCCTCACAAAGCTTGTGTTCTACTGTTCAATACAATTTATAAATAAATACAAAGGTGATACTACCACACTGACTGTCATTATCTGAATGATGGATAGATTAGGTTTTCACCATTATTCTCTAAGTTCCTTTGGTACCCAGTTTGGAGAAAATTATTCCATGTCCAACTGATAGTATGTCTTCAATTAGCATGAAGAGGTCTTATTCATTTATCCATTAACACTGAGATTAGCTTTTACAAAGAAATATTTATTTCAAAATTAAAAAAAAACTACAAATATACAAACTTGCTACTCTAAGAAGTGGAAAGCATATTCCCTCTGTATTCACTCCTCGTATTACTTCAGTCTCTGAGAAGGGAAAGGGGATTAGATTCATAGTTTAGTTCAGTTTCTAGAGAACACTGACCCAATTCCAAATCCAGCCCACCATTCACATTTTGAGTTGTAAGCACTCTAGCTTTTCAGGACTTCCCTGGCAGCTTACATGACTGCATCACCTCACCCAGAATTCTGTTTACAAGTTTGTCATGGCTTGTGCTTCTGTCTCTAATGGGGATCACCCAGAAAGACCCTGAGGTCAGCCAGCAACTGAAATTGAGAAGGGGAAATGACACAGAACAGGTACAAATACCCATGGTCTCAATACTCTAAAGTGAGGTATAAAAAAGAAAAAGTAGGGGAAATAAGTTCTTTCTCTCTTACTGATTGAGATCATGGGGCCTTTGCTATGGATGAACTGAGATTCTCACCCTTTGAGCACAAGAACAAGAGTAAGGGCAGATACACTTACACAAAGACAGAGACAGAGTGATTTAGAGAGAGAGAGACAGAGACAGAAACAGAGACAGAAAGAGAGAGATCAAGGGATAGTCAGAGATAGAGATAGAGAGAGAAGAAAGAAAGAAAGAAAGAAAGAAAGAAAGAAAGAAAGAAAGAAAGAAAGAAAGAAAGAAAGAAAGAAAGAAGGAAGGAAGGAAGGAGGGAGGGAGGGAGGAAGGGAGAGGAGGGAGGAAGGAAGGAAGGAAGGAAGGAAGGGAAGGAGGGAAGGAAGGAAGAGAAGAGAGGAAAGGAGGAAGGAAGGGAAGGAAGGAGGGAAGGAGGAAGGAAAGAAGGGAAGAAAAAAGGAAGGGGGAAAAGAAGGAAGGAAGGAAGCTAGATAAAGAGAAAGAAGTTGGGAAGGAGGGAAGGAAGACAGACATCAGATAAACAGACTGTCTCATTTCATTAGTCAGTCAAAAGAGGCTACACTAAATTTTTGGCAAGAGATGAAGAGAGCCCATCTTAGGAGAGCTGGGCATATTCAGGCCAGACACAAGGTCACCTTATGTTAGATGATCTTGGCATATTCCAAAAGCCCTATTGCACAAGCAATAAAACATCTAAGGAAATACTAAATGGAGGATAGAGAAAAAACTAACAACTGAGGGAGTGAAAGAGTTTTTAGGTAGGATATCACATGTGACCTAAGTCTTGAAGGAAAATATGGATTTTACAAAATAGAAGTAAGGAGGAAGTATGTATTTAGGGAGGGAGGAGCAACTTGGTCAAAGGCATGGTTGCAAGGGAAGATATAGTTAGTTGAGAAGATAGAGAACATAACAGTTTTACTGGAAAGCAGAGTTTGGGGCTTGGAATAATATGAAATACTCTAGAAAATCTAGATTGCAAAAATCTCTTAACATTTAATTGAGAAATCGGTGCTTCATACTAGAGGAAATAAATGGAGGGATAGTCACTAAAACTATGATTTCACTGATTTAGAGAATTTCAGCATAAGAAATTGCTATCAATAAAGGTCAATTTCATCCATGCCATTACTGCCTATAGGATGTTGTGAATTCATTTTCAGATAAATTGAGACATAAACAAGACATACTTCCAGACTCATAATATAAAATTATGGTTATTAATCAGTAAAATAAATAATGCAACCATGATTAAAGACTTCAAGGATCTATTTTTGAATAATAAAATACTCCTACTATGGAAAAAATAATAGTATATATGTTTTGATGCTGTGAAAAAGTGAAATATATTTTCCTATCTAGTTTTCCTTTCTCCAAATACTCTAGGATTAGGCCAAGCAAAGTAGGTGTAGGCAGGAGAAATATTTTCCTTCACTGGATAAAAAATTTTGTGGAGGTGAAAGTACAGAAAACTTCTAAATTAAAGAAGTCAGTAAATTTTGTAAAATAAGACATATTTTACTTTTACACAATCCCCTTTATCAGCCTTTGCTTATTAAAAAAAATAAATATATAAGAAGGGAATGGAGAGTTAGCAAAACAAAACAACATACTTAAAAAAAATCTATTACTATATACACTATTCCATGCCTATAATACCTCATCTCTGCAAAGAATAGGTAAAAGTGATCTATTCATATCTTTTTTTTGGGGGGGGGGCAAGTGTGGTCATTGTTTTCATAATATTCAATTCCTAAAGCTATATAGTTCTTTCCATTTATATTATCATTTTCATCATTTATATTGTTTTCCAAGTTCTGCTTACTTCATTTTGCATCATTTCATAAAAAAATCTTTCCATCCTTCATATCACATTCATCTATTTTTTTAACAGCAAAATTATATTATATTACATTTATAGGCTAAAACTAATCCATTCTCTATTGAATGGACATCTACTCCCCTCATCCAATTCTTTTTTTTTTTTTTAATATAACAAGTAAAACTGCAAATATTTATTGTATATGGGATCTTTCTTTTTGGCAAGAACTTCCTAGAGACATATGACCAGATGATAGGTTCTATATATCAAAGGATTAAGATTAGAAGTCATGAAATGTTGGAAGCTCAGATCTTTTATTGTGTCCAGTTAGCTTAGAGGCCTATCTCTCTGCTTGGTTCCAAGAGCTCCCTCCAAATGTCTCCAAATCCAAAGGTTAGTCCTTCAGCCCAGCCAGCCAAATGGAAAATGGAATGGATCTCTCTTGCAGCTCTTGCAGCTTTGTCCTTTGCTTCTGCCTCTACTTTCTTCAGCCTCCAATCCAGCTCCTAGTTGAATCTGTCTTGCCTCCAAGAGAAGGCTTCTGGCTCTCAATCTCCCAAAGTGCTCTGCGTCTGTCCCAGTGTGCATCTAATTCAGCTGAACTCCCTTCTGCCACCAGCCAACCAAGTGGAAAATGGAATTAATCTCTCTCTCCTCGGAGAGAGGGCTTCTGGCTCTCTAACCCGAAGTAACTAACTCACCCGAAGCTAAGAGCCTCTTTATATATGGTTTCTCAAAGGTTGACTCCTCCTTCTGGAGGTACACCCAAGGGAAGTGTGAATTCACAAAGTTACAAAGTTTACTTTGTGAATCTCCCATACTTGTGAACTCCAGTGAGTAAAGGTGTGAACACAAGCATTGTATCAATTAGTTCTACTTAGTACCTTGTTTCAGGTTCTGGCCCAAAACATCAACTCTAATGAGTTAGTAGTATGTAAAGATTCCAACACTGAAACTTGACAGATTCGAAAAGAAAAGTATTATATGTATAGGGTAACCAAAGAAAGACAAGTCTAAAAGCATCCTTTATATTAATGAGAATTCAAAGCGTACTTGGAAAGAACACTGTAAGTCTAAAGTAGTCATGAAAAAGCATTGGCTTTCATTTATGGAGGTGATATTGGTGTGATATATTTACTCTTGTCAGCTTCTCTGTTCAGTACACATTTTTAATTGTTTGCTTTATCCTGTTATCTTTTATAAAGGAGAGCAGCTAGATTAGTTTAATGCTTTTTGACCAAAAATGGCCACTGTTTCTATGTGTGAATGCCAAGTCCTCTCTTGATTACTATTACAATTTAGAAATTCAGTAGTACTGAGGTAACATACATCAACATGCTCCCAACAGGGATCAAGTTTTCTCCCTTGATATCTAATTTTCCTCCCTTAGAACATTTTCTTCCTTAGGTTTGGAGCTGAAAAACAGGAAAATCTTTGCTTATTATATTTAGTGAAAATACTTCTCTGAGAGTTTGGCAATGAATCTGTATGTTTGAAAACACTTTTAAACTGATCAAAATATAGGTTTTCCTAACTGCTAACATTTTGACAATCGAAATGGAAAGAAAACTAAGAATTGAAGGCCAAATTCCCCAGGAAGCTTTAATTAAATCTTATAAAGTAGGAGTTTCCATTAAAGAGAGTTTCCATCTTTATCATGTTACCTTTCCTTAACATCTTCTCTCAGTCTTGTGAAGCAAACATATCTCTCTTTTTTGATACTCAGGGGGTTCTTTTTTATTATTATTATTATGCCAAATATCCCTAATCTTAAACCTGACAATGCAGCATCTATAAGGAAATATCATGGTCATTCCTAAATAATGTTGAAATGGCAACAGATTCTAAGAAATTTAGACAGAATGGATAGTTCTTTTCTTTGCATTCTTTTCTGCTTAAGTGATTATTTTATTATGCAGTATAGGGGATGGAAATAATAAGGTGTGTTATCATGAGGGAATAATTTCTATTTTTATTAGCTGGTATCTTTTCTAAGAAAATCCCAAAAGGAGTCATGAAAAGTGCGACATAACTCAAAACAATTGAACAATAAAAAATGTTATTTTACATTTTGTAAGCAAAGCAGTACAGAGACAGATTTTTGCATTTATTCAAAATGATAAATAAATTTAAATAAATATCAAGGATAGGATTAATTGGATTGTGATTCTTTAGCTTTCCATTTTTCCTTATGCATTTATTTACTTAAGTCTTGATTTTTATTTCCTTCATTGGTTGAATAGTAATAGCTACTATTTTATAGTGTTTCCAGGTTTTCAAAATACCATATATGCATATACATATATATGTGTGTATACACATGAATATATCATTAATGTCCTACATACACATAGATATACAAATATAACACACACACATATATAATGTCACATATAAAATATGAAATACAAAATATACTATGGGGATCATGACAAATTGAAGGAAGTATAGATGACAATAATGGATGTAATTAGCATATAGTTAAAGCAACAAGTATGTAATAGATGTAACAATGTTTCTAAGTGAGTTGACTTTGGTCCAAATAAGCATTCATCATGTAGTTTTCCATTTTTCTATGTGTTTTCTGGATACTTTATCCAAGGAAATATAAACCCAACATGGTGTCCCACTCATATAGCCTTTTTCCTATTTATCTGATATTCCTTTTACTCTCTTGATTCATTTTATTCATGAGTTTTTCTCATCAGTCCCTGATCGTCATTAAAGTTCATAATTGAGCTTTTAAATAAAAGTAGATTTTTTTAAAAAAAGTATTTTTTAAATGGGTACATGAATTAAACAAAACATGTATTCATTTCCTAGTCTAACCTTTCAAAACAAAAACAAAAAAAATCCCTCATTTTTGTGTTTGAACAAGTTTCCTTTACCTTTAGCTTCTTGGCTGCAGAATAGGAATGGGAGGGAGCCAACCAAGAATTTCAGATTTTTATAATAAAACAATATTTATTACACATACACACACACACACACAGTCATACAAGGAAAGATGGAAGATTATAGCCATCTCAGTTATGGATAAATATAGGACTGAGCTCAGTACTTCTCTACTGTGTTCTTGTAGCAAACACCAGAAAATCAGGATTGCCACTCCAGGATTACTTGATCTGTGGTAGAATATTTACCTTTGATTGTGCAGGAACAAAGTTATTGTTTTCCCACTCAACCTATTGCTCATCTGATAGCTGTCAGAGCAGAGGAGGTAGGAGAGGAAAATCCTTATGTATAGATTCAAGAAATAATTTTAACTTCTCTGGTTTTCCTAATTACCATTTTCCCCTGAACTTTTTACTCCAAAAATCTCACATGGAGCTCTGCGTCTGATGTCTTCCCCTTCATTAATCAAAATGTCTGCTCCATCCCATGCATACCTCATTTTGGGAGGCAAAAGCACAGATGAAGCTTGGTCAGAATATTAGGTTACTGGCAAAGGGTTAGGGTTACATAGGTACTTCTTACACAGGTACCCTGTATAATTGCACACATTTTCAAGATCAGAAGAATTCTATTCTGAAGAAAAATGATCACAGGTTATCTCTGAGGAATGATGAAGAAAAATATTCCATTTTTTTATATGGAAGAGTAGGGCAAATTTAAACCATAGCTAATTATTTTGGTGCCAAGGGCAAGTAGTTCCAATGAGGCTTAAATCAGCTTTTTAAAAGAAAAATACACCTGAGCATGGGAAATGACTTCAGGGAAAGATCTTGAACTTTAGGACACAAAATCTTATGTAAGAAGAGACTGTTGGTCACAAAATATTGGGGTCAAGATAGATTGTAACTTGCTTTAGGTGTGGCAACAAAGAAAAAACACAATAACTAGTATTTTACTATTGTGACTAATTATTTCTCATGACAATTTAAATTTGTTTTTACCTGCTTAAGGAATGTATGTTATCAATAACATGTGAACTCTAGTGACCTATATAAAAGTCTCAGTTCCTTTGCCTTAGTTATTACTCTACTATAAATACAATTAATGGCTTTTTAAATAATATCCAGCAAAATTAAAGACTGGTTTATTAATCAAACATTTGTTGAGTACTTAGGGAAGCACATTAGAAATGTAAATGCTAAAAATCAGCATGTTTTACTAAAGTTTAAGTATATTAAATTAGTTTCTTAATTTAGTATTATTATTGTCTATGAGACTCATGTATCAGGGAAATATTATAAGCATTCTGTTCTTAGATTTATGTATAGGATTTGAAATATTCTCTAATTGCAACCTTCTGAACAAGATGAGAAAATGAAGTTTAGATGACACTATAATTGAGTAGATATTTTAAATGATGTTTTAGAAACATGTTAAACTCAGTAAGTCTAAAATGGGACTAACTTACCTCTGAATCTTCCCTCTTCTGGATTTCCCTACTTTTATGAAAGAATCTTTAAGTTCATAATCTTGGTATTATCTTCAATTCTTCTCTGCACTTAATTGCATATTTAATTAGTTGTCAAATTTTGATGTTTCTATCTTCACAAAAGCTACTTCATCCTCATGTTTCTCTGTACTCATGCACTTACCATCTTAGTTCAGAGCCTCATTATGTTTCATCTAAATTATAGCAATATCCTCCTAATTGGCCTTTCCTATCTCAAGACTCTCATCACTATAGTCTGTATTACACTATGTTTTCAAAGTAATTTTCTTTAAGTGTCATCTAATTGTATTACTGCCCTCCCCAACAATTTCAATTGACTCCCTTTTCCCTATTAAAAAATAAAACTCCTTTATTTAATTTTCAAAACTCTACATAACTTGATCTCAACTTATCAGGGGATATTGCTTTGGGATTCAGCCAAACTAGTGTACTTATTCATAGGATTCAATTCAGGTATCTGTGTCTTTTCTTGGTTATTCCTCATCCTTTAAAATATGTTTCTTTGCCTCCACATTAGAGTCTCTCCCTTCCTTTAAGAAGGAATTTTGTGGAGGACAAATTCCAGGATAAGCCCCTGGGACCATGAAAACCTATTACAGGAAATCAAACTGATCAGAGAAATGTAAATTCAGACAACTTTGAGATATTACTATATACCTCTCAGATTGGCTAAAATGACAGAAAAGCATAATGAAGACTATTGGAGGTGATGTGGGAAAACTGTGACACTAATACATTGTTGGTGGAATTGTGAATGGATCCAACCATTCTGAATTGCAGCTTAGAACTGCTCAAAGGTTTATCAAACTATGCATACCCTTTGATCCAGCAACATTTCTATTGGATTTATAACCTAAATAGATCATAAAGGAAGGAAAGGGACCCCTGTGGCAACCCTTTTTATAGTGGCAAGAAACTGAAAACTGAGTGAATGCTGTGGTATATGAATGTTATGGAACATTATTATTCTATAAGAAATGATCAGTAGGATGATTTTGGAGAAGGCTTGAAGAGATTTAAATGAATTGATGCTAAGTGAAATGAGCAGAACCAGGAGATCATTATCACAGCAATAGCAAGATTATATGATGATCAATTCTGATGGACATGGCTAACTTCAATAATGGATGGTTCAAACCAGTTCTAATGGTCTTGTGATGGAAAAAGCTGTTTGCACCCAGAGAAATGACTGTGGGAACTGAGTGTAGGATTGGAACATAATATTTTCACTCTTTTTGTTGTTGTTTGTTTTCATTTTGTTCCTTTTTTCCTTTTTATCTGATTTTTGCTTTGCAACAGGACATTTGTGGAAATATGTATGGAAGAATTGCACATGTTTACCATATTGTATTACTTGCCATCTAGAGGCGGGGGTGGAAGGAAAAATATTGAAACAAAGGTTTTTCAGGGGTGAATGTTGAAGATTATCTATGCATGTATTTTGAAAATAAAAAGTTTTAATTGAACATACGTGTGTGTATATATATATATACATATATATTTTGTACATTCATTTTATATGTATATATATACACATATATAATCAATGTACAAAATGGAGAAAAAAAACTTATAAGAGGACATTGAAGGAAATACAAAGTGCTAGAGGCTTGATCCAATTTCTTGAAGAGTGGAAACAAAAGAAAAGAACAGAGAGATGATGTGGAAGTTGGCAATGACAAAATGGGTCCATTTTTCTAATTTACATAACATATTTCTATTTGTCTGGAACAATTGCTATACTTTATATATATAAACTTTAAATTATCAGGTCCTTCAATTGAAGAATGGTTGAGTAAATTGTGGTATATGAACATTATGGAATATTATTGTTCCATAAGAAATGACCAGCAGGATGAATACAGAAAGAACTGGTGAGACTTACATGAACTGATGCTAAGTGAAATGAGCAGAACCAGGAGATCATTATGTACCTCAACAATGATACTGTATGAGGATGTATTCTGATGGAAGTGGATCTTTTCGATAAAGAGAGTTAATTCAGTTTCAATTGATCAAGAATGGACAGAAGCAGCTACACCCAAAAAAAGAACAGTGGGAAATGAATATAAAATGCTTGCATTTTTGTTTTTCTTCCTGGGTTATGTATACCTTCTGAATCCAATTCTCCCTGTGCAACAAGAGAACTGTTCAGTTCTGCTCACATATATTGTATCTAGGATATACTGTAACCTATTTAACATGTAAAGGACTGCTTGTGGTCTTGGGGAGGGGATAGAGGGAGGGAGGGGAAAAATCAGAACAGACGTGAGTGCAAGGGATAATGTAAAAAATACCCTGGCATGGGTTCTGTCAGTAAAAAGTTATTTTAAAAAAATTAAAATAAATAAATAAATTATAAGGTCATTTCCTAGGATTCATTCATATTACTTTGGATCTAATTGTATTGTAAACATCAATAGGCCCTTGGCCCAACTTTACACATAAAAATCAGGAGCAAGATCAGCCCAATATAGTTATAAACTTGACGATTGAAGGGTTCAGTCTTACCCCTCCCAGTTGATTTTTCTGCTATTCCTCTATAAACCCCCTTTTTATTTACCTGAAACCAGTACTGGAACAACACAGGGCTAGATAGTCTTAGAATCTGCAATTAAAATACAGGCTAGGATATATGTCTTTCCCTTAAGTAACACTTCCATTCTGTTACTTACTCATATAACAACTTTCAAAAAGAACAATAAAAATGATCATTTTCCCATAGGAGTAAGATATCCTTGCCCACTCCTTTTCAGTTTCTTTTTATGTATTATTTCCCCACATTATATTGTGAGTTCTTCAAAGGCAGGAACAATCTTTTGTATTACTAATGTATATATTTGTGTTATAGCAGAATCCCTGGCACATAGTAGGTACTTAATGAATATTTATTGAATGAATTGGAAAAGATGGGAATGAACTTGCCTACTTTTTATTTATTCTATCTCTTCCCAGACAGTAGTGACTACTACTTTCTTTGAGCCTGAGGGTCAAAATTCTCCAAGCCAGCTATGCTTCAGAAAGTTTTTCTAAAAGTAATAAATGAACACTGGAAGATTTTTTCTTATTTTTATAAAGCCTCATAAGGGGGAAAAACCCTGGAATTTTAGACCAAGGTTTAAACCTCTTTTATATATATATATATATATATATATATATATATATATATATATATATATATATATATATATATATATACCTGTCTATACCTACTAAGAGTTCTAGATCTCTTGAAAACAATCTATTCATAAATAAAGATATATAGATATAGATATTGATAGATAGAAAGATAGGTAGATAGATAGAAAGATAGATAGATAAAACATAGTTGTATTGATTTGATTTTATCTAGCCAGAAAATGTAAACTACTTAAACAAAAGTAAATGATAAAGCTAACTTTAGATAGTAAAGATAAATTTTGGATCAGTTTCTACCACACCTGGACACTGAGAGAGGGAAGATAATTTATAGCATGTCACCATTTTTTTTTTCAGATCTCCTGGAGAAAAATGAGTGAGCCTCAGCTTTTTCAAACTCTTCAGGTTTCCAGCATCGTTTGAAAGCAGCCAATGAAATCAAGCTGCCCCATTATTCCTACATCAACTAAAAAACTGACTAATTCAATTTGTCATTGTTCTTGCTGAGGCAATTCTATTCAATACTCATTATAACTGTCTAATCTCTTCCAGGATGGGAACACACAATACTGCCTGTATTTCTCAAAAGTTTACATAGTCTCTGAAATCTCTCTTTCTATCCATATATCTCCAAAAACACTTTTTCCCTTCCACATACTCTGAAAGCTATTGATACTGACACCTTATTTTTCCTTACACATAACATTTGATATTTTCTCATAACTATCCCTCATGTCTGGAATTTTCTCCCTCCTCATCTCCATTTCCTAGATTCTCTTGATTTATTTAAGTACCAGCTAAAATCCCTGTTTTGACAAGATCCTTTCCCCAATGGTTCTTAATTCTAGTAACTTCTCAAAGTGGGAAAAACCCAATTTTTCATTTATATAGTTTATTTGTATAATAGTTATTTGCATGTTGTTTATTTTATTAGATTGTGATCTTTCTGAGATCAAGGATTATTTTTCTTTCTTCTTTTTTTTTTGTATCCCTAGTGTTTAGCATATTTCGCATAGTAAACATTTAATAAATGCTTCTTGAGTGATTGACAAAAGACTATGCTACCTTTCCAGATTTATCTCAAATTATTCCCCTTTATCAACTCTATATTTCAGACAAATTGAACTTTGTTTTCTGAACCTGAATTTTTTTCACCTTTTTTCATAGTCTTTATGAATTGAATGAACTCTTCCCCTATGTCTTTCAACCATAATGAATTTGTTTCTCCTTTCAAGGATCAATTCAAGAGCAATTTCCTTTTTGAAATCCATCCTGACTACTACGTGCTTTCTTCACTTTTTTGAGATTGTCTTTCCTTCAATTATCTCATATTTATTTATGTTCATGAAATACAATGTCATTTTCTTGAGGGAAAAGACTTTAATTTTTGTCTTTATATTTCCTACAGACTACATTGCCTTTCATAATTGGCTGATAATTAATAAATGTGGGTGAAAATGAACTTAATTGAATAGTGGACATGCAAAGAAAAACCCTTTATTCACTATGCAAGTGTTTTTGCTTTTGCTTTTGCTTTTTTTTTTTTTTTTTTTTTTTGGCAAGGCTATTGGGGTTAAGTGAATTGCCAGAGTCCCTCAGCTAGTAAGTACTAGTATCTAAGGTTAGATTTGAACTCAGATCCTCCTTCCTGACTTCAGGGCCGGTGCCCTATCTACTGAACCATCTAATTGCCTCCAAATTCTTTATTCATTGAGAGGAGTGGGGATATCAACAAAAAGATGGAGGGGAGAAGAGCTACTTAATTAATATATCACCACTTTATGTTTCTGGAGGGGAAAAAAAATTTACTTAGGAGGAAAGGTTTCCTTTGAGATAATGAGGATTCACCACTCAGAAAGTAAAAATTCTAAGCTGGGATTTTATCCCATCAATTGAATCTTTCCTGTTTTCTAGCTCATATAAATACACTACATGGGGGTCACAAAAATGATCAGGAATAAATAAAAGTTATTAACTAATTCATATACTTTGATTAATTATTTATTACTAGGTTTGTTTAATAACCAAGGAAGTTAGTAACAACAAGAAATGATTTATATGCCAACAAAGTTAAAAGAATTATTATTTGTAATAAAAATGTGGAAATAAAATACATATGTACCATTCATGGGTGGCTGAAAAATTATGACTCATAAATATAATGACAAATTATTGTACCTTAAGAAATGGCAAATATGAAGAATTCAGAAAACATGTAATGATGTAGACTGAGGAAATTAGAAACAATAGATCCATTCTCATAATAATAACAATGTGAATAAAGTCATCATAGAAAGGCTGCAAAACTATGATCATTTGAAATCATCAAACAGTGCCATATTGTCAAACATTTAAAGGATACATCTCTACCTTTAGTTCATGACTAATTAATGGGGCTTTGGGGAATATATGCTTTGATGGTAAATGTCTATTATTGTCTCAAAAAAAGTATCAATATTTTTAAAAATTAGATTTCATGGAAACTTCAAAACCCATTCCCCTCTTAACCTAATAAAATAATAAAGCTGTTCCTAAAGGAATTGGAACAAGAAATTAAAAAACAAAACAAAACAAAACATGGACTTCTGGGAAGGTCTTCTCTGTTTCAAATTTGTGAAAGATTTTTTCTGAAATTTATTGGCAAAACCTAGATGAAATTTATTATCATCTTCTGAATCCTCAGTCTTTATGACAAGTCTTATTTCTCCTTTGAACAGCTCTTACTTTGGACAAATGAAGACAGTATTTAAAGTAATAGATGTCCCAAATTTTCAATAGGTTATTAATCAATAAATATGTCTAGGATCAGGAATTAGATACATGACTAAAACTGAGAGAAATTATGAATGATTACAAAAAAAGTGCTGTATGCAATAGAGTGTTGACTTTTAATGAATTTGTGGATTAAATCTAGTCTAAGTATTCCAACAGTATGTTCTTTTGTTTTGTTTTGTTTTATGATTTATGTTGGGAGAGAAGAATCAGAAAAAAGGGAAAAATCGTGGGAGAGATTGAAAAAGCAGAAAAAAGTAGTGAACATAACAGGTGTTGATTTACATTCTCTCCTTAGTTCTTTTTCTAGATATAGATGACATTTTTTCCCCAAGTCTATTGGGATTGCTTTGGATCACTGAACTATTGAGAAGAACCAAGCCTTTCACAATTGATCATCTCATATTCTTGCTCTTATTGTGCACAATATATTCCTGATTCTGCTTGTTTTGCTTAGCATCAATTCATGTAAATCCTTCCAGGCCTTTCTATAATCAGCTAGTTCATCATTTTTTAAAGAAAAAATAATATTCCATTACTTTCATATACCATAATTTGCTTAATCATCCCCCAATCCATCCATTCCTTTCCAATTCTTTGCTACTGCAAAAAGAGCTGCTACAAACATTTTTGCAAATGTGGTTTCTTTCCCTCCACTTTATGATTTCCTTGGTATATAAACCAAGGGCCAAAGGGTATGCACTGTTTTATAGTCTTTTGGCCATATTTCCAGATTGTTCTCCAGAATGGTTGGATCATTTCCCTACTCCACTCCATTCATTAGTGTCCCAGTTTTCCCCCATCCCCTGCAACATTTATAATTATCTTTTTTTCTGTCATCTTAGCCATTCCGAGAGGTGTGAGTTGGTACCTCAGAGTTGTTTTAATTTGCATTACTCTAATCGATATTGATTTAGAGCATTTTTTCATACAAACACAAATGACTTTAATTTCCTCACTTGCAAATTGTCTGTTCATATCCTTTGAACCTTTATCAATTGGGGAATGACTTGCATTCTTATAAATTTGACACAGTTCTTTATATATTTTAGAAATGAGATATTTATCAGAAATATTGGCTGTAAAGATTTTTACCACCACCCCCAGCTTTGTGCTTCTCTTTTAATCTTGCTTTTATTAGTGTTGTTTGTACAAAATCTTTTTAATTTAATGTAATCAAAGTTGTTTATTTTGCCATTCATAATGGTTTCTAGCTCTTCTTTCATCAAAAATTCCTCCCTTCTCCAAAGATCTTATAGGTAAATTGTCCCTTGTTCTTCTAATTTGTTATGGTATCATACTTCATGCCCAAATTGTGTATCTATTTTGGCCTCATTTTGTTATGGGTGTGAGATGTAGGCCTATGTCTAGTTTCTGACATATTATTTTCCAATTTTCCCAGCAATTTTTGTCAAATAGTGTTTTTATTCCAGAAGCTGGAGTTTGGGGCTTTATCAAATAGGTTGCTATATATTGCATTCTGTGTATCTTATCTATTCCACTGATCTACCAGTCTACTTCTTAGCCAGCACCAAGTGGTTTTGATTACTACCACTTTATAATATAGTTTTAGGTTTGGTACTGCTAAGCCACCATATTTTCAAATATTTTTCATTAAGTCCCTTGCAAGTCTTGACTGTTTGTTCTTCCACATGAATTTTGTTATTATTTTTTCTTTTCACTGAGCAAATAGATCAATTTAGGCAGAATTGCCATTTTTATTATATTAGCTCAGCCTAGCCATTAAAAATTGTTATTTTTTCAATTGTTTAGATCCTATTTTATTTGTGTGAGAAATATTTTGAAATTGTGTTTATATAGTTCTTGGGTTTGCATTTTTCTTAGTAATGTCTGGCTCTTCATGATTCCATTTGGGGTTTTCTTGACAAAGATACTAGAATGATTAGCCATTTCCTTCTCCAACTCATTTTACAGATGAGGAAACTGAGGCAAAAAGGGTTAAATGACTTATTCATGGTCACAGTTGGTGTCTAAACATTTTTAAAAGTAATATCTTTTACAACGAGAGATATTATGATGCAAATAGAATACAAGGAGGACTGGACTCTGAATCATCTGACCAAGCTATAAATCCTGCTTCTTCCAATTATAGATAGTGCATTGTGGGCAATGTATTTAGTTCATCTGAGCCTAATTGTCTCTATACTTCAAATAGGATGATAATATCTTCTCTGCATACATCACATGGTTGGCATGAAGCTCAAAACTGATCTTGTCTGTATGGGACATTGTAACCACAAAGAAAAAGAAAATACAACTTGAAGAAGTTGTATTCAGACACATCTTCCAAGTGTATCAATTATCAACTGAGAAACCAAAACACTTACCAAAAAAGATGCATTTCAGTGAATAAAATTTGCTTATATTGTGAAATGTACAGCTGAATTTGATATAGTAGGCCAAGATGATGAATCATTATTTCCATTTCTCTCAGGCTGTGTATGTACAAAAGACACCATTTGGAGATGCATTTGTGATAAAATATTTTTTGTTAAATTTGCAGTTGATCACTAATGACAGTTTTTAATTCCAAAACCCACAAGGCAAATTGCACTGATCCATCCACAAAACATAGACCAATAATAGATGCATACAAGGCATTAAATTAAGCTACCATAATTTGTGTTTGACACCTTCACACCAGATATAAACCAGTGGTTTTCATGGTGTTTTTGGTAATTAGTTCTATCTTGCCACTTTTTATGTTTATGTAATATGCTGATTTAATGTAAAGCTTCCCTGCCTCAATATTTGACTTAAGGAAAAAAAAAACTCATTGAAAGCAAAAACATTGCTGTGCCTGCCAGTTAACCAAGGCAGGGATTAAGAAAACCTGGATTGTAGCCCCAGCTCTACCATTAATTAGTTGTATGATCTGAGAAAGAAATTCTACTTTGGACTTGCTTCACTTTTTTCCAATGTAAAATGAAAGAATTTGGACTAAATCTTGCATAGATGATCCACTCAGTGATTTGGCAGCTTCCCTCTAGGTCTTTTAATATCTTGCTGGCAACAGTGACAGCACTCTAGTCGTCCATCTGTTTCTCTTTATTGTCACACACTATTCTTTTCAGTCACTCTCCCAGACAGGTTATCATTGATAATGTGCTGCAATCTACTTATATCCACCATGTGTCTTTCCATTGTTTTGGAGTCTCTTAAAACTGCAATTCTGTTCCAGAGTTCATCATAATAGAGCATTGCTGGAAAAATATTGGAATTAAAATGATAGATTGTGGGGGCAAAATATTATACTGATGGCATAAGCTCTGGAATTTAGCAACTCCAATTGAGATGAATCATCTCTCAAAGAAAACTAGCCTAATTATCTAAACAGGGAAAATTAAAAGACTGAAAATGACTACATCCAGATGTATATAAAATTGATATTACTCTCTCAGTCCATATATTTTGAACAGATGCTGAAAGATATCATCATCCTTTCAATCTACATAAGATAACAATACTGATATGATTCTCAATTTCTTATTCTATCTCACCTCATATAAAATAAAGTAATAGTAATAATAACAATTATGTGTAAAAAGCACTTTAAGTTTGCAAAACATTTTCCTTTTGTTATTTCACATGATTCTTACAATGTTCCTGGGAGGTAGGTACTATTATTATCCTCATTTTGTAGATGAAGAAATTAAGGCTGAAAAAAGTTAAATGATTTACCTTGGGTCATATAGGTAATAAATGCCTGGGTCAAGATTTAAAATCAGATTTCCCAAAATTAACTCAAACATTTTGTCCACTGAAAATCTTGTCATTTTTTTATCTCCTTACAATTCATTTCTGTACACTTTTCACTTCTCAAACATCCAGCACTTTAGTTTAGGGTCTTATCACCTCTTAATAATAATCTCATCATTGGTCTTAAAGTCTTTGTTATTGTTGTTATTGTTGTTTTCCATAAATTTTACAAAATGATAGACATAAAGCTAATTCAAATATATTACATTCTATGGGTCCACAGTCACCTAAAACCAAAGCTAATAAATCTTGAGTTAATGAATATATTTATATCTGCCAACTAAAGGGCATATCAGCTCACTAAATTAATATAGCAAATAAGGTGACAATAAAATCTTTTCCCATGAATACAAAAGTACATTTTTCTAGATATCACTACTGAAGAAGAACACAAGCGCAGGAACGTGTGTAACCAATGAGCACATGTGGAAGACATACATGTGGTGGTTATATTTGTAATTAGGAACACATCAAAAGGGTACTTATCAAATACCAGGGACAATGGCCAGGCAATGTGAATAAGAGACAATTATGTAGGGACATTGTGTGACCATGGCAACTAATACTTCTAAAGCTGCAGAGCTGATGATGTCCTCTGGTAATATCATCCCACTGCTCTCTGCTGGATGTTGAATTGAGTATTACATCTCTGCTCTTCAGTGGGCAAAATGTTTTCTCTGTTGGACATTTCCACTGTTCTAATCATCAAATTAATTTTTTCTTCTCTTCTCTGCTGAGATTCATTTCTTTGAGCACTTCAGGATCATCAACTAGTGTTCAAGTGGCTAAAAGGACTATCCTTGACAAGGGTGCATTGATGATCTTTTAGTGAATGGCTAAGGGCTATGAGCCATCACATTGAGTTGGACAATCAGCAATCACTAGCAGAAACCTTCAAGCTAAGATGTTTTAATATTTTATTGCTTTTTCACTGGTAGCACCTTAGGGTCCCTGATCCAAGACAAGTTTTCAACTTGTAGTAAAAAATCTCTTTCTAATTTCTATCAAATTTCTAATTGTGGTATTTGTTATAAATCATTGTGAGAAATGATACACATCTATCAGAAGACGTATTAGTTCAAAGCAAATAAATGATCCCGTCGATGAGTATGATGAAAATGGTAATAAGGAGGAACATAATGGAATACTATGGTAAAGAAAATATTCTCCCCAACCCTAAACATATTTTCCCTAAGATTATCAGCTAATTGAGAGTGCTGAATTCACACACACACACACACACACACACGACTAAAGAATAAACATGGAGAGTACAAATATAGTGAATGGGGCTGATTGGATGAAGTATTTCTCAGTATATGATCTGTAGGAGGCACCCAACATTGGTGAACATTGGTCAAGGATGGTTACATCTTTTTAGTCTATCCAATAAGAAGCTCTCATGTATTTTGCCTTTAAATCCTGGACAAGCAGGAAGCTGGCCAGGTTCTAGGATCACATAGTGGAAGTTGGAATGGCTCCTAGTGTGTCTGGGCCACTTCCTGCAGGGATTAAATAAATGCTTTCTCTTTGTACTTGAAGCTGTCTCTTGCACTGGACCTGTCCCACACAGTAGGAAACATATGTCCATGGAATAGGCAGAAGAAGATACCTATGAAGATATGCATATATGAACAACTCTTATTCATATAGTAAATAGATACAGGATACAGGTAGTCAGAAAATATATAGGAACAAATCATACCTCTGATATTGCAGAGCACCATAAATTACATGCTGATGTATTTTTACTCTTTTTTGAAAGGAATTGAATTGGATAGTATATATTACAAATTGAATGACAAATTGGCTCTTCTAGGCATCTCTGCCAGTCTTCTTTTAGTATTTTTTTTAGAATTTCTGAGTTTCATCCATTTCTTGTCCAACTGCTATTCTCTGCTACCATCTTCCTGAGTGCAGTGTCTATAAAGCCTCTCTCTAGCAGGAGAAGTCATAACTTTTTTAGAGATCTTTGCTAAGCCTTGGGGTGCTACATTCAGGCATTCTAGGTAGCAGGTAACTAATGTAACTCTTTGACTTCTGACTGCTATTTTATTATGAATGAGAAATTTAATTATAATTTCTAATAAGACCCTGATTAGGAATCTGCAACCTTAAAGATCTTTTCTTAGAACCTACCAAAAACAAGCAAACAACCAAAACAGTCCTTAGGAGAGCTATACTGTATCGTGAAATGGATGTTTAAGGTATCCTTTTCTTATTTTTATTTTTTGGGGTGCAAGACAATGAGGCTTAAGTGACTTTCCCAGGATCACACAGTTAGTAAGTGTCAAGTGACTGACTCCAGGACCAAGACTTTATTCAGTTCACTTTTTGAGAGTATCTGAGATATTCTTTTAAAACTTAATCTAGTTGGTTCTATGAAAAAACCAACAAAATAGACAAACCCTTAGTAAATCTGATTAAAAAAAGGAAAGAGGAAAATCAAATTGTTAGTCTTAAAAATGAAAAGGGAGAACTCACCACTAACGAAGAGGAAATTAGAGCAATAATTAGGAGTGACTTTGCCCAACTTTATGCCAATAAATTCGACAACTTAAATGAAATAGAAAAATACCTCCAAAAATACAGCTTGCCCAAACTAACAGAGGAAGAAGTAAATATCCTAAACAGTCCCATCTCAGAAAAAGAAATAGAACAAACTATCAATCAACTCCCTAAGAAAAAATCCCCAGGACCAGATGGATTTACATGTGAATTCTACCAAACATTTAAAGAACAATTAACTCCAATGTTATATAAACTATTTGAAAAAATAGGGATTGAAGGAGTCCTACCAAACTCCTTTTATGACACAGATATGGTACTGATACCTAAACCAGGTAGGCTGAAAACAGAGAAAGAAAATTATAGACCAATCTCCCTAATGAATATTAATGCTAAAATCTTAAATAAAATATTAGCAAAAAGATTACAGAAAATCATCCCCAGGATAATACACTATGACCAAGTAGGATTTATACCAGGAATGCAGGGCTGGTTCAATATTAGGAAAACTATTAGCATAATTGACTATATCAATAACCAAACAAACAAAAACCACATGATCATCTCAATAGATGCAGAAAAAGCATTTGATAAAATCCAACATCCATTCCTAATAAAAACACTTCAGAGCATAGGAATAAATGGACTTTTCCTTAAAATAGTCAGGAGCATATATTTAAAACCATCAGTAAGCATCATATGCAATGGGGAAAAACTGGAACCTTTCCCAGTAAGATCTGGAGTGAAGCAAGGTTGCCCACTATCACCATTATTATTTAATATCGTATTAGAAACACTAGCCTCGGCAATAAGAGTCGAGAAAGATATAAAAGGAATTAGAGTAGGCAATGAGGAAACCAAACTATCACTCTTTGCAGATGATATGATGGTATACCTAGAGAACCTCAGAGATTCTACCAAAAAGCTATTGGAAATAATTCATAATTTTAGCAAAGTAGCTGGCTACAAAATAAATCCCCATAAATCCTCAGCATTTTTATACATCACCAACAAAACCCAACAGCAAGAGATACAAAGAGAAATTCCATTCAGAATAACTGTTGATACCATAAAATATTTGGAATCTATCTACCAAAGGAAAGTCAGGAATTATATGAGCAAAATTATAAAAAAGTCTCCACACAAATAAAGTCAGACTTAAATAATTGGAAAAATATTAAGTGCTCTTGGACAGGCCGAGCGAACATAATAAAGATGACAATACTCCCTAAACTAATCTATTTATTTAGTGCTATACCAATCAGACTTCCAAGAAAATATTTTATTGATCTAGAAAAAATAACAACAAAATTCATATGGAACAATAAAAAGTCGAGAATCTCAAGGGAATTAATGAAAAAAAAAAATCAAATGAAGGTGGCCTACCTGTACCTGATCTAAAATTATATTATAAAGCAGCAGTCACCAAAACCATTTGGTATTGGCTAAGAAATAGATTAGTGGATCAGTGGAAAAGGCTAGGCTCACAAGACAGAATAGTCAATTATAGCAATCTAGTGTTTGACAAACCCAAAGCCCCTAACTTCTGGGAAAAGAATTCATTATTTGATAAAAACTGCTGGGATAATTGGAAATTAGTATGGCAGAAATTAGGCATGGACCCACACTTAACACCATATACCAAGATAAGATCAAAATGGATCTATGACCTAGGCATAAAGAACGAGATTATAAATAAATTAGAGGAACATAGAATAGTTTATCTCTCAGACTTGTGGAGGAGAAAGAAATTTGTGACCAAAGATGAATTAGAGACCATTACCGATCACAGAATAGAAAATTTCGATTACATCAAATTAAAAAGCTTTTGTACAAATAAAACTAATGCAAACAAGATTAGAAGGGAAGCAACAAACTGGGAAAACATTTTCACAGTTAAAGGTTCTGATAAAGGCCTCATTTCCAAAACATATAGAGAACTGACTCAAATTTATAAGAAATCAAGCCATTCTCCAATTGATAAATGGTCAAAGGATATGAACAGACAATTTTCAGAGGATGAGATTGAAACTATTACCACTCATATGAAAGAGTGTTCCAAATCATTATTGATCAGAGAAATGCAAATTAAGACAACTCTGAGATACCACTACACACCTGTCAGATTGGCTAAGATGACAGGCAAAAATAATGATGAATGTTGGAGGGGATGCGGGAAAACTGGGACACTAATGCATTGTTGGTGGAGTTGTGAACGAATCCAACCATTCTGGAGAGCAATCTGGAATTATGCCCAAAAAATTATCAAATTGTGCATACCCTTTGATCCAGCAGTGTTTCTATTGGGCTTATATCCCAAAGAAATACTAAAGAAGGGAAAGGGACCTGTATGTGCCAAAATGTTTGTAGCAGCCCTGTTTGTAGTGGCTAGAAACTGGAAAATGAATGGATGCCCATCAATTGGAGAATGGCTGGGTAAATTATGGTATATGAATGTTATGGAATATTATTGTTCTGTAAGAAATGACCAGCAGGATGAATACAGAGAGGACTGGCGAGACTTACATGAACTGATGCTAAGTGAAATGAGCAGAACCAGGAGATCATTATACACTTCGACAACGATATTGTATGAGGACATATTTTGATGGAAGGGGATTTCTTTGACAAAGAGACCTGAGTTTCAATTGATAAATGATGGACAAAAGCAGCTACACCCAAAGAAAGAACACTGGGAAACGAATGTAAACTATCTGCATTTTTGTTTTTCTTCCCGGATTATTTATACCTTCTGAATCCAATTCTCCCTACGCAACAAGAGAACTGTTCGGTTCTGCAAACATATATTATATCTAGGATATACTGCAACATATCCAACATATAAAGGACTGCTTGCCATCTAGGGGAGGGGGTGGAGGGAGGGAGGGGAAAAAAAATCGGAACAGAAACGAGTGTCAATATAATGTAATTATTAAAAAAACAAATAAAATAAAATAAGAAAAAAAAAAGAAAAAAGAAAAAAGAGAATAAAGGGCAAATACCATCAACAACAACAACAAAAAAAAAAACTTAATCTAAGGTATTAGCCAAATTATAATAAATCAAAGATATAATTATGTTACTTTCCCCTAAAGGAAAGTTTGAAGTAATGAGTCAAAAGAGAGGGACAGAGGGAAAAAGATGGAGAGATATGGAGGGAGGAAAATGAAGAAAAGAGAGAGAGAGGAAGGAAAGGGAAGCAAAAGAGAGACAGGGAGGAAAGGAAGAGAGAGAGGAAGGAAGAATTATAAAGAAAAAAGAGGGAGGGAGAACAGGAGGGAGAGAGAAAGAGAGAGACAGAGACAGAAAAGAAAGGGGGAAACATTCAGCAAAAGACAGAGATGATGTGAGCATAGAGACAGTTTCCTTTAGCTTATTTTTTAAAATTTATATAAGATTTAATAATCTATCCCCCATTGTGAAAAATGAGTATTTAATTGGTGTTTATATGGGGAGAATTACATGAATTTCCCTATCTTTTGTTTCTAGAGTTCTATAGATATGTTAAAGGCAGAAGAGATAACTGAATAGTGAATAGCTAAGGACAAGGAGCCACCACACTGGAGACAGAACATTTGTTATTCATCACAAAATATCTTTCAGTCTCAGATTTTTCATTGTCACAAAACTTTCCAGATCTTAAAGTACAAAATTATTATGATTATTCAAATTTATATATCTCAGGTATTTTATAACTTTGAATCAGTGTAGAAAAAGCCAACAATTTATTGTTCTTCAGATCATTAGAAAGATGGATATTATTTTTTGTTTGTAATAGAATCAAGTATTACATTAGAAGCAAATCTAAAAGTTCACTTAAGGGATCTTCTTGTGGGGAAAATTACTTTTATTAAGCTTATTATCATGAATCTCATATCATTTGCAATGATATTAAAATAAAATAATAAGGGGTTGTCACTATTCTGCTATGATTTTTTAAAATACTTAATTCTGTGGATTATTTAGTAGATTGATAAAAACTAGAAAATAATTACAAATACTATTTATATAATGGAATGAAAATATTGTGATTTGAGCTCTCTTAAAAAAAGTTTTTACTGATGTCATTGTTATATCATCATAATTACCTCCAAGAGAAGTATCCCATATAATAAATGATATTTTAAAGACAAAAACTAATGAAAAAAAAAAACATAACATACCACATTCATGTACCTTCCACCTCTACAAAAATCACTTGAATAGTTAAATTCCAAACTGCTTTACAAAATGGTTGTAGTGATTCATAGATCCATCAACAATGAACCAATGTGTTAGTCTTCCTAAAACCCAACCAAAATGGACTATTCTCAACCATTATTATCGTGATCAATTTGCAGCATGCAAGATGAAATATTGGGGTTCTTTTGATTTGCATTTCTCCTAATAGTGATTTTGACCATTTTCCCATATATTTAATATTATATAATTCTTCTTCTAAGAACTGTTCATATATTTTGGTAGTTAATCTATTAAGCAATTTGAGTATAGATAAATGCATATTAGCAATGCATATCCATAAACATAGATATTAAACATACACATATGTATGTATGTATGTATATATGTATACACATATATACACACAAATAACATATATATTAATGTGTGTGTAGCATAGTATTACATACATACATATGTCTATTTACACCTATATGTGTGTGTGTGTATAGATCTCTATATACAAATATACATCTTTTAATTCATTGTTTTTATATCTTAAATGCTATTAATTGTTTATAAATCATAGCTATCATGCCATTTTCAGTGACCAGATACCAAGATTACTTTTCCAATTCTTTTCCAATTGCATTTCTTGTCCTAAGAGCATTAACTTTCTTCAGAAGCTTTTCAGTTTTATGTAATCAATTTTATCTTTCCCAATCGTTTCTTTTTCTTGTTAAGAATAGTTATAAAGTCTATGTGATCTGTCTGTCTTCTAATTTTAATTAAATAACATTTAATATTAAAGTTATGTATATACTTTGAATCTATTGTAAAATAAGGTTTTAGATATTTAAGATAGGCCTAATTTCTTCCTGACTTTTTTCCAATTCTTATTCTTTTTTAATTAAAGCTTTTTATTTTCAAAATATAGACATAGATAATGTTCAATATTAATTCTTACAAAAAACTTGTGTTCTAAATTTTCCCTTCCTTCTCCCCAGCTCATTCCCTAGATAGCAAGTGATCAAATATATATTAATTTTTCTATACATATTTCCACAAATATCATGCTGTATAAGAAAAATCAGATCAAAAAGGAAAAAAAATGCAAGCAAACAACAACAAAAAGAGTGAAAATACTATATTGTGGTCCACATTCTGTTCCCATTGTCCTCTCTCTGGGTGCAGATGTCCTTCTTCATTACAAGAACATGGGGACTGGATTTAATCATCTCTTTGTTGACAAGAGCCATGTCTATTAGAATTGCTTGTTGTATAATCTTGTTGTTGCTGTGTTTTTCCCAGTTCATTGCATCTATTCAAAATTTCTCTGCATTGGTTTTGTTTGTACAGAACCTTTTTAACTTAAAATAGTCAAAATGACACATTTTGCATTCAGTAAAATACTCCAATTCTTCTTGGGTCACAAATTCCTTTCTTTTCCACAAATAGAAGAGATAAGCTATCCTTTGTTCTTCTATTTACTTTTACTTGCTTACAATGTCACTCTTTATGTCTAAATCATAAACCCATTTCAAACATATCTTGATATATGGCGTTAGGTATGGGTCAGTGACTGCCATACCAGTTTCCAATTTTCACAGCAGTTATTTCACAAAAACTTATCCTAATAACTGGGATCTTTGGGTTTGTCAAACTCTAGATTACTATAGTCATTGATTACTTTGTTCTGTGAACTTAACTTATTCCACTGTTCATCTACTCTGTTTCTTAGCCAGTACCAAATGGTTTTGATGACCACTGCTTTTAAGTCTGGTACAGCTAGGCTATCTTCATTTGCATTTTGTTTCCATAATTCCCTTGAAATTCTTGACTTTTTGTTCTTCTAGATGACCTTTGTTTTTATTTTTCTACATCTGTAAAATAATTTCTTGGAAGTTTGATTGGTATGGTACTGAATAAGTAGATTAATTTAGGTAGTGGTGCCATTTTTATTATATTAGCTCAGCCTATGCATGAACACGATATTTTCCCAAGAGATTAGATCTGACTTTATTTGTACGGAAAGTCTTTTGTCATCGTGTTCATATATTTCCTGACTTTGGCAGATAAACTCCCAAATATTTCATATTATCAACAGTTATTTTAAATGGAATTTCTCTTTGTATCTCTTGCTGCTAGACTTTCTTGGATACATAAAAATTCTGATGAATTATGTGGATTTATTTTGCATCTTGCAATTTTGCCAAAGTTGTGAATTGTTTATTATAAATTTTAGTTGATTCTCTATGATTCTCTAAGTACACTATCATATCATCTGCAAAGACTGATCATTTGGTTTTCTTATTACTTACTCTATTTCCTTTAATTTCTTTTTCTTCTCTTATTGCCAAAGCTAACATTTCTAATACAATGTTGAATAGTAATGGTGATAGTGGAAAGCCTTGTTTCACCCCAGATCTTCTTGGGACTGGTTCAAGCTTATCCCAGTTGCATCTGATGTTTGCTGATGGCTTTAAATAGACGGTAGAGATCATTTTGAAGAAAACCCCATTAAAATTCCTATACTATCTAGTGTTCTCAGTAGCAATTTGTGTTGGATTTGATCAAATGCTTTTTCTGCTTCTATTGAAATAATTTTATGATTTTTTTTAGTTTGATTATTGACATAGTCAATTATGTTAATGTTTTTCCTAATATTGAACCAACCCTGCATTGCTAGTATAAATTCTACTTGGCTATGGTGTATTATCTTGGGGATAATTTACTATAATCTCTTTGCTAATATTTTATTTAGGATATTTCCATCAATATTAATTAGTTGGTCTATAATTTTCTTTCTCTGTTTTGATCCTACCTTGTTAAAGTATAAGTACCATGTTTGTGTTATACAAAGATTTTGGTAGGATTTCTTCTTTCCCTATTTTCCCAAATAGTTTGCATAATATTCAAATGAATTTTTTAAATGTTTGGTGGAATTCACATGTAAATCTATCTGGCTCTGGAGTTTTTGGTTTTTTTTTTCCTTAGGGAGTTGATTAATAGCTTGTTCAATTTCTTTTTCTAAAATGGGAATATTTAAGTAATTTATTTCTTCCTCTGTTAATCTGGGCAATCTATATTTTTGCAAATACTCATCTATTTCACTTACATTATCATATTTATTTGCATTCAATTGGGCAAAATAGCTCCTAATTATTGCTCTAATTTCCTCTTCATTGGTGGAAAGTTTATCCTTTTAATTTTCGATACTAATAATTTGATTTTCTTCTTCCATTTTTCTGATCAAATTAACTAAAAGTTTATCTATTTTGTTGGTATTTTCATAAAACCAACTCAGTTTTGTTTATTAGCTTTATAGTTTTTTGTTTTTTTTTTTTTTTTACTTTCAGTTTTATTAATCTTCCCTTTTATTTTCAGAATTTCAAATTTGGTATTTAACTGAGATTTTTTAATTTGTTCTTTTTCTAGCTTTTTAACTTGCATGCCCAATTCATTGATCTTCTTTTTGTCTATTTTTATGCAAATAAGTATAACATGTAGGTTAGTTCTGGAGGGCCTCAGGATCAGTCAGAATCAGGATCAGTCAAAGTCCTTGGTCTTTAGGAGGAGAAGTGAAGAAGGAGGGCAAGTTGCCACATGGTTCCATAAAGATGGATGCTGGACTTGGGAGTCTAGAACCTGAAGTCTTTCTTCCTGAGCATACTGCAGCAGAGAGAGTCTGATGCTCTCCTTCACTGCTCCAGTCCTTGCCTCTGATTACCTCATCACATTCAGCAAGCGCCAATCATGAGGAGAGCCATCACATCACCATATGTTTATAGAACCATTATCATACAAGGAGTAGGTGATTAGCCTTAAGTGCTCTGCTGTCTTAGATTCAAATACACCTTTCAGAGTTTCATCCCTCTACAAGTACGCATCTAGAGATATAAACTTCCCCTAAGAACTGTTTTGGCTGCATCCCATAAATTTGGTTTGTTGTCTCATTATTGTCATTCTCTTGGATGAAATTATCATTTGCATCTATTTGTTGTTTCACCCACTCATCCTTTAGGATCAGATTATTTATTTTACAATTAATTTTGTTCTATTTTTCCCTGACTCTTTATTACATGTGATTCTTATTGCATCATGATCTGGAAAAGATGCATTTACTATTTTTGCCTTTTTACATTTGTTTTTGAAGTTTTTATGCTCTAATAAATGGTCAATTTTTGTGTAAGTTCCATGAACTGCTGAGAAAAATGTATCCTCCCTTGTGTTCTTTCCAGTTTTTTTCTAACAATTTTTATCACATTGGAAGCTTTCTTTCCAAAGTATGTTGTATTTTCCAATTTATCAAATATTGGGTTATTGAGCACTATTATTTCTATTTTCTCTTATTTACTTTACATTACTTTTTAATTTTTTATTCAATAAGGGATGATTTTGTGAACTCATGTTTCATTCATTTATTTATTTTATTTCTGAGGCAATTTGGGTTAAGTGACTTGCCCAGGGTCACCCAGCTAGGAAGTATTAAGTGTCTGAAGCCAAATTTGAACTAGATCCTTCTGATTTCAGGGCTGGTGTTCTATTCACTGCATTACCTAATTGCCCCTGAACTCTTGTTTTATGATATAATTTGCATTCTGTTTTATCCTACTTGTTCCTATTAATTATTTCCTTTGACATTCTACATTTTTTAGTTTTTCCAAATTTTCTTCTTTTTTAGTTTGTTAATGTTTTTGTGCTTACTTGTGAGCAACAAATTGTGGGTCTTTTTTTTTTTTTAAATCTAATTATTTACTCTTTTTGTTTTATTGGATTATTTCATCCATATACCTTTTAAAAGGACTTGAATTATATTTGTAATTTCCATCATCTGTCTCTAACATTGTTTTTCACCAGACTGGGATTTTTTTTTTTTTCTTTATGTTTTATCCATAATTGCAGCAGTTTTTTTTTTTTTTTTGTGAATCTTGATTAATTATTAATATCTGTGTTTCTATTAGCTATCACTCTCTTTCTCTCAAGTTATTGTGCCTCTCCCTCTTCTGATCCATTTTTTACCCTTTGTTCTGGAGTTTTGTTTAATTAAATAGTTCCATTTTCTTTCTTTTATGTAGCTATTTCATTCTTCTCCTCTTTTTATTTTGCATTCATTAATATGTTTGTTCTTAAGTGAAATCTTTTTTTTTGTTACCTATGTCTAATTTATCAAATTTTAAAAATTTGTTTTTAGCCCTTTTCTCTTTTGTTGTATTAATTATTAATTTGTTATTTATTATATCTCTTTTAGGGGTTTTGGACTGGAGTTGTGATTCTTCTCCTGAAGTAGAATGAGTGGTCTCTCTGTGTACCAAATTTTTGCTGACTGTGTTAATTGTAAAATTCTCATGTAATCTGACCAACAAAATGAAGGCTGGATTCTGTCTTCTTATTCACAATTCTTCAAAACTCTGTAACACAGAATTTGTGCCCAAGAGATAAAAACAATTTCATCTGCCTCCATGGTCTGTCACCAAAATAATGAGGTAAAATTATGTTAAACTAAAAGCAAAGAAAATTCCCAAATACCCTTATTCAGCACTCCTCTCCAATGAACCACCATCTGTCAGAGACCTACAAGCTAATGCTTAGGATTGTAACAGAACTCAACTATGTTACCCTTTTCCCCCTGTGCCATAGAAAACCAAATAGAAGTTGATCAGGTTGGGACAACAGTGAAGCCCTGCACTGAACTACAGTAGATCTCTCATAGATAATGGAGAAACAGAAAGAATTAAAGAATGACATCAGAGTATGTGGCTGTATGGTGCTCCATTAAACCTGAGGAAAGGAGCTCAGTGTCCAGACACAGTCAGCTCTACCAACTTCATCTCCCTCCTTTAAAAGAAGTCACTTGGAGCAAAGACTGAGGTTTATAACCATTGAAATTTCCACAATAAGAGGAGGCAGAGCTGTAGTGTAGAGAAATGCAGTGGAGAAAAGTACTGGACTTGTTATCTGAACAACTTGAATCCAACTTTAACATTTATGTAGCAATAAAATTCTGACAAGTCACTTAATCTTTTTCAGCGTCAATTTCCTCATCTGCAAAATGTGCATAATAATGCCACCTTCCTCTTAAGTAGTTGGGAAGATCAAATGAGAGAATATATATCAAATGCTTTTGCAAACCTTAAGATGCTATATGAATGTTAATTATTATTATTATTGTAATTCTCAAAGAGGAACAGCAAATGATTAATTTTGAACAAGAACAATTGATGTTAAGAATTAAGATGTGATAATTGAAAGATTGTGACAGGAAGGTACAAAAATGAGGAAGAAGAAATAGCAAGAGATAGCAGAGAATGAAATTTGAGGTAATAATCACAAAGTATAGATATTTAGGTGGAAGGGAAAGAGAATAACAGAATATTACAACTGTTAAGATAACTTTTAGTTTATTTTGTTTTTCATTTCCAAGATATGCTCCATTCCAGAATTTCTAGGACCAAAAGAATTTACTTGACTTATGTCAACACTTTTCCCCCTGATTTTCATTTGCTAGCAATTGCCCTTAGAGTCACAACATATCAAGATCATCTCTAGTTCATTTTTATATTGAATGCAATGAGTTAAGAGTGTTAGCAGAAGTCATGGAAGATAGAAATATTCATATGAAAATGCAAAAAAAAAAAATCAATCAGTTTTTATGAGGTCTAAGATGTCATATAAATGTGGAGAAAATACTCAGATGAAATGAAATTAAAAACAACAACAACAACAAAAACAACTTTCCAAATGAATGCTTGCTATAATTTTAACCTAGCTATAATTTTTGATTTGTAATACTTTTTGCTACTGCATCTTCAGGGACTCTAGGACTGGAATTATTATAAATTCTTCTAGGTAATTGTCTCATCCAAAAACCTCACCAGGCTACTACTAGCAGCTTTTTAATACCTAGTAAATGCTTTTTTCTTTGGAATTTGGCAAGAAAGCCAGAAAAGTAAGAGCCAGAGAGATAGAAAATTTATAATCAAAGCTCAAAGAATTAAAAGGGGGAAAAAGAACTTTGGCAGCTTTTATAACTCAGATTAGGCAGATGAAATGATCCTATGGAAATATTTCACTTTAGTCAGAAGTTATATTCTATCAAAGGTAAAGACTCATATATTGGCATGTTTATGAATACTCTATGATAGGATTGATCTGACCTTCTTTTATCATTTTCCAATTCCCACTATTTTTTATTGACTCTTTTTAAATGACATTTTGGAAGCTACAAAATACAGCATAATCAAAAATTGGATAGAGGAAGGAATTTAAAAACTCTTTGCTTATTAAAAACTGCTTTCTTTTGAAAGCTTAGGCCTTTGTTTACTTATTTGGCAGAAGACAATTCTGAATAGTTCTCATTGTGACAGTAAACATTTTCCCCTAAATTTAATTAACAAAATGTAGTTCCTACCTTAATATATGGTAAAGATTATTTCTGTCATATTTAAATTTCACCTAAAGCCATTGTCTGAAGCAGCAAACAGTTTATAATATTAATCAGTAGCTCATTCAGAGCTCCTAAAGATGATGTACATCTAATATATAATTCTGCATACAATGCAACTATAGTGAATTCTTCCAGAATATTGCTGAAATTAAATAAGACCAGATGAACTATAAAACCCAACCCTAGAGTAAATTAATTAAATTTGGTAAGGATATTACTACATTATGTTATTTAGGCATAACAAAAATTTTCATGACCAAAAGAAAATGGGTAAGCCATCTCACTTCTAAATACTTTCTAGCATATAATTATTGTTCTCTCATGTTCATGCTAAATATGTATGCGGCAACTGAAGGGAAAAAAAAAAAACAGACAAATAATTGGACCTGAGCAATTTTATTGCAATGGTGAAATATTCAAATCATAGTAATAACCATAATGATCAATATTAAAATATGACCAAAAAGTGACTGTCTAGTCCTAGTTATAATTCATATGAGAAAAACAAAAAAGCAAGAAACTCACTGGGGAGAAAAAAAATTTAATAAATGTAGGATGAGGATACCTCGTTTTCAAATTTCTTGTTGTCAAGGCCTTTGCTATTCCCATTCATTAAAACTCTGAAAAGATTAAAAATTCTCCAGGCATCATTTGCCACTCATTTGGAAAGAGCTTCTAGTAACCGAATATTAAAAATATCTATCACTTCAAAGGAGACATTCCACGGTCTTTGTGAGCTCTTTAGAAAAGTACAAAGAAGGGGAAAGCTAAAATATCAGGAAGAACTTATATCCAAAGAATGTCACTTTGGGAATGGGAGTAATTGAAAGAAAACACATTTAAGCATGTCTCTGTTTCAGATTTTAAGTATTATTTCTACCTTACATCCAAGTATTATAATTATTGAAGTGCTGTTGGAGAAACCAATTAGATATACATATTTTTAGATTCAATAAGTAAACTTTCAATGTACTTAAAATTCAATGTGTAAAATGTAACTAAGTTTACATTTCTCTTAATTTTTCTCCCTCCTTCCTTCCCTCTTCACACCCATCTCCCCCTTCTTCATTCCCTCTGTCTCTCCCTCCTTCCTTCTTTTCTTTCTTTCTCTCACTCACTCTCTTCCTCCCTTCTTCCTTCCTTTATTAGATCAAAGACTATTGGTAGGGAGTAAAGTGTAAGAAGAATAGAATGATAGGAGAGATCTAGTTTATGGACTTTAAATGCCTAAGAAATAATTTTGGTTTTGATCCCAAAGGTGATAGGGAATCACTGGAGTTTACTGAAGAAGGAGTAACGTGGTTGGATCCGAAACTTTCAAGAAGCTCCTCACATATTTTATTTTTGCCTGAATTTATTTAAATAAACACTAAATGATCAAAAGTGTCTATATTTCAGCAGTTCTATCATCAGGCAATTACAGTCACAATATAGGGAACCAGCAAAGGCTGTTATGTGTCACTTGGAAAAGTGAGTATTTGGGGTTATTGTTCTTAAAGAACATGTCCATATCCAATTTTTTATGATTGCATTTGGGGTTTTCTCAGCAAAGATATTTAAAGTAATTTTCTATTTCCTTCTCAAGGTTATAATAAAGATGGGGAAACAGAGATAGAACAGAGTTAAATGACTTGCCCAGAGTCATACAACTAGTAACTGTGTGAGACCAGATATGAATTTAGAAAAAGTTTTCCTAACTCCAGATCTGACACTCTATATACTGCACTACCTAGCTTCCCTTCAATATTTGGGGCATCACATTCAAAATAATATAACTGGGATCAATAGGTCAACAGTGAAAAGTTTTCAAATATGAATTGGGCCATAATAATCAAAAAGATTTGTAGTAGTGCTTTGTTACATACTTGTCTTTTGGGTTTCTTTGGTTATTAAATTGAAAGAATATTACACTTATCTGCTCATCTTTCCTCAACCTGTTCAGCTACTTGATAAATGTACCTCATAGACTCTGTCCAGGCTCACTTATTGTAATTATCCTTCAAACATGCCTTTTCTAGTTGGATGGGGATAATTCTTTTGAATTATAAACTCTTGAAGAACAAGGGTTATTTTATTTTTGGGTGTGTATTTGCATTTCCAACTCCTAGCACCCCCAAGCATAAAGTATGCATCTTATAAATGTGTGTTGAATTTATATGGAAATCCACATATCCTGGGGGTTTAGCTCTCTAGCAAGATCTTCTTTTTTACTGTTTACCACTGGAAGGCCACATCATCCTTTGACTATATGGCAATTGATATGTTATTTCTGCCCTTTACAACATAGGTATTGAGTTGTTGGAACATCTTTTTTGAGCCTGGACATATGATTTAAGGAATTATAATTGTTCTATGATTAAATATGTTACAGAATTGATGTGAATGTCCCCTGAAAGGTTAAATATTTTGCCTATGGTCACATGATTTCCTTTAAGTCTCTGCTGAAGTCCCACCTTCTTCAAGAATCCTTTCTTAGATTTCCTTAATCTTCATGTGTTCTCTCTGAAATTATCTCCAATCTATCCTGTACCTGTCTTTGTACATATTTACTTGCATATTTTGTGCTGTTACTCCTTCAGAGAATGGACTGCTTATTGACTTTCTTATATCCCCAACATTTAGCATAATGCCTGACACATAGTAGGTACTTAAAGCCTAGCTAATTGATTGACTTGGCTACAGAGCTGTGAAAATTAATTATGACAAAATAAAGTAATAAAAATTATTTAAATTAAATAAATTTTACAACATTCTATTTCTTTAAAAAATATGGTTTTCTTTTGTTTTCTGTTTTTTGTCTTACATGATTTCGCATTGAGTTCAACATATTATGGTATAATCTTTAATTCTTCATTGTGAAACCACAAATTTTAATCAATTACATATTAATTGGGACTTTGATGTATAGTCAAATTTTTCATAGCTTTTCAATGGGGATTAAATCAAATCAGATCTAGAAAATAAATGCCTAGCATAGTAGCAATGTTTGACATAATAGATGTCATACTCTTAGATTCAGTAGAATCAGTTCAACTAATAGTTATGATTTAATTTTTGTAGTTAAGATGATCTAATCTTAGATTGAATTATCTTTTAAAATCTTAAAATCATTGCATTCTTTAAAATTCCATGATTTCTTAAGTGCAGGAATTTCCTCCAGATTTATAATCCCTTTTACCAAAATAAATAGTTTTATGAGTTGTAATGGGGCAAGTAAATATTCTTTCTGGAAAGCCATTTGGTGTTGAGTCACTCTGAAACAACCAGTTTAGTCCATAGACAAGAGATGATTACTTAGCATCCTTATCTTATTTATTGTCTGTCCAAATTTGTATGACCTCAAATCAGTGTCTGAAAGAAAAGCCTTTGTAAAGCCACGCTATCTCTATATCATGATAAGGCATCAGGTTAAGGCTTCAAAATACTTAAATATACTAATAATAATATTTCATACAACATTTAGCATAGGAATATCTCCAGATTCAGGAGTGTGCTGGAGATGACATCTAAAAGGTCACAAGAGTTAATTGTTATCTATTTTTTGAGTCTAAGTATTTACACCTCAGAAATCAGCAAAAAATTAGAAATGGGACTTTTTATTGCTTTGTTGATTGTCTGAATTTAATAAAGTGATGAAGAAAATGCTATTAATGCAGTTTATTCTCAGAAATGTATCATGCATATATTTTGCCCCAGAGTCAATTATTAAATATATATATCCTTGTTAATTTGGAATTCAGAACAGTATCAATTTTAATGGATGTTTTTATTATGTACATCGTTTTATACACATTGCATTATGTACATACTATATATGTATTTTTGTACATTATTAAATCCATTCTAATGACTACCTAAAATAATTGATTTTCCAGTTTATTATGAGTATATACATAGTGACATTTTTTACAAAGTTACCAAAGTATTATTAAATGTGAGAGAACAGAATTCTCTAGAAAATGTAAACATTTCAAATGCCATTTATATTTAATATTTGAGGAAAAGATGTATCCACCATTTTAATTGTTCATCTTGTTCTTGATTTGTACATCTCCTAGGCTTAAAAACGATTGCAGCAGAAGACTAAAGGAAATAAAGCTAAAGTTAATTGCTTCAGGCTAAAAATGAGGCATCCTGAGGGCTTTTACAGAAGCCTGCTTGCACTTGACTTTATCTTTAGTTTAGCTTATTAAAAAAATCACAATATGTCCTCATTTCTGGTAGACTGAGACTTTATCAGCTCATTCAGGCTAAAAAGATATTTAAAATATTTTCAGGATATTTCAGGCTAATATTTTATTTTAAAATTTCAAATTAAATATTATTTGAATTGAATACTACATAGTGAGAAGACTTTTAAAGGATCCACTAGAACCATGAACAGCCATTCTATTATTTAACAGCCATCCTATTTTTTCATGCTTTAACACTATCAGGAACTGTGATCCCTGATGGGTTGCTTGAATAGATTGAAAATTGAATAGAAAAATCATTTATTATTATTAGTGTAAAATAAAACAGTTGTAATTTCTTTTTAAAATGCAGTGAAGAAAAAGGGGGCATAATGCTTATGAGCAGTATATTTAAACTGCTAGAAAGAAGAAAGAATTAAAAAAAAAACATAAAACTGGTGAAGATAGTTAAGACAAAGAAGGGAGCACTGATTTGGGAATACTAAACTCATAGAAGCAGAGAATTTTAGAGCTGGATAAAATATAGAAATCATTTAGTATAGCTTTTTTTCCTTGTTTAAGAGTAGGAAAATGAGGCCTCAAGACAATTAACTTTATGCAATGAGATAAGTTCAGTTTTAGACATGTTTAGTTTAAGGTGTCTACCAGGCAAAAGTTCAAGATGTCCAATAACTAACTGGAGATGTAAAACTAGATAACAATAGCAATATTAGAGCTAGTAAACTAGATAAATACAGAGATGAAACTTTAATCTATGGTAGTTTATAAGATTATCATGTAAAATTGCATAAAGGGAAAAGAGAAGAGAGATCAAGACAAAATCCCTCTGGGATTTCCAAGTTTATTAGACATGATCTGGATAAATAACTGGCAAAGGAAAATAAGGAATGACCAAAAATGTTAGAGGAGAAAAGAGTTTCATTAAAACTTAAAGAGAAGAGAATATCAAAAAGAAATCAAGAAGGATTGGGATTGAGAAAAGGGTCTTTGTGACCTTTTTTTGGATTTTCTTAGAAAAAAATACATTTCCTTTTAAAGAAGAGGCAATTAGATTTGAATATTAAAAGATTCATAATGTGCAGAAAGCAGTTTCAGGTTGAATGATGAATCCAGAAGACAGATTGTAGAGCCCTTAGAAGAGAGTGAGAAAAAAAAATGTAGACACCTATCAGAAAGGAATTTCTTAATAAATTTATCCACAAAAGGAAGAAATGTAGAAAGATAGCTAGTGGGTATGAAGTATCAAGTGAAGATTTTTTGAGAATGGTAGAAATGTAGATACACTTGCAGATAAGGAAATATCCAATAGATAGGATGAGATTGAAAATAAGCAAAAGAATGAGGAAGATAGAAGAAACATTTTGTTGAATGAGATGGTTTGTAATGAAGTCACTTTCACCTGTAAACATGTGGAAGAGTTTGCGTTGACAAGGAGAAGGGCCATCTCTTCATATGAGATCAGGGCAAAGAAGAAGATATTGGTAGAAAGCATCTTAGTCAAGTGAGATGAAAAGAAGGATAGAGATTTGCTCTCAGAAAATTGTCTCAATTTTATTAGTGAAAGTCCAAAGTAAGGGCTCAAAAACTAATTTTAAAAATCAAGTAAGAGAGATAGAGGAAAAAGTGCGAAGAGAAATGAGAGTGATGCAAGAAATTCATTAAAAAAGAGTCAACAGCTTGTTACAGGAGACACACACAAAATATTTTTAAAAATAACACCTTAAAAAAGAAAATAGGTCAAATAGTAAAAGACACAAAAATCCAATAAAGAGAACTCCTGAATTAGCCAAATGGAAAAAGAGGTTAAAAAGATCACTAAAGACAATAATTTCTTAAAGTTAGAACTGGGCAAGTGGAATCTAATGACTTTATGAGACATCAAAAAACATGAAACAAAATCAAAAGAATGAAAAAAAAAATGAAAGAAAATGTGAAATATGTTATTGAAAAACAAGTGACCTGGAAAATAGATTTAGGAGAGAGAACTGAAGACCTGTTGGACTATATGTTAAGTCATGATCCAAAAAGAACCTAGACTCATCTTTCAAGAAATTATAAAGGAAAATTTCTCTGATAGTCTAGTATCAGAAGGTAAAATAGGATTTTAAAAAATTTACTGATCTCTTCCTCAAAGAGATCCTAAAAGGAAAACTCAAAGGAATATTATAGCCAAATTCTAAATCTCCCTATCAAGGAGAAAATAATGCCAACAGCCAAAAAAATAATTCAAATATTATGGAACTATTGTCAGGATAAAACAATATTTAGTAGCTTTTACATTGAAGGATCAAAATATTTCAGAGGGCAAAAGAGCTAGGATTACAACTAAGAGTCACTTACTCAGCAAAATAGTATAATTTTTCAAGGGAAAAATATATATTCAATGAAACAGAAGACTTTCAAACACTATCAATGAAAGAAATTCAAATTAAAACAACTCTGAACTAGTACTTTATACTGTCAGAATGGCTAATAGGACAGAAAACTAAAATGACAAAATTTGTAGGAGATTTTTCTACTGGTGAAGTTATATATTGATTCAACTATTCTGAAGTATAATTTGGAACCATGCCCAAAGAGCTATAATACTATGCATATCCTTTGCCCAAACAATGTAACTACTAGGAGTATATCCAAGAGATAAAAAAAAGGAAAATTAACAATGTATACAAAAAAAAAAAAAACAACAACAATTCGGTAAGATTTACAATGTCAGATGCCATCTCACTGTAAAGAAAAAATTGGTAGAGCCTGAATGCAGACCAAAGATACTTTTTTTCCCCTTTATTTTTCTTGTTGTTTTTGTATGTATTTTCTTTATTGGAATGATAGACATAGAAATGTATTTTGCAAATTTATGCATATATAACCTATGGCAAAATATTTTTCCTTCTTGCTGGGGGAAGGGGGGAGGAAAGAGAGCATAAGAACTTGGAATTCTTTCACTTTAAAGTTTTTTTTTTTTTTTTTTTTTTGTGAAAAGTTCAAAGTAGAGGGGGAAAACTGTGAAATATAATTAAAGGTAATTATTCTGGGGAAATGGTGGAACAGGTCAGAAAACTTTTGGCTCTCCTAGTTTCCTGCATGAAAAAACAAAACAAAACAAAACAAAACAAAAAAAAACATCATCTCTGAGTGAGCATAGAGCAGCAGGAATAAATACAAATCAGAATATTGTTTGTCCTTTGTTTTTTGAAAAGGACTGATGACATCAAGTATGTGATGTCTTTGAATTGCAAATGAATTGGATTCAAGTGAGGCAGAATTGTACAAAGTTATTAGCTTCACTCTCTCTAGAGTTTTCTTAATCCAATAGTAAGACATAGGTTAGGATGACTGGAGATGGTTCCTGACACCAGGAGTTGGGATAAAGTTGCTGCCCTTCTAAGACAACTTGAGAAGACTTCAGGAATGACTTGACCTCAAGGTACTTAAGTTTAGAAGTCAACTCTGCAAAATTAATCCACAAGAGGTATCTGAATTGAGAAGCAATCTTGTTCTCAGGAACTTTCACCTCACAGACAGTGTGGGGGTTGAATAATGACTAGAAGATTGAAGGATCCCCATCAAGTGTGACAAGCACAATTGTGCTAATCTCACATATTCTGGGCCTGAGGGAAGTTGTTAGGGAAAGAAGGAGCTGGCACACACTTAGTAAATGTTGTAGTAGATTAGGTGGGGATCCTACTGGCTGTGGATACATGCAGGGGAGTAGTGTCTCTGGTTTCAGTGCCAGGGCACAGGGAATAGTTAATGTTTGAAGACATTAACACAGGGGAGCAAAAGCATTTGTGGGACACAGGGCTGGGGGCTTTAGACAGAGTTTAGGGATGAAAATAAGTGGTATATACTGGGCCTCAGGCATAGATGTGAGTTGCATATGAAGGGATAAAATCTAAACAATAAAATTAAGGGCCGAAAGAGTATTGTACTAAGAGAAAGTGAAAGGAAGAGGTGAAATGGTGTAAATTATCTGCCATAAAAGAGGCAGGGTAAAAGCTTTTACAGTGGAGAAGAAGAGAGGGAAGGAGGGGGAAGTGAGTAAACCTTACTCTCCTCAGAATTGGCTCAAAGAAGAAATAAAATACACACTCAATATGGATATAGAAATCTATCATGCCCTGCAGGAAGGGATAAGGGAATGCACACAAAGGGAAGGGAGTGCAAGAATGGGGAGGGTGATAGAAGAAGGGCATATTAGGAGAAGGGACAGTCAGAAGCAAAACATTCTTGAATAAGGACAGGAAGAATAGAAGAAGAGTTTAGAAAAATTGAGGTAAATTTTCCACTCCCCTGCCTCCACCCACCAAAATCGTCATTTCCTATACAACACATCAGGACTTGCACAAAGAATGGGTGGGGGCCATTCTTTCTCCAAGCTTACATATTAATAGAGTATGGTCCAATTACTATTTAGCCTCATGTGCTTGGGACCTCAGTGCATCAACTCAAGCCTCAGCCCATTACATCTCCTGCTTTCTTTTGTTTTAGAACACAGGTGATCATGCCATCCCTGACTCTTCAGGGAGGTCAGAGCCCCCAAGGGGAGGTGATCACACCCTCCCTGATTTCTCAGGAAAGGAGGTGAAAGCACCGAAAAGGAGATGATCACGACCCCCTGACTTCTCAGGAAGGGAGGTGAAAGCACTAAAAAGGAGATAATCACGCCCTCCCTGACATCTCAGGAAGGGAGATGAAAAGCACCAAAGGGAAGTGGGGGTTGCTAGCAGGTTTCTGGGCTCAAGGGTCTTATTATGCACAAACCCATCAGCATGGGAACACATAGCACATAGCACATAGCAACAACGCAGAGGCTATTAGTGATGACTCTCCCCACAGTCAGTGCAGGCTTGATGTGGTGTAACAAACATGAATTATACACCCAAGTAACGGTATAACAAACAATATAAATCAACATTGTGTTGTAAAAGATTGCCAAAAGTCCTAGAAGGAGAGTATGTAAACAGCAGTCACACATACACCTCTATGGCAGCCAAGAGATAGTCCAAAACCAGTCTATTGTCCATTGCTTCACATATCAGGGAATCCAATGATCCCCCCAAGTTTTTGAAGTCCAGCAAAAGTCTTTTTATGTCTTAGGGAATCCAATGATTCCAGCAGATTTTGAAGTCCTGTAAGAGTCTTATTTCTCAGAAAATCCAATGATTCCTGAGGGCTTTCAAGTCTTATGTCTCAAAGAATCCAATGATTCCTGAGGGATTTAAAGTCCTACAACAATCTTATGTCTCAGAGAATCCAATGATTTCTGAGGGTTTTGAAGTCCAATGATTTTCTATGTCCATGAGTCAAACGCCATAACTGCCACACTCTTTCAATGGTGAGCACAATCAGCAACAGAACCACCCGATGTTTCTTGGGTCTTCTCCTTCGTTTCAAGGGTCTGCTCTGTCTCTCTGTGGTGGACAAGGCAAATACGGCTCGTTGGCACCCATCTGATTCCTTCTCCACCTGTAGAGATACAAGCAAACCCTCTTCCCCAAGCAGTTAGCCTATCTGGTCCCTTCCATTCACCACTTTCTGGGTCTCTCCACATCACCTGGCGATTATCTAAAGATAGTGAAGCTGCTCGCACTGGACACTGCCCTTCCGGTGGGTTATAAAACCTGTCTGCTGGAGCCAGTGCATCTTTGTCAAAAATCAAGAAGTTAATAGTATAAAGTGCTAGATTTAGAAGCTCTCTAGGGTTACCCGTGGCTCCCCCTTTCTTTTGTTTTTGGAGCAGCGTCTTAATATCTCTGTTTCTCCTCTCTACTATTGCCTGTCCTTGAGGATTAAAGGGTATGCCAGTGGTGTGTAAAATCTTATACTGTGCACAAAAGTGTGCAAAATGTTTGGAGGTGTATGCAGGACCATTGTCTGTTTTTATTGCTTGTGGCACACCCATAATGGCAAATGCTTGCATGAGGAATTCAGTGACCACTTGGGCTGTCTCTTTTGCTGCTGGTGTGGCAAAAGTGAATCCTGAAAAGGTGTCTACCACAACATGGATAAAAGACAGACGACCGAAAGATTTATAATGGGTCACATCCATTTGCCAGATTTCATTGGGTCTCAAACCATTAGGGTTCTTCCCTGGAGGCAGTGTAGGAGCATGGAAAGGAAGGCAAGCTGTACAGCTTTTTACTATGCTCCTAGCTTCCTCTTTTGTAATCCCAAATTGTAAACGCAAAGCTCGAGCAGCCTGATGGTACTTAGAATGGGATTCCTGGGTCTCCTGAAATAGAGGTGTACTGGCTAACATAGTTAAAAGGCTATCTGCCTTTGAATTCCCATCAAAAATAGGGCCTGGGAGTCCACTATGTGAGTGGACATGCAAGATATAAATCTTACCTGGATGTTTTCTCACTTGCTCCTGAAGTTCCTTAAAGAGCTGATATATATTAGAAGCTGCAAATTTTATTTGGGCTGTAGCAATTCTTTGTACCACACCTACTGAATAGGCTGAATCAGATATTATATTTATGTCTCCTGGGTAATAAGTGAGAGCTAACATGATTGCATACAATTCGTTTTGCTGAGTGGACTGAAAAGGAGTTCTGACTACTCTCTTTATGGTTAAATCATGAGAGTATACAGCACAAATATTGTGTTTGGATGCATCTGTAAAGATAGTTGGTCCTTTAAGAGGAACTTTAGAAACTTTTTCTTCAAGAATCCATTGCCAATTATGTAAAAGTCTGGTTATCTTTAATGGAGACCCATGTATAAAATTAGGAGCCATGGCTAATAAAATTTGCCACTCTGGGATGGTCTCACAACACACATTAATTTGTGTATTGGTGTAAAAGGTGTATATCTTATCAGGTCTTGCCCCAGATAATTGTACTGCTCGCTTAATGGCCTTTAACAAAATTCTAGCCACAAGCACTGGGTAAGGATTAAGGCTTTGTTCTGGTTGTGCTGGAAGATTCACCCACTCTATCACACTGTCTCCTTGATGAAGGACTGCTGTGGGTGCCTCTTGTGTGGCAAAAACTGTTATTTCCAAGGGTTTTTGAGTGACTCTCTCAACCACATTGGATAAAGCCAGTTCAACTTCTCTCAAAGCCTCTTGAGCTTCTTTTGTAAGCTGGCGTGGTGAATTTAAAGCACTGTCTCCCCTTAAAATATCATATAATGGTTGTAACCGATAGGTAGTCAAACCTAACACTGGTCGCATCCATTGGATATCTCCTATCAATTTCTGAAAATCATTTAAGGTGTTTAGCTTCTCTGTTCTTAAGGACAGTTTTTGTACTGTAAGCACCTTAGGGTATACTTCATATCCTAAATATTGAAAAGGAGCATGTCTTTGAATTTTCTCTTCAGCTATGTATAATTTGTAGTATCTTAGTATTTCTATGGTCTTTTGTAGACATGCTTCTAACATTTGTTCCTCAGGTGCACATCCCAATATATCATCCATATAATGTAATAGTATAACTTTTGGAAATTCTTTTCTTATTGGAGCAAGAGCAGCAGCAACATACATTTGACACATAGTGGGGCTGTTTTTCATTCCCTGTGGCAAAACTGTCCATTCATATCTTTTATAAGGCTCAGCTAAGTTAACGCTGGGCACTGAAAAGGCAAATCTTTTCATATCCTCCTTATCCAGAGGGATAGAATAGAAACAATCCTTAATATCGATGACCCAAAGAGGCCACTCTCTAGGCAATTGAGTAGGAGATGGAAGTCCAGACTGAAGAGTTCCCATAGTTTCCATCTGTTCATTTACTTTTCTTAAATCAGTGAGCATCCTCCATTTTCCTGATTTCTTTTTTACAACGAACACTGGGGAATTCCAAGGACTTAGAGAAGGTTGTAAATGTCCTTGTTCAAGCTGTTCCTGTACTATATCTAATAAGGCCTGAATTTTATCACTACCTAAGGGCCACTGTTCTATCCACACTGGTGTATCAGTTTTCCATTGGATAGGAACAGGTGAAAGTGTTGGCAGGCCTTCAATAGCAGCCCTGCTTAAAAAACCGAAGTACTCATTTTTATCCCTAATTGTTGTAAAACATCTCTTCCCCACAAATTGATGGGGAGTTTTTCAACTATAAAAGGAGCAAAAACTCCTGTTTTGCCTTCAAAAGTCCATCTCATAGGGGCAGCACTAACTTCAGCTGCTATTGATCCTCCTGCTCCGGACATATAGGTGTCTGCTTTAATCTTTGGCCAGTGACTGGGCCAATTGGCACCTCTAATGACTGTACGATCTGCACCTGTGTCTACTAATCCTTCCAATGGTAGGCCATTTATATAGATCGTGAGCATAGGTCGGTCAGCTGTTACAGCTGCTGTCCAGTAAATTCCTGGATTTTGTGGTCTGGAGTCAGAACCTGGGTGACTATCACCAGGTTGCTTATTAGGGAAGGGGAGGAGATGGCTCAGTGGGTAGAGCACCAGCCCTGAAGTCAGGAGGACCTGAGTTCAAATCCAGCCTCAGACACTTAACAATTCCTGGTGGTGTGACCATGGGCAAGTCACTTAACCCCAACTGCCTCAGCAAAAAGCAAAAAGAAGAAGAGAAACAAACAGAAAGGTTGTCGCAATGGCAATCCCAAAAGTCTCTCCTCCCCTTCCTTTTCCACTCCCCTGCCTCCACCCACCAAAATCGTCATTTCCTGTACAACACATCAGGACTTGCACAAAGAGTGGGTGGGGGCCATTCTTTCTCCAAGCTTACATATTAATAGAGTATGGTCCAATTACTATTTAGCCTCATGTGCTTGGGACCTCAGTGCATCAACTCAAGCCTCAGCCCATTACAGTAAATTAGCACTAGTAATTGTGGAAAGAATTTTGAAGCAAGTTTTTCTGATGAAGTCTCATTTTTTTATACATATAAGTAATACGCATATGTATGAGTCAAATAAACAATGAAAGCAATTCCTCAATTGATAAATGATAAAAAGATATGATCTATGCTCAAAGGGCTACAAAATTATACTTATCCTTTGACCTAACAATACCACTACTAGACATAAATTTCAAAAGAGATTTTTAAAAAGGAAAAGGAATTATATGTACAAAAATATTTAGAGCAGCTCTTTTCTGGGGGCAAAGAGTTGAAACTTGGGGAATGCCCATCAATTAGGGAAGGTCTAAATAAATTGTGGTATGTGAGTATGATCCAATATTATTGTTCTATAATAAATGAGGAGCAGAGGGCTCTCAGAAAAACCTGAACTAAAAAGTGATAGCAATGTTGTTCAATTATCAAGTATGAATGACTACTATTCTCAGCAATACAATGATCCAAAACTACACTAAAGAAACATAATAAAAAATGGTATGCATACCCAGAGAAAGAAACGATTATATGTGAATACAGATTGAAGTATACTTTTTTAAACTTATTTTTCTTGAGTTTGTTTATTTCTTTGTTTGTTTGGAGGGGGGAAATCTATGTTTTCTTTTCCAACAAGTTTTATGGAAATATTTTGCATAACTTCATACAAGCCTTTTCCAAGGGGGTAGGCTAATGAAGATGAAGGGAAAGAATCTGAAAATCAAAATTAAAAAAAAAAAATGCTAAAAATTGTTTTATATGTAACTGGGAAAAATAAAATATTAAATAAATAAGAAAAAAAGGTTGGGCACTGGAACAGAACTCAGAAGACAAGAATAAAAATGACTTGAGATCTGAGCCATCATTCACCACATCTAATCCTTTTTTTTTTTTTTTAATAACTTTTTATAGATAGAACGCATGCCAGGGTAATTTTTTACAGTATTATCCCTTGCATTCACTTCTGTTCCGATTTTTCCCCTACCTCCCTCCACCCCTTCCCCCAGATGTCAAGCAGTCCTTTACATGTTGAATGGGTTGCAGTATATCCTAGATACAATATATGTATGCAGAACCGAACAGTTTTCTTGTTGCACAGGGAGAATTGAATTCAGAAGGTATAAATAACCCGGGAAGAAAAACAAAAATGCAAGCAGTTTATATTCATTTCCCAGTGTTCTTTCTCTGGGTGTAGCTGCTTCTGTCCATCTTTGATCAATTAAGGCTCTCTTTATCGAAGAGATCCACTTCCATCAGAATACATCCTCAAACAGTATCGTTGTTGAGGTATATAATGATCTCCTGGTTCTGCTCATTTCACTCAGCATCAGTTCATGTAAGTCTCGCCAGTCCTCTCCGTATTCATCCTGCTGGTCATTCCTTACAGAAAAACAATATTCCATAACATGCATATACCACAATTTACTCAACCATTCTCCAATTGATGGACATCTTTCATTTTCCAGCTTCTAGCCACTACAAACAGGACTGCCACAAACATTTTGGCACATACAGGTCCCTTTCCTTTCTTTAGTATCTCTTTGGGGTATAAACCTAGTAGAAACACTGCTGGATCAAAGGGTATGCACTGTTTGATAACTTTTTAGCATAGTTCCAAATTGCTCTCCAGAATGTCTGGATGTGTTCACAATTCCACCAACAATGTATCAGTGTCCCTGTTTTCCCACATCCCCTCCAACATTCCCCATTATCTTTCCCTGTCATTCTAGCCAATCTGACAGGTGTGTAGTGGTATCTCACAGTTGTCTTAATTTGCATTTCTCTGATTAATAATGATTTGGAGCATATTTTCATATGTCTATAAATAGTTTCAATTTCTTCGTCTGAGAATTGTCTGTTCATGTCCTTTGACCATTTATCAATTGGAGAATGGTTTGATTTTTTACAGATTACAGTCAATTCTCTATATATTTTGGAAATGAGGCCTTTATCAGAATCTTTGATTGTAAAAATGTTTTCCCAGGTTATTGTTTCCCTTCTAATCTTGTCTGCATTTCTTTTGTTGGTACAAACACTTTTCAATTTGATATAATCAAAATTTTCTATTTTGTGGTTAATAGTGATCTCTGGTTCTTCTTTGGTCATAAATTCCTCCCTCTTCCACAGATCTGAGAGGTAAACTATCCTATGCTCTTCCAATTTATTTATAATCTCATTCTTTATGCCTAGGTCATGAACCCATTTTGACCTTTTCTTGGTGTATGGTATTAAGTGTGGGTCAATGCCTAGTTTCGGCAATAATAATTTCCAATTTTCCCAGCAATTTTTGTCAAATAATGCATTCTTATCCCAAAAACTGGGGTCTTTGGGTTTGTCAAACACTACATTTTTAAAGTTATTGGCTGTTTTGTCCTTTGAACCTATCCTCTTCCATTGATCAACTAGTCTATTTCTTAGCCAATACCAGATGGTTTTAGTAACTGCTGCTTTATAATATAATTTTAGATCTGGTACAGCTAGGCTACCTTCATTTGATTTTTTTTACATTAATTCCCTTGATATTCTTGACCTTTTGTTTTTCCATATGAACTTTGTTGTTATTTTTTTTTAATTCATCAAAGTAGTTTTTTGGAAGTCTGATTGGTATACTGCTAAATAAGTAGATTAATTTAGGTAGTATTGTCATCTTTATTATATTTGCTCGCCCAATCCAAGAGCATTTAATATTTTTTCCAGTTGGTTAGATCAGACTTAATTTGTGTGGAAAGTGTTTTGTAGTTTTGCTCATAAAGTTTCTGATTTTCCCTTGGCAGATAGATTCCTAAATATTTTATACAATCAGTAGTTACTTTAAGTGGAATTTCTTTTTGTAACTCTAACTGTTGGGTTTTGTTAGTGATATATAAGAATGCTGATGACTTACGTGGGTTTTATTTTATATCCTGTAACTTTGCTGAAGGTGTAGATTGTTTCAAATAACTTTTGGTAGAATCTCTGGGTTCTCTAAGTATACTATCATATCATCAGCAAAGAGTGATAATTTGGTTTCCTCATTGCCTATTCTTATTCCTTTAATCTCTTTCTCACCTCTTATTGCCAAAGCTAGCATTTCTAATACAATATTAAATAGTAACGGTGATAGTGGGCAACCTTGTTTTACTCCTGATCTTATTGGAAATGGTTGCAGTTTGTCCCCGTTACATATAATGCTTACTGCTGATTTTAAATAAATGTTACTGATTATTTTAAGGAAAAGTCCATTTATTCCTATACTCTCAAGAGTTTTTAATAGGAATGGATGTTGGATTTTATCAAATGCTTTTTCTGCATCTATTGAGATGATAATATGGTTTTTGTTAATTTGATTATTAATATGGCCAATTATATTGATAGTTTTCCTAATATTGAACCAGCCCTGCATTCCTGGTATAACTCCTACTTGATCATGATGTATTATCCTGGGGATGATTTTCTGTAGTCTTTTTGCTAATATCTTATTTAAGATTTTAGCATCAATATTCATTAGGGAGATTGGTCTATAATTTTCTTTCTCTGTTTTCAACCTACCTGGTTTAGGTATCAGTACCATGTCTGTGTCATAAAAGGAGTTTGGTAGGACTCCTTCATTCCCTATTTTTTCAAATAGTTTATAAAGTATTGGGGCTAATTGTTCTTTGAATGTTTGGTAGAATTCACATGTAAATCCATCTGGTCCCGGGGATATTTTTTTAGGGAGTTGATTAATAGCTTGTTCTATTTCTTTTTTCTGAAATGGGACTATTTAAGCAATTTACTTCCTTCTCTGATAATCTGGGAAGCCTATATTTTTGGAGGTAGTCATCCATTTCGCTTAGGTTATCAAATTTATTGGCATAAAGTTGGGCAAAGCAACCCCTTATTATTTCTTTAATTTCCTCTTCATCAGTGGTAAGTTCTCCTTTTTCATTTTTAAGACTGCCAATTTGATTTCCCTCTCTCCTTTTTCTAATCAGATTTACCAAAGGTTTATCAATTTTATTGTTTTTTTCATAAAACCAACTCTTAGTTTTATTTATTAGTTCAATAGTTTTTTTACTTTCTATATTATTAATTTCTCCTTTTACTTTTAGAATTTCAAGTTTAGTAATTGATTGGGGGTTTTTAATTTGGTCTTTTTCTAACTTTTTAAATTCCAGGCCCAATTCATTGATCTTCTCTTTTTCTATTTTATTCAAGTAAGCCTCTAAAGATATAAAATTTCCCTTATTACTGCTTTGGCTGTATCCCATAAATTTTGATATGATGTCTCATTGTTGTCATATTCTTGAGTGAAATTATTAATTGTGTCTATAATTTGCTGTTTCACCCAATCATTCTTTAAGATGAGATTATTTAGTTTCCAATTACTTTTTGGTCTATTTACACCTAACTTTTTGTTGAATGTAGTTTTTATTGCATTGTGGTCTGAAAAGAAAGCATTTACTATTTCTGCCTTCCTGCATTTAATTTTGAGGTCTTTATGTCCTAATATATGGTCAATTTTTGTGTAGGTTCCATGAACTGCTGAGAGGAAAGTATACTCCTTTCTGTCACCATTCAGTTTTCTCCACAGATCTATCATACCTAATTTTTCTGATCATTCTATTTACCTCTTTAATTTCTTTCTTATTTGTTTTGTGATTTGATTTATCTAAATCTGAGAGTGCAAGATTGAGATCTCCCACTATTATAGTTTTGCTGTCTATTTCTTCTCGCAACTCTCTTAGCTTCTCTTTAAGGAAGTTAGATGCTATACCACTTGGTGCATATATGTTTAATACTGATATTGCTTCATTGTCTATAGTACCTTTAAGCAATATATAGTTTCCTTCCTTATCTCTTTTAATTAGATCAATCTTTGCTTTTGCTTGATCTGAGATAAGGATGGCTACCCCTGCTTTTTTGAGTTCACCTAAAGCATAATAGATTCTGCTCCAGCCTTTTACCTTTAGTCTGTAGGTATCTCCCTGTTTTAAATGTGTTTCCTGTAAACAACAGATTGTAGGGTTCTGACTTTTGATCCAGTCTGCTATCTGCCTCCTCTTTATGGGAGAGTTCATCCCATTCACATTTGCGGTTAAAATAACCAATTCTACATTTTCTGCCATCCTAATACCCCCGGTTATACTTTTCTTTTTCTTGCCCTCCTTCCCTTCTTCCCTATTGGTCCCACTAACATCGCGCAGCTCTCCCTCTTTAGTATCCCTCCCTCCTCCCTTTGAATCCCTTCCCCTTTTTTGTACCCTTCCCTTACTACTCTTTTTCCTTCTCCCTTTTCCTCTCCCACTTTTTAATGAAGTGAGAGAAGAATCTGTGTAAAACAAATATGTCAATTGTTTCCTCTTTGAGCCAACTCTGATGAGAGTAGGATTCACACCCCCTCTCTAAGTTCCCTCATATATGATAGGTTTCCTTTGCCTCATTGTCGCATGTAGTTTCCCTCTTTTTATCTCCCTTCTTCCCTTTTTCTGAAGCTATCCCCTTTCCATTTCTACTTCCCTTTTTTATGTTATATCAGTAAAATCAAATTATACATATGGTTTTTATGTATATTCACAACAGAAATACAGTTCTCAAGAGTTCCTTTTACCTTTTTCTACTTCTCTTGATTCCTGTTGTTGAAGATCAAATTTTTTGTTTAAGTCTGGTTTTTTCCTTAGAAACAGATGGAATCCCTCTATTTCATTAAATGTCCATCTTCTTCCATGGAAAAAAATACTCAGCTTAGCTGGATAGTTTATTCTTGGCTGCATTCCAAGTACTTTTGCCTTTTGGAATATCTGATTCCAGGGCCTTCGATCCTTTAATGTTGAGGCAGCCAGATCTTGCATGACCCTTATTGTTGCATCTCGGTATTTGAACTGTTTTTTCCTGGCTGCTTGTAAATTTTTTCTTTAGTCTGGAAATTCTGAAGTTTGGCCACAATATTCCTTGGAGTCTTTATTTTAGGGTCTTTTTCAGAAGGTGTTTGATGAATTCTTTCAACGCCTATTTTCCATTCCGGTTCTATTACTTCTGGGCATTTCTCTTTGATGATTTCCTGTAAAATAGTATCTAGGCTCTTTTTTTCATCATAATTTTCTGGTAGTCCAATGATCCTCAGGTTATCTCTCCTAGATCTATTTTCCAGGTCTGTTGTTTTTCCAAGTAAATATTTGACATTTTTTCCCAATCTTTCATTTTTTTGGTTTTGCTTGAGTGATTTTTGATGTCTCAATGAATCAGTTATTTCTATTTGTTCAGTTCTAATTTTTAGTGAGTTATTTTCTTCGTTAGCGTTTTTTACTTCTTTTTGTATATGTCCAATTGAGGTGTTTTGCTCTATGGAATTTTTTTCCATTTCACTATTTTTTTTTTTTTTTTTTTAGTGAGTCATTTTCTTTTTCCATTTTGCAAACTCTGTTTTTTTACCTTTTCCAATTCACATTTCAGGAAGTTGTTTTCTTTTTCCACTTTATCAAATTTTTCTTTTAGTGAGTTATGTGTCTTTCCCCATTTCTCTTCTAGCTCTCTTTTAAGGTTTTTAATAGTCTCTTCTAGGAGAGCCTTTTGTATTGGAGACCAACAATCGTCTGGAGACTGTCTGCTATTAGTCTCTTCAGGGTTGAAAAGCTGTTCTCTTTCTGTGTAGAAACTATCAATCGTTCTTTTGATTTTTTTACTCATTTTGTTAAAGCCTGTAAGGTCTGCCTTTAGAGCCAGGAGGTTACTAGCTTCCTCTGCAGAGCAGTGAAAGGTATATGGACGGGGTAGCTGTCCTGTGGCCGGGCTACAAAAAGCAGGGAGGTACTGGAGTGCTCTGGGAAAGAGTTCCCTACTCGAAAGTAACTCAGGCCTGCAGGGCTGGGCTGGGAAAGTGCCTTTCAAAGAACCTCAGCTGTGTGAGATAATGACTGCCCTGGGGCTAGACACTTAGCAGTGAGAGTTTCACTGCCCCAAGCCAAACCCTGCCCTGGGGCTATGGGTATTAGCAGCTGAGCAGTGAATGGATTTGCAGGGACAGGAAGTGTCTGCCCGGTAAGTGCAGTCAGGTGGGGAGGTTCTATTGCCCCAGGCTGAGCCCCCCACACTGCCAATTAGAGGCTGCCCAGGCTGTGCCCCACTGTCGTACAGATTAGTAACTGCCCCCGCAAAAGCCCCGAACTGCCGGATCACCACACCTAATCTAAAATTTGATTATAGTAAAGGCTGCCAACAACAAAATAAAAGTAAAATTTAGTAAACAAAGAAGAAAGAACCCAAATAGCTAACTCCTATGGGAGTACAGAAGGTCTATCTTCATATTGCAAGGAAGATAAGAGCTAAAAAGGTACTCTTTTTTTTTTTTTTTTTCAATGAGAAATGTCAAATGGTACCAAACCCAAAAGGAATTCTTGGAAGAACTTTAAAAGAATTTTAAAAAATTAAATAGAGAAATTAAGGAAAAAATAGAAAAAAAAAAGAGGAAGCTAAGAAAATCAATAAATTAAGAAAAAATAAACCAACTGAAAATTAAAAAAATCAAAATCTTAAGACAAAATAATTTCTTAAAAACTATAATTGGGCAAAAGGAAGCTAAAGACCTTATAAGATACCAAGAAATAATAAAACAAATCAAATGAATGAAAAAAAATTAGAAGGCAATATGAAATATCTTATAAAAAACCAACTTATCTGGGGAGAATAGATTGAGGAGAGACAAGATATGAATAGTCAAAACTATCTGAAAAATATGATTGAAAAACCTTGATATAGTATTACAAGTATTTGTACAATATAGTATTACAAGATATTATAAAAGAAAATTTCCTTGAAGTTTTAAAACAAGATAATATAACAGAAATAGAAAAAAAAATCCACTAATCACAATTTGATCCCTGGAGGAAAACTTACAAAAATGCCATAACAAAGTTATAAAAACTCCCAGGTTAAGAGGAAATGTTGGAAGTAATAAGAAAAAAAAAAAAAAAAACAATTCAAATATCATGGAGCTAAGATCAAGATTACATAAAAACCTAGTAACTACTATGTGGCTAAATAGGTCTTAGAGTACTGTATTTTATATAACAAAAGACCTGAGTAACTTACCTAATATAGATAGATACATCTATCTATATCTATCTATATTAGGTAAGTTACTCAGTTCTTTTGTATGATATATATATGTATATCTATATATAGATAGATAGATATGGATATCTATCTATACATATATATACATACATACACACACACACACACACACACATATATATATATATAATAAATGTAATCCCAAATGTTTTTATTTGTTTATATATAGATAGACAGACAGATAGATAGACATACATATCTATATATATCTATATAATAAATATAATCCCAAATGTTTTTATTTGTGTGTGTATGTATGTATATGTGTGTATATGTTTATATATATATATCTATATATATACATATATGTATATATATATATATAAAAGCTTCTTAAGTTTCAAAGCATATGCATGGATAATTTTTCAATATTAACCTTACAAAAAACTTGTTTTCCAATTTCCTCCACTTCCCCACATCCCATTCCCAAGGTGTCAAGTAATCCAATATATGTTAAATATGGTAAAAATATAGGTTAAATCCTATATATGCATACATATTTATACAGTTATCTTACTGTACAAGAAAAATCAAATCAAAAAGGAAAAAAAAATGAGAAATGAGAAAGAAAATAAAATACAAGCAAACAATAACAAAAAGAGTGAAAATCCACACTCAGTTTCCACAATCCTCTCTCCGCGTGTAGAATGCCATCTTCATCACAAGACCTTTGGAATCATCTCATTCTTGTAAAGAGCCATGTCAATCAGAACCGATCACCGTATAATCTTGTTTTTGCTGTGTATAATGATCTCCTGATTCTGCTCATTTCAATTAGTATCAGTTCGTGTAAGTCTCTCCAGGCCTCTCTGAAATCATCCTGCTAATCATTTCTTATAAAACAATAATATTTCATAACATTAATATACTATAACTTATTCAGTCATTCTCCAATTGATGGACATCCACTCAGTTTCCATTTTCTTGCCAATACAAAAAAGGTTGTCCTAAACATTTTACATATGTGGATCTCTTTCCCTCCCTTGAGATCTCTTTGGGATATAAGACTGGTAGAAACACTTTTTGTACATTTTGATAGCTCTTTAGGCATAATTCCAAATTGCTCTCCAGAATGGTTGGATTAGTTCACAATTCTACCAACAAGGTATTAATGTCCAAGTTTTCCCACATCCCCTCCAATAGTCATCATTATTTTTTCCTGTCATCCTAGCCAATCTGACAACAGATGTCTAGGGGTATCTTAGAGTTGTCTTACTTGCATTTCTCTGATCAATAGTGATTTAGAGCAACTTTTCATATGACTACAAATGATTTTAATTTTTTCATCTGAAAAGTGTTGATTCATATGCTTTGATCATTTTATCAATTGGAGAATGGCTAGAATTTTTTATAAATTTGAGTCAATTCTTTATATATTTTAGAAATGAGGCCTTTATCACAACCTTTGATCATAAACATGTTTTCCCATTTTATTGCTTTTCTTCTAATCTTGTCTCAATTAATTTTGTTTGTACAAACATTTTTTAACTTAATATAATTGAAATTATCTATTTTTTTGTTTAAAAAAGTATTCCAGTTCTGCTTTGGGCATAAATTCCTTCCTCCTCCACAGTTTGGAGAAGTAAACTATCTTTTGTTCTTCTAATTTGCTTATTATACCACTCTTTTTTTTTTTTTTTACATGACTAGAAGTGATTTTATTTTATTTATTTTTTAAAAATATTTTATTTTATTTTATTTAATAATAACTTTATATTGACAGAATCCATGCCAGGGTAATTTTTTTTACAACATTATCCCTTGCACTCGTTTCTGTTCTGATTTTTCCCCTCCCTCCCTCCACCCCCTCCCCTAGATGGCAAGCAGTCCTATATATGTTAGATAGGTTGCAGTATATCCTAGATACAATATATGTTTGCAGAACTGAACAGTTCTCTTGTTGCACAGGGAGAATTGGATTCAGAAGGTAAAAATAACATGGGAAGAAAAACAAAAATGCAGATAGTTCGCATTCGTTTCCCAGTGTTCTTTCTTTGGGTGTAGCTGCTTCTGTCCATCATTTATCAATTGAAGCTCAGTTAGGTCTCTTTGTCAAAGAAATCCACTTCCATCAGAATACATTCTCATACAATATCGTTGTTGAAGTGTATAATGATCTCCTGGTTCTGCTCATTTCACTTAGCATCAGTTCATGTAAGTTTCGCCAGTCCCTCTGTATTCATCCTGCTGGTCATTTCTTACAGAACAATAATATTCCATAACATTCATATACCACAATTTACCCAGCCATTCTCCAATTGATGGGCATCCATTCAATTTCCAGTTTCTAGCCACTACAAACAGGGCTGCCACAAACATTTTCGCACATACAGGTCTCTTTCCCTTCTTTAGTATTTCTTTGGATATAAGCCCAATAGAAACACTGCTGGATCAAAGGGTATGCACAATTTGATAACTTTTTGGGCATAATTCCAGATTGCTCTCCAGAATGGCTGGATTCGTTCACAACTCCACCAACAATGCATCAGTGTCCCAGTTTTCCCGCATCCCCTCCAACATTCATCATTATTTTTTCCTGTCATCTTAGCCAATCTGACAGGTGTGTAGTGGTATCTTAGAGTTGTCTTAATTTGCATTTCTCTGATTAATAATGATTTGGAGCATATTTTCATATGTCTATAAATAGTTTCAATTTCTTCGTCTGAGAATTGTCTGTTCATATCCTTTGACCATTTATCAATTGGAGAATGGCTTGATTTCTTATAAATTAGAGTCAGTTCTCTATATATTTTGGAAATGAGACCTTTATCAGAACCTTTAACTGTGAAGATGTTTTCCCAGTTTGTTGCTTCCCTTCTAATCTTATTTGCATTTGTTTGTACAAAGGCTTTTTAATTTGATGTAATCAAAATTTTCTGTTTTGTGATCAGTAATCGTCTCTAGTTCATCTTTGGTCACAAATTTCTTTCTCTCCACAAGTCTATACCACTCTTTATGTCTAAATCATGAACCCACTTCAACCTTATCTTGGTATAAGGTATAAGGTATGGATAATGCCTAGTTTCTGCTATACTAGTTTCCAATTTTCCCAGCAGTTTTTGTCAAACAGTGAATTCTTATTCTAAAAGTTGGGGTCTTTAGGTTTGCCAAATACTAGATTACTATATTCATTGACTACTTTATCCTGTGAAACTAACCAATTCCATTGATTGACTACTCTCTTTCTTAGCCAAATGGATTTGATGACCACTGCTTTGTAATATAGTTTTAGATATGGCATAGGCCACCTTCATGTGTGTGTTTTTTTTTCATTAATTCCTTTGAAATTCTTGACCTTTTAGTCTTCAGGATGAACTTTATTATTTTTTCTTGATTTGTAAAATAATATCTTGGGAGTTTGATTAGTCTGATACTGAATAAGTAGATTAGTTTAGGTAGTATAGTGAACACTTGATATTTTTCCCAATTGATTAGACCTCAAATTCTTGGTGTAAAAAATGTTTTGTTGTTATGTTCACAATGTTCACATTTCCTGACTTTGCCTTGGCAGATAGACTCCCAAATATTTCAAATTTTTTACAGTTATTTTAAATGGAATTTTATTTGTATCTCTTGCTGTAGGACTTTGTTGGTAATATATAAAATGCTAATGCATTATGTGGATTCATTTTGTATGGTGCAACTTTACTAAAGTTGTGAATTGTTTCTAGAAGTTTTTTTAGTTATTTTGTAGTATTCTCTAAGTATACCATCTAAGTATCATCTGCAAAGAATGATAATTTGATTTTCTTATTACCTACTCTAATTCATTTAATCTCTTTATCTAATCTTCTTGTCAAAAATAACATTTCTAATACAATATAGAATAATAATGGTGATTTTGGCCAACCTTGTTTCACTCCTGATCTTATTGTGAATGGTTCTAGTTTGTCCCAATTACATATGATGTAATAGTTTTAAATAGATGGTACTAATCATATTAAGGAAAATTCCATTAATTCCTATATTCATTAGTGTTTTTAATAGGAATGGATGTTGGATTTTATCAAATGCTTTCTCTGCATCTGTTGAGATAATCATATGTTTTTTTTGTTTATTTGGTTATTGATATAGTCAACTATGCTAATAGTTTTCATAATATTGAACCAGTCCTACTTTCCTGGTATAAATTATACTTGGTCATGGTGTAATATCCTGGGGGTCATTTTCTATAATCTTTTTGCTAATATTTCATTTAAGATTTTTGCATCACTATTCATTAGGGATATTGTTCTATAATTTTCTTTCTCTGTTTTCATCCTACCTGGTTTAGGTGTAAGTACCATGTCTGTGCCATAAATGAAATTTGGTAGGACTTGTTTATTCTCTATTTTTTCAAATAGTTTATATGGTATTGGAGTTATTTTTTCTTTAAATGTTTGGTTGAATTCACATGTAAATTTATCTAGTCCTGGGGATTTTTTTCTTAGGGAGTTGATTAATAGCTTGTTCTATTCTTTTTCTAAACTGGAACTAATTAATTTATTTCCTCATCTGTTAATCTGAACAATATATATATTTGTAGGTATTCCTCCATTTCACTTAGATTTTCAAACTTACTGACATGTAGTCAGGCAAAGCAACTCTTTATTCTTGCTCTAATTTGCTCTACATTGGTGGAAAGTTCTCCCTTTCCATTTTTGAGAGTAACAGTTTGATTTTCTTCTTTCCTTTTTCTAATCAAATTAACTAAAAGTTAATCCATTTTGTTGGTTTTTTCATGAATCCAATTCTTAATTTTTTTATTAATTCAATAGTTTTCTTACTTTCAATTTCATTAATCTCCCCCCTTTTTTTCAGAATTTCAAATTTGATATTTATTTGAGGGTTTTTAATTTGTTCATTTTCTAGCTTTGTTAGTTGCAAGCTCAAATCAATGTTATTTTTTAAAAGGACATCTAACAAACTTAAAGACTTTCAGGTAATTCAAAAACATCAGAACTTAATGGAAAATTTGCCATGTACAGAAAAAAATTTAACTCTAACTAAAAAATAACAAACACTAAAGATCAGTTATAAGGCATTTAATAAAGTCAGAAAGTTTACTACTTTTATGTAAAAATCATATCTGTACTTTTATGACTGTCATTATTATGTTAGTAGTTTAAAAAAAGGCAATACTGTGTAAGGAGAAACAAAAAGAAGTAATTATGTCATACAAATAAAACATTAAAGGAAGAATTGACACAGAAGAATGGTAAGGGAAGGATAGTGCTGGAAATTTACTCTAATCCGAAATTTGTTAATTTCAATTAACAATTGAATAATGTGTATGTATGCATACATACATACATACATATGTATTTATGAACATCTTCTAAATTTAGAAACAAATAAGAGGATGACGGAGTAAGCTGGGGGAGAAAGGATAAAGGAGGGACTATTAATAAGATAAGTAGTTTAAGGAATGGAAGGGCAAGATGCTAGGTAGAAAAGTAACAAAGGAGTGAGGAAGAATATGGTAAATAGGATGAGAAGGATAGTGAGAAAAAAAAGGAAAGAGGGGCATATGCAATAAGAATTATAACTGAAAATGTGAAAGAGATTAATTAATAACCCTGAAAAAGCAATCAAACATCTGAATTCAATAAATATATTGCTTTCAGAAAAAATAATAAAAATAAGAGATGCACACAAAGATGAAATAAAGAGCTGCAGTGTAATTTGTTTTGTTAAAAAAAAACAGGGGTGATAAAATACAATTTTAGGGTGGAAAGAATGCAAGAAATTGGGCAAAACTTTCATAGAAAATTCCTCAGATATAATATGTGTATGTTGAAATACTGCTGTGGTTTAAGACATGATGGTTTGGTTGATTTAGAGATACCATGGAAGGTGTTAGACTTAGAAAGGAAGGTGCTATCCATATCTATAGAAAGAGGTAACAAGTAGACTTATTCATAGCCTTACATATAAGTGTGTGAGTGCACATATGTATATATTTTTTCATATCTATTTATATGTATACACACCCATGTTTAATTATAGCCTTTTTACGTGGAATGGGGAAAGGAAGGAAGGATTAAAAAAAAAAAAAGTAAAAAGGACTCAATAGAGAACAAAAGAAAACCCAGAAGGAAGCAAGGAAAAGCTGAGAAGTTTTTAAAACAGTGTATAGTATTTATTATATAGGTTTTTGAAATGAAAATTTATTGTTTGACATTGAAGCTTCTCTTATGTTATGTTATATATATAGAATTTTTCTTGTTTTTTAAGTTCAAAATGAATAAAAGATTTACCAAAAAGAGAACCTTAAAATTAAAAAAAAAAAAAAGACATACAATTACAGGAGTAAAAAGAAATATAAACTGGTAAATATGCATCCGTCTACAACTGGAAGAGACTAAATTTGGATGAGTGGCAGCTAGATGTTGCAGTAGATAAAATCTTCAGGGGTCCTCAAGCTACGGCCCGCGGGCCAGATGCGGCAGCTGAGGACGTTTATCCCCCTCACCCAGGGCTATGAAGTTTCTTTTTTTAAAGGCCCACAAAACAAAGTTTTTGTTTTTACTATAGTCCAGTCCTCCAACAGTCTGAGGGACAGTGAACTGGCCCCCTATTTAAAAAGTTTGAGGACCCCTGTGTTAGAATCAGGAAGACTCATCTTCCTGAGTTCAAATCTATTTCTATGTCTATATCTAAACATACTAGTTGTGTGATACTGGACATATCACTCAACCTTGCTTTCCTCATATGTAAAATTAACTGGAGAAGGAATTGACATACTATGTCAGTATATTTCAAGAAAACTCCAAATGGGTCACAAGGAATTGGATGGTTCTGGAAAAAAAAAGACTAAACAACAAAATGGATGATGCTTATTTTTTAATAGGCTGAGATTCTCTCATTTCATAAATATTGAATGAATGAAATATGATGGAGGCACTGAAAAGTTTGGTTATATTTTGACGATCTAAAACAAAAGGAAGGAAAGAGAGGTAAAATAAATCCATTAAAGAAGAAAGGTTAAATGGTAGGGGAATTGATCTTACATAATTAGAGGGCAGGCTGAACAAGTTGTGGTACATGAAGGTAATGGAACATCTTTATTCTATAAAAAAATGATGAACCTGTTGATTATTGAAAGGCCTGGAAAGATTTTCATGAAGTGATGCTAAGTGAAACTAGCAGGACCAGAAATACATTGTACAAAATAACCGCAAAAATGTGAAATGATCAACTATGAAAGACTTGGTTCTTCTCAGTAGTTCAGACATCCAAGGTCAATCCCAATAGACTTTCAACAGAAAATGCCATCTGCTACTAGAATAAGAACTAATGAGACTGAATGTAGATTAATACATACTATATTCACTTCTTTTTTCTGTTTTTTTAAAATCTCTCCCATTATTATTTTCCCTGTGCTCTGATTTTTCTCTTCCAACATGATTCATAAATTAATGTGCATTAAAATAAACTTACTACTACAACAACAAAAATAATCAGAGGGCACAAGAATATACAAATAAGAGGGATGAGTGATGGAACTTGCATCATTTGAATCCCATTTTCTTCTGAACTAGCCAAAGATAAAATATATACCTAGATTTGTATTTAAGTCAATAGTTGTTGGAATCCTTACTAACTGCTAAGTAATTAGAGTTGATCTAATCTTACAAGAAGTTGTTTTGGCCAGAACCTGAAACAAGGTACTAAGTAGAACTAATCAAGACAAGGCTTGTGTTCCCACCTTTACTCATTGGACTCCACAAGTATGCTAGCTTCACAAAGTACACTTTCTAACTTCAAGAGAGTTCACACCTCCCTTAAAGTCATTGGGCCAGAGAGCACTATGGGAGAAAACCCATAATCCCATTCTCTCAGAAGAGGCAGATAAAAAGCCAGCGATGAAGGATCTATGGCAGAATACATTTTTTCCTCTTGGCTGGCTGATCGCGCTAGACTCGAGAGAAACGACTCTGCTGCAGAGAACACTTTTGACGGACTTCAGTGGAGCTACGCCAGAAGCCCTCTCTCCACGGCAAATTGGTGGCTGGGCCCCCCAGAAGGAGATAAGAGAGATCTTCCATCTCTGTTGGAGGCAGAAGAAGGCAGAGGCAGAGGCTGAAGGACCAGACCTTTGGATTTGGCAACATTCGGAGAGAACTCTTGGAACCAAGCAGAGAGATAGGCCTCTAAGCTAACCGGGCTGTATTGAAGATAATAAAAGATCTGAACTTTTATCACCTGGCTGCTTTTTGAGAAGAAAAAGCTCACCACATTTTGGCGCCCAAGCGTGGGAACCAAGGACCCTACTTTCATTGAAGAAGTCTCCAGTGACCAGGAACTGAGTGAGTACAACCTTTTTTGGCTGAAATGGGACAGATCCTAGGTAAAGATTCTCCATCCCCCACCCCAACCCCAGACCCACCCAAGAGTGGTGCTATAGAAAGCCTGCTTAAGCTGATAGAAGATCAAGGGCTACTTGTAACTTGGGGACAGACAGCTAGACTTCTGGCTACATTAAAACGCACCTCCCCTTGGTTCTTAGAGGAAAAGCAAATCTCTCTAAAAAACTGGGCATTGGTTGGTCAACAGATGTCTGCATATAACAATGAAAACGGTCCTCGTTCAGTTTCCATTGCAGTGTTCTATTTATACAATACAATACAGATGGCCTTAAAATACCAGGATATCCAAAGGGGGAAGCCTGAGATAAAGGAGGAAGACAAAGAACAGATTAATGGCCATATCCCCACAGGGCAGGGAGACTTAAGTGAGGCTCAAGGGTGGGGTGAATCTGAGGCAGCCTCAGCCCCACCTGAGGAGCAGGTAATTGACTCTCCTTCATCAACTCCACCCTCCGGGATGGAGGGAGGAGGGGTAGTGGGGGGGGCAGTGACAGCACCAGCACCTCCCCCCCAACATCTAGCACCTTCCCCCCAGCATCCAGCACCTCCCCCCCAGCATCTAGCTGCTCCTTTGAGTAGATTGCAAAAGGGACTAATTATAATATCCCAGTCACTAATACAGGTAGTCAATGTGTGACTTATCACCCAGGAGACGTAGTAGCATCAGGGTTACTCATACAGAATCCTAATAAGCAGCCTCGTGATAGTCACCCAGGTTCTGACTCCAGACCACAAAAACCAGAAATATACTGGACAGCAGCAGTAACGGCTGACCGACCTATGCTCACTATCTATATAAATGGCCTACCATTGGAAGGATTGGTAGACACAGGTGCGGATCGTACAGTTATTAGAGGTGCCAGTTGGCCCAGTCACTGGCCAAAGATTAAAGCAGATACCTATATGTCTGGAGTAGGAGGATCAATAGCAGCTGAAGTTAGTGCTGCCCCTATGAGATGGACTTTTGAAGGCAAAACAGGAGTTTTTACTCCTTTTATAGTTGAAAAAATCCCCATCAATCTGTGGGGAAGAGACGTTTTACAACAATTGGGGTTAAAAATGAGTACTTCGGTTTTTTAAACAGGGCTGCTGTTGAAGGCCTGCCAACACTAAACAGAGACATTAAGACACTCCTCCAACAAAAGAAAGGGGGAGCCATGGGTAAATAGGATGAGAAGGATAGTGAGAAAAAAAAGGAAAGAGGGGCATATGCAATAAGAATTATAACTGAAAATGTGAAAGAGATTAATTAATAACCCTGAAAAAGAAATCAAACATCTGAATTCAATAAATATATTGCTTTCAGAAAAAATAATAAAAATAAGAGATGCACACAAAGATGAAATAAAGAGCTGCAGTGTAATTTGTTTTGTCAAAAAAAAAAAAACAGGGGTGATAAAATACAATTTTAGGGTGGAAAGAATGCAAGAAATTGGGCAAAACTTTCATAGAAAATTCCTCAGATATAATATGTGTATGTTGAAATACTGCTGTGGTTTAAGACATGATGGTTTGGTTGATTTAGAGATACCATGGAAGGTGTTAGACTTAGAAAGGAAGGTGCTATCCATATCTATAGAAAGAGGTAACAAGTAGACTTATTCATAGCCTTACATATAAGTGTGTGAGTGCACATATGTATATATTTTTTCATATCTATTTATATGTATACACACCCATGTTTAATTATAGCCTTTTTACGGTGGAATGGGGAAACGAAGGAAGGATTAAAAAAAAAAGTAAAAAGGACTCAATAGAGAACAAAAGAAAACCCAGAAGGAAGCAAGGAAAAGCTGAGAAGTTTTTAAAACAGTGTATAGTATTTATTATATAGGTTTTTGAAATGAAAATTTATTGTTTGACATTGAAGCTTCTCTTATGTTATGTTATATATATATATAGAATTTTTCTTGTTTTTTAAGTTCAAAATGAATAAAAGATTTACCAAAAAGAGAACCTTAAAATTATACTTGGTCATGGTGTAATATCCTGGGGGTCATTTTCTATAATCTTTTTGCTAATATTTCATTTAAGATTTTTGCATCACTATTCATTAGGGATATTGTTCTATAATTTTCTTTCTCTGTTTTCATCCTACCTGGTTTAGGTGTCAGTACCATGTCTGTGCCATAAATGAAATTTGGTAGGACTTGTTTATTCTCTATTTTTTCAAATAGTTTATATGGTATTGGAGTTATTTTTTCTTTAAATGTTTGGTTGAATTCACATGTAAATTTATCTAGTCCTGGGGATTTTTTTCTTAGGGAGTTGATTAATAGCTTGTTCTATTCTTTTTCTAAACTGGAATTAATTAATTTATTTCCTCATCTGTTAATCTGAACAATATATATATTTGTAGGTATTCCTCCATTTCACTTAGATTTTCAAACTTACTGACATGTAGTCGGGCAAAGCAACTCTTTATTCTTGCTCTAATTTGCTCTACATTGGTGGAAAGTTCTCCCTTTCCATTTTTGAGAGTAACAGTTTGATTTTCTTCTTTCCTTTTTCTAATCAAATTAACTAAAAGTTAATCCATTTTGTTGGTTTTTTCATGAATCCAATTCTTAATTTTTTTATTAATTCAATAGTTTTCTTACTTTCAATTTCATTAATCTCCCCCCTTTTTTTCAGAATTTCAAATTTGATATTTATTTGAGGGTTTTTAATTTGTTCATTTTCTAGCTTTGTTAGTTGCAAGCTCAAATCAATGTTATTTTTTAAAAGGACATCTAACAAACTTAAAGACTTTCAGGTAATTCAAAAACATCAGAACTTAATGGAAAATTTGCCATATACAGAAAAAAATTTAACTCTAACTAAAAAATAACAAACACTAAAGATCAGTTATAAGGCATTTAATAAAGTCAGAAAGTTTACTACTTTTATGTAAAAATCATATCTGTACTTTTATGACTGTCATTATTATGTTAGTAGTTTTAAAAAAGGCAATACTGTGTAAGGAGAAACAAAAAGAAGTAATTATGTCATACAAATAAAACATTAAAGAAGAAAGGTTAAATGGTAGGGGAATTGATCTTACATAATTAGAGGGCAGGCTGAACAAGTTGTGGTACATGAAGGTAATGGAACATCTTTATTCTATAAAAAAATGATGAACCTGTTGATTATTGAAAGGCCTGGAAAGATTTTCATGAAGTGATGCTAAGTGAAATTAGCAGGACCAGAAATACATTGTACAAAATAACCTCAAAAATGTGAAATGATCAACTATGAAAGACTTGGTTCTTCTCAGTAGTTCAGACATCCAAGGTCAATCCCAATAGACTTTCAACAGAAAATGCCATCTGCTACTAGAATAAGAACTAATGAGACTGAATGTAGATTAATACATACTATATTCACTTCTTTTTTCTGTTTTTTTTAAAATCTCTCCCATTATTATTTTCCCTGTGCTCTGATTTTTCTCTTCCAACATGATTCATAAATTAATGTGCATTAAAATAAACTTACTACTACAACAACAAAAATAATCAGAGGGCACAAGAATATACAAATAAGAGGGATGAGTGATGGAACTTGCATCATTTGAATCCCATTTTCTTCTGAACTAGCCAAAGATAAAATATATACCTAGATTTGTATTTAAGGCAAAACAGGAGTTTTTACTCCTTTTATAGTTGAAAAAATCCCCATCAATCTGTGGGGAAGAGACGTTTTACAACAATTGGGGTTAAAAATGAGTACTTCGGTTTTTTAAACAGGGCTGCTGTTGAAGGCCTGCCAACACTAAACAGAGACATTAAGACACTCCTCCAACAAAAGAAAGGGGGAGCCATGGGTAACCCTAGAGAACTTCTAAATTTAGTTCTCTATACCATTAATTTTTTAATCTTTGATAAAGATGCACTGGCTCCAGCAGACAGGTTTTATAACCCACCAGAAGAGCAGTGTCCAGTGCGAGCAGCTCCACTATCTTTAGATAATCGCCAGGTGATGTGGAGAGACCCAGAAAGTGGTGAATGGAAGGGACCAGATAGGCTAACTGCTTGGGGGAGAGGATTTGCTTGCATCTCTACAGGTGGAGAAGGAATCAGATGGGTGCCTACGAGCCGCATTCACCTTGTCCATCGCAGAAAGATGGAGCAGACCCTTGAAACAAAGGAGAAGACCCAAGAAATATCGGGTGGTTCTGTTGCTGATTGTGCTCATAAGAATTATTAGATTCCTGGCACATGAACTAATGGACAATGGAATTCTATTGGACTGTTTCTAGGACTTATGGACATGTGTAAATTTTCAGATTGATTCTTGTTATTTGTTACATTACTACTAGCCTGTGTTATATTGCTATGTGCTCATGTAAATTATGTATAATGCCTCCCATATTGATGGATTTATGTATACCATGTATATCTGTTACAAAGTTCTGGCCCATATTGATGGATTTATGTGTACCCCCTCAGAAACCCCCTATATTTTAAAACAAAAGAAAGGGGGAGATGTTGGAATCCTTACTAACTGCTAAGTAATTAGAGTTGATCTAATCTTACAAGAAGTTGTTTTGGCCAGAACCTGAAACAAGGTACTAAGTAGAACTAATCAAGACAAGGCTTGTGTTCCCACCTTTACTCATTGGACTCCACAAGTATGCTAGCTTCACAAAGTACACTTTCTAACTTCAAGAGAGTTCACACCTCCCTTAAAGTCATTGGGCCAGAGAGCACTATGGGAGAAAACCCATAATCCCATTCTCTCAGAAGAGGCAGATAAAAAGCCAGCGATGAAGGATCTATGGCAGAATACATTTTTTCCTCTTGGCTGGCTGATCGCACTAGACTCGAGAGAAACGACTCTGCTGCAGAGAACACTTTTGACGGACTTCAGTGGAGCTACACCAGAAGCCCTCTCTCCACGGCAAATTGGTGGCTGGGCCCCCCAGAAGGAGATAAGAGAGATCTTCCATCTCTGTTGGAGGCAGAAGAAGGCAGAGGCAGAGGCTGAAGGACCAGACCTTTGGATTTGGCAACATTCGGAGAGAACTCTTGGAACCAAGCAGAGAGATAGGCCTCTAAGCTAACCGGGCTATATTGAAGATAATAAAAGATCTGAACTTTTATCACCTGGCTGCTTTTTGAGAAGAAAAAGCTCACCACAAATAGTGAAACAAGATTCCAAGAGGATAGGGAAAAGCAGGAAGAAATGAGAATGAGGTTGATTCAGGGAAAGATGGTCCTAAATGAAACAATTTCTAACTTCAGCAAATATGTTGTGGTAAAGAGAGTGGGTATGAACCTGATATTTTCATCTAGATAAGTAAAAAATGGAAGTGTAGAAGCAGATTTCAATAAACATAGAACTCTAGTACAGAAAACACTCCTCTATTAACATGGCAGTAGGGTATGACTATGCTTATGGTAACAGTCACCATCATAGTCACAGTCATGATATTTTAGGGTATCCTGGGAAGAAATTATTTTTAAGGCAGTATAAAAGTGCCCCAGACACCCAGATTTTCCAGAACAAACTCAGAATCCTTTTAATGGCTAATGTAGAATTTCTGGAGAATATGCACCTTTCAACCTTGAGAATTGCAGGCTTCTGGTGTCAATGTAGATTATAATATGTCTGAGCCATGGTTTTAGTGAATTTAAGGATCTTTGGACTATGTTGAATGACTATACAATATTCCATAAGCTCTGACTATAAGTAAAGAACAACAGTGGCTCCACAAGAATTATAAAAAGCCCTGGGGATCATGGGATTTAGATTGAGCCTCAAAGGAGTGATTTAAATTTTAAAATGATACAGCACCAATGGAAAAAAAAAATGACTTTTGATGATTGCATTGCTAGTGACATAAAATTTGGAGCTTTCACTAATAATTTGAGAAGGGATACAGCACAAAGTATTGTGTATTTCCTCTATGAAGTTTTTATATGTGTGATGAGTCTCTATATCAAAGGAAGAAGATGGTAGACATGATGAACTTTTTAATTTTCATTTTGCTTTGTGTTTGTTTATATGCCATCTATAATGTAGCATATGTTATATGCTACTAAATGTTAACAAATTCTCAAAGACTCACAAAATTTTATTATTTTATATAAAATTAATGTTTGGGAAGATTTTTTGTTACGTGCTTATGTAAAACTAATTTTAGTAACTTAACATCAATCCTAATAAATCATACTTTGAATTTGGACATTTCCATGAGCAATTGTTAATAATGCTTTATTTTTTTTTTTGTTTTCTACATATAAAACTCTTTATTTTTTTAAACTTAATTGTATTTTATGTTTTCAAATTACATGAGAACATTCATTTTTATAAGATTTTGAGTTCCAATTTTTTTCTCTCTCTTTCCTTTCTTACCTCTCCTTTTTCCAACACAAAAAGCAATCCAATATAGGTTATAACTGAACAATCATTTTAAACATTTCCATATTATTCGTGTTGTGAAAAATAGAACTAAAAGGAAAAACGATGAAAAAGAAAAAAAAAACAAAAAAAGTGAAAACAGTATGCTTTGCTTTACAGTCTCCATCATTCTCCCTTGTGGTGTGGATAACATTTTCTATAACAAATCTGTTGGAATTGTCTTATTGTATTGCTAAAGAGAGCTGAGTCAATCATAGTTGATCATCACACGGTGTTGCTGTTATTGTGTACAATATTCTCCTGGTTCTGTTTATTTCACTCAGCATCAATTCCTGTCTTTCCAGATTTTTTTTCTGAAATACACCCACTCAGTATTTCCTATAGAGCAATTTTTTTTATTACATTCATATACCAGAACTTTTGTAGCCGTTCTTCAATTAATGGGCATCCCCTTAATTTCCAATTCTTTGCCAGCACCAAAAAAAAAAAAAAAAAAAAAAAAGCTACTACAAACATTTTTAATATATGGGCATGTTTTATTTTCTTCTTAAGCTACCATTATGTAAATTTAAGATGGTAATGTGCTTGAGTTATTTTCTATCATGATCTACTAAAGTATTTTAATGGGGAAAGGAAGGATGAGAAGCAAAAAATTAAAAATAAAAGGGAATAGGATAGACTAAAATGTGCAATTAATAATTATAACTATGAATGAGATAATTATCCATATAGTGGAAGAGGATAGCAGAATTAGAAAGCAGGAACCAATTAATAATAAACATGCTTGAAGTGATGGACTGAAGCTGCAAAATGAGACATGCATTTTTTTTTTTTACATTGTTAGCATGGATATTTGCTTTGTTTAGCTAGCATATTTATTATGAGGGTTTTTATTATTATTTTCATTTTATGTTAAATTGATAAGGGAGGCCAGAGAAAATAAATTCTTATTAAAGAAAAACACTAAAAAGGAATGACCCTAATTTTAAGGTCTTCTTACTTCTGTTGCTTAATTATAAATATTCTAGTTATTCTGTGGATAATGAACTATTCTCTTACCTTTTTATAGAAAGTTATGTATTTCTTAACTTTTCATCTGATGACAATTTTTTCTTTACATTTTGGTCCTAGATACTTCTGTTTTACATGGTGACCTGATGTACACGATTTGTCATCGCTAAGCAGCTGTAAATAGGGAGAATGATGAATATTGGGAATACATATATATATATGATATATAAACAGTAAAGATTATTTTCTACTTTTTTAAAGAAATAGTATGGAATAGTAGGATTCTTATCTTAGAGATAATGTTGGATTTGAATTGCTTCAAGCAGCCTGATAGTACAGTGGATCGAGTGCAAGGCCCAGAGTTAAGAAAACCTAAATTCAAAGCCAGCTTCATGCACTTAAAAATTTTGTTATTGGGGATATCACTTAACCCTTTTAGTTTCTTAATTTGTAAAATTAGCTGGAGAAGGAAATACCAAACCATTCTAGTATTTTTGCTAAGAAAACCCCAAATGCAATCACAAATAGTTGTACACAATTGAAACAACTGAACAATAAGCATTAACCATCTGCCTAATAAATACTTTGAACAAGTCACTTACCTTTTTATTTTCTGAATTGTCTGAATTTGTAAAAAAGCAAAATTTGGATTTTATGGCTTCAGATATCCCTTATAAGTCTGAAACAATGTTCATATAATCTCTAAAGAAGTGTCTTCTAATTCTTTACTCTCCATAGTGTTTTCTCCCTCTAAAAATTACCTACTTGCACAGAAACATTTCAAGACTTACATCCTGTGGAAAAATAGGGACACTGATACATTGTTGGTGGAATTGTGAACACATCCAGCCATTCTGGAGAGCAATTTGCAACTATGCTCAAAAAGTTATCAAACTGTGCATACCCTTTGATCCAGCAGTGTTTCTACTGGACTTATACCCCAAAGAGATACTAAAGAAGGGAAAGGGACCTGTATGTGCCAACATGTTTGTGGCAGCCCTGTTTGTAGTGGCTGGAAACTGGAAAATGAATGGATGCCCATCAATTGGAGAATGGTTGAGTAAATTGTGGTATATGAATGTTATGGAATATTATTGTTCTGTAAGAAATGACCAGCAGGATGAATATAGAGAGGCTTGGAGAGACTTACATGAACTGATGCTAAGTGAAATGAACAGAATCAGGAGATGATTATATACCTCACCAATGGTACTGTATAAGGACGTATGTTGATGGAAGTGGATTTCTTCGATAAAGAGATCTAACTCAGTTTCAATTGATCAAAGATGGACAGAAGCAGCTACACCCAAAGAAAGAACACTGGGAAATGAATATAAATTGCTTGCATTTTTGTTTTTCTTCCCGGGTTATTTATACCTTCTGAATCCAATTCTCCCTGTGCAACAAGAAAACTGTTCAGTTCTGCACACATATATTGTATCTAGGATATACTGTTACCTATTTAACATGTATAGGACTGCTTGCCATCTGGGGGAGGGGGTGGAGGAAGGGAGGGGAAAAATCGGAACAGAAGTGAGTGCAAGGGATAATATTGTAAAAAATTACCCTTGCATGGATTCTGTCAATAAAAAGTTATTAAAAAAAAAAAAAGACTTACATCTACTCCCAGTACAATGTAAACTTCTTGATATAGGGACTATTTTATTTTTGTCATAATCAATCCAGTCTCTGAAGCAATGCCTAGCATATAGTGGGTATTTAATAAATGTTTGTTATTGAATTAATTTGTTTTCTTTCACCAATATCCTATGGTGCAGGTTCAGTAGAGTGTGGGAATGATACAAGTTATCATATGAACAAAGTAACCTTAGTGAAAGATCAAGGAGACCAAGCTATATAAGATGCTTTAACTCTATGATTACAAAAAAACATAGTCGATTTATGAATTACATAAAAGAAATCAATATGTTTTAACTTTAGTTTCCTACAGAAATAATATAATAACCCTAGATTCTATCTATCTATCTATCTATATATATATATATATATATCCTCTTTAGTCATAAAATATATTGGTAGTCTGACTCATCCACAGAGAAAGCTAGGGAAATCAATATGAATGCAAATTTGTTACTACTACCAAATTCAGAAATTCAATTAGAACATCATCCTGACAGTGAGTCAGAAGTATTATCACCACATAGGGGGAAAAAATGACTAGTGAGACCATGGGAATTTGATGGAAGAGATAGAAATGGTCCTGGAAAATGAATGTGAATGATTAAGTGATTTAGGGGGATTAATAAACAAAGTTGAATAGAAAATGATATACTTGATGAAAAGTCAGAAATTAGATGTGATTGGAGTTTTCAGAATGTTAAAAGAGATGTGGAATATCAAATTAATCTTTGAAATTTACATACTTAAAGTAATGTGGACCTCTTAGAAGACTATTCTCAAATTCAATTCAAATAACAATGGAAATGCTTTGTTGTAATGTTCTGGTTTGCCTTCTGGAAGTCTTGGGATCTACCTTGTTTCAGCAGAGTAATCACCACAAAAATAGCCAGGGATAAAGTCCAAAAGTCTGTATTGTCTCCTTCACTGTCTGTCTCTTTGCCTGGGGCCCAGGTTAGCTTTCTGGAGGCCCTTCAGAGGGCCTTGGTCTCAGTGGGGGAAGCAGATGAGCTACCATGAGGCTGAAGAAGATGGATTGTCTCTCCTCCAGTCCTTGTTGGCTCTTATATGGTCCATTAAAAGTACATCATCGTAGATGTCAATCTTGTAGAATTATTGTTAATCTTGGAGAACTATATTACGTACTAAGTACATATACTGAACTAGAGAACTATTAACCATCGTAATAAACTAGATAACCCTTGTTTTATCAATTCCCCTGAGTTATCACCTTCTTTCAAGTATACTTCTCCAGAGTTCTGCCCTTTACATTTGTGGTTCACTTAAAGGTCTGTAAGTAGAAGATGAAACTTTGAAGAAGGCAAGAATTATGAAAAGAATTATTTAAAAGAAAAAAAAATGTCAGTAGTTGATTGGAAATAAGAACAAAAAATAGGCACTGCCCCCCAATTTTTTGTGAAAATAAAGTCTCATCCATGGGGTTGGAGTAAGAAAGGGGGAGCTAATTTTAAAGGGAATAAAAGGAGCTGATTATAAAAATGTCTTCATAGTGCATTGGAAAAGTTTCCATTTAGCACAATTTTTAGCTTTTTTAGATCTTATTTGACATTCTAAATAGTATGGATCTAAAGAAAAGAAAGAACATATGAAGACTACATATGGGAATTTTATGGTTCCAAGGGGGCTTAGATTGAAAAATAAAAATGCATAGAAAACAACTTGGACATGAATTCTAAGGTCAAACAATTTGATAATTCTTTTCTAACTTGAAATTTAAAGAGAAACAAGAAAGTCTAAAGGGGGTCAGAATAGGAGTAGAGAGGGGAGAGAAAAGCAAGAATTTTTCTCATATTGCAGTTCTTGTAAATAAATATTCATAATAAATGCAAGAATGTGGCTATGATGTTGTTAGTCAATGAATTTCCTTCTTTCACTTATAATTTACTTACATTCATATGCATATTAATTAAAAATCTTGAAATGAGCCGGACTTCAATGTCCCAAACAATATAATACATATTGTATGTATGTTGTGTGTGTGTGTGTGTGTGTGTGTGTGTGTGTGTGTGTGTTGGTGTGTTTTGGAGTGTGGAGGCAGTAGAGTCCCTACAATGAGTTTTCAAAGGGACAGCATATTTGCCAGAGATTAAGTAAAACTTTTTTTTTCTGTTTATTTTTTAAATTAAAGCTTTTTATTTACAAAATATCTGCATGGGCAATTTTTCTTTTTTTTTAATAACTTTTTATTGCTAGAACGCATGCCAGGGTAATTTTTTACAGCATTATCCCTTGCATTCACTTCTGTTCCGTTTTCCCCTCCCTCCCTCCACCCCTTCCCCCAGATGGCAAGCAGTCCTTTACATTTTGAATGGGTTGCAGTATATCCTAGATATAATATATGTGTGCAGAACCGAACAGTTTTCTTGTTGCACAGGGAGCATTGAATTCAGAAGGTATAAATAACCCAGGAAGAAAAACAAAAATGCAAGCAGTTTATATTCATTTCGCAGTGTTCTTTCTTTGGGTGTAGCTGCTTCTGTCCATCTTTGATCAATTAAGGCTCTCTTTATTGAAGAGATCCACTTCCATCAGAATACATACTCAAACAGTATTGTTGTTGAGGTATATAATGATCTCCTGGTTCTGCTCATTTCACTCAGCATCAGTTCATGTAAGTCTCGCCAGTCCTCTCTGTATTCATCTTGCTGGTCATTCCTTACAGAACAATAATATTCCATAACATTCATATACCACAATTTACTCAACCATTCTCCAAGTGATGGACATCCTTTCATTTTCCAGCTTCTAGCCACTACAAACAGGGCTGAATGGGCAATTTTTCAACACTGACCCTTGCAAAACCTGTGTTCCAAATTTTTCCCTCCTTCCCCCTCTTGCCTCCCCTTGATGGCAGGTAATCTAATATTTAGGATATGTTGAAATATATATTAAATCCAGCATATGCATACATATTTATAAAGTTATCTTGCTGTAGAAGAAAGTAAATGAATAAGAAAACAAAATACAAACAAACAACAACAAAAAGAGTGAGAATATTATGTTGGGATCCATATTCAGTTTCTACAGTCCTCTCTCTGGGAGTAGAAAGCACTCTTAATCACAAGATCATTGGAACTGGCATCAGTCAAATCAGTCATCTCATAGTTGGAAAGACCCACATCCATCAGAATTGATCATCATATAATATTGATGTTACCATGTGCAATGATCTCTTGGTTCTACTCATTTCACTTAGCATTAGTGCATGTAAGTCATTCCAGGCTTCTCTAAAAGCATTCTCCTAATCGTTTCTTATAGAAAATAATATTCCATAACATTGATACACCATAACTTATTCAGCCATTCTCCAATCAATGGCCATTCATTGAGTTTCCAGTTTCTTTACACTACAAAAAGGGCTGTCACAAACATTTTTACACATGTGGGTCCCTTTCCCTCCTTTAAGATCTCTTTGGGATATAGGCCCAATAGGAACACTTCTGGGTCAAAGGGTATGCACAATTTGATAACTTTTTGAACATAGCTCCATATTACTCTCCAGAATGACTGGATCCATTCACAGTTCCACCAACAATGTATTAGTGTCCCAGTTTTCCCACATCCCCTTCAACAATTGTCATCTTTTCTTGTCATCTTAGCCAATCTGAGAGGTGTGTAGTGGTATCTCATAGTGGTATTAATGTGCACTTCTCTGATCAAAAGTGATTTAGAGTACTTTTTTATATGACTAAAAATGGTTTTAATTTCTTCATCTGAAAATTATCTGTTCATATCCTTTGACCATTTATCAATTAGAGATTGGCTTGGATTCTTATACATTTGGCTTAATTCTGTATATATTTTAGAAATGAGGCTTTTATCAGAACTCTTAAATGTAAAAAATGTTTTCCCAATTCATTGCTTCCCTTTTAATCTCATCTGCATTAAATTTGTTGGTACAATTTTTTTCAACTTAATGTAATCAAAATTATATATTTGGTGTTTAATGGTGAGTTCCAGTTCTTCTTTGGTTGAAAATTCTTTCCTTATTCACAGATCTGAGAGTAAACTGTCCTCTTTTGTTCTAATTTGCTTATATCACCCCTTATGTCTAAATCATGGACCCATTTTGATCTTATTTTGGAATATGGTGTTAGATGTGGGTCAATGCCTAGTTTCTGCCATACTAGTTTCCAATTTTCCCAGTATTTTTTGTCAAATTGTGAGTTCTTATCCCAAAAGTTGGGATACTAGATTGCTATAGTTATTGACTATTTGTCCTGTGATTCTAACCTATTCCACTGATTGACTACCCTATTTCTTAGTCAGTACCAAGTGGTTTTGATGATCACTGTTTTATAATATAGCTTTAGGTCTGGCACAGTTAGGCCACTTTCATTGACGTTTTCTCTTCATTAATTTCCTCGAAATTCTTGACCTTTCGTTCTTCCAAATGAACTTTGTTTTTATTTTTTTCTAAACCTACAAAATGATTTCTTGGGAGTTTTATTGGTATGGCACTAAATAAGTAGATTATTTTACATAGTATTGACATTTTGATTATATTTTCTCAGCCTTTCCATGTGCACATTTTTCCAGTTGTTTAGATTTGACTTTATTTGTGTAGAAACTGTTTTATAGTTGTGTTCATATAGTACCTGACTTCCCCTTGACAGGTAGTTCCCAAATATTTCATATTATCATCAGTTATTTGAAATGAAATTTATCTTTGTATCTCTTGCTGCTAGACTTTGTTGGTAATAATACAAAAATACTGATAATTTATGTAGATTTATTTTATATCCTGCAACTTTACTAAAGTTGTGAATTGTTCCTAGTAGTTTTTTAGTTGATTCTCTAGGGTTCTCTAAGTATGCCAATATACCATCTGCAAAAGTGATAATTTGGTTTCCTCATTATTTACTCTAATTCCTTTATTTTTTTTCTTCTTTTATTGCCAAAGCTAACATTTCTAATACAATGTTGAATAGTAATGGTGATAGTAGGCAACTTTGTTTCACCCCTGATCTTATTGGGAATCATTCTAGTTTGCCCCTCTTACACAAGATGCTTGCTTATGGTTTTAAATAGATACAGCGGATCATTTTAAGGAAAACTCCATGGATTCCTATACTCTCTAGTGTTTTTAATAGGAATGGTTTTTACTAGGAATAAAGTTGGATTTTATCAAATGCCTTTTCTGCATCTATTGAGATAATCATATTATTTTTGTTAATTTGGTTTTTGATATTGTCAATTGTGCTAATAGTTTTCCTACTAGCCCTGCATTCCTGGTATAAATCCTACTTGGTCATGGTGTATTATCTTGAGGATGATTTTCTGTAATTTCTTTGCTTATATTTTATTTAAGATTTTTGCATCAATATTCATTAAGGAAATTGGTCTATAATTGTCTTTCTTTGTTTCCACACTAATTGGTTTAGCTATCCGCAACATATCTGTGTCATAAAATAAATTTGGTTGGATTCCTTTCCCTATTTTTTTTCAAATAGTTTATATAATATTTGAATTAATTGCTTTTTCAATGTTTGGTAGAATTCACATATAAATCCATCTGGTCCTGGAGATTTTTCCTTAGGGAGCTGATTAATAGCCTGTTCTATTTCTTTTTCTAAAATGCAATAGTTTAAATAATTGATTTCCCTTTCTGTTGACCTAGCCTACCTATATTTTTGTAGATAATCCTCCATTTAATTTAGAGCATCAAATTTATTGGCATATAGTTGAGCAAAAATAACTCCTAATTATTGCTCTAATTTCCTCTTCATTGGTGGAAAATTTTCTTCTTTTCTTTTTCTAATCAAATTAACCAAAGGTTTATCTATTTTGTTGGTTTTTTCATAAAATCAAGTTTTAATTTTACTTATTAATTCAACAGTTGTCTTACTTTCAATTTTATTAAGCTCCCCTTTTATTTTCAGAATTTCAAATTTAATATTTATTTGGAGTTTTTTAATTTGCTCTTTTTTTCTAGCTTTTTTAGTTGCAAGATCAATTCATTGATCTTCTCTTTCTCCACTTTATGCAAGTAAGGATTTAGAGATATAAAATGCCGCTTTGGCTGCACCCCACAAATTTTGGTATGTTGTCTCATTATTGTCATTCTCTTGGATGAAATTATTGATTGTATCTATGATTTGCTGTTTCACTCATTCATTCTTTAGGATTAGATTATTTAGTTTCCAATTAATTTTTGGTCTATTTTTCCCTGGCCTTTTATTGAATGTGATTTTTATTGAATCATGATCTGAAAAAAATTACATTTTATATCCCTGCCTTTCTGCATTTTCTAATACACGATCAATTCTTGTATAAGTTCCATGAACTGCTGAAAAAAACAAAAACAAAAACAATAAACTTCTGTCTCCATTCAATTTTCTCCAAAGATCTATCATACCTAATTTTTCTAAAATTCTCTTGACTTCCTTAACATCTTATTTTTTATTTTTATTTTGCAGTTCGATTTATTTAGCTCTGAGAGAGCAAATTTGAGATCCCACACTAGTATTGTTTTGCTGTCTATTTTATCTTGCAACTCTTATAACTCCTCCTTTAGGAATTTGGATGTTATACAACTTGATGTATATTTGTTTAATATTGGTATTGTTCCATTATCTATGGTACCCTTTAGCAAGATACAGCAAAAATTGATCTAATTAAAAGAGATCAATTTTTGTTTTTGCTTGATCTGAGATTAGAATCGCTATCCCTGCTTGTTTGTTTGTTTGTTTGTTTTTTACTTCACCTGAAACATAATAGATTCTGCTCCAGCCTTTTACCTTTACTCTTTATGTATCATTCTGTTTTAAAAATATTTCTATTTTTAAGTAAACAATTGCTTTTGCGGGATTCTAGCTTTTAATCTAGTCTCCTATCCACTTCTATTTTATGGGAGTGTTCATTCTATTCACATTCACAGTTAAAATAACTAATTCTGTGTTTCCTGCCATCTTATTCACCCCAAGTTATGCTTTTGTCTTTCTCTTCCTCCTTTCCTCCTCTCCAGTATTTTGCTCCTGACTACCACCTCTTTCAGACAGCCCTCTATTTTTAGAGCTTCTCCCCCTTTCTTACACCTTTCCCCTACAACTTGTGTTTTCCCTTTTACTATTCTCTCCTTTTATTTCCCTCTTTCCTCTCCCACTTTCCTATAAGGTGTTTATAAAAAATAAGGTGAAATTGAATATGTCTGATGTTCTCTCTTGGAGCTAAATCTGATAAGAGTAGGATTCACACCATACTTACTCTCCTCCTTTCTTTCCCTCAATTATAATAGGTCTTCTTTGACTATTCATGAGTTGTAAGTTCCCTCATTGTACCTCAATTTTCCTCTTTTTCCAGTATATTCCTCTTTCTACCTCTTGTTACTTTTTCATATTATGATAATAAAATCAAATTATATCCACACTCTTTAAATATAACCATAACAGAAATATAGTTTTCACAATTCTTTCCTTTTTACCTTGTTATGCTCATCTTGAGTTATGTATTTGGAGATCAAAATTTTTTGTTCAGTTCAGGTTTTCCATCAGGAATAGATGAAATTCACCTATATCATTGAATATCTTATCTTCTTTCTTGAAAGATAAGGCTCGGGAAAACGGGGACACTGATGCATTGTTGGTGGAGTTGTGAACGAATCCAGCGATTCTGGAGAGCCATCTGGAATTATGCCCAAAAAGTTATCAAACTGTGCATACCCTTTGACCCAGCAGTGTTTCTATTGGGCTTATACCCCAAAGAGATACTAAAAAAGGGAAAGGGACCTGTATGTGCCAAAATGTTTGTAGCAGCCCTGTTTGTAGTGGCTAGAAACTGGAAAATGAATGGATGCCCATCAATTGGAGAATGGCTGGGTAAATTGTGGTATATGAATGTTATGGAATATTATTGCTCTGTAAGAAATGACCAGCAGGATGAATACAGAGAGGCTTGGAGAGACCTACATGGACTGATGCTAAGTGAGATGAGCAGAACCAGGAGATCATTATACACTTCGACAACGATATTGTATGAGGATGTATTCTGATGGAAGTGGATTTCTCTGACAAAGAGACTTAACTGAGTTTCATTGGATAAATGATGGACAGAAACAGCTACACCCAAAGAAGGAATACTGGGAAATGAATGTGAACTATTTGCATTTTTGATTTTCTTCCTGAGTTATTTTTACCTTCTGAATCCAATTCTCCCTGTGCAGCGGGAGAACTGTTAGGTTTTGCAAATATGTATTGTATCTAGGATATACTGCAACATATTTAACATATATAGGACTGCTTGCCATCTTGGGGGGGGGGGGAGGAGGGAGGGAGGGGAAAAAATGAAACATAAGTGATTGCAAGGGATAATGTTGTGTAAAAATTATCCTGGCATGGATTCTGTCAATACAAAGTTATTATTAAATAAAATTAAATTAAAAAAAAAAAAAAGAATTAACTAGAGAGATGGACAAGACCGTGAATACATTGAAAAAAAAAAAAAAAGAAAGATAAGGCTCCTTTTAGCTGAATAGTTTATTCTTGGCTGTAATCCAAGTTCTTCAACCTTTCAGGATATCTGATTCCAGTCCCTTTGTTTCTTTAAGGTGGAAGCTGCAAGATCCTGCATAATCCTGATTGTGGCCCTTCAATATTTGAATTGTTTTTTTTTTTTTTTTTTTTGTTTTGGATGCTTGCAATATTTTTTCCTTGGTCTGATAGTTCTGAAATTTAGCCATAATATCCTTTGGAGTTTTTAATTTGGTGTCTCTTTCAGAGAAGATCAGTGAATTCTTTCAATGGCTATTTTGCCTTCTGATTCTACGAAATCAGGGCATTTTTTTTAATGATTTCCCCAAGGATAATGTTTAGGCTCTTTTTTTTTTTTTCCATCATGGCTATCAGGAAGTTCTATAGTCCTTAGATTGTCTCTCCTAGATCTATTTTACAGGTCAGTTGTTTTTCCTAAGAGATATTTTGTATTTTCTTCTATTTTTTCCTTTTTTTAAAATTCTATTTAACTGATTCTTAAAGTTTTAATGAGTCTTTCACTTCCATTTTTTGTTCAATTCAAATTTTTAGTGTATTATTTTCTTGAGTTACTTTTTTTTTTTTTTTTTTTTTTTGCATTTGGTCAATTGAATTGTTTTGTTCATTGCATTTTTTTCTATTTCACAAATTGTGTTTTCCAATGAATTGGTATCTTTTTTATATCTATTTTGTAAGCAGATATATGTTTTTTTTTTCCAATTCATCAAATCTATTTTGTAGGAAGGTATATGCTTTCCCCATTTCATTACATCAATTTTTTTTAGGAATTTTCTTCAGATAATTTATTTTTTCCTTTCCCATGCCTTCTGGCAAAGACCTTAGTTCTTTACCCCATTTTTCTTCTAACTCTCTTTTAATATATATATTTTTTGAGATCTTCCAAGAAGGCCTTGTGATCAACTCATATCTCCCTTATAGGGTTTCATCTGGAGTAGATTTCCCTTTGCCTCCAGATCTGTTCTCTCCATAAAAATTGTCTATGGTCAGAGTTCTTTTTATTTTTTTGCTAATTTTTTTAAGTGTTGAGATCTGCTCTTAGGCAAAGGAGTGACAGCTGCTTTAGTTTGGTTTGGTGCCAGTGTTCCTGATGGACTTCAGGTGCTGGGTAATCAGAGCCTGATGCTTGTTCTTCTAGGGCTCAGCAGCTTACAATTTGTCTTTTGTATTGGCTTTTGGGTGTCCTGCAGCAGAGCTAATAAGCCACCCACCTGCAACCAGGGCAGAGTAGCCTAAGAGACTCACAAAAGTTTGCCTGTTCTGTGGATGCAGCAATGCTCTGGCTCCCTTCCCCAGCTCCTTGCCTTAGGCTCTCTGTGCTGGGGTCTGGGCTCAGTAGACTATCTCCCTGCCTGATTGAAACAGATCTGTTCTGAAGTTCTTCCAAGGTAACTTCTTCTACAAATGTGTTGTACTCCAAACATTTGTTGGTTCTGTCACTTCAAAACCAGTTTAGAGCTTAATCTGCTGTTGGTTTGAGAGGAGGTCACAGAAATGTGTATTTGTTCTGCACCATCTTGGCTCTGCCTTCTAAAGCAACACTTTGCAGTGTAATGTATTTTTATACATTAGCTCATTCTCTCAGAGTAAGCTATGTCTTCTATACAGGTTTCTGTGGTACTCTTAAGGGAATGTAAGGTATCTCTTCTCTAATGATTTCAAGCCCCAACCAACCATGCTTTCTGGATTGCTAGGGACCAGAGATTAGAATCCAAGTTTCATTTAATAATTGATATGGATTAACTTTTACAAAGGGATAATTGATTCTAAGATATAACTCAAACAAATGTACAAGTGTTTTTTTTTTTCCTCTTTGTTCCCCCATTTCTACATTACCTTTGTTCCTATAAATGTGCTTCTTAATGAAGGTAGAGAAAATTGCAGAACCATTTTGATTAGTTGTGAGAATTGAATGAGAGTTTAGTTTCTCCAGAGTTAATGAAACTTAATTAGAGAAACGAAACTTAAATAGGAAAAAAAATGAAATCGAAAGCTAAGAAATAGAATCTAAAGGTTGGGCCAATATGAAACAAGGGGGGAAAAAGCCTTATGGGGGAAGACATAAATTAGAATAAGAAACACTTTCTAAAACTTAATCCAGGGTGAGGACTCACATTCACGAAGGAAGATGTGATGAGGGGTGGGGACTTATACTCATTGGAGGGAAGATGTAATTAAGGGTGGAAACTCATGTGGGGAAATTAGGCTTTTTAGATAGCCTATAATCATTATAATACCTAGCCAATGGGAAATCATAAAAGGGACTGAACTATGTCTAAGAGGTTGAAGGCCAAGAGGAGATGTAATAAGGGGTAGATATTCCTATAGGAAAATTAGAAACTTTGGGTAGACTGTAACCTCTGTTGTACCCAGTCAATGGGGAAACAGGAAAAGAACTTGCATTTTGGGATAGGAGATAAAAAGCTGTGCTTTAAGACTTCAAGGGTATACCTACTAGCTTAGATACCTGTTCTAGAATGTAAAAAATAAAATCTTTTCTGAATTCATCGGTGAGTCAATGGAGTTCTTTTTTTTTTTTTCTTACACTGGATCAATTACAGATTTATGTTAAACAACTTCAACAGAGCTCTCTGTATTCTTAAGCAATCTTTTCTACACTGGACTCATCAACTCACTATCCCACTGTTCACAGCAGTTCTCCCCAGTGGTCTCATTTTTTTCATAAGAATTTTCATGATAATTTTTCTCTTTTCAAACAGCATATGACAAGTATTCACTTTATCCCCTGAAGTAAGTACCTTACCTTATATTTTATTTTTTTTATTTTTTATTTTTTAGCTTTTATTTATTTTTTTAATAACTTTTTATTGACAGAACCCATGCCAGGGTAATTTTTTACAACATTATCCCTTGCACTCACTTCTGTTCCGATTTTTCCCCTCCCTCCCTCCACCCCCTCCCCTAGATGGCAAGCAGTCCTTTACATGTTGAATAGGTTACAGTATATCCTAGATACAATATATGTGTGCAGAACCGAACAGTTTTCTTGTTGCACAGGGAAAATTGGATTCAGAAGGTATAAATAATCTGGGAAGAAAGACAAAAATGCAAGCAGTTTATATTCATTTCCCAGGGTTCTTTCTTTGGGTGTTGCTGCTTCTGTCCATCCTTGATCAATTGAAACTGAATTAGCTCTTTTTATCAAAGAGATCCACTTCCATCAGAATACATCCTCAAACAGTATCGTTGCTGAGGTATATAATGATCTCCTAGTTCTGTTCATTTCACTTAGCATCAGTTCATGTAAGCCTCACCAGTCCTCTCTGTATTCATCCTGCTGGTCATTTCTTACAGAACAATAATATTCCATAACATTCATATACCACAATTTATTCAACCATTCTCCAATTGATGGGCATCCATTCATTTTCCAGCTTCTAGCCACTAGAAACAGGGCTACCACAAACATTTTGGTACATACAGGTCCCTTTCCCTTCTTTAGTATCTCTTTGGGGTATAAGCCCAGTAGAAACACTGCTGGATCAAAGGATATGCAGTTTGATAACTTTTTGAGCATAGTTGCAAATTGCTCTCCAGAATGGCTGGATGTGTTCATAATTCCACCAACAATGTATCAGTGTCCCTGTTTTCCCACATCCCCTCCAACATTCTGCATTATCTTTCCCTGTCACTCTAGCCAATCTGACAGGTGTGTAGTGGTATCTCAGAGTTGTCTTAATTTGCATTTCTCTGATTAATAATGATTTGGAGCATATTTTCATATGTCTATAAATAGTTTCAATTTCTTCACCTGAGAATTGTCTGTTCATATTCTTTGACCATTTATCAATTGGAGAATGGTTTGATTTCTTATAAATTAGAGTCAATTCTCTATATATTTTGGAAATGAGGCCTTTATCAGAACCTTTGATTGTAAAAATGTTTTCCCAGTTTATTGTTTCCCTTCTAATCTTGTTTGCATTTGTTTTGTTTGTACACAAACTTTTCAATTTCATATAATCAAAATTTTCTATTTTGTGGTCAATAGTGATCTCTGGTTCTTCTTTGATCATAAATTCCTCCCTCTTCCACAGATCTGAGAGGTAAACTATCCCATGCTCTTCCAATTTATTTATAATCTCATTCTTTATGCTTAGATCATGAACCCATTTTGACCTTATCTTGGTGTATGGTGTTAAGTGTGGGTCAATGCCTAGTTTCTGCCATACTAATTTCCAATTTTCCCAGCAGTTTTTGTCAAATAATGCATTCTTATCCCCAAAACTCGGGTCTTTTGGTTTGTCAAACACTATATTATTAAAGTTATTGGCTGTTTTGTCCTTTGAATCTAACCTATACCATTGATCAACTAGTCTATTTTTTAGCCAGTACCAAATGGTTTCAGTAACTGCTGCTTTATAATATAATTTTAGATCTGGTACAGTTAGGCCACCTTCATTTGATTTTTTTTCCATTAATTCCCTTGAAATTCTTGACCTTTTGTTTTTCCATATGAACTTTGTTGTTATTTTTTCTAGGTCATCAACCTTACCTTATATTTTAAAGGGGCTGCCTCCAAAATACAGTTTTGACTCTAACTCCTAGATTTCTATGACTTACTCACCTAACTTTTAGAAATTCAAAAGATCACACTTTTAGAAAAGAACTGTAAATGCTCATTTCTTCAGTCCACATAGTCTCAGTGGGTAGAAGGCTCTAAGTCTTCTTCTCATACAACAAGGTCTCTCACTGACACTGTAAGTTAAGAAGTCACTGAATGAAACATAGATGGCAGTGCTGATGAAAACCTTTTTAAGAAAGCACTGTTCAGAGCAGGTAGGTGGTGTAGTGGATAGAATATTAGCCTTGAAGTCAGGAAGATGTGAGTTCAAATCTGAGCTCAGACACTTAATACTTTTTTTTTTAATAATTTTTTTATTGATAGAACGCATGCCAGGGTAATTTTTACAGCATTATCCCTTGCATTCATTTCTGTTCCGATTTTACCCCTCCCTCCCTCCACCCCTTCCCCGAGATGGCAAGAGTCCTTTACATGTTGAATGGGTTGCAGTATATCCTAGATACAATATATGTGTGCAGAACCAAACAGTTTTCTTGTTGCACAGGGAGAATTGAATTCAGAAGGTATAAATAACCCGGGAGGAAAAACATAAATGCAAGCAGTTTATATTCATTTCCAGTGTTCTTTCTCTGGGTGTAGCTGCTTCTGTCCATCTTTGATCAATTAAGGCTCTCTTTATTGAAGAAGTCCACTTCCATTAGAATACATCCTCAAACAGTATCATTGTTGAGGTATATAATGATCTCCTGGTTCTGCTCATTTCACTCTGCATCAGTTCATGTAAGTCTCGCCAGTCCTCTCTGTATTCATCCTGCTGGTCGTTCCTTACAGAACAATAATATTCCATAACGTTTATATACCACAATCTACTCAACCATTCTCCAATTGATGGACATCCTTTCATTTTCCAGCTTCTAGCCACTACAAACAGGGCTGCCACAAACATTTTGGCACATACAGGTCCCTTTCCTTTCTTTAGTATCTCTTTGGGGTATAAGCCCAGTAGAAACACTGCTGGATCAAAGGGTATGCACAGCTTGATAACTTTTTGAGCATAGTTCAAAATTGCTCTCTAGAATGGCTGGATGTGTTCACAATTCCACCAACAATGTATCAGTGTCCCTGTTTTCCCACATCCCCTCCAACATTCCCCATTATCTTTCCCTGTCATTCTAACCAATCTGACAGGTGTGTAGTGGTATCTCAGAGTTGTCTTAATTTGCATTTCTCTGATTAATAATGATTTGGAGCATATTTTCATATGTCTATAAATAGTTTCAATTTCTTCGTCTGAGAATTGTCTGTTCATATCCTTTGACCATTTATCAATTGGAGAATGGTTTGATTTCTTATAGATTAGGGTCCGTTCTCTATATATTTTGGAAATGAGGCCTTTATCAGAACCTTTGATTGTAAAAATGTTTTCCCAGTTTATTTTTTCCCTTCTAATCTTGTTTGCATTTGTTTTGTTTGTACAAAAACTTTTCAGTTTGATATAATCAAAATTTTCTATGTTGTGGTCAATAGTGATCTCTAGTTCTTCTTTGGTCATAAATTCCTCCCTCTTCCACAGGTCTGACAGGTAAACTATCCTATGCTCTTCCAATTTATTTATCATCTCATTCTTTATATCTAGATCATGAACCCATTTTGACCTTATCTTGGTGTACGGTGTTAAGTGTGGGTCAATGCCTAGTTTCTGCCATACTGATTTCCAATTTTCCCAGCAATTTTTGCCAAATAATGCATTCTTATCCCAGAAACTGGTGTCTTTGGGTTTGTCAAACACCATATTATTAAAGTTATTGGCTGTTTTGTCCTTTGAACCTAACCTATTCCATTGATCAACTAGTCTATTTCTTAGCCAATACCAGATGTTTTTAGTAACTGCTGCTTTATAATATAATTTTAGCTCTGGTACAGCTAGGCCACCTTCATTTGATTTTTTTTTCATAAATTCCCTTGAAATTCTTGACCTTTTGTTTTTCCATATGAATTTTGTTGTTATTTTTTCTAATTCATCAAAGTAGTTTTTTGGGAGTCTGATTGGTATAGTGCTAAATAAGTAGATTAATTTAGGTAGTATTGTTATCTTTATTATATTTGCTCGCCCAATCCAAGAGCATTTAATATTTTTTTCCATTGGTTAGATCAGACTTAATTTGTGTGGAAAGTGTTTTGTAGTTTTGCTCATAAAGTTTCTGATTTTCCTTTGGCAGATAGATTCCTAAATATTTTATACAATCAGTAGTTACTTTAAATGGGATTTCTTTTTGTATCTCTAACTGTTGGGTTTTGTTAGTGATATATAAGAATGCTGATGACTTATGTGGGTTTATTTTATATCCTGCAACTTTGCTGAAGGTGTAGATTGTTTCTAATAACTTTTTGGTAGAATCTCTGGGGTTTTCTAAGTATACCATCATATCATCAGCAAAGAGTGATAATTTGGTTTCCTCATTGCCTATTCTTATTCCTTTAATCTCTTTCTCAACTTTTATTGCCAAAGCTAGCATTTCTAATACAATATTAAATAATAACGGTGATAGTGGGCAACCTTGTTTTACTCCTGATCTTATTGGAATGGTTGCAGTTTGTCCCCGTTACATATAATGCTTACTGCTGGTTTTAAATAGATGCTACTGATTATTTTAAGGAAAAGTCCATTTATTCCTATACTCTCAAGAGTTTTTAATAGGAATGGATGTTGGATTTTATCAAATGCTTTTTCTGCATCTATTGAGATGATCATATGGTTTTTGTTAATTTGATTATTAATATGGCCAATTATATTGATAGTTTTCCTAATATTGAACCAGCCCTGCATTCCTGGTATAAATCCTACTTGATCATGATGTATTATCCTGGGGATGATTTTCTGTAGTCTTTTTGCTAATATCTTATTTAAGATTTTAGCATCAATATTCATTAGGGAGATTGGTCTATAATTTTCTTTCTCTGTTTTCAACCTACCTGGTTTAAGTATCAGTACCATGTCTGTGTCATAAAAGGAGTTTGGTAGGACTCCTTCATTCCCTATTTTTTCAAATAGTTTATAAAGCATTGGGGCTAATTGTTCTTTGAATGTTTGGTAGAATTCACATGTAAATTCATCTGGTCCCGGGGATTTTTTTTTAGGGAGTTGATTAATAGCTTATTCTATTTCTTTTTCTGAAATGGGACTATTTAAGCAATTTACTTCCTCCTCTGATAATCTGGGAAGCCTATATTTTTGGAAGTAGTCATCCATTTCACTTAGGTAATCAAATTTATTGGCATAAAGTTGGGCAAAGTAACCCCTTATTATTTCTTTAATTTCCTCTTCATCAGTGGTAAGTTCTCCTTTTTCATTTTTAAGACTGCCAATTTGATTTCCCTCTCTCCTTTTTCTAATCAGATTTACCAAAGGTTTATCAATTTTATTGGTTTTTTCATAAAACCAACTCTTAGTTTTATTTATTAGTTCAATAGTTTTTTTACTTTCTATATTATTAATTTCTCCTTTTAATTTTAGAATTTCAAGTTTAGTAACTGATTGGGGGTTTTTAATTTGGTCTTTTTCTAACTTTTTAAGTTCCAGGCCCAATTCATTGATCTTCTCTTTTTCTATTTTATTCAAGTAAGCCTCTAAGGATATAAAATTTCCCCTTATTACAGCTTTGGCTGCATCCCATAAATTTTGATATGATGTCTCATTGTTGTCATTATCTTGAGTGAAATTATTAATTGTGTCTATAATTTGCTGTTTTACCCAATCATTCTTTAAGATGAGATTATTTAGTTTCCAATTACTTTTTGGTCTATTTATACCTAACTTTTTGTTAAATGTAGTTTTTATTGTGTTGTGGTCTGAAAAGAAAGCATTTACTATTTCTGCCTTCCTGCATTTAATTTTGAGTCTTTATGTCCTAATATATGGTCAATTTTTGTGTAGTTTCCATGAACTGCTGAGAAGAAAGTATACTCCTTTCTGTCACCATTCAGTTTTCTCCAGAGATCTATCATACCTAATTTTTCTAATATTCTATTTACCTCTTTAATTTCTTTCTTATTTGTTTTGTGATTTGATTTATCTAAATCTGAGAGTGCAAGATTGAGATCTCCCACTATTACAGTTTTGCTGTCTATTTCTTCGTGCTACTCTCTTAGCTTCTCTTTAAGGAAGTTAGATGCAATACCCCTTGGTGCATATATGTTTAATACTGATATTGCTTCATTCTCTATAGTATCCTTAAGCAAGATATAGTTTCCTTCCTTATCTCTTTTAATTAGATCAATCTTTGCTTTTGCTTGACCTGAGATAAGGATGGCTACCCCTGCTTTTTTGACTTCTCCTGAAGCACAATAGATTCTGCTCCAGCCTTTTCCCTTTAGTCTATATGTATCTCCCTGTTTTAAATGTGTTTCCTGTAAACAACAGATTGTAGGGTTCTGACTTTTGATCCAGTCTTCTATCTGCCTCCTCTTTATGGGAGAGCTCATCCCATTCACATTTGCGGTTAAAATAACCAATTCTGCATTTCCTGCCATCCTAATATCCCCAGATTATACTTTTCTTTTTCTTGCCTTCCTTCCCTTCTTCCCTACTGGTCCCACTAACGTCGCACAGCTCTCCCTCTTTAGTATCCCTCCCTCCTCCCTTGGAATCCCTTCCCCTTTCTTGTACCCTTCCCTTATTACTCTTTTTCCTTCTCCCTTTTCCTCTCCCACTTTTTAATGAAGTGGGAGAAGAATCTGTGTAAAACAAATATGTCAATTGTTTCCTCTTTGAGCCAACTCTGATGAGAGTAGGATTCACACAATGTTCCTCCCCCTCTCTAAGTTCCCTCATATATGATAGGTTTCCTCTGCCTCATTGTCGCATGTAGTTTCCCTCTTTTTATCTCCCTTCTTCCCTTTTTCTGGCACTATCCCCTTTCCATTTCTACTTCCCTTTTTTATGTTATATCGGTAAAATCAAATTATACATATGATTTTTATGTATATTCATAACAGAAATACAGTTCTCAAGAGTTCCTTTTACCTTTTTCTACTTCTCTTGATTCCTGTTGTTGAAGATCAAATTTTTTGTTTAAGTCTGGTTTTTTCCTTAGAAACAGATGGAATTCCTCTATTTCATTAAATATCCATCTTCTTCCGTGGAAAAAAATACTCAGCTTAGCTGGATAGTTTATTCTTGGCTGCATTCCAAGTTCTTTTGCCTTTCGGAATATCTGATTCCAGGCCCTTCAATCCTTTAATGTTGAGGCAGCCAGATCTTGCATGACCCTTATTGTGGCATCTCAGTATTTGAACTGTTTTTTCCTGGCTGCTTGTAAAATTTTTTCTTTAGTTTGGAAATTCTGAAGTTTGGCCACAATATTCCTTGGAGTCTTTATTTTAGGGTCTTTTTCAGAAGGTGTTTGATGAATTCTTTCAACGCCTATTTTCCCTTCTGGTTCTATTACTTCTGGGCAGTTCTCTTTGATGATTTCCTGTAAAATAGTATCTAGGCTCTATTTTTCATCATAATTTTCTGGCAGTCCGATGATCCTCAGGTTATCTCTCCTAGATCTATTTTCCAGATCTGTTGTTTTTCCCAGTAAATATTTGATATTTTTTTCCAATCTTTCATTTTTTTTGGTTTTGCTTGACTGATTCTTGATGTCTCAATGAATCATTCATTTCTATTTGTTCAGTTCTAATTTTTAGTGAGTTATTTTCTTCATTAGCATTTTTTACTTCTTTGTGTATATGTCCAATTGAGGTGTTTTGCTCTATGGAATTTTTTTCCATTTCACTATTTTTTTTTTTTTTTTTTTTTAGTGAGTCATTTTCTTTTTCCAATTCGCAAACTCTGTTTTTTACCTTTTCCAATTCACATTTCAGGAAGTTGTTTTCTTTTTCCACTTTATCAAAATTTTTCTTTTAATGAGTTATGTGCCTTTTCTGTACTCTTTTGCATAGCTTCTCTTTCCTTTCCCCATTTTTCTTCTAGCTCTCTTTTAAGGTTTTTAATAGTCTCTTCTAGGAGAGCCTTTTGTATTAGAGACCAACAATCGCCTGGAGACTGTCTGCTATTAGTCTCTTCAGGGTTGAAAAGCTGTTCTCTTTCTGTGTAGAAACTATCAATCATTCTTTTGATTTTTTTACTCATTTTGTTAAAGCCTGTAAGGTCTGCCTTTAGAGCCAGGAGGTTACTAGCTTCCTCTGCAGAGCAGTGAAAGGTATATGGACGGGGTAGCTGTCCTGTGGCCGGGCTACAAAAAGCAGGGAGGTACTGGAGTGCTCTGGGAAAGAGTTCCCTACCCGAAAGTAACTCAGGCCTGCAGGGCGGGGCTGGGAAAGTGCCTTTCAAAGAACCTCAGCTGTGTGAGATAATGACTGCCCTGGGGCTAGACACTTAGCAGTGAGAGTATCACTTCCCAAGCCAAACCTGCCCTGGGGCTGTGGGTATTAGCAGCTGAGCAGTGAATGGATTTGCAGGGACAGGAAGTGTCTGCCGGGGGAAGCACAGTCTGCTGGGGAAGTTCTATTGCCCCGGGCTGAGCCCCCCACTTTGCCTATTAGAGGCTGCCCAGGCTGTGCCCCACTGTCGGGCAGATTAGTAACTGCCCCCGCAAAAGCCCTGAACTGCCGGATGTGGCCACAGGGCTGCGGTAAAGTCTGCCTGAGTCACTTCCGGGTTTGAGGGGTTACAGCCAGATCTCGTTAGGTTCTGGCATTTTTTAGAGGACCCTCTGTTTTAGGCTTTAACTTCTCTGCCAGTTTACTGCTTTGTAATCAAGGTAGAGCAGTTAGCCTATAGCAGAGTGGTCCCTATAACTTCTCTAGCCACAGAGATCACCCCCGCTTCTGATCTGCTCAGGAAGCCAGCCTCTCGCTGCCTGTGCTAGTCTGTTCCTGGCCCCTCAGGACAAACCTTTCCTGGACAGCTTCTGGATCGGCTGGTAAGTTGTAGTGCTTCTCATCTTCATGAATTTAAGCAGTGAAGAGTTATTTTTGAGGCTGGATTAAATATTGGGTTATGAGGGCAATGAGAGGAGCTTAGAGAGTCATGTGTGCCTGCTCCACCATCTTGGCTCTGCCCTGGAAGTCCCCCTTTAGTTCAGACACTTAATACTTCCTACCTGTGTGACCTTGGGCAAATCATTTAACCCCAATTGCCTCAGGAAAAAAAAAACAAAACAAAAACAAACAAACAAACAAACAAAAAAACAAGAAAGCGCTGTTCTCTCTTTCTGGCTGAATAGTCAACTTTCAAAAGATATTCCCAGTCATGTGGGAATGAACCATGTCCAAAATATCAGTTCATGCTCTATAGTCATCCTTATATATCATAATGAGTCACCCAGAAACAGACATGCCAGCTTTTCCACATAGATAAGTTCTATTAGCCAACAAACCCAGACTTTGGTTACATAATAAGGAATTTCTATCCCTATCAAATCTATTTTTGGGAAAATAGATTCTGATTGCACACCAGATATAGACATATAATAACCACTGCTGGGTTCATGGGAATGGACTTGTGTGCTCTCAATCTTCATTAAGACTTCCTTTTTCCTGAACTCATGAAAGTAGTGGACCAGGTTAAATCCTAACTGTTAACCACCAAAAAGACTCCTTTCTTTATAATCTTTGCCTTATTATATGCCTATTTGCCAACCTTGAAACTTCATATAAATTTACTTAAAACTTTGATTTGTCTCATATCTAAGTCTTCTTAAACATTAGACCATAAAGATACTCAATCTAAAATATAAATTAGGTATGGAATAGAAATTTATTTTTTTATGAAAAATGAATGTTTGATGCATACAAAAGCCTTTAGATAAGCATTGACAGAGAGACTTAAAAGAATACACACAAATAAATTTAACATTGATATAATACTTTCTTTATGCTAGATACTACACTGAAGACTTTATTATCTTATTTGATTCTTACAACAACCCTGGGAGACAGATTCTAGAATACAGCTAGTCTTAAATTTTTCTAGATGGCTGATAGTAAAATGACCAAAACATAAAACATTTCTCTAGCAAGACTATTAAAGGAAAAATTAAATTAGTTACAAAGAGAAAAAGAATAAGATTTGGGAACCTCAATTTATCCCTCATAAACTGAAATAAATTTAATACACACACACACAAAAAAAAACATAAATGAAGAAGTAGAAGAAAATTTTAGAAAACTTAAATATGATAGATCTGTGATGAGTAATGAAAATATATAATAATAAAATGTGTCAAATAAAATAAATTTGAAATGATGATTAAAAATTATTTGGAAACTAACAATCCAAAAAAAAAAAATGAGTAGGTGAAAAAAATGCATCATAAAAATTACTATTAATGTCATTAAAGACAATTACAACAGAGGTGGAGCTAAGATGGCAGAGTAAAGGCATGAATTGCCCAGCCTTTCCCACAAACTGCTCCAAATTCCTTTAAATAATGATTCAAAACAAATTTTAGAGCATCAGAACACCCAAGAAGATGGAGCATAATATTTTCTAGCCTAAGGAAACGTAGAATTTTGCAGAAAAGGTCTATAACACCAGGATGGGAGTCCAATGTGCAGTCCTAGGATAGGGTATGCTAGCATAGCCCCAGACCCACTCCAGCCTTGCCTATTCCTGACCTCTAAATTAGCACCAGAATTGGTGGCTTCCAGACCTCTCAGTCCGGAAACACCAAAGAGAAGCAGAAAAAGGTCTGTGGAACCAGAGTAGAAAACCAGTACACAAATCCAGTTTTGGCTGGGACACCAGCATCAAAGAGGTGAGATCTCTGAATCACCCATGGTGCTAGAGGTTTCTGGACCTCAGCCCCAGTGACACTAGGGAAGACTCAGGTTAGTAGAAAGGTTCTAAGGCACCTGGTGGAAGTCTGATGTGTAGTGTCAACACAGTCTGTTCAGAAAAGCCCCAGCCCCAGCCAGCACACTAGATCTTATACCTACAGTAGGTCAGGGACACACCTAAATAGTTCTTGGGCAGAAAAGTGTGCTTATGGTCAGATTCCTAGAAAAATTTCTGAAAATAGCTATACAAAACTCCTGAAGTTTGGAACAGTGCACATCCCACCCTGGGAACAGAGACCTAGTTTATCAAAAACTTAAAAGCAAAGTAATAAGCTAAGAAAATGAGCAGAAAACAAAAAAAAATGTTTCTGACCATTAAAATTTATTATGGTGACAAGGAGGATCAAAATACATATGCAGATGATGATAACTGGCTCCAGTACTCATTCTTCAACATGCAGTAGGAGCATTTGCACCACAGAAAACAGGAAATACCACAAATCATTAGTTGATTTGATGTTTTTTTTTTTTTTTGGTTATATGGGCTTAATAAATTTCATCATTTTAATGTTATTAATGTAATTAATAATTGATTAATAAAGTGTTCAAAAAAGAGATTAAACTGAAATATGTACTCTGTACATATTTTTCTTTATTTGGAGTGGTAATTGTTAAACATTTTTGACTGTGAAACAATGTGAAAACTTTTTGTTGCTCATAATTTTAAAATTGAACTTTAAGATTTGTGTATTGCCACATGAGGCAATTCAGTTGAGATTAAGATTCACTTTTCTTGGGTGGAAAAAAATGGAAAGAGAATATAATCAAAATCAATAAAGTCATAAATAGTAGTGTTGATAATATTACATTTTTTTCAAGTTACACTGCTAGAACAAGAGAAAGTATTCCTTAAAGTATGAAAGCAGCAAATTTATTGCAATCAGGCAGTTCAGACCAGAAATATTGCTCCTCACACTTAAATCTTTAGATTATTATAGAAAATAGATGTAGAATAGTTTCTTAAGATAGGGTTAGGGTTGAATTTCCATTCATTGGGAAATGATTGGGAAAATATGTTATATGGATAAAGTGGACGCTTCTTTTGTACAATGTGAAATGGCAAATATAAAGAAATTAAGGAAATGCAATTTATATGAACTGATACAGAATAAAATGACTAGAGCTAGAAAATATATCATAAAAAGCACAATAACATAAAAAATTAAAAGACAACATAACAATGAAAAGTGATTAAAATTCAGTGGACTCTCAGTGAAGACTACTTTTTTTTCTCAGGGGAGAGAAAGTAGACAATAGATTGTGAATAAAGTTATTTTTTTTCAAATACAGTATATAGATGTCTTCATTTGAACTTTATTGTAAGAGAGGGTCCTGTGAGGAAGAGGAAAAGTCAATTAGAGGTGATAGTAATATAGAAAAAGAGAAGCATTATAAAAATAATTTAATTTTGTAAAAAGTTAAATTTTTGCCTGGTTATAATCAAGAAAAATAATGTAAGCTTCCCAAGGTGCCCTTGTGTGTACTATGATTTTAAAAAAAAATCACTGAACTGGATAAATTATGTTGTGACTATTTTTTTTTGTTGTTTTTCTTTTTAATTGGAAAATGTGATCTGAAAGCTAACAATATAGATTTAGTGTTTTTGCTTTTAGTTTAATAGTCAATTAATTTGTTTTGATATCAAATCCAATACTACCTCCCAACTATGGGCAATTTATTAAAAATTATTAAACTCAGTGAAAATATCTATTATTCTATTTGATTGACTTGATATAGGGCAAAAAAGTGACTGTACATTTTCCATTTTCCAAACCACTGTTTTGGTATCATGTTAGCTGACCTCTGAGATCTTTTTTCTTTCTGATGTTCAGATCAAAATAAATATGCTGTGGAATGTCTTTAAAAAGAAATTAAATGGTGAGGTTCTCAAAGGAAAAGTGACAATCACATTATTGAAAGATTATGCAATCTATCCCTATTGCTGCAATGGAGGGGTTATTAACTGGCATCCAAAGAATCCCTGGATAGATTTCAGGGAAACCGAATTTTAATGGCTAAAAAGCAATAACTTTTTTATATTTTTTTTTCCTTTTTAGTTCTTTGGCAAACCTATTTCCTTTTATTTACTTAAACATATTTCTTGTAAATTAACCCTTATATTTCACCTAATCTTGTGTCTGTGACAAAAAGAGATTCAGAACCCTGATGCAGTGTAATATGTTTCTTGAGATTTTATTTTTGACCATGTTATCTTTAGGCAGACCATTCAATTTTAAAATTATATTGCTAAATTTCCCTGTTCTCTTAATATTATTATATTCTGTCTTACTAGTATAAAACCTTAATCTATTTGCTGTTGTTACAAATATCTTCATATGCAGAAATTTCTCTAATTCTGCTAAATTTCCATTCTTTCTTTTCCCAAAGCAATAGAATAAATAGGAAAATATATTTTTATGGTAAATATGCATCTGATTTAATTGACTTTCCTGCCTTTAGAATAGTTTTTCCTCCCTCCATTTCTTCATGGCTTTATTAACCTCCTAAAAATAAAAATGTCTATGTTAGAAAAAGAATCAAGGCTTATGACTCAGGTATACATCAATCTAAATATATTTTTACTTAATTTGGAGTCAGTATGGTACAGTGGATAAGGAAAGCTATAATTAGTCATTTTTATGCCTGAGGCAAATTGAAGGAGATGAGTCCTCAAATGCTACTGAGGAAGCTACCAAGGAAATGGGGATAGATTAAATCATAATATTGGAGAAGAGTTCAGCTGGAGTGGAACCCAACTGGGGTCTATCTGCTGACAGACACCATCTGGTAGTTTACTATTTTATCAGATTAACCTTGCTATGCTCCATTGTTTCTATGATGCTATGTGATCTATAACAATGTACATATCATCTTTAATACATTAATACACAAAAAGAACAGACTGGTAAATAAATAATATTGCATATTGACAGTGCTGAGAAATCCTTGGTGAAAACTAGTTTATACTTAGTCTTTAGCAACACATCTGGTGATATAGTAGATAGAGCACTAGGGAGGGGCAACAAAAATGGAAATCAAAATCTTATAAAAGTGAATGTTGAAAGCTATGTTTACATGTAACTGGAAAATATACTGTTTTCCAGGTCTGTTGTCTTCCCCAGAAGGTATTTCACATTCTTTTCCATTGTTTGATTTTTTTGGATTTGCTTGACTAATTCTTCTTGTCTCCTCGAGTCATTCAATTCCATTTGTTCGACCCTGATTTTCAGTGAAGTATTTTCTTCACTCACTTTTTTAAGATCTTTTTCTAATTGTCCAATTGAATTCTTTTGTTCTGTGGAATTTTTTTTCCATTTCGCCAATTTTGTTTTTTAGAGAGCTATTTTCTGTTTCTAGTTCACCAATCCTATTTTTCAAGGATTTGGTTTCTTTATCCACTCTCTCTTTAACTGACTTCTCCAGGCTCTTTTGCCAAGCCTCCCTCTCCTTTTCCCAAGCCTCCTTCTCCTTTTGCCAAGACTCACTCTGCTTTTCCCATTTTTCTTCTAGCTCTCTTGTGAGAGCCTTTTTAATTTCCTCCATGAGATTCATCTGTGCTGAGGAATATATGATCTCCTCCTTTGGGGATTCACCTGGGGACTGTTTGTTTTTAGTCTCCTCTGGATTTGGAGTCTGCCCTTTATCTGTATAGAAGTTGTCAAGGGTTAAAGTCCTCTTCAGTTTCTTGCTCATTCTGTCTAATAATCAAAGACAAACTAGCAAAGAAAAACAGAAATAACTGGAGTCTTTCTTTGGGGGAGGGGCTGGGTGTGTTACCGAGCTTCCTCTACAGACTGTGGGGGGCAACAGTGAGGCACTAGCCCTACTGTGCTGCGCCTGCGCTCTGAGATCCCAGAGCGTGCTGAGTCACTGGGGGGGGAAGGGCAGGGCGGCCAGGTCCCGAGAGACTCCAGCTGTTTGGGGTTGTATTCTTCACCCCCGGGTGTTTTTAGCTTCTCTGCTGGGCTGCTGACTTGCTGCCGAAGCAAAGTATCTAATCCTGTAGTGAAGCTCTCCCCGCAGAGACGGCTGCGATCACTCCCCACAGGGCCCCTCTCCAGTCTGCTCCCGTGCTCTCACTGCAGCTGCCCTCAGTCTGCGTCCGATCTAAAACCATCTCAGCCCTCCAGTAAAGACAGACCTTTCTTGGCGAATCTCAAGGATGGCTTCTCTTGGTAACTATTTGTGGGTTTTTTTTCAGTCAAGTATCAATTCAGAGGCTTGTAATGAAATGAATTGTGAGAGAAAGCGTGGAGCTACACAACTGTGTGCCTCCTCTCCACCATCTTAACCGGAAGTCCCGCAAGGCTAGTTCTTAAGGGTCTCTGAAACCCTATCCCATGCCCCTTTCTTACTTCTCAAATATGTATAATGACTTCAAATGCGTTTTTCATGTTTTGTATGATTGGGGGGCTATCTGGGAAAGGAAGGGGATTTTTAACAGCAAACAATTCTCCATTAAGTATTAAGGGAAAAACAATTACTGTCAGCTGTCTATGGACAGGTTTCTGTTGTTTCCTAAAGAAGGGGAATTAACTTCAGATGAAGGGAAGCAGGCTTACAGATCAGGTGTCCATGTAGTTTATTGTTGCCCCTGACAATGGCAACTTAATTCCCCAATTCCTGACTTCTGCATTCCCTCATACAGTTCTCAGGCAGACAAATTCTGAATGGACTGTTAAAAGGGTCTGCATATGTGCCCCATGCAAGGGCTTCAAACTGCTTTCAGTTTTTTTAAGACCTGTATTAATTGGATAAAAACCTTCCCTTTTAAGGCTCTAGGGTTTTTGCTGGGAAGATTATACTCTCTGAAGGGCACAATGTTCTATCCATTGCACCTACTCCTTTGAGTAAACAAAAGCAAGAATTTTGGGAAGACATTCTTTGGTATTTATCCTAGGAAAAATTGTTTGGACAAGAGGTATTTATGAGAGTCTCATCCCCACCCCCACACCCACCACCAGCCTTCCTCTGGGTGAGTTTCTGGTTACTGTTACTACCCTTAGTAACCTCCATATTAACTCTACTTTTGTTTATTCTTTCTCTTTTGCTCATATTTAGTCCTTGTATTTTTAATATAATTGTGAGAGTTGCTTCTTCCAAACTTCAAATCATGAAATTCCATCCACTTGGTCAACCTGAAATCACCTGAGACCTGATTCTGACATTCAGCACTGGATGCTGCTGCCACCACCTACAAGTCATTTGTCTTCCTTCTCAGTCTGGACTTCACTGGGCAGGGCCAGCTATCTGCCCTTTTGTCAGCCTGAAACATTTCCAGAAGATGAGACCTTCATCCCTTTGTCCCAAATGAGTCTGGTCTGGATTGCTTGAAGTGGGAATGGTGTGACAATGGCTCTGAGTCACGGATCTCCACAGTTCTGTAGATCTACAGATAACTGGCTGCCAATCTGTTCTGTGATGACTGTTTCTAAGACAAATAGTGGGAGTTGGTGGAAGCAGGGTCCCTGATTCATGCCCATTGTTATAAGCAGCATAATCCTGTCACCCACTTTCTCATGCACTTAATCAGTAAAGAAGTTCAAGATTTAGCCAGTTCAAGAGTAACTAAAGTAGTTGCTGAAAGCTTCCACTGATGTACAGGTGTTGGTTCTAAATGATAGAGGCCAGATTACAGTTAGTACTGAAGAGGGACCAATCTGATATATATATATATATATATATATATATATAATATATATATATATATATATATATTTGCTTTTTTAATCTTGGACAAGCCAGAAGCTGAACCAGGGGCACATGGCAGGAGTTGGGATGGCTCGTAGATGTGTGTCTGGGCCTCTCCAGGATTTAAATAAATGCTTTCTCTTTATACCTGAAGATGTTTCTGATTAGTTAATTATATATATTCATTAGCAATCCTTTTTCCCCTTCTCTCAGGAAATTAAATGACATCCATTAGATATGGGCATTTTTTGTGGTAGCAGGTCAATGATGACTAAGAGCCTAGACAACTATTTCCTGTCACTTATGGTCTCTGATAGGTATATTTCAGTATGATGGAACATGTTTCCTTGATGTAACTGAAAAACCTCGAAGAATCTAGGAAACTACAGTTTATGAAATCTTGAGAAGCTTTTATTGTTCCTAGAGAGTAATAACATTGAAAGTTTGCCATGTACTCTTGATGATTAAAGAAAATAGCTGCATAATTGCTTTTGTCCACCTGGGAAATAAATGAGTCTCATAATATCTAGTTGTTTTCTGTTTATTGTTTTGTTCAGATGGAATTAATTCAAATCTATTCTTATTTAAAGATTGCTCCTTTCTTAGCTCTAATAATAAAAATCTCTGTTGTCAATTTAAGATCTTTTTCAAAAAGAAAGGTGTCACTATTAAGATTATCTAACACTAAAATGTCTTAATACTTTAACAGGAAATGATTTGTTCTATAACATTGTCCTTGAGAGATTTTATTAATCATAAAATGCATTTTGTTTTGCAAGACAAAAAAGTAAAAGTAAATGGCAATTTTTAAAAAATTCTGATTAAAAGCCTTATATCTGGACTTGCTTCATGGGGCAAATTTTTGTGTTATCTTTGTAATATAAAAATAAATAAATAAAACAGGAGGAACGGATTAGATTTTTTGTCTGTATGCAAAAATCTGAAAGGTAAATCAAAGACTTTTAAGGGCCTAAAGTAAGTAATTTATTTTGAGTTTGTTACTCTAAGATGTTCTCTGAAGTAAAACAGTATCTAAGTATTATTGATGGCTAAAAATTTGAAGCTGATCTGATCAATGCCATCAATGGCTTTGGGGTAGGACAACAAAGGAGAGACAATTGATTATAAGTGATCAACTTTAAATTTCTTGTCAGTCATCTTGATGATATAATCTGAGAAGAGAAAAAAACATTATTGGAAATGTAGGTGACAGGGGAGAGAGTAAGACTCGGAAGTTATAGGAATGTTAAAAATGCAATCTCTTTTTTTTCCCCACTACTAAATTGAGCTTTCATCCACTGAATCTTCAGCTGTAAGTTCTTCACAACACAATTTATATGATGAAGTCAGTGATTCTGGCTCACAGCAAAAACAATAGAAGTATATTTTAAAAGAGATAACTTTTTTTGGGGGGGGTGTGTATTATAAGCTCATTAGATGCAGAAAAAGCTTTTGAGAAATACAGCACCTATTCCCATTTTAAAAAAACAGTAAAGAGCCTGGGAAAAGAGGAAGCTTTCCTTAAAATAATAAGCAGTGTCTATCTAAAATAAACAGCAAGCATTATTTGTAATGGAGAGCAAATTTGGCATATTCCCAATAAGATCAGGTGTGAAACAAAAATGTCTATTATCACCACTATTATTCAACATTGTACCAAAAACGCTGGCTTTGGCAATTAGAAAAGAAAAAAAAAAGAAATCAAAGGAATTAGAATGCACAATGAGGAAATAAAACCATCACTCTTAGCAGATGATATGATGATATACTTAGAGAATCACAAAATATCATCCAAAAACCTACTGGAAACAATTCACAGTTTTAGCAAAGTTGCAGGATATAAAACAAACCCACATAAATCCTCACCATTTCTATATATTACTGACAAAGCCCTTAAGCAGGAGCAAAAAAAAAAAAAAAAAAGAGAAATTCCATTTAAAGTTGCAGTAGACAAAATAAAATATTTGGGGTTTTCCTGCCAAGACAAACCCAAGAACTATATGATCATTATTACAAAATCATTCTCACACAAGTAAAGTCAGATCCAGACAACTGGGAAAATATTAGTTATTTATAGGTAGGCCAAGCTAATATAATAAAAATGACAATTCTGCCTAAATTGATCTACATGTTAAATGCCATACCAATCAAACTGCCAGAAAATATTTTATAGAACCAGAAAAAATAATAATAAAATTATCTGGAAAAATCAAAGGACAAGAATATCAAGAGGATTAATGACAAAAAATATAAAGGATGGTGGTTTAGCAGTACCAGTAAAAAGGCAAGAGATAATTTACCTATTAGATCTTTGGAGAAGGGAAGAATTTATGACCAAAGAAGAACTAGAAAATATTATGAAAGTCAAAATGAACAACTTGGATTACATTAAATTAAAAGGGTTTTGCACAAAGAAAACCAACAGAAACAAGATTAAAAAGGAAGTACAAAGCTGGGGAAAAATCTTTATAGACAGTGTTTCTGATAAAGGTCTCATTTCTAAAACATAAGGAAATGAGTGAAATTTATGAGAATATAAGTCATTCCTCAATTGATAAATGGTCAAAAGATATTAACAGACAGTTTTCAGATGACAAAATTAAAATTATCTGTAGTCATATGAAGAAATGCTCTAAATCACTATTGATTAGAAAAATGCAAACAAATTAAAACAACCCTGAGGTAACATTTCACATCTTTCAGGTTGGCTAAGAAGACAGGAAAAGATAATGGTAAATGTTGGAGGGGATGTGGGAAAACTGGGACACTAATGAATTATTGGTGGAGTCGGGAAATGATCCAACCATTCTGGAGAAAAATCTGGATATATGCCCAAAGGGCTATAAAACAGTCCATAACTTTTTATTATTTTTTTTTATTATAGCTTTTTATATACAAAACATAGGCATGGGTAATTCTTCAACATTGACCCTTGCAAAAACTTCAGTTTCAACTTTTCCCCTCCTTCCCTCCACCTCTCCCCTAGATGGCAAGTAGCCATTCATGTTAAATATATTAAAGTATATGTTAAATTATATATATACAGTTTTCTTGTTGCACAAGAAAGATTGAATTTAGAAAGAAGATAAAAATAGCCTGAGAAGAAAAAACACAAATGCAAGCAAACAAAAACAGAAAGAGTGGAAATGTTATATTTTGGTCCATACTCATTTCCCAATGTTCTTTCTCTGGATGTAGCTGATTCTGTTCATTACAGATAAATTAGAACTGAATTGGATCTTCTCTTTGTTGAAGAGAACCACATCTATAAGAATTGATTATCATATAGTATTGTTGAAGAGTATAATGATCTCCTGGTTCTGCTCATTTCATTCAGCATCAGTTCATATATGTTTCTCCAAGCCTTTCAGTATTCATCCTGCTGGTCGTTTTTTACAGAACAATAATATTCCATAACATTCATATACCACAATTTATTCAGCCATTCTCCAATTGATGGACATCCATTCAATTTCCAGTTTCTAGCCACTAAAAAAAAGTGTTGCCACAAACATTTTTGCACATATGGGTCCCTTTCCCTTTTTTAATATCTCTTTGAGATATAAGCCCAGTAGTAACACTGCTGGGTCAAAGGATATGCACAGTTTGATAACTTTTTGAGCATAGTTCCAAATTGCTCTCCAGAATGTTTGGATCTGTTCACAACTCCACCAACAATGCATCAATATGCCAGTTTTCCCATATCCGCTCCAACATTTGTCATTATCTTTTCCTGTCATTTTAGCCAATCTGACAGTTGTGTAGTAGTATCTCAGTAAGTATTCTTAATTTGCATTTTTCTGATCAATAATAATTTGGAACACCTTATCACATGATTAGAAATAGTTTCAATTTCTTCATCTGAAAATTGTTCATATTCTTTGACCATTTATCAATTGGAGAACGGTTTGTTTTCTTATAAGTTAGAATCAATTCTCTCTATATACTGGAGATGAGGCCTTTATCAGAACCTTTAGCTGTAAAAAATGTTTTTCCAGTTTATTGTTTCCCTTCTAATTCTGTCCGTATTAGTTTTATTTGTAGAAAAGCTTTTTAATTTAATATAATTGAAATTTTCTATTTTGTGATCAATAATGACCTTTAGTTCTTCTTTGGTCAAAATTCCTTCTTCCTTCACAGGTCTGAGAAGTAAACTTCTAATTTATTTATAATCTCATTCTTCATGCTTAGATCATGGACCCATTTTGATCTTATCTTAGTGTACAGTGTTAAATATGGGTCAGAGCCTAGTTTCTGCCATACTAATTTCCAATTTTCCCAGCAATTTTTGTCAAATTATGAATTCTTATCCCAAAAGCTGGAATCTTTGGGTTTGTCAAACACTAGATTGCTATAGTTATTGACTATTTTGTCTTGTAAACCTAACCTATCCCACTGATCAACTAGTATATTTCTTAGCCAATACCAAATGTTTTTGGTGACCACTACTTTATAATATTGTTTTATATCAGGTACGGCCAGGCCACCATTATTTGATTTTTTTTTTCATTAGTTCCCTTGAAATTCTTGACATTTTGTTTTTCCATATGCATTTTGTTGTTATTTTTTCTAGATTATTAAAACAGCTTTTTTGGGAGTCTGATTTGTATAGCACTAAATAAATAGATTACTTTAGGTAGTATTGTCATCTTTATTATATTCGCTTGATCTACCCAGGAGCACTTGATATTTTTCCAGTTGTTTAGATCTGACTTTATTTGTGTGGAAAGTGTTTTGGAGTTTAATTCATATAGTTCCTGACTTTCTTTTGGCAAATAGGTTCCCAAATATTTTATAATATTGACAGTTATTTTAAATGGAATTTCTCTTTGTATCTCTTGCTGTTGGATTTCGTTAGTGATGTATCACTATTAGTGATGAATGCTGATGATTTATATGGATTATTTTGTATCCTACAACATTGCTAAAGTTGTGGATTATTTTTAATAGCTGTTTAGTAGAATCTCTGGGTATACCATCATATCATCAGCAAAGAGTGATAATATGTTATCCTCATTACCTACTCTAATTCCTTTAATTTCATTTTCATCTCTTATTGCTGAAGATAGAATTTCTAATACAATATTGAATAGTAATGGCGATAGTGGGCAGCCTTGTTTCACTCTTGATTTTATTGGGAAGGGTTGCTGTTTGTTCCCATTACATATGATGCTTACTAATGGTTTTAAATAGATGCTACTGACCATTTTAAGGAAAAGTCCATTGATTCCTATACTCTCTAATGTTTTTAGTAGGAATGTGTCTTGGATTTTATCAAATGCTTTTTCTGCATTTATTGAGATAATCATATGGTTTTTGTTGATTTGATTATTGATATAGTCAATTATGCTAATAGTTTTCCTAATATTGAACCAGCCCTGCATTCCTGGTATAAATCTTACTTGGTCATGGTGTATTATCTTGGAGATGATTTTCTGTAATCTTTTTGCTAATATTTTATTTAAGATTTTTGCATCAATGTTCATTAGGGAGATTGGTCTATAATTTTCTTTCTTTTTTTTTGTCCCACTTAGTTTGGGTATCAGTACCATATCTGTGTTATTAAAGGAATTTGGTATAACTCCTTAATTCCATATTTTGTCAAATAGCTTATGTAGCATTGGAGTTAATTGTTCTTTAAATGTTTGGTAGAATTCACATGTAAATCTATCTGGTTCTGGGGATTTTTTTTTTTTTTTAGAGTGCTGATTAATAGCTTGTTCTATTTTTTTTTTAATAGGACTATTAAACCAATTTACTTCTTCCTCTGTTAATCTAGGCAACCTATATTTTTGAAGCTATTAATCCATTTCATTTAAGTTATCAAATGTTTTGCCCATAAAGTTGGGCAAAATAACTCCTAATCATTTCTCTAATTTCCTCTTCATGAATGGAAATTTCTCCCTTTTCATTTTTAAGACTATCAATTTGATTTTACTCTTTCCTCTTTCTAATAAAATTTACCAAGGGTTTATCTATTTTATTGTTTTTTTTTCATAGAAACAACTTTTTGTTTTTTTATTTATTCAATATTTCTTTTTACTTTCAATTTTATTGATCTCTCATTTTATTTTCAGAATTTCAAATTTAGTGTTTGATTGGGGTTTTTAATTTGATTTTTTTCTAGTTTTTTTTTTAATTGTAAGCCTAATTCATTGATTTTCTCTTTCTCTATTTTATGGAAAGTAAGCCTCTAGAGATATAAAATTTCCTCTTATTACTGCCTTGGCTGCATCCTACACATTTTGCTATGACATCTCATTATTGTCATTCTCTTGGGTGAAATTATTAATTGCGTCTATCATTTACTGTTTTACCCAGTCATTCTTTAGGATGAAATTATTTAGTTTCCAATTATTTTTTGATCCATTTCCCACTGGCTTTTTATTGAATGTGATTTTTATTGCATTGTGATCTGGAAAGGATGCATTTACTATTTCTGTCTTTCTGCATTTGAATTTGAGGTCTTTGTGTCCCAGTATATGGTCAATTTTTGTATAGGTTCCATGAACTGCTGATAAAAAAATGTAGTTCTTTTTATCTCCATTCAGTTTTTTCCAAAGATCTATCATACCTAATTTTTCTAGTGTTCTATTTACCTCTTTAACTTCTTCTTTTATTTATTTTGTGGTTTGATTTATGTAGTTCTGACAGTGCAAGGTTGAGATCTCCTGCTATTATAGTTTTGCTGTCTATTTCTTCTTGCAACTCTCTTCTTTTTTAGGAATTTAGATGCTTGGTGCATATATGTTTAGTATTGATATTGCTTCATTATCTATGCTACCCTTTAGCAAGATAAAGTTTCCTTTCTTATTGCTTTTAATTAGATCAATTTTTCCTTTTGCTTGATCAGAATAGTTACCCCTGCTTTTTTGCCTTCACATGACGTATAGTAGATTCTACTCCAGCCTTTTACCTTTATTCTGTATGTATTGCTCTGCTTCAAGTGTTTCCTTTAAACAACATATTGTAGGATTTTGGCTTTTAATCCAGTTTGGTATCTACTTTTCCTTTATGGGGGAGTTTGTCCCATTCACATTTATGGTTAAAACTACTTATTCTGTATTTCCTGCCATCTTATTATCTCTAAATTATGCTTTTCTCTTTCCTTTCCTCCTTACCCCCCTCCCCAATATTAGACTTATAAACACCACTTGCTTCACACAGCCCTCCCTCTTTAGGATTCCTCCCCCACCTACTTAGAGTCCCTCCCCTTTTCTTAAACCTTTCCTTTACAATTTCTGTGTTACCTTCTATTTATCCTACTTCTTCTCTTTTTGCTTTTTCCCCTCCCATTTTTCTATGAGGTAGGAGAAGTTTCTCTGTAAATGGAATATGTCAATTATTTTCTCTTTGAGCCAATTCTGATAATAGTAAAATTTACACTATATTCATCTATTTAAAAAAAAATATAGATAAGTAGTTAAGGCAAACAATGTTAAATGACTTCCCCAAGATCACATAGCTACTAAGTGCTTGAAGCTAGATATGAACTCAGGAAGATTCATCTTCCTGATTTTATGTCCCAAACTTTATCCATTACATTAGCTAATTGCCCCTGAATATTGTTCTACACACTGTTTAATGGTTATTTTTTCAAATACCCAGATGAGAATCAAACTTGTCTATATGTTCAACAGCTCAAGTGCTCCCAAAGCATTTCTAGACATGACTACTAATTAAACTATATATCTAGAGTCTAAAACATCTGAATACTATATATTCACGACATGATAAGAACACTAGATGGGAAAATCAGAATTGTTTGAGAGTATCAAATATTCAAATCTTGGACAAGAATACCCAAAATGGGGTCACAAAAATTTAGAGAAGCTGAAATGACTAAACAACAAAGAACAATCTGCATAGTGGATGCTCATTCTTTATTGTTTGGACAGATAAACACTGATGATTCCCTTTTTATAATTAGAAAATCAAACTCAGTTTATTTTTGGAAGGAAGGAGTTAAAGTATGGGAGCTAGACAAAATGATCTCATAGACTTTTTCAGTTCTAAAACTCTCTGAATATTTAGCCATAGCCTTACTTGACAGTATTAATTGGTTTTGTAAAAATGGAATGTCAGGCAAAATAGCATTGCTTGGGTATTCCAATGAATGGTGGGAAAGATGGAGACAGTCATCAATAGATCTTATTTTTATGCTTTAAAGTTTACAGTACATTTTAGAAAGGCAGGAATTTATCATTAGTTGATCAAGGCTAAAATCCCAATTGCACCAAAATAAATAGCTGTGGTGATATTTGAGAATGAAAGAAATATGTATGCAACACTTAGAAACATATAGAATTTCAAAAGGTTTTCCAGTTTGTTACATTTATGTAAATTCATTCAAATGATTCATAAAAGAAACAAAAATGATAGTGAAGAAAATAAAGATGGGGAAATTGGTAATTACAAAAAAACTTGATAGAACCAATTATATTGAAATACTGTTATCAAAATATACATAAAGAATGATGACATTGGAAATAATTAATTTTGAGGGTGTTAAAAAATTAATTCTCAGGGTGTTTGAAGCAGGGAAGATAACAAAAATGTGTGTGTGTGTGTGTGTGTGTGTTATTCCAAACTTTATTATCTAAATGATGAACAAAAATCAACCATGAGAATATCAATAATGACTGATCCATAAACCTACTTTCCAATCTACATCAAAATTTTTTTTATGAAAATGATCTATAGATACACCAAGCACATCTTTCACAAGACTATTCGAGAGCAAGATAATTTTTAAAACATCATTCTTTAGGAAACTGTACTTTTATCATTACAAAATTGATGGAACAAAATAGACACTATGCAATATTCTGTATTTTAATTCATTTGTTAACTATGAGATTTTTGTTTCATAAAGTAAAATGTCACCTTACAAGTTTTCTTTCAACAAGATGTTTATAATGAATGTGAAATAATTATGTAAGATTAAGTCAAAATCTAATAAGTCAAAATCCAATAACAATGAAGGAGCAAAACAGGGAGACATAAGCTTATTAAAAGTATTCACCTCTGTTCTGAATGAGATACAGTACAGATACAGTTCAGATTTCCTAGCAATGGAAAGACCTTTCAGTTGTTCCTGCTTTCAGATGATTTTGTTTTGGTGCCAGAAAGACCAGCAGTTCTGCAGATCCTCTGAAGTGAGACTCATCACCACTTTTAAAAAATTGCCCTAACTAGTCACATAGGAAATACCAAATTATAAAAAAAATTGTACATCATCTAGACTGATTTGCAATTAGATGGACAATCTTTAGAGTTCATGCATCTATTTTTGTGTACACACATACACATATAATGTATATATATGTACATGCATACATATATATGCAAATATATTTACATACATACTCTGTGAACAACTCAAAATAATCTTTTTAGATACACAAAAAAATATGTAGATTTACCAAAGCAACCAATTTATTAAATAAGTGTATGAAATTTTTTTTAAAAAATAACTTACCAGGCCACTCCTGCTCTAGACCTTATGTTGCTAAGAAGACATTCTTTCCCACTTCTTTACCCTTAATTACACCATTGGCTCTTCTTGGAATGGCTTAATCCCTTATCACCTGCAAAAATGTCATGCATCCTTGTAAATATAGCTATTTATTTATTATGTATTTGTTTTTGTATAAGGTGTGGGATAAAATGTTCCATATCTATAAAATTGAGTGTGTATATGTATCTATATAATATGACATTAGATGGACAATTAGTCCATACCATGAGTGACTTGAAAGAAAAGAAATGGCTGAATTTGATTTGGTGTTATGGAATGTTCTTTTAATGCTCTTAAGTTTCTACCTGATGGGCCCATTTTTAAAATATTGATTTTCTTCTAGTTATGTTATACGTACTACTAGAAAAATCGAAATTGACAATCATTCAAAGATAATGTATGCATGGTATACATGAGCTTCATGTTACAGACAAGGAATTAAGGCAGAGTGTACAAGATGTTATCAAAAAATACTTGATTAACTCAAATACAGCAGGAGGAAGCAATAGCCAATTAAGTGTTTTTTAAACTCTTCACAAACTTGTTCCACCCTATCTTTCCAGTCTTATTGTACCCTATTCTCTGTCTTGAATTATGTTTCTCTCTTCCTCATACAGAACTTTTCTTTCTTCCTCATACAGAAAATTTTATTTCCCCTCTCTATTGTAAAAGCCTTTACAATGGCTTTTTCCTATGCCTAGAAATGCATTTTCTCCCTCACCTCCCTTTAAGACATAGATCAACATCACTTCTATATAGATTCCTTTCTCATTCCCCATTCCCCCAACTGCTTGTGTCACCTTCCATATTGATTTTAAATGGTTTAGATTTACTTAAATTTATTTTCTTCATATTTATTTTACATATACATATGCATATGGATCCCTCATTAAAATGGAAGCTCTTAAGTAAAGGAATTGTTTGGCTCTTTTATATATCATTATTATCATTATTATTATTATCACAGTTCTTGGTTTGTAGAAAAGCTTTAATAAATGCCTGTTGATTGTTCAACAGTATGAAAGCTTTGTGGCTTTAAAATATGAAAAGAACCAACTTGGCTTCAATTCCTATGAAGAAACTATGGCAGAATATGAGTAAGAATAAAATAGTCTTCAAAGGCATGTATAATTATGATCTGTATCTTTGGAAGGCATGCCCACATTGATAATGTCACAGAACCATTGGAGTGCTGAAAAACAAAAGCATTGTAAATTAAGAATAATTTTCTCTAAAGTAACATTAATGACCCAGACACACAAAAGTTCTACTGTCCAATTAAGTTTTGTCATAATTCCAAATATTCTTAAATCTGAGAGACAGTGAAAGAGATAGAGAGATACAGACACAGAGAGAAATAAAAAAGAGAGATGGACAAAGAGAAACAGAAACAGAGAGAAACAAAGACAAAGACACAAAGAGACAGAGAAATAGAGACATGGAGAGAGACACAGAGAGAATAAATTAAAGCATCATGCTAAATTCAAAAAGGCATTTTATGATAGTTTTAGTACTTGAGAAATTTGCACTCTAAGAGAGAAGTAAAACCCATTAAATTAAAAAAAATTATAATCCATTACAGAATACTGTCAGCAAATGGTATGAGCAAATATTAAAGATGTTCAGCTCAAGAAAGTGATTGTTTCATAAAAATGTAGTTCCAAGTAGAGTTCTTAGAGGAAAAATAATTTAAATATTATTTAAAAGGACGGATAGGATTAACACAAGTGGCAAACTAGGTAGTACAGTAGACAAAGTACTGGCCTGGAATCAGAAAGACTCATCTTTGTGAATTCAAATTTAGCCTCAGATGTGTGACTCTGGGCAAGTCGCTTAACCTTATTTGCTTCAGTTTTCTCTAAAATGAGCTACAAAATGAAATGGGAAACTCTTACAGCATTTCTGCCAAGAAAACCCCAAATGGGGTCACAAAAACTTGAATAACCCTGAAAATAACTGAAAGACAATTGGATTAATATAGGTGAAGTTAAAGAGTTAAATTATGCCAAGGGGAATTAGTGACATTTTCAAAGGCAGAAAGGTGGAAAAGAAGAGGTTCACACTATAGTATGAAAACCCAACCTAGATTAGTGATTAAAAAAAAAAATTGATAAAAGTTGCTGTTGCTATGGTTCAATTGTATCTAACTCTTCGTGATTCCATTTGTGGTTTTCTTGGTAGAGATACTGAAATGGTTTATCATTTTCTTCTCCAGCTCATTTTACAGATGAGAAAACTGAAAGAACAAGGCTAAGTGACTTGCCCATGGCACACATTTGAGGCTGGATTTGAATTCTGACATGAGTTTTACTGATTCCAAGTCCAGCATTCTCTGCCTACACCATCTAATTGTCCTTAATAAAAGTATTTCAATATAAATTATTTTGTGAGATCCATAAGCTTCCCCATAAGTCAAAGACATTTATCACAGACACACAAAACTTTGCCTTCGAGAGTTGGAAGAGATCTTAAAAATCATATTGTTAAGCCTCTTCACTTTATAGATGAAGAAACTGAGTCTCTTGGAAGAATGGTTATTAATAAACTTTGTATACCATAAATCTGATATTGGCCAGGACTCAAATCTTTAGATTTTTTAAATTTAGTTTTTGCAAAGAAAAAACTATGAAACAAAAATAAAAAATTTCTCTATAAATAAATAAAACTACAGGAGAGCTTCATCAACATCCAAACCCAAAGCAAATATTCAGTCAATTAATAAAAATTTATTAAGCCTGTACTAGATGCTAGGCACTATACTAAATGCTTTACATATCTCAAGTTTTTCTGAACAGTATAGAAAACAGTCCATTAGTGAAACTAGAGCAAGTTATTCACCTCATTTGAAAAATAATGATTTCAGGGCATTAGGCTCATTTAGTGAAGTATTTCTTCTGCTCATTAAAATACACTGTTTTCATCTGAAAGTTTCATATCAATAAAAATACTTATAGAAAGGTATAGCTAGGTAATGAATATAAATAGAATATATAAATAATAGAGAGATATAGATGGAATGGATATAGATATAGACAGGTGACAATCTATATAATTGATTGATACACATATAGATTAAATGATATCAATATGGCATAGATATTGATATAGATCATATAGGTATAGATACACAAATAGTGAAATGTATCTCTGGTCAGATATGACTGGTATGGTATGTTACCTATAGATGTATATAGTATATATTTATATAAATTATATGTGTGTGTAATTCTTCTTATATACATTCTTTATATATATGTATATATATATTATATGTGTGTATCTATGTCTATGTATATACATGTTTTTCACTTTGTTAAAATTGATTCTGCATCTTTTATTTATTGATCCTGTTTATAATTGCTTGATTTTTTTACTATACAAGTTTTGGTCCTGTAACTGATTAAGTTGTGGCTCTTTGTCTCTGAACTTAGTTCAGAGATTGATCTGGCCTGTAAAGTGTTAAGTTTAGAAATCTAGCTCCCCTGCTAATCAATGATCTACTCCTGCCTCAAGGAATTTAACTGACCTTGGAGAATTCATAAGAATACCAAGGAAACAAGGCTTAATATCTTTATATCACCAAGCTTTCCTTCAAGGATGTCTCATTTGTTGTGCAGAAAAGATTGCTGGATAATGAGTACTTCTCATAAGACAGGAAAGGGGAGTTATTGCAAATCCCAATTACCAAACTTCCAAACAATCATGCTCTTCCCTGTGCCTCAGTTTTGTAACCAGTCATATCATTCCCAATCTTAATATGTCATCTATCCTCTTCTGTTCTTTGTTTTGTACTATCCAAAACATATAAAAGGGGAACTGTTCATCTGCTGAGGGTCTTTGGCATTAATGGAGGCAAGCCATTGATCAAACAGCATATTCCTGCTAATAAACATTATCTTGCTTAAAGAATTGCCTCAGCATACCTTTTCTTACATTTCAAATGCAATACCACTAGCATCTTACAAAAGGGATATTTTATTTTTCTAATTATTAAAATTGTTATGAATAAATATGAATAAATTACATATAATAAGAGAAGTTACATATTTGGCTATAAAGATTTTAGACATTTTTATAATAAAAATGTAAAGGCTATAAAATACATATAGTAATGGTATTTTCTAATGCATCCACTTAATTGTTGTTGTCTGGACCCATAAACCTACTTCAAAAGAATTGCATCATACTTTGGGAAAATTAGAGTAGGCATAAAATAGTATAATCCATTACTTGTGGATTATTTATTCTCTACTAAGTTAAGCATGTATAAAAACTAGTTTTAAATACTGCATATAAATGAATGATTAATGATATGCAATGACATTTATTCTCTAAATTTTGAAAAGTTATTCACCTATTAGTCTTTTGATAAATGTTGCCCTTGATCTTTTATTAACCATGTTTTCTAGAACCTCTATAACATTGAGCAAAGATAGAAAAATTAGAATGAACTTATTTTTTCACATAGATGAGAAATCTAAGAAAGCCAGGTGTCTTTTCAAAGAAAACACCAAAAAAACCCAAAAATAATTCTAATTTATAGCTCTTTAAAAAAAAAAATTCTATAGAGATTTTTTTGGTAAAAGAGCTTTACTTTCTTAGGATTCCCAAATGTTACTTGAACTAAAATATGCCAAAATAAATTTTATCATGGAATGATTTTCTAGAATGGACAGTCAGTCAATCAATAAATACTTTTGAAATGCTTTCACCTATGTGCCAGGGATATGCTACCCCTTAGGATAGAAAGAAAGGGAAAAGACAGTTCTTTAGTTCAAAGAAATCACAGTCTAGCAGAGAACTGTGCTAACATGAAAACAACCTACTTATAAACAAGTTGTATATAGGTTAAATTAGAGAAAATCAACACAGAAGGCAATCAAATTGAGGATGATTGGCAGAGGTTTCTTGTAGAACATGGAATTTTAGTTTATACTTGAAAGAAGTCAGACTGTAAAGGAGGCAGAGAAATCTAAGGATAAAGAAGAATAAAAGGAAAGGGAGGAGACACAGCTACAAAGACATAGACAGATACATACAGATAGAGGTAGAAAGGGTGAGATGGAGAAATGAAGAGAAATATGGAACAATTTTTTTTTAATCAAAGTAGTTACTATGATGAAGAAAATTCATTTTATATGACTAACAAGAGAGAATAACTTTTTTCACCTCTTATACCTGATGTCTTTTAAAAAAAAAAGCTAACTATGCTCCTCTTCATCCTTGATGCTATTTAGTGTCTTACTGGAAATTTTAGTTTTCTTTTCTTTTTTTTTTTTTAATAATTTTTTATTGATAGAACGCATGTCAGGGTAATTTTTTACAGCATTATCCCTTACATTCATTTCTGTTCCGATTTTCCCCCTCCCTCCCTCCACCCCTTCCCCCAGATGGCAAGCAGTCCTTTACATGTTGAATGGGTTGCAGTATATCCTAGATACAATATATGTGTGCAGAACCAAACAGTTTTCTTGTTGCACAGGGAGAATTGAATTCAGAAGGTATAAATAACCCGGGAGGAAAAACATAAATGCAAGCAGTTTATATTCATTTCCAGTGTCCTTTCTCTGCTTCTGTCCATCTTTGATCAATTAAGGCTCTCTTTATCAAAGAGGTCCACTTCCATCAGAATACATCCTCAAACAGTATCATTGTTGAGGTATATAATGATCTCCTGGTTCTGATCATTTCACTCAGCACCAGTTCATGTAAGTCTCGCCAGTCCTCTCTGTATTCATCCTGCTGGTCGTTCCTTACAGAACAATAATATTCCATAACATTCATATACCACAATTTACTCAACCATTCTCCAATTGATGGACATCCTTTCATTTTCCAGCTTCTAGCCACTACAAACATGGCTGCCACAAACATTTTGGCACATACAGGTCCCTTTCCTTTCTTTAGTATCTCTTTGGGGTATAAGCCCGGTAGAAACACTGCTGGATCAAAGGGTATGCACTTTTTGATAACTTTTTGAGCATAGTTCCAAATTGCTCTCCAGAATGGCTGGATGTGTTCACAATTCCACCAACAATGTATCAGTGTCCCTGTTTTCCCACATCCCCTCCAACATTCCCCATTATCTTTCCCTGTCATTCTAGCCAATCTGACAGGTGTGTAGTGGTATCTCAGAGTTGTCTTAATTTGCATTTCTCTGATTAATAATGATTTGGAGCATATTTTCATATGTCTATAAATAGTTTCAATTTCTTCATCTGAGAATTGTCTGTTCATATCCTTTGACCATATATCAATTGGAGAATGGTTTGATTTCTTATAGATTAGGGTCAGTTCTCTATATATTTTGGAAATGAGGCTTTTATCAGAACCTTTGATTGTAAAAATGTTTTCCCAGTTTATTGTTTCCCTTCTAATCTTGTTTGCATTTGTTTTGTTTGTACAAAAACTTTTCAATTTGATATAATCAAAATTTTCTATGTTGTGGTCAATAGTGATCTCTAGTTCTTCTTTGGTCATAAATTCCTCCCTCTTCCACAGGTCTGACAGGTAAACTATCCTATGCTCTTCCAATTTATTTATCATCTCATTCTTTATGCCTAGATCATGAACCCATTTTGACCTTATCTTGGTGTACGGTGTTAAGTGTGGGTCAATGCCTAGTTTCTGCCATACTGATTTCCAATTTTCCCAGCAATTTTTGTCAAATAATGCATTCTTATCCCAGAAACTGGTGTCTTTGGGTTTGTCAAACACTATATTATTAAAGTTATTGGCTGTTATGTCCTTTGAACCTAACTTATTCCATTCATCAACTAGTCTATTTCTTAGCCAATACCAGATAGGTTTAGTAACTGCTGCTTTATAATATAATTTTAGATCTGGTACAGCTAGGCTACTTTCATTTGATTTTTTTTTCATAAATTCCCTTGAAATTCTTGACCTTTTGTTTTTCCATATGAATTTTGTTGTTATTTTTTCTAATTCATCAAAGTAGTTTTTTGGGAGTCTGATTGGTATAGAGCTAAATAAGTAGATTAATTTAGGTAGTATTGTCATCTTTATTATATTTGCTCACCCAATCCAAGAGCATTTAATATTTTTTCCAGTTGGTTAGATCAGACTTAATTTGTGTGGAAAGTGTTTTGTAGTTTTGCTCATAAAGTTTCTGATTTTCCCTTGGCAGATAGATTCCTAAATATTTTATACAATCAGTAGTTACTTTAAATGGAATTTCTTTTTGTAACTCTAACTGTTGGGTTTTGTTAGTGGTATATAATAATGCTGATGACTTATGTGGATTTATTTTGTATCCTGCAACTTTGCTGAAGGTGTGGATTGTTTCTAATAACTTTTTGGTAGAGTCTCTGGAGTTCTCTAAGTATACCATCATATCATCAGCAAAGAGTGATAATTTGGTTTCCTCATTGCCTATTCTTATTCCTTTAATCTCTTTCTCAACTCTTATTGCCAAAGCTAGCATTTCTAATACAATATTAAATAATAACGGTGATAGTGGGCAACCTTGTTTTACTCCTGATCTTATTAGGAATGGTTGCAGTTTGTCCCCATTACATATAATGCTTGCTGCTGGTTTTAAATAGATGCTACTGATTATTTTAAGGAAAAGTCCATTTATTCCTATACTCTCAAGAGTTTTTAATAGGAATGAATGTTGGATTTTATCAAATGCTTTTTCTGCATCTATTGAGATGATCATATGGTTTTTGTTAATTTGATTATTAATATGGCCAATTATATTGATAGTTTTCCTAATATTGAACCAGCCCTGCATTCCTGGTATAAATCCTACTTGATCATAGTGTATTATCCTGGGGATGATTTTCTGTAGTCTTTTTGCTAATATCTTATTTAAGATTTTAGCATCAATATTCATTAGGGAGATTGGTCTATAATTTTCTTTTTCTGTTTTCAACCTACCTGGTTTAGGTATCAGTACCATGTCTGTGTCATAAAAGGAGTTTGGTAGGACTCCTTCATTCCCTATTTTTTCAAATAGTTTATAAAGCATTGGGGCTAATTGTTCTTTGAAAGTTTGGTAGAATTCACATGTAAATCCATCTGGTCCCGGGGATTTTTTTTTAGGGAGTTGATTAATAGCTTGTTCTATTTCTTTTTCTGAAATGGGACTATTTAAGCAATTTACTTCCTCCTCTGATAATCTGGGAAGCCTATATTTTTGGCAGTAGTCATCCATTTCATTTAGGTTATCAAATTTATTGGCATAAAGTTGGGCAAAGTAACCCCTTATTATTTCTTTAATTTCCTCTTCATCAGTGGTAAGTTCTCCTTTTTCATTTTTAAGACTGTCAATTTGATTTCCCTCTCTCCTTTTTCTAATCAGATTTACCAAAGGTTTATCAATTTTATTGGTTTTTTCATAAAACCAACTCTTAGTTTTATTTATTAGTTCAGAAATTTTAGTTTTCAAGCTGAATTAATGCTCGACTGAAAAAAAACATACAACTAGTTACCAAGAGAAACCATCCTTGAGACTCGTCAGGAAAGGTCTGTTTTTGCGCGAGGGTGGGGACGGTTATTAGGTCGGAAGCAGCCTGCGGGCAGCAGCGACAGTGAGAGCACAGAAAGCGGCTCTGAGCCGAGCAGAGTGGAGAGGGGGTGGGGCATGATTGCAGCCGTCTCTGCGGGGAGAGCTTCGCTACAGGACTAGATACTTTGCTCCAGCAGCAAGTCAACAGCCCAGCGGAGAAGCTAAAAACACCGAGGGTGAAGAATACAACCCCAAACAGCTGGAGTCTCTCGGGACCTGGCCACCCCTCCCCCACAGTGTCTCAGCACGCTCTCGGATCTCAGAGCGCAGGTGCAGCACAGTCCTGCTAGTGCCTCACTGTTACCCTGCCCCTTCCCCAAAGAAAGCAACTCCATTCAAGGGTTTTTTTTCTTCTGTTTCTTGGCTAGTTTGTCTTTGATTATTAGACAGAATGAGTAAGAAACTGAAAAAGACTTTAACCCTTGACAGCTTCTATACAGATAAAGAGCAGACTCCAAATCCAGAGGAGACTAAAAACAAACAGTCCCCAGGTGAATCCCCAAAGGAGGAGATCATATATTCCTCAGCACAGATGAATCTCATGGAGGAAATTAAAAAGGCTCTCACAAGAGAGCTAGAAGAAAAATTGGAAAAGCAGAGTGAGTCTTGGCAAAAGGAGAAGGAGGCTTGGGAAAAAGAGAGGGAGGCTTGGCAAAAGAGCCTGGAGAAGTCAGTTAAAGAGAGAGTGGATAAAGAAACCAAATCCTTGAAAAATAGGATTGGTGAACTAGAAACAGAAAATAGCTCTCTAAAAAACAAAATTGGCGAAATGGAAAAAAATTCCACAGAACAAAAGAACTCAATTGGACAATTAGAAAAAGATCTTTAAAAAGTGAGTGAAGAAAATACTTCACTGAAAATCAGGGTCGAACAAATGGAAGTGAATGACTCGAGGAGACAAGAAGAATCAATCAAGCAAATCCAAAAAAATCAAACAATGGAAAAGAATGTGAAATACCTTCTGGGGAAGACAACAGACCTGGAAAACAGATCCAGGAGAGACAACTTGAGAATCATCGGACTCCCAGAAAAGTATGATGAAAAAAAGAGCCTGGACACTATTTTCCAGGAAATTATCAAAGAGAACTGCCCAGAAGTCATAGAAACAGAGGGTAAAATAGACATTGAAAGAATTCATCGATCCCCTACTGAAAGGGATCCTAAAATCAAAACACCAAGAAATATAGTGGCCAAATGCCAAAACCCTCAGACGAAGGAAAAAATACTGCAAGCAGCTAGAAAAACCCAATTCAAGTATCGAGGAGCCACAATAAGGATCACCCAGGATCTGGCAGCATCCACACTAAAAGATCGAAGGGCCTGGAATATGATATTCCGAAAGGCTAAGGAACTTGGGATGCAACCAAAAATAACTTACCCAGCGAGAATGAGCATCTTTTTCCAGGGAAGAAGATGGACATTCAACGAAGTAAGCGAATTTCACCTATTTTTGATGAAAAAGCCAGAACTTAATAAAAAATTTGATCTACAAGTACAGAACTCAAGAGAAATCTAAAAAGGCAAAGATTAATCTTGGGAACTATATTTCGGCTATAAAGATGTATAAAGAATACAGATATAACTTGCTCTAGAAACTAAATGTGGAAAGGACATTGTACCAGAAAAAGGGGAAAGTGGGGGTACTATATTTCATGAAGAGGCATAGGAAACCTATTATATCTGAGAGAAAGAATGGAGAGGGATGAATATAATGAGTATTTTACTGCGTTCAGAATTGGCTTTAAGAGAAAAATTTTAGACATATTCAATCTATGGTGAAACTTCTCCCACCTCATTGAAAAGTGAGAAGGGAAAAGTGAAAAGGGAAGGAATAAGCTAAGTGGAAGGGAATACGGTAACTGGGAGGGAAAGGGGTAAGATAGGGGAAGGAACTCTAAGGGGGGGGAAGGGATACTAAAAAAGGGAGGGCTGTGAGAAGCAAGTGGTGCTCACAAGCTTAATACTGGGAAGAGGGGTAAGGGGATAAGAAGGGAGAAAAGTACAAACCGGGGTTAACAAGATGGCAAGTAATACAGAATTGGTCATTTTAACCATAAATGTGAATGGGGTAAACTCCTCCACAAAGAGGAAGCGGTTAGCCGAATGGATTAAAAGCCAGAATCCTACAATATGTTGTTTACAGGAAACACACCTGAAGCGGGGAGATACGTGCAGGTTAAAGGTAAAAGGTTGGAGCAAAATCTACTATGCTTCAGGTGAAGTCAAAAAAGCAGAGATAGCCATCCTGATCTCAGATCAAGCTAAAGCAAAAATTGATCTAATCAAAAGAGATAAGGAAGGGCACTATATCTTGCTAAAGGGTAGAATGAATAATGAAGCAGTATCTATATTAAACATATATGCACCAAGTGGTGTAGCATCTAAATTTTTAAAAGAGAAATTAAGAGAGCTGCAAGAAGAAAAAGACAGCAAAACTATAATAGTGGGAGATCTCAACCTTGCACTCTCAGAATTAGATAAATCAAACCACAAAATAAACAAGAAAGAAGTCAAAGAGATAAATAGAATACTAGAAAAATTAGATATGATAGATCTCTGGAGAAAATGTATAGGGGACAGAAAGGAATACACCTTCTTTTCAGCAGTTCATGGAACTTATACAAAAATTGATCATATATTAGGACATAAAAACCTCAAACTCAAATGCAGTAAGGCAGAAATAGTGAATGCATCCTTTTCAGACCATGATGCATTGAAAATTATATTCAATAAAAAGCCAGGGGAAAGTAGACCAAAAAATAATTGGAAACTAAATAATCTCATACTAAAGAATGATTGGGTGAAACAGCAAATTATAGACATAATTAATAACTTCATCCAAGAAAACGATAATAATGAGACATCATACCAAAATGTATGGGATGCAGCTAAAGTGGCAATAAGGGGAAATTTCATATCTCTAGAGGCCTATTTGTATAAAATAGAGAAAGAGAAGGTCAATGAATTGGGCTTGCAACTAAAAATTCTAGAAAAGGAACAAATTAAAAACCCCCCAGTCAAACACTAAACTTGAAATTCTAAAAATAAAAGGAGAGATCAATAAAATTGAAAGTAAAAAAACTATTGAATTAATTAATGAAACTAAGAGTTGGTTCTATGAAAAAACCAACAAAATAGACAAACCCTTAGTAAATCTGATTTAAAAAAGGAAAGAGGAAAATCAAATTGTTAGTCTTAAAAATGAAAAGGGAGAACTCACCACTAACGAAGAGGAAATTAGAGCAATAATTAGGAGCTACTTTGCCCAACTTTACGCCAATAAATTCGACAACTTAAATGAAATAGAAGAATACCTCCAAAAATATAGCTTGCCTAAACTAACAGAGGAGGAAGTAAATATCCTAAACACTCCCATCTCAGAAAAAGAATAGAACAAACTATCAATCAACTCCCTAAGAAAAAATCCCCAGGACCAGATGGATTTACATCTGAATTCTATCAAACATTTAAAGATCAATTAACTCCAATGCTAAATAAACTATTTGAAAAAGTAGGGATTGAAGGAGTCCTACCAAACTCCTTTTATGACACAGACATGGTACTGATACCTAAACCAGGTAGGCTGAAAACAGAGAAAGAAAATTATAGACCAATCTCCCTAATGAATATTGATGCTAAAATCTTAAATAAAATATTAGCAAAAAGACTACAGAAAATCATCCCCAGGATAATACACTATGACCAAGTAGGATTTATACCAGGAATGCAGGGCTGGTTCAATATTAGGAAAACTATTAACATAATTGACTATATCAATAACCAACCAAACAAAAACCATATGATCATCTCAATAGATGCAGAAAAAGCATTTGATAAAATCCAACAGTCATTCTTAATAAAAACACTTGAGAGCATAGGAATAAAAGGACTTTTCCTTAAAATAGTCAGGAGCATATATTTAAAACCTTCAATAAGCATCATATGCAATGGGGAAAAACTGGAACCTTTCCTAGTAAGATCTGGAGTGAAGCAAGGTTGCCCACTATCACCATTATTATTCAATATTGTATTAGAAACACTAGCCTCTGCAATAAGAGTCGAGAAAGAGATTAAAGGAATTAGAGTAGGCAATGAGGAAACCAAACTATCACTCTTTGCAGATGATATGATGGTATACCTAGAGAACCCCAGAGATTCTACTAAAAAGCTATTAGAAATAATTCATAATTTTAGCAAAGTAGCAGGATACAAAATAAATCCCCACAAATCCTCAGCATTTTTATACACCACCAACAAAATCCAAGAGCAAGAGATACAAAGAGAAATTCCATTCAAAATAACTGTTGATAGCATAAAATATTTGGGAATCTACCTACCAAATGAAAGTCAGGAATTATTTGAGCAAAATTACAAAAAAGTTTCCACACAAATAAAGTCAGACTTAAATAATTGGAAAAATATTAAGTGCTCTTGGATAGGCCGAGCAAATATAATAAAGATGACAATACTCCCTAAACTAATCTATTTATTTAGTGTTATACCAATCAGACTTCCAAGAAAATATTTTAATGATTTAGAAAAATAACAACAAAATTCATATGGAATAATAAAAAGTCGAGAATCTCAAGGGAATGAATGAAAAAAAAAATCAAATGAAGGTGGTCTAGTTGTACCTGATATAAAACTCTATTATAAAGCAGCAGTCACCAAAACCATTTGGTATTGGCTAAGAAATAGATTAGTTGATCAGTGGAAAAGGTTAGGTTCACAAGACAGAGTAGTCAACTATAGCAATCTAGTGTTTGACAAACCCAAAGATTCTAACTTTTGGGATAAGATTTCATTATTTGATAAAAACTGCTGGGATAACTGGAAATTAGTATGGCAGAAATTAGGCAAGGACCCACACTTAACACCATATACCAAGATAAGATCAAAATGGGTCCATGACCTAGGCATAAAGAACGAGCTTATAAATAAATTAGAGGAACATAGGATAGTTTATCTCTCAGACTTGTGGAGGAGAAAGAAATTTGTGACCAAAGATGAACTAGAGACCATTACTAATCACAAAATTGAAAATTTTGATTATATCAAATTAAAAAGCCTTTGTACAAACAGAACGAATGCAAACAAGATTAGTAGGGAAGCAACAAACTTGGAAAACATCTTTACAATTAAAGGTTCTGATAAAGGCCTCATTTCCAAAATATATAGAGAACTGACTCAAATTTACAAAAAATCAAGCCATTCTCCAATTGATAAATGGTGAAAGGATATGAACAATTTTCAGATGATGAAATTGAAACTATTACCACTCACATGAAAGAGTGTTCCAAATCACTATTGATCAGAGAAATGCAAATTAAGACAACTCTGAGATATCACTACATACCTGTCAGATTGGCTAAGATGACAGGAAAAAATAATGATGAATGTTGGAAGGGATGTGGGAAAATGGGGACACTGATGCATTGTTGGTGGAGTTGTGAACGAATCCAGCTATTCTGGAGAGCAATCTGGAATTATGCCCAAAAAGTTATCAAACTGTGCATACCCTTTGATCCAGCAGTGTTTCTATTGGGCTTATACCCCAAAGAGATACTAAAAAAGGGAAAGGGACCTGTATGTGCCAAAATGTTTGTAGCAGCCCTGTTTGTAGTGGCTAGAAACTGGAAAATGAATGGATGCCCATCAATTGGAGAATGGCTTGGTAAATTGTGGTATATGAATGTTATGGAATATCATTGCTCTGTAAGGAATGACCAGCAGGATGAATACAGAGAGGCTTGGAGAGACCTACATGGACTGATGCTAAGTGAGATGAGCAGAACCAGGAGATCATTATACACTTCGACAACGATATTGTATGAGGATGTATTCTGATGGAAGTGGATTTCTATGACAAAGAGATCTAACTGAGTTTCAATGGATAAATGATGGACAGAGACAGCTACACCCAGAGAAGGAACATTGGGAAACGAATGTGAACTATTTGCATTTTTGATTTTCTTCCCGAGTTATTTTTACCTTCTGAATCCAATTCTCCCTGTGCAACAGGAGAAATGTTTGGTTCTGCAAATATGTATTGTATCTAGGATATACTGCAACATATTTAACATATATAGGACTGCTTGCCATCTTGGGGGGAGGGGTGGAGGGAGGGAGGGGAAAAAACGAAACATAAGCGAGTGCAAGGGATAATGTTGTAAAAAATTACCCTGGCATCGATTCTGTCAATACAAAGTTATTATTAAATAAAATAAAATTTAAATTAAAAAAATAAAATAAAATAAAATAAATAAATAAATATCCATAGAGCCAATTAAAAAAAAAATCCTAGTAAATAAAGAATCTTAAGTAAGTCTCAGCCATATCTTTTGTGTAACTTCTTTTTGCTGAGAACTTTAAAATGTATTTCTAGTTATCTGATAGTCTCAGCAGGCATTAAGAAGATTGGACATTCTCCAGGAGGCCTAATTAATGAATATCTTTTAATGCAGATCTATGTTAACTCCAGAAACCTGGCTAATTCCAGGAGTAAACATAATCCTCCTAAAAGAGTAAACAAATATTCTCTTTGATGCACCTCTTGTGATAGAACACTTGTACCTGAGAGAGTTCTGTCTTAAGGGCCACATATCAAATGAAAATATTTTGCATAGTGCTTTCTTTGTTCTCAGCCTATAAAAATCCCTTTATGAAAGGGACTTTTTAGAACTCAGGAAGTTTGGTACCATTTGCCTAACAAGCCTCCCACTTGAGACTCTGAATAATTGTGACCTGAGTTCTCCCAACTGAGGAATTCAGATGCTGGTGATTCCTTGTAGTGATGATGATGTACGTTCCTTATTATTTGTTTGTTTGTTTCTTATATTGTCCTGGTGATAACCTTGTTTGTTAACTGTGCATTACCTTTATGCTTTGTTTCCTTTTTTCTTATATCTTGTTTAAATCAAGGTTCTGAGCAGTAGTAAACTTTTATACATCCTTTGTAAAACTATGCCTGTTGAATGCAAATTTTGAACCTAGATTAATCCCATAATTGAATAAGTCAAAACTCCTTGGATGCCAGTGGAATCATTCTAAGAAGCAGAAGTTCATGAGGTAATTATTACATATTGCCAAACTTATTAATTCCACCTTAACAAACATTTATTTACTGATGATGAGCATTATATCTAGAATAGATGGGGCAACTAGATGGCATAGTAGATAGAGTACCAGCCCTGAAGTCAGGAGGATCAGAGTTCAAATCTGGGCAAGTCACTCAAACCCAATTGCTTCAACAACAACAAAAAAATCCAGAATAGATTTTGCTTTTCTTAATTACTTTGTTTTTTGAAATAATTCCTATTTCATTACCTTATTTTTTTTCCATTAAGATTGGGAAAGTAAACTTGAAAACAAGGAGTCAGCCCTCCAGGGAAGAATCATCTTAGGAAAGTCTCAGAGAAAATCGTGATTGTGTCTTGAAGCTGAGAGAATTTTGAAAATGTGATAGCAGGTCAGAAAAGTAACAGGACAATGAGCAGAAAAGTTTGAAGAAAATACTTTCCATGAAATGAACCTGAACATAAATTATATGTCTATTCAAGGAAGTCATACTGAAAAAAATTTAGAGAGAATTTCTTCAGAAAGCATCAGAAAATTCACAGTGAAGAAAAGTACATTACTTACATCAGCCCTTTGTTCTGGAGTATAATTTTATGGAAGAAATATATGAAGAAAAGACTGCCTAAATAATTCACACTAAGGCATGTGTGTGTGTGTGTGTGTGTGTGTGTGCATGTAAACATGAATACAATGACTGTTGATTTTTTGCTAGAACACAGAACGTACTCAATACCAAAGAATGCATCTTACAGAAAAATTAAATAAATTGACTAATTAAGGAAAATCTCTTCTCCAAAAGAAATGTCTTATTCTACATTCATTCATGATGAAGAAACATATCAAATACAGAAAGTATTTCAGATACAGCAAAGAACTTACTGAAATTAATAAAATTCAAACCAGAAGGAATCTTCTGAAATACAAATAATATGAATATAATGAATAAAGATGACAAATGATGAAACTGACAAATATTGTAAGGGTTATGGTAGAAGTACACAAATATTTGTAACTTTTCTTAATCAAACTTCTTGAAAAATCTGTCTATATGTTTTTACTTCTACTCCTTTCACTCAGTCTGTAAACCTTTATAACCTGACTTGCAACCTCAACATTCAATTACATTATTCTTTCCAGAATTACTTATTATTTCTTAATTGACAAATCTAAAGATTTCACTTCAGTCCTCATCCTGCTTAACGTGTAAGTGCTGTACTTGATACTGTTTAGCTCCTAGATATTCTTTTATGTTTTTGTGATAATATCCTCCTTTCTTAATTTTTTCCCTGTTTGAAAATTTTTTCAGTCTCTTTTGTTGTTCCAGCATTCCTTTCTTTCTATTTGTGGATTGTTAACCCCAAACAATTATTAAATTTTCAGCATGAATATTTTCACTATGGATATCAGTAAATTATATAAATCAGGGCTTGAGTTGTTTATTGATTTATTAGACTTAATAAAGTGATGCAGAAAATGTGAATAATGCAAATAAACTTTATTTAGCATATCTTCCCTTTCCCCTAAAAAGGCAGTTGTTAAACTTTTATCAGCACCCTCTTGTCTCAAAACATTTAACTTTCTAACTTCATTAGTTCTTAAATTTTCATCTCTTCTTAGATTTATATGTCTAGTACTACTCTCTCCCCAAATTTTAATTTTATATCACCAAATGCTAAGTGGACCTTTCAAGCTGGATATATTGGAAACATTTAAACTTACATCTAAAATGAAATTTATTTTCTTTTCCCCAAATCCTCTCTATTCACAGATTTTAATATTTTAATTGAACATTTCATCTTTTCAGACCCCAGGTTTATAAACTCTGATACTATACATGGCTCCTCATTTTCCATCACCACACATATTTAATCACCGTCCAAATATTATTGTTTCTAATTCTCTAATTTCTTTTTTCAATTTTCTTTTTATTTTTAAAATAGCATTTTACTTTTTACCAATTACATGAACACAATTTGAATATTAATTAAACATTAATTTTTCATATAAAATTTTGAGTTCCAAATTTTCTTCTTCCATCCCTTCTTAAGAGGGTATGAAATTTGTATCTTAATTTACCATAGCTTCAAGCTTAGTTCAGCTTCTCAAGAATTCTCCATGGATTTTTTCTTTTTTCTTTTTTTTTAATTTGGCACTCTAAATAGTCCTTGCCTCTTCCCTATCCCTTGAGAAGGAACGCAATATGATATAAATCATACATGTTAAGTAATGCAAAACATATTTCAATATTAGCCACATTGAAAAAGAAAAAACACACACACACATAACATGAAAAATAAAGAAGATTCTAAAAAAAGTGTTTTGTTTTGTTTTTTGTTTTTTTTTTAATCTGCAGAGTCCATAAGTTCCTTCTTGGGAGGTGGAAAGGATTTTTAATCTTGGATCCTTTGAAATTGTCTTAGATTGATGTCTTTATCTAACTGTCTTTCACACAGATGATCATCCTTACAATAATGCTATTACTATGTAAAATGTTCTCCTGATTCTGATGACTTCATTACGCATGAGTTCATATTCCCAAGTTTTTTGAAACTATCCTATTATTTCTTATACATATATACATACATGCATACATGCACACATACACACACACACACACACACACATCCCTCCATATATATTTCCCTTCCTCTTTCTTTGATCTTTTTGATGTTTAGGCTCTTTCTTTTATAACAACTTTTAGAGAATCCAATAATTTTTAAATTACCTCTTCTTGATTTATTTTTCAGGTCAGTTTTTGTTTAAGTCAAATTTTTAAAAAATAAAATATTTCACATTTTCTTCCATTTTTTCATTTTCTTAACTTTTTATCATTTCTTGATGTCTCTTGTAATCATCTAATTCTCTTGGTCTAATTCTAATTTTTAAGGAATTATTTTCTTCATTGATCCCTTGTGCCTTTTCCCTTCCTTTTAGTTAATTCTTTTTTTTTTTTAAGAGTTACTTTCATTAGTGACATTTTACCTCCTTTTCCTTGGTTGATTATGTTTCAAAGGGTTATTTTTTTTTTGGTATTTCTGTACCTATTTTACCAAACTGTTAATAATCTTTGAAAAAAAAAGTCTTCCCTTTATCTATGATTTCTTTACTCATTTCCCCCCACTATTCCGATTTCATTTTGAAAATAATTTTAGATCTTCCAAGAATTATGCTTGAGAATTTTGTTCAACAGATAATTTTCTCAGAGGCACTACTTGTAATTGTTTTGATATTATCTTCTTTTGAGTTTTTATCTTGATTTTTCCTGTTACCATAATAGCTTTTTTATGTTCATATACTTTTTCTTGTTCTTTGATAATTTTTTTCCAGTCTATTTCTTGACTTTGAGTTTTTTGTTAAATCAGGGCTCTTTTCCCAGTGTGTGTGTGTGTGTGTGTGTGTGTGTGTGTGTGAGAGAGAGAGAGAGAGAGAAGAGAAGAAAAGAGAAGAGAAGAGAAGAAGGGAGGGGAGAGGAGAAAAGAGGAGGGAAGGGAAGGGGAGAGCAGAGGAGAGGAGAGAAGAGGAGAGGAGAAGGGAGAAGAGGACAGGGTAAGAGAGAGGAGGAGAGGAGAGGGGAAGGGAGGGGAAGAGAGGGAAGAGGAGAAGAGAAGAGACATAGACAAGGGAAAAACTACCCAAAAGTTCAGGTTTTTTCACCCTGTTGTTTTCGGAATTAGTTCTGAGGATTTGAAGTTTTTAATATTTATTTCTTCCTTCTTTCTTTAAAAAAAAAAAACAATCCTTTAAAACATATTTCCATATTTTTCATGCTGTGCAAGAAAAATCAGACCAAAATAATTTTAAAAGAGGGCAAGTAGATGGCATAATACATAGAACACCTGCCCTGAAGTCAGAGGGACCTGAGTTCAAATCCAGTTTCATATACTTAACACTTACTTACTACCTATGTGACCCTTGACAAGTCATTTAACCCCAATTACTTTGCACAAAAAATATTTAAAAAGAAGAATAACCATAACAAAAGAGGAAAAATAAAACCATGAGAAAGAAAAAGCAAGCAAGCAAACAAAAGAGAAGAAAATACTACGATCCACATTTTATCTCCATAATTTTCTCCTGGATGAAGATGTTTCCCTTCCCAAGTCTATTGGAATTGTCTTGAATCACCATGTAGCTGAAAAGAACTAAGTTTATCATCTTGATCATCACATAATCTTGCTGTAACTGTGCATAATGTTTTTCTCATTTTGCTCAACATCAGTTCATGTAAGTCTTTACAGATTTTTCTAAGAAAATGCTGCTCAACATTGTTTATAGAACAATAAAATCTATTATATTCATATATTATAACTTATTCAGGCATTCCCCAATTAATGGACATCAGATCAATTTCCAATTCATTGCCACTACAAAAAAAGCAACTTCAAATATTTTTGCACATATGGGTGGGTATTTGTCACTATTTTATGATCTTTTGGGGATACCAATGCAATAATGAGATTGCTGGATCAAAGGATATGCACAGTTGTATATTTCTTTGGGTATAGTTCTAAATTGCTCCCCAGAATGATTAGATCATTTCATAACTCCACCAACAATGCATTAGTATCCCAGTATTACCACATCTTCTCCAGCTTTATTATGATCTTTCTGTCATATTAGCCAATCTCAAAAGTGTGAGATGGCACCTCAGAACTGTCTTAATTTACACATTTCTAATTAATAGTGATTTAGAGCATTCTTTTCATATGACTAGAAATAACTTTAATTTCTTTATCTGAAAATTATCTGTTCATATTATGTGACCATTTATCAATAGGGAAATTACATATTCTTATAAATTTGAGTGAGTTCTCTATATATTTTAGAAATGAGGCCTTGACCATTTGTGAATTGGACAATGGCTTGATTTCTTATAAATTAGAATCAATTCTCTGTATATTTTGGAAATGAGGCCTTTATCAGAACATTTGACTGTAAAAATGTTTTCCCAGTTTATTGCTTCCCTTCTAATTTTGTTTGCATTTTGTTTGTTCAAAAATTTTCAATTTGATATAATCAAAATTTTCTCTATTGTGATCAGTAATAATCTCTAGTTCTTTGGTCATAAATTCCTTCCTCTTCCACAAGTCTGAAAGATAAACTATCCTGTGTTCCTCTAATTTATTTATAATCTCTTTATGCCTAGGTCATGAAACCATTTTGACCTTCTCTTGCTGTACAGTGTTAAGTGTGGGTCAATGCCTAGTTTCTGCCATACTAGTTTTCAATTTTCCCAGCAATTTTTGTCAAACAGTGAGTTCTTATCTCAAAAGCTGGAGTCTTTGGGTTTGTCAAACACTAGAGTATTAAAGTTATTGACTATTTTGTCCTTTGAAGCTAACCTATTCCACTGATCAACTAGTCTATTTCTTAGCCAATACCAAATGGTTTTGGTAATGCTATTTTAGAATATAATTTTAGATCTGGCATAGCTAGGCCACCTTCATTTATTTTTTTTTCATGAATTCCCTTGAAATTCTTGATCTTTTGTTTTTCCATATGAACTTTGTTGTTATTTTTTCTAGGTCATTAAAATAGTTTTTTGGGAATCTGATTAGTATAGCAGTAAATAAATAGATTAGTTTAGATAGTATTGTCACCTTTTTTATATTTCTTTGCCCTATCCAAGAACATTTAATATTTTTCTAATTAGTTAGATCTGACTTAATTTGTGTGGCAAATGTTTTGTAGTTTTGCTCATAAAGTTTTTTATTTTCCCTTGGGAGAGAGATTCCTAAATATTGTATACTATTGATAGTTACTTTAAATGGAATTTCTGTTTGTAACTCTAACTGCTGCAATTTGTTAATGATATATCAGAATGCTGATGATTTATGTGGGTTTATTTTATATCCTGCAACTTTGCTAAAGGTGTAGATTATTTCTAATAGCTTTTTAGTAGAATCTCTGGGGTTCTCTAAGTATACCATCATATCATCAGCAAAGAGTGATAATTTGGTATCCTCATTGCCTACTCTAATTCCTTTAATCTCTTTAGCAATTCTTATTGCCAAAGCTAGCATTTCTAATGCAATATTGAATAGTAATAGTGATAGTGGGCAACCTTGTTTCACTCCTGATCTTATTGGGAAGGGTTGCTGTTTGTTCCCATTACATATGATGCTTACTAATGGTTTTAAATAGATGCTACTGATTATTTTAAGAAAAAAACCATATTTATTCCTAGGCTCTCAAATGTTTTTAATAGGAATAGATGTTGAATTTTATTAAATACTTTTTCTGTGTCTATTGAGATGATCATATGGTTTTTGTTAATTTGGTTATTAATATGGTCAATTATACCAATAGTTTTCCTAATATTGAACCAGACCTGCATTCCTGGTATAAATCCTACTTGATCATGGTCTATCATCCTGGAGATGATTTTCTGTAGTCTTTTTGCTAATATCTTATTGAAGATTTTAGCATCAATATTCATTAGGGACATTGGTCTATAATTTTCTTTCTCTGTTTTTGACGTACCTGGTTTAGGTATCAGTACCATGTCTGTGTCATAAAAGGAATTTGGTAGGACTCCTTCATTTCCTATTTTTTCAAATAGTTTACATAGCATTAGGTCTAATTGTGCTTTAAATGTTTGGTTGAAATCACATGTAAATCCATCTGGTCCTGGGAATTTTTTTTTTTTTAGGGAGTTGATTCATAGCTTGTTCTATTTCTTTTTCTGAAATGGGACTATTTAAGCAATCTACTTCCTCCTCTGTTAATCTGGGAAGCCTATATTTTTGTAGTTAGTCATTCACTTCACTTAGGTTATCAAATTTATTGGCATAAAGTTGGGCAAAGTAATTCCTTATTATTTCTCTAATTTCCTCTTCATTGGTGGAAAGTTTTCCCTTTTCATTTTTAAGACTAACAATTTGATTTCCCTCTCTCCTTTTTCTAATCAGATTTACCAAAGGCTTATCTATTTATTGATTTTTTCATAAAACCAACGCTTAGTTTTATTTATTATTTCAAGTTTTTTTTTTATTTCAATATTATTAATTTCTCCTTTTACTTTTGGAATTTCAAGTTTAGTATTTGATTGGGGGTTTTTAATTTGGTCTCTTTCTACCTTTTTAAGTTGCAAGTCTAATTCATTGATCTTCTCTTTTTCTATTTTATTGAAGTAAGCCTCTAAAGATATAAAATTTCCCCTTATTACCACTTTGGCTGCATCCCACAAATTTTGGTCTGCTGTCTCATCCTTGTCATTATCTTGAGTGAAATTAATAATTGTGTCTGTAATTTGCTGTTTCACCCAATCATTCTTTAAAATGAGATTATTTAGTTTAGAATTACTTTTTGGTCTATTTACCCCTAACTTTTGTTGAATGTAGTTTTTATTTCATCATGATCTGAAAAGAAAGTACTTACTATTTCTGCCTTCTTGCATTTAATTTTGAGGTATTTATGTCCTAATATATGGTCAGTTTTTTAATAGGTTCCATGAACTGCTGAGAAGAAAGTATACTCCTTTCTGTCACCATTCAGTTTTCTCCCAAGATCTATCATACCTAATTTTTCTAATATTCTACTTACCTCTTTAATTTCTTTCTTATTTGTTTTGTGGTTTGATTTATCTAATTCTGAGAGTACAAGGTTGAGATCTCTCATTATTATAGTTTTGTTGTCTATTTCTTCTTGCACTCTCTTAACTTCTCCTTTAGGAAGTTAGATGCCATACCACTTGGTGCATATATGTTTAATATTGATATTGCTTTATTGTCTATGGTACCCTTAAGGAAGATATAGTTTCCTTCCTTATTGCTTTTAATTAGAACTATTTTTGCTTTTGCTTGATCTGAGATAAGGATGACTACCCCTGCTTTATTTTTTTTTACCTCACCTGAAGCATAATAGATTCTCCTCTAGCCTTTTACCTTTACTCTGTATATATCTCCCTACTTTAAGTGTGTTTCCTGTTAACAACATATTGTAGGGTTCTGACTTTTGATCCTGTCTGCTATCCACCTCTGCTTTTTGGGAGAGTTCATCCCATTCACATTTATGGTTAAAATGACTAATTCTGTATTTTATGTCATCTTATTATCACCAGATTATGCTTTTTTTTCTTTTTCTTGCTGCCCCTTACCCCCTTTTCCAGTATTAAACTTATGGGTCCCAATCACATCACGCAGCTCTCCCTCTTTAGGATCCCTCCCTTCTCCTTTGAATCCCTTCCCCTTTCTTGTACCCTTCCCTTATTACTCTTTTCCTTTTCCCTTTTCCTCTCTCACTTTTTAATGAGGTGAGAGAAGATTCTCTGTAAACAAAATATGTCAATTATTTTCTCTTTGAGCCAACTCTGATGAGAGTAAGATTCACACAATGTTCCTCTCCCTCTCTAAGTTCCTTCAGATATTATTTCCTTTGCCTCTTCGTGGGATGTAGTTTCCCTGTTTTTGTTTCCCCTTTTCCCTTTTTCTGACACTATCCCCTTTTTATTTCTACTTCCCTTTTTATATTATATCAGTAAAATCAGATTATACATGTGATCTTTGTGTATATCCACAACAGAAATAATGTTCTCAAGAGTTCCTTTTACCTTTTTCTGCTTCTCTTGAGTCCTATGGTTGGATTTCAACTTTTTTGTTTAAATCCGTTTTTTTTTCCTTAGAAACAAATGGAATTCATCTGTTTCATTGAATGTCCATCTTCTTCCATGGAAGAAAATGCTCAGCTTAGCTGGGTAGTTTATTCTTGGCTACGTAGTTTATTCTTGGCTGCATTCCAAGTTCTTTTTCCTTTTGGACTATCAGATTCTAAGCCCTTCAATTTTTTTAAAGTGGAGGCAGCCAGATCTTGAGTGATCCTTATTGTGGCACCTTGGTATTTGGATTGTTTTTTTCCTGGCTCTTTATAATATTTTTTCCCTAGTCTGATAGTTCTGAAATTTGGCCACATTATTCCTTGGAGTTTTTATTTTAGGGTCTTTTTCAGAAGGTGTTTGATGAATTCTTTCAATGCCTATTTTACCTTCTGATTCTATTATATCTGGGCAGTTCTTTTTGATGCTTTCCTGTAAAATAGTATCTAGGCTCTTTTTTTCCATCATAATTTTAGGGAAGTCCAATAATTCTCAGATTATCTCTCCTAGATCTATTTTCCAGATCTGTTGTTTTTCCAAGTAGATATTTAATGTTTCTTTCTAATTTTTCATTTTTTAAGTTTTGTTTGACTGATTCTTGATGTCTCAATGAATCATTCATTTCTATTTCTTCAGTTCTGATTTTTAATGAGTTATTTTCTTCATTAGTTTTTTTTTTTAATTTCTTTTTATATATGTCCAATTGATTTTTTAAATGAGTTCTTTTGCTCTATGGAATTTTTTTTTCCATTTCACTATTTTTTTTTTTTTTTAGTGAGTTATTTTCTTTTTCCAATTCACAAATCCTACTTTCCTGGGATTTCTTTACCTTTTCCAATTCACATTTCAGGAAATTGTTACACTCTTGCATAACTTCTCTTTCCTTTCCCCATTTTTCTTCTAGCTATCTTTTAAGATTGATAATATATTCTTCTAGGAGAATGTTATGTGATGGGGGTCAGGTAACATTCCCCTTTGGGGTATTTTCTAGAGACTGGTATTAGTCTCCTTGGGGTTGAAAACCTGCTCTCTTTCTGTATGGAAGCTACCAATTGTCCTTTTGATTATTTTACTGATTTTTTAAAGCCTGTAGGGTCTGCCTTCAGGGCAAGGAGGTTACCAGGTTCCTCTACAGAACAAGGATAGCTATATGGACAGTAGCTGTCCTGCAAATGGATTGCAAAGAACTGTGAGGTATGGGAGTGCTCCGAGAAAAAGTTCCCCTGGAAGTGATTCAGACCTAGTTAGCACTGGCCCAGCTGTGAAAGTGCCCAGTGAAGAACCCCACTGTGTGGATTAGCAACTGCCCTGGGGCTAGAGACTGAGCAGCAAAAGTGACACTACCCCGAGCCAAAGCCCACTTGGGGCTATGCAGCTGACCAGAGAATAGCCTGGCATGGTCCAGAAGTATCTCTGCCCAGGGAAGCATAGTCCCACTGCAGAAGTTCTATTGCCCCAGGCCAAATCCCCCATGGTGCAGATTAGAGGCTGCCCTAGATTGTGCCCCCTTGCCATGCAGATCTTGTTAGGTTCTGCCATTTTTTTTAGAGTACCCTCTACCTTTGGCTTTAATTTCTCTACTGATCTGCTGTTTTGCAAGCTGAGCAGAGCAGTCAGTCTATGGCAGAGTCGTCTCTGTAGATTTTCTAACCACAGAGGCTACCCCGGTTTGGTCTACTCAATATGCTAACCTCTAGTTCTATCCCTGCCTGTGCTGGTCTTTTCCCGCCCCTCAGGACAAACCTTTTTCTGATGAATTTCAAGATTATCTTCGGCTGGTAAGTTGTTGTACTTCTAATCTACATGAATTTTACCAGTCAAGCACTATTTTTGAGGCTGAATTTAATAATTGGTTGTGATGGCATGAGAGGAGCTTAGAAAGTTGCACGTGGTTTCTCCACCATCTTGGCTCAGCCCATCCATTCTTTAGGATTATTTCCTCACCCCTTTATAACATATCTATATAGATAGATAGATATAGATATAATGTCATATGTCAGTTGCTTATGTAGGTGCTATGTAAAAACTTATATCCTTTTCTTTCCTCATTCATTTTCTCTAGAGGTCTCTCATATCTAAATTTTCTAAAATTCTATTCAGCAACTTAGTTTCTACCTTATTTGTTTTATGGTGAGATTCATCTATTTCTGACAGGGGAATATTGAAATCATCTACTAGTATAGTTTTATTATCTATTTTTTTCTTAAAACTCACTTAACTTCTCAAAAAATTAGATGATACATCACTTGGTATATACATATTAACCACTGATATTACTCTATTATCTATGTTATTCTTTAACAAGTTTAGTTTCCTCCTTTATACTTTTAATTAAATCCATTTTTGCTTTTGTTTGGTTTAAGACAGGATCACTATCCCTGCTGTTTTTTTTTTTTCTTTAGCTGTAGCATAATATTTCTGCTTCATTCTTTTACTTTTACTCTGGGAATATTTCTCTATCAGAAATATGTTTCTTGTAAACAACATATAGGAGTTTGGCTTTTAATTCACTTTGCCATCTGCTTCCCTTTTATGGAAGTTCATCTCAACCACATTCAAAGTTGAGATTACTAACTCTATATTTCTCTTCTTCCTATTTTCCCCATTTATACTTTTTTCTCTCCTTTTACCAAGTCCCTCTTTATCAATGTTCTGCATCTGACCCCCACCTCTTTTAGTCTGTCTTCCCTGCTATCAGTGTCCCCCTTTTCTTTCCCCTTTCTCTTCTTCCTTCCATAGAGGGTGAGATAAAATTCTATACTAAACTAAGTATATGTGTTATTTCCTTTTTGAAGTTCAAACAATTGTAAATTTCTTCCTTTTTTACTTACTGTTATAGTCTTCTGTGTCACTTCATGTGATGTAATTTACTGCATTTTACTTCTTTCTTCTTTTCCTAGTACAATCCTTTTCCCACTCATTTTTTTTTCAAATTATCATATTATAATCAATTTACCCTTACACTGTTTTTATGCATATCCCTTTTAATCACCATGAAAAAGATACATATCTCAAGAGTTACAAGTATCATCATCCCATTTTTGGATGTAAACAATTTAACCCATAGAAAGGATATCTTGAGGTGGAACCAAGATGGCACTGATTAGACAGGTCTTTGAGCTTTTTCTGGTTTCCCACAGATCAACACCAGATCAAGTCTCTGAACTGGTTTTGGAGTGAAAGAACCCACACATATTTTGAGTATAACAAAGTTCCAGCAAAAACATAACTTCAGGAAAGGTTTGTTTCAATCTGGGGTGGGGGAGACTGCTGAGTGTAGGCACAGCACTGGGGCCCAGGGTGAAGAGGCCTCCCAAGGTCTAGAGAATCTAATGGGAAACTCTTAGCCAAAATATAGGGGCTTTGGCTATTCTGTCCTGGTCCAGAAACCAGTAGAACAGAAAACTAGCTGTGAGACTTCTAACAAAATTACTGAAGACAAATAGTGGAGCTCCTGGATTCCAGAATAATGCAGGTCTTGACCACACCTACCCATTACAGAAAGGAAGCCAGTAGTTTCTGCCTCAGGGCAGCATGAAACCGCTGTCCTTGTACAGGAACCTTAGAACAATTTCCCTTGTCCTAAAAGCAGATCTCAAACTTTATAAATGAGCAAAAAGGCAAAAGGAATTCTGACCATAGATAATAGACCTCAAGCCCTGAAGACACTAAAGGCAAAATATCCCTAAATGAGGCTTCAAAGGATGATATGAGTTGTCTCCATCTCACAAAGCTCTCTTAGAAGAATTCAAAAAAGATCTTAAAAGAGAGTTAGAAGAAAAATGGGGAAAAGAAGAACTTTGCAGGAGCATTTGGAAAAGGAAACAATTTATTTGAGGAAAACTTAAAACTAGATTTAGCAAAATGAAAAAAGCATATAATTCCTTATAAAATAGATGTGATGAAATGAAAAAAGAAAACAACTCTTTGAAAAGTGGAATTTGTGAAATGAAAAAAAAAATCCAATGAACAAAAACCTTATTTAAAAGTTCAATTGGACAAATGCAAAAGTAAATAAAAATCTAACTGAAGAAAATAATCCACTAAAAATTAGAAATGAACAAATGGAAATGGATTTAAAAAAAAAACAGAGATAGCAATCCTGATCTCAGGTCAAGCAAAAACAACAATAAATAGAATTAAATGAGATAATGGAGGAAACTACACCCTACTTAAAGATACCATAAATAATCAAGTAATAACAATACTAAACATATATACACCAAGCAGTATAGAATTCAAATTTCTAGAGGACATGTTAAGAAAGCTGCAAGAAGAACTATATACCAAAACTTTACTAGTTGATAACTCAACATTGCTCTCTGAAAACTAGATACATCAAAGCACAAAATAAATAAGAAAGAAGTTAAGGAGATAGAATTTTAGAAAAGTTAGGTATGACAGATCTTTGGAGAAAATTGAATGGAAAAAAAGAAATATATATATATATATTTTTCTCAGTGATACATAGAGCCTACATAAAATTTGATCATGTCTTAGGGCATAAAAAATTCAAAATCAAATGCAAAAAAGCAGAAGTAGTAAATGCATTTTTTTCAGATCATGATGCAACAAAAATTACATGTAATAAAGGGCTAGGGAAAATAGACCAAAAATAATTGGAAACTAAATAATCCAGTCCTAAAGAATAAGTGGATGAAAAAACAAATCATAGTCCCAATCAATAATTTCATTCAATTGAATGACAATAATGAGACAACATATCAAAATTTTTAGAATGCAGCCAAAGTAGTTGTTAGGAGACGTATTATCTCTCTAGATGCTTACTTCCATAAACTAAAGAAAGAAAAGATCAATGAACTGGCATGTGACTACAAAAGGCTAGAAAAAGAACAAATTAAATGCCATTAATTATGTACAAAATTTGAAATTCTAAAAAGAAAAAGGGCTATTAATAAAATCAAAAGTAAGAAAACTATTGAACTAATAAAATTAAGAATTGGTTTTATGAAAAAAAAAACAACATAAACTTTTAACTAATTTGATTAGAAAAAAGAAAGAGGAAATTCAAAATTTTAGTATCAAAAATGAAAAGGCTGAACTTTCCACCAGTGAAGAGGAAGTTAGAGCAATACTCAGGAGCTATTTTACCCAACTGCATGCCAGTAAGTCATATAATCTAAGTGAAGTTGATGAATACTTATAAAAATATAGTTCCCCCAGATTAACAGATACTTAAACCACATAGAGTGAAAACAGAGAAAGAAAATTTTTTCCCTAATGAATATTGATGCAAAAATCTTAAATAAAATATCAGCAAAGAGATTATAGAAAGTCATTCCCAGAATAATATACTGTGACCAAGTAGGATTTATATCACAAATGCAGGGCTGGTTCAGTATTAGGAAAACTACCATGTAATATGTAATGGCAACAAACTAGAACCATTCCCAATAAGATCAGGGTGAAATAAGGTTGCCCACTGTCATCATTATTAGATGTATTAGATGCTTTGACAATTAAAAGAAAAAAATGAGATTAAAGGAATTGGAGTAGATAGTAAGGAAACCAAATTGTCATTCTTTGCAGATGATATGATGATATACTTTAGAGAACCCAAAAAATCAACTAAAAAATTACTAGAAACAATATGCAATTTTACCTGAGTTACAGGATAGAAAATAAATCTACATACATCACCACCATTTTGATATATTTCCAAAAAGTCCAACAGCAAGAGATTCAAATAGAAATTTCATTTAGAATAACTGTCAATAATATAAAATATTTGGGAGTCTACCTGCCAAGGCAAAGTCAGGAACTATATGAACACAACTACAAAAACTTTCCATACAAATAAAGTCAGATCTAATCTCTTGATAATCTAATATCAAGTGCACATGGGTAGGCTGAGTGAATATAACAAAAATGACAATACTGTCTAAATTAATGCAAAAATCTTAAATAAAACAATAATAAAGAGATTATAACAAGTTATCACCAGGATAATACATCATAACCAAGTAGGATTTATAACTAGTAATGCTGGTTCAATATTAGGAAAACTATTACCATAATTGACTATATCAATAACCAAGCTAACAGAAATCATATGATTATCTCACTAGATGCAGAAAAAGCATTCAACAAAATGGAATATCCATTGGTAATTAAAAACTCTAGAGAGTATAGGAATAAATGGGGTTTTCCTTAAAATGACCAGTAGCATATATTTAAAATAATCAGCAAGCATCATATATAATAAGGATAAACTAGAATCATTTTCAATAAGTTCAGGAGTGAAACAAGGTTGCCCACTATGAAAATTATGGTTCAATATTGTACTAAAAAGTTAGCATTAGCAAAAAGAGAAGAAAAATAAGTTAAAGGAATTAGGTTATTTTCACTTTTTTTGCAAATGATATGATGATAAACTTAGAGAATCCTAGAGAATCAAGTAAAAAAAATAGTAGAAATAATTCACAATTTTAACAAAGTTACTGGACACAAAATAAATCCACATAAATCATCTGCATTTCTACATTATCAACAATGTCCAGAAGGAAGAAAAACAAAGAAAAATTCCATTAAAATAATTGTAGATAATATAAAATATTTTGGAGTCTATTTGCCAAGACAAAGTCAAGAACTATGTGAAGACAATTACAAAATATTTTCCATTCAAATACTCAGGTGTAATCAACTGGATGGATATCAAGTGCTCATCAATAGGCCAAGCTAATATAAAAATGACACTTCTACATAAAATAATCTATTTATTCAGTGCTAAATCAATCAAACTCCCAAGAAATTATTTTACAGAGCTAGAAAAAAACAATAACAGTTCATCTGAAAGAACAGAATGTCAAGAATTTCAATGGAATTAATGAAAAAAATGCAAATGAAAGTGGCCTAGCTGTACCAGATTTAAAACTACAATATAAAGCAGCAGTCATTAAAACCATTTGGTACTGGCTAAGAAATAGGGTAGCTGATTAGTGGAATAGGTTGAGTTCCCAAGACACAATAGTTAACAACTACAGTAATCTAGTGTTTGATAAACTCAAAGACATAGCAACTCACTATTTGACAAAAATTCTTGAGGAAAAATAGAAATTAGTATTTTAGAAACTAGGCATTGACCCACACCTAGCACCCTGTACCAAGATAAAGTCAAAATGAGTTCATGATTTAGACATAAATAATGATACTATAAACAAATTAGAAGAATGAAGGATAGTCTACTTCTCAGATCTGTGGAGAAGGAAGTAATTTGTGACCAAAGAATAACTAGAGTACATTATGAAATGCAAACTAGATAATTTTGATTAATTTAAATTATTTTAAATTAGTTAAAATATTTTGTACAAACAAAACCAATGCAGATAAGATTAGAAGGGAAGCAGTGATCTGGGGGAAAACATTTTTGAGTGTTCTGGTAAAGGCCTCATTTCTATAATATATATCTATCATAAAACCATTTGGTACTGACTAAGAAATAGAGTAGCTGATTAGTGGAATAAGTTGGGTTCACAAGACACAATAGTTAACGACTATTCTGTAATATATAGAGAATTGACTCAAATTTTGAATAGTACAAGCCATTTTTCAATTAATAAGTGTTCCAAAGATTTGAACAGACAATTTTCAGGTGAAGAAATTAAAACCATTTCTAGTCATATGAAAATGCTGTAAATCACCACTGTTCAAAGAAATGAAAATTGAAACAACTCTGAGGTACCACTGCATACCTCTCAGATTGGCTAAGATGATAGGAAAAGATAACAACAAATGTTGGAGAGGATGTGGGAAAACTGGGACACTAATACATTGTTAGTTTAGTTGTGAAGTGATCCAACTGTTCTAGAGAAGAATTTGAAACTGTGCCAAAAGAGTTATCAAAGTAGTGTTTCTGTTGATCCACCAGTGCCTCTATTGAGCTTGTATTCCAAAGAGATCATAAGAAAGGGAAAAGAACTCACATGTGCAAAAATGTTTGTAGAAGCCCTTTTTTGTAGAGACATAGAATTGGAAACTGAGTGGATGCCCATTAGTTGGAAATAAGCTGAATAAGTTATGATACGTGAAAGTTATGTAAAATTATTGTTCTATAAGAAATGATCAACAGGATGATTTCAGAGAAGCCTGGAGAGTTGGTGCTAAGTGAACTGAGTAGAACCAAGAGAACACTATACATAGCAACAACAAGATTATACAATGACCAATCCTGATATATATGACTTTTCATTAGTGAGGTGATTCAATCCAATTCCAATGGTCCTGTGATGGAGAGAGCCATCTGTACCCAGATAGTCGGTTGTAGGGCTGAGTGTGGATCACAACATTGTATTTAAACTTTTTTTGTTGTTATTTGTTTGCACTTTGTTTTCTTCCTGATCTGATTTTTGTGCACTATGATAGTTGTAAAAATATGTATATAAAAATGGCACATATTTAACATATATTAAACTGTTTGGCATCTAGGAGTGGCAGTTGGGGAAAGGGAGGGAGAAAAAATGGAATACATGGTTTTGCAGGTGTGAATATTGAAGACCATCTATGTATATGTTTCAAAAATAAAAAGTTTTTAAAAATTTAAAATTTAAAAAAATAAGGATATATATATATATATATATATCCTTATATATATATATATATATATATATATATATCTTTTCTGTTCATCTTTTTATGTTTTTCTTGAGTATTGTATTTGAAGTTTAAATTTTCTTTTCAACTCGGTCTTTTCATCAGAAATTGTTGAAAATATCCCTTTTCATTGAATGTCCCTGTTTTTTCTATAAAATAATGCTCACTTTTGCTGGATAGTTTATTTTTGGTTGTAATTTAAGCTCCTTGCTCCTTTGCCTTCTGGGATATCATAGTCCAGGCCCTCTGACCATTTAATATGGAAACTGTTACATCATTGTTAATCAAGATTGTGACTCCTCAATATTTTAATTGTTTCTTTCTGGCTACTGGCATTATTTTGTCCTTGATCTGACAATTCTGGAATTTAACTACAACATTCCTTGGAGTTTTCATTTCTGGGGCCTCTTTTAGGATATGTTTAGTGGATTATATTAATGACTGTTTCACCCTCTGATTCTAAGATATCGAGGCAGTTTTCCCTGATGGTTTCTTGAAAAAATGCTTTTTTGTGATCATGGTATTCAGATAGTACAATAATTCTTGGATTGTTTCTCATGGATCTATTTTCTATGTTGATTGCTTTTCCAGTGAGGTATTTTGCATTTTCTTCTGTTTTTTTCTTTGTCTGACTGATTTTTGATGTCTCATTGAGTCACTTGCTTTCATCTGTCCAATTCTAATTTTTAATTAATTTTTTCTTCAGTTAGCTTTTTTACCTTTTTCCCCCTATTTCACCAATTGTACTTTTATAGCACTTGTTTTTTCAGAATATATATTTCCCCATTTTATCAAATCTATTTTAAGGAGTTTTTTTTTAATCAATTAATCAATTTTTGTGCTTCTTTTTCTAGTCTGTTGACTTTTTTTGTTGTTGCCAAGTTTCATAATTGTTCATGGCCCTTATTTCTTTCCTCCATTTTACTTCTATCTATCTCATTTGATTTTTAAAATCCTTGAGCTCTTCCAAGAGAATCTTTTGAACTTGAAAGCAGTTCATATCTTTATTTGAGACTTTACATGTAGTCATTTTGCCAATGCTGTCCTCTTCTGGGTTTGTGTTCTGATTTTTCCTGTCACCAGAGTAGCTTTGTATTTCAGGTTTTGTTGTTGTTGTTGTTGTTGTTGTTGTTGTTGTTGTTGTTGTTCATTTTAAAAATTAAGCTCTGTTCATATGGCACAGGGAAAATTGTTAGAAATTTCTTTGTAGGAAAACAGGATCCTCTCTATTTTCTGCATGAGGCCTGGAAACACTGCCAGGTTCCTATACACTTAGTTGGTCTGGCCTAGTCTTACCTGTTATGCAAGGATTTGGTGTCTCACAATTTGCTTTCTATAGTTGGGTTAACTTCTCATAGCTAACCTGCTGAGTCATTGGTCCTTTATGCAGCACAGAGAGCCCAACATTGCTGTTCTATACTTTGGATAAAAGCGTGCCATTATATTCCCAATGTTGTGCCCAAGTTCCTCTTTGCCCAAGTATGACAGATCTTTCTTGAAGATTTTCCAAAATATCTTGAGCTAGAAAATTATTTTACTCTGAACGCTTGTTGGTTCTGTCACTACAAAAATACATTCAGAGGCTCGAGTTAGCATTGATTGCAAACTGCAATATCCTTGCATCTTTCTACCATCTTGGTTCTTCTCCCTTGCCATTTCTAAGGTAGTGTAATATGGGAAGAAGTAGGGCCATCACTTTCCTTTCCCAGCAAGAGCTCCTGATTTCTTGCAGCCGATATTATATATGTCCCCCTGTTCTCTCTTGACTAATATTATTCCATTCTAAACTATGAAGCATTTAATACTATGTCTAGTGGTGGTGTAGGGGAAGGTCCCTTTAATCTCTTTATGACTAGTTTCAACATCCTTTTATTTTCTCTGGTTTGAAAGCTCCTGAAACTTGGGGTGTTGTTGCTTCTGTTACCATCATCTAGTTTCACCATTAGTGTTATATTCACATAGGTTCTGGGCCAGCTTCCAATCCTATATCACCAATTTCTCCTTCCATTCATCTAAGTTGTCTTGGGCAGAAGAATGTCTCATTCTGACCTTTTATTGGCTGTATCACTCCAGAATTTAATTTGAAGTATTATTTTAAAGTTGTATGGAAAGGAATATTGAGAGAGCTCAGCTGAGTGCTCCTACTCTACTTCTATTCTACTTCAATGCCACTAGTGTTTCTATATAACTTCAAGTAAGTTGAATACAAAATTGAATTACTACTCTATGTATGGTTAGTGTGTTTCTTAAAAATAAAAAAAAAGAATAGAAAAAACTGCATGTAAATTAGAATTTGTGAATGACATTGTAAATTTCCATTTATTTGTAATTTAAAAAATGTTCTCTATTTTCAAGTTACTCTTTGCATTTTATTTCTATATTACCAGCATCCAAATCTCTTGAACTTTTAAATACAATGTTCTCAAGAAGATAGCTATTTAAAAGAACTCTGTGAATCATTTTGTAAAATGAAGAATTTGCTTTTGTATTACAAGTAATCATCTACTCATTGATAGTTCTATATGATTGGATCTTCAGTGCAGTGCAGTGGAAAAGGAGCTAGATTTGAAGTATATGCTTTGAATTCAAATCCTAACTTGAAGAAATTATGTAATATTTATGAGCCTTAGATCCTTTGTCTACATGTATCCCTTACAAGCTCTGAGTATCTTTTTTTTCTCAAATTCCATTTTAGCAGATAAGTTTCAGATCTCAGGTAATCATTACATTTCTAAAAATTTCAGGAGTACTCCTCAGGAGATTATGCCACTTACTTAAGTACACATCAATGTACTTCCCTATCAGGATTTTCAATTGAAAATCATTTATACAGTGAGCTACCCCTAGTTTTTAGAAAGAAAGTTCATATAATAAGAGTATTTTGAATAAAACATCCTACTTAAAATTCTGGGACACACATAGATTTCAGGGGCAAAATGTGGGCAAAGGGGAAACTTAAAACTTCTTTTTGCCTGAAGTTGTCTTTTACCATTTGTAGAGATTTTAAAAAAATCATTTTAGACATGATAAATGTGTGATGAATCTATCTTTGACTCTCAGTGAAGGCATAGTCATCAATTCGTCTGAGGATGTCACCCTGGGCAGAAAATGAGATGTCCAAAATCATCTGAACCCTAGCAAGTTCACAAGTCCCTTCTGTAGACAAAAGGGTAGAGAGCAAGGGAGTAGATACTACTAAGCTGAGAACATTGTTTCTCCCCTTTTAAAAGGGGAAGTACTTCTTTCTTGAAGTATTTAACTAGATCCTCATTGTTACTTTAATTTCATGGATTCCCTAATTCTAACTGATTCATGCTATCATGTAGAACTCAAAGAATGTGACAAAATCTCTCAACCAAATGTACCTCCTGTTTTTGTTTTCCTGTGCCTATTAATAAATAATATTAGTATATATAGATATATATAATATATATATACATAATATATATGTATGTCTCTGTTTTATTATTACTTTTGTACACTTATTTGCTTTATGATAGTGTCATGTATATTTGTATGGCTTTAAAAATTATGTTTACCATATTATTTAGCTATGTGAGCATAATCTGGATATTTTGTATACCCTAATTATAATATTTCTGTATAAATGTAACAGTAACTCTGGTAATTCTTGGACTGGCTATTTTATAAGGTGGGAGAGGGTACAAGGATGGTTAAGTCACTACAGAACCTAAGAATGAGGTTTCATTCTAGCTCAACTAGAGATAAAGTTTTCTAAGGAAGGAGGAAAAAACTGGAAAGTAGAACTCTTCCTTCATCCTACCCACTCCCCATTCCTTGAAGGAGTTTAAATCTGCTGAAGATGGTAGAATGTTGTGCTATACACAGTTAAGAGCAATGTAGAATCTCTCCAAGTCACTAAAATTTATAGGGACTTGAAAATATGGAATTTGTCAAAATCACTCCAGTAAATCCTTGGAAAACAACAAATATTAAAACTCCTACTCCCTTAAAATTAATAATATTTTGTAACTAAGAAGTCTTGATTGAATCAATCAATGAGAGCTGAGTATGAAAAGAAACATTGCATTTTCTTGAATAAACAACTTCTTGAGAGAATTGATAATGCACAAGAAAATCATTTTAAAAAAAAAAGGAAAAGGAAAAGGAAAGGAAGAAGTAAGATTATATAAGCCAATACTAAAGAAAAAAAAAAAGAAGGTCAGACAGAATTATGACGATTTTAGAGATATCTCTAACCAGCAAGATCAAGGCTGATACAACCAGTGTATCCACTGCTCAAAAAGGTTTGCTGCTCTTTTCTCAGCTTCAAAGCCGGTTTATCTACTATCATAAAATCAATGGTTTCATTACTGAAACTTTCCCAATAATTAAAATTTTTCTTCAATCATAAAGAAAACTAGGAATAAATTTAAAATTCACAGGACCTAGGTAACATAATAGATAGAGTTTAAACCCCGGAGTTAGAAAGACTTAAGTTAAAACCTAGCCTAGACACTTCATTAGCTGTGTGAACCTGGATAAGTCACAAACTCTGTCTAGTTTCTACATCTACAAAGTCATCTTCCTGGGTTGTTATGAAAATAAAATGATATAATTGTGAAGTGCTTGGCACAGTACTTAATACAGAGGAAATGCTATATAAATGTTGATTGTTATTATTAACATTATTTCTTCAGAGGAATCAACCTCTGCCTAAATTTTAAGAAGAGATTGTGATTGAATTCATAACTTCTAATCTAAAATATATCTTCAAAGGCTGCAGAAGAAGATAATATTTGGATCACAGAAGACATTAAGTAGTCCCATAGTATTAAAACAAACTAAATAAAATAAGCTAATTATTGTACAGGGATGTTACATGTAAAATAAAAGATTCAGACTAGAACAATTCAAAGATATCTTCAAACCCTAAATGTATGTTCTTTTATTATGTTTTCTTAAAGTAAGGAATAGTCACATAAATTAATGATTCATTGAGATTTTAAACATTGGTCCCCTTCCTCGTGTTATAAATAAGTTAACTAAAGTCCAGAAAGTTTAAAGGATTGTCCAGGATCACAACGATATTATCTAATGTAGGATTGGAACCCAATACTTCCTGAATCCTAATCTCTTACTCTCTATGCTATCTATACTATGCTGACTCAAGTGGTTTTCTGTATACTTTACTGTGGTGAATTTTTTCTTCTCAAAACGCAGCCAGGTGATGAAAGTTCAGATCTTTTTTTATTTCCAATATAGCCCGATTAGCTTAGAGGCCTATCTCTCTGCTTGGTTCCAAGAGTTCTCTCTGAATGTTGCCAAATCCAAAGGTCTGGTCCTTCAGCCTCTGCCTCTGCTTTCTTCAGTCTCCAGCCAGCTCCAACTCTTCATGTCATTCCACTGAAATCTCGACTTGTAGCGTCTTCACTCTCTAGCACTCTCCGACTGGCCCATTGGCCTATTTATGCTCCTTCCAGAGAGAGGGATTATGGGTAGTTCTACTTAGTACCTTGTTTCAGGTTCTGCCCAAAACATCTTTTTGTAAGATTAGATCAACTCTAACTACTTAGCAGTTAGTAAGGATTCCAACATCTCCCCCTTTCTTTTGTTTTAAAATATAGGGGGTTCCTGAGGGGGTACACATAAATCCATCAATATGGGCCAGAACTTTGTAACAGATATACATGGTATACATAAATCCATCAATATGGGAGGCATTATACATAATTTACAAAAGCACACAGCAATATAACACAGGCTAGTGGTAATGTAACAAATAACATGAATCAACATGAAAATTTAACTACTGCAAAAGTCTCATCAACAATCTTTCATCTCAAGAAATCCAATGATTCTTGCAATTGCTTAAAATACATAAGCACATAGTAATATAACACAGGCTAGTAGTAATGTAACAACATAAATCGACCTGAAAATTTACAAATGTCCATAAGTCCTAGAAATAGTCCATAAGGAATCCATTGTTCATTAGTTCATGCGCCAGGAATCTAATAATTCCTGTAAGCTCTGAAGTACTGCAAAAGTCTCATCAACAATTTTTCATCTCAGGGAATCCAGTGATTCTTGCTGGTTTTTCAGGAACTGAAAGCTGAAGATTTTAAAGTTCTTTTGACAGTCTCATTGTTAGCCATCTGATTCCTTTTCCACCTGTGGAAATATAAGCAGATCCTCTTCCCCAAGCAGTTAACCTATCTAATTCTCTTCTATTTACCACTTTTGGGATTTCTCCTCATCATCTGGTAATTACATTGGAGCTGTTTGCATTGGATATTGTCTTGTTGTCTTAAAAGGCCTGTATTCTTCCAACTATAATCCTGATTGCTTTTCTGTTGGTTGATGACATCAGAGTTCTGAATTTTTAAAGTCTCTCTGGGTGTAACCTCAGCTGCTATCATGCCCCACCTGTCCTTTGATTGATACTTTGGAGCTGGGCCTTGCCTCTCCTTCCTCTGGGTCAATATACATTTAGAGGCCCAGTGAAAGCCTTGGTTACATTTTCGACATGGGGTTTTGGGTTTTCTCTCACCCTGTCTTCTCACTTTATCTCCATTTCTACATTGGGCTCTTAGATGTCCAATTTTTCCGCACTGAAAACATCGACGAGTTTCTCTAGAATTCCTCTGCCAAGAAGGACCTTGTCTTTCCATGTTCATCATAGTCTGGGCATAATAAGCATTTGTGCCCACTGTGGCACAGCGTCTTATGATTTCCTCTAAAGGAGCATCTTTGTCTAGCCCCCATATAATTCTTTTGCAAACCTCATTGGCATTTTCCTTAGCCAAATGTTTAGTCATTATTTCTGTTGCTGCATTGTCTCCAATGGTTCTTATTACAGCTGTTTGTAAACGTCCCACAAAATCTGCAAAAGTTTCATTGGGACCTTGCTCTATTTTTGTGAAAGCATTATTTCCATCTTTCTGTCCAGGGAGAGAATTCCAAGCTTTTATTGCAGCCTTAGAAATTTGCTCATACACTGTTATGGGATAATAAATCTGTTCTGAACTCTCTGCATACTGACCTTCACCAGCTAGCTGGTCAAAAGCGATTTGTACAACAGCTCCTTTTTGCCTATTGCGTTGGGCTTGAATCCTACATAATTCATGAAACTCTGAAAGCCACAATAAATTTTGTCCCGGTTCTAGACAAGTTTTCGTTATGGATTTCCAGTCATTCGGGGTTAGGATTTCATTAGACAAATTATCCAGTAACATCTTCACATAAGATGATGTAGCCCCATAAAGAGTGCAACCCTTTTTCAAATCTTTAATTTTTCCCAAATTAAAAGGAGTGTATTTTCTCTCTTTTTGACCTGAGGAGTTGAGCTCTTCAATCACAGGATATGCATTTATAAAATCAGATATATCTTCTCCTTCATTTTTTGCTTTAATTAATGCTTTTTCTAATCTTGTCAAATTCTGCTTTACAGGAGAAGCTGACTGTGTTTCTGTCTCTCTCCCTCCCCCTTGTTCTACCCATGAAGGGTTAATTGCGGGGGGAGGGTCATGAGATGTGGAATCACCTAATTCCTCCTTCTGTGAAGTATCATACTCAGAATTGTAATTAACTCCATTCTCATCTGATTTGTCCTCCTTTTCACCTAGTAAAGTTGGCACTTCCTCCTGTACTTTTCTTTTCATCATTCTATCACTTAAATAACTTCTTATAGCCAATTGTATTACATTATATGTATTAATTATTGAGTTAGGCCCATTTTTATCATAGAATTGACAAAGATCCTCTCCAACCAATTTCCATTCATTTAGATCTAATTCCTTATCAAGAGAGAAACAAGGACATATGTCCTTTACAGTTTGTAAAAATTCAGTGATTTGCTGTAAACTTATAATTAAACCTTGGCTTTCCATAATTTTGAAAATGCTCTCTAAACATTTTCCTTGAACAGAAACAGGCTGTTTTCTAAATATCTGTCCCATCTTAGATGAAATTCTACTTTAACTCTTCTAACAAAATTTCTTTGTTGTACTCACCCTAATTTCTGGGTTGAAGAGTCTTTTCCACTGGATCAGGATCAGAGGCTTTTCCACTTGAATCAGGATCGTAGCTTTTCCACTGAAATCCACTGAGGGGGTCTGTCTGCCCCACATTGGGCGCCAAAATGTGGTGAATTTTTTCTTCTCAAAACGCAGCCAGGTGATGAAAGTTCAGATCTTTTTTTATTTCCAATATAGCCCGATTAGCTTAGAGGCCTATCTCTCTGCTTGGTTCCAAGAGTTCTCTCTGAATGTTGCCAAATCCAAAGGTCTGGTCCTTCAGCCTCTGCCTCTGCTTTCTTCAGTCTCCAGCCAGCTCCAACTCTTCATGTCATTCCACTGAAATCTCGACTTGTAGCGTCTTCACTCTCTAGCACTCTCCGACTGGCCCATTGGCCTATTTATGCTCCTTCCAGAGAGAGGGATTATGGGTAGTTCTACTTAGTACCTTGTTTCAGGTTCTGCCCAAAACATCTTTTTGTAAGATTAGATCAACTCTCACTACTTAGCAGTTAGTAAGGATTCCAACACTTTACCATCTAGATTAAAAGTAAAACAAAATAACATGAAGTCATCCAGTCTTTATGAAGAGATTTCTAGGGAAGCAGTACAGTATAGTGAAAAGAAACACTAGGGAAAAAAATCAATATACAAGCTTCAGTTTTCTTGTCTCTGCCATACAGTAATTTTATGTATCATTAGGCAAGTCTTTTCTTTCTGAACCTCATTTTCCTCATCTGTAAAATGTGGGAAAAGGATTAGATGACATCTGTTTCTTTCAAGCTCTAATATTAAATGATTTATTATTAACAATAATTTTAACCTTGGCTGTAGGAAGCTTACTATTTGTCCCTAGGAAAAATATGAGAAACAACACAGCTTCATGTTTCTAATGCCACCCAAGCATGACTGAAATGATTTCTCTCTGTCATTGTGTTGGAATTCTTTTCCATGTATTCTAGTTTGAAATCCACTGGAACTAGTTTGAGAATTAATTTTACAAGAAAGTAAAGAATTTAATTATTTGTGCTCGTTCATTTAACAACCTATATTGAAAATAGCATGCAAGCCATAAAGAAAGAAAGGATAGTTTCAATAAGTGAAACTATTATGGGAGAAATATTTCTTCTCTGAATATATCTGGTAGGTACTTGATGCCAAATATATATTTAACACAACATAGAAATTAGAGAGGTAAAAATGTAAGTTTTATTATTATGCTCAAGCATAGGTTCAGGCCTTAGAGAAAACCTGAATAGAAATCCGATAAGCCTTCTAAAAGATGAAATGATGTCAGAATTATAAAAAAATCATTCTTTTATATATTACTATTTTGTACATTGCTTTTAAGTCATAAAATTAAAGGCAGGTTTTTAATCCTAATTTTTTCAATGTCATAAAAGTTGAACAAAGTTAAACACTCATAATTCTATATATCCCTTAAGGAAACAAACTTCTTCAACAAAACTCTCTTAGTATACTGTCAGGTTACAGATTAAAATGTATTTAGAGGGTTTACAACTAAACAGATTGAGAGAGAAATTTTATATGTCACCAAAAATAAGAGGTAGTTTAGAGTTCCTCTGTTTTTTTTTTAAATCTCAACCATATTCAAGGTCTTAAATAAATTTTCACATCCTATTGGACAGTTTTTAATCAACTTAAGCACATTTCAATAAAAGAAATGACCCTGACTTTTTCTTAACTATGATTTCATAAGTCAGAGTTTGATAAGCATAGATTTATCAATCAAAGAAAACAACTTTTAGTTGACCAAAAGTTGCATAATAAGCAACTCTGAGATTCTGGGAAATGAGTATGAACCACTATATAGAATTCCTAATCCCTCTATTTTTGTCCACCTACATTTTTGATTTCCTTCACAGGTTAATTGTAAACCATTTCAAAGTCAAATTCTTTTTGTGCAGCAAAATAATTGTATGGACATGTACACATATATTGCATTTAACATATACTTTAACATATTCAACATGTCTTGGTCTACCTGTCATCTGAGGGAAGGAGTGTGGGGAAAGAGGGGAAAATTTGGAACAAAAGGTATTGCAATTGTCAATGCTGAAAAATTACCCATGCATATATCTTGTAAATAAAAAGCTATAATAATAAAAATAAATAAATGACTCTAAGACAATGATAAAAAGAAATCAGAAATTAAAATTTTTCATTATAAGACCAAAGGAAAAGTTACTCACAGCTATGATAGTTTATTATTTCTATGCAAAGAGGAAGAATGTTTCCATCAGAGTTCTAGCAACAACAACAAAAGCTTAGTAAAACCTGCAGATTCCACTTTAGAATCTGACTTTAGTACAGGCAAACATGTAAGTAGAGTATTCAACTTGAATTAAGAAGCATACCTCCCTGAAACTGTATTCAGTTCTTAGCTTTATATTTGTGAGATAAATTATGTTCTGAAATAATAAAAAAAAAAATGACGAGTTTATTTTGTATGCTGTTGATTCCTTTTTAAAGACTATGGCTATACAGTCCTCAGCGGACCATAAAATGGAAGGTTTTTAGACCTTACATATTTTGAGAGAAAATTATCTTTGTCTCTGTCTACCTTTTCAGCTGCAATGACTATATATACTACAAATCTAAGATTGAGAGCTTATTTTTGAAACTTTAAAGGAACAACAGAATGGCCTCCATAATGTACCCAGGGGAAATAATGCTCTTTCAAAATGTGTTTAGTAAATATCACCATTTTTCACAGGAAAAATAGAGTAGTGTTTTTTGTTTTTTTTTTCTGAAAAAAAGAAATCCAACTATGGGTTTAGAGAAAAGACTTGTAATAAAAAGAGAAACAAGAATTTAAAAAAAAATTAAGTAGATAAGAACAGAAATCACTGATTATACATTAGGTTTGAGTTAATGCATAAATTTCATCTCCTAAATCCAACATCTTCCTTTGTATCTCACTGGGTAATCAGGAAATATAAAATAAATTTTGAGATTTACCTAAAGCAATGTCCTTGCTATATGTCTAGCTGTAACCAGATAATTAACTGCAAGATTTAATGTCCCATTGTGCAGGATTGCTGTGGGAGATGAGCTTTTACTATTGAACACAGCCAGAAGCTTTTATTAGGCAAGATTCATATTATTACCCTGTTGCAGATGGCATGAAAAAAAAAAAAGGTAAATGCAATAAGTCTTTCAAGCTAAGGCATGTTCCTTGAAATTAGTATAAAAATTAGAACTTACTGCTTAAGTTATAAAATTCAAATATTAAGGACAAATGTTCATAAAGTTGGGATGAGGTGCTTACCTTAAAATTTCCTTTGGAATTTAATATTTAAATTCTTAATTATAAAAAGAACTAAATACATAATTAAGCAATCACTAAAAATATATGCATATGCATACCTACAGTCAATAAACATATATTAAGTATCTACTATGTATGAAACACTGGATTAAACAGACACATAGACTCACATATATACACGTTCATACACACAAATGCTGTCAAGACAAAGCCAAAGGAACCACACAAATTTCTGGAGAAAACAAATATTAAGGCTAGTTATTCAAGTATTATTATCCAACTAAACAATTAGTGATTTTTTTTTTTAATTTTCCCACAGAAAAAAGACAATGCTGAGACAAATTAGGAAGAGGATATTATTGGGACATAATTTAAAGATTAGGAGAATATGTTATGATTATGTTATATAATTATGCAGAATTTTATATAAAAATTATGTTTATCTTTAGTGATATTTATTGTTTATCTTCCACTTCATTCTTTCACATCACTAGTCTAGAAGAGAATTTTCTTTTTATCATTATCCTATTTTAGAGATATTCCTAGTATTGGAAAACCTGGCTCAAAAATATGGATATTTTATTCACTTTCTTCACTTAATTACAAATTGTTTTCTGGAATTATTATATCCACACAGAGATCAATAATACATCAACGTGCCCATTTTTCCAAAAGGCCGCCAGTAACATTGACTATATCTATATTTTGTCCTCTTTGCAAATTTTCTAGGTATCCCTTATTTTTTATTTTCATTTCTCTCATTATTATTTATTAGGAGCCTTCTTTCAAATAGTTCTTAATATTTTGCAATTCTTTTGAGAAATCTTTTTTTTAAATATATTTTGACTACATATCCACAAATTGAGAAATGACTTTTGGCATTATGATTTTGATTAGTTTAAACTATTAAAGTGCTAAGATTTTTGGAATATCTTTCATATCTTGAATTTTAGACAGTTCTCAGTGATATCTGAAAAAAAATTCCCAAGTCAACTGCTTCTTAAAAATTCCTTTGATGAAATTTGTTGTTAAGAATTAGGCTGGTCCAAGTTGGCAGAGAGTAGACATGACTTCCTGTGATCTCCTCTGACCTTCTTTCAAACCAACAGCAGATTAAGCCTCTAAACTGGCTTTGGAGTCAAAGAGTCCACAAATATTTGGAGTACAACACATACCCAAAAGATGATACCTTGAAAGAACTTCAGAAAAAGTCTGTTTCAAACAGGCAGGGGGATAGGCTGCCAAAGCCAGACTTCAGCACAGGATGCCTGGGCAAGGACCTGTGATTGGGAGTCAGAGCATTGCAGCTTCCACACACCTGAAAATCTTCTGCAAGTCTCTTAAGCTACTCTTTCCTGGTTGCAAGTGAGTGATCTAGCAGATTTGCTATAAAAGGCAAATGGTAAACCACTGAGCCCTGGAAGAATGTTGGACCTAGCTACTATTACTGAACATTGGAAATCAACCAGCAGAACTGCCCCAGGGCAAATTAAAGTAACTGTTCCTCCTTTGCATTGAACAGACTTCCAGCCTTAAAAAAATAAATACAAAAACAAAAAGAACTCTCAGCACAGACAACTTTTATGGAGAGAGAACAGACCTCAAATCCTGAGGTTCGTAAGAGCAAAGCAACTCCAGATGAAGCCCCAAAGGGAGACATGAGCTGGTTCCCATTTCACAAGGCTTTTTTTGGAAGATTGCATAAAGGATCTTAAAAGAGAGTTAGAAGAAAAAAAATGAGGAAATGAAACGAGATCATTGCAAGAATGAATGGAAAAATGTAGGGCATTGTAATACTCTACAAAAGAGATATGAAAAATATGTGAATTCATTGAAAAACAAAATTTGTAAAATGGAAAAAGAATGCAATGAACAAAAAAATTCAAATGGCCAATTACAAAAAGAGCTAAAATAGATAACTGAAGAAAATAATACACTAAAAATTTGAATTGAACAAATGGAAGTCAATGACTCAATAAAAAAAAAAAAAAAACTTCAGGATCAGTCAAACAAAAAAAAATAAAATAAAAATAGAATATGAAATATTTCTGAGGAAAAACAACTGACCTGGAAAATAAATCTAGGAGAGACCATCTAAGGATTATTGAACTTCCTGAAAGCCATGATGAAAAAAAGAACCTAGACTTTATCTTACAGGTAATCATAAAAGAAAACTGCCCTGATATTTTAAAATCAAAAGGTAAAACAGCCATTGAAAGAATCAGGTGATCACCTGCTGAAAGAGACCCCCAAAATTAAACCCTTAAGAAATATTGTGGCTAAATTTCAGAACTAGCATACCAAGGAAAAGATATTACAAGCAGCCATAAAGAAACAATTTAAATGCCAAGGAACCACAATTAGGATTACTCAGGATCTAGCAGCTTCCACCTTAAAGGATTGAAGGGTCTGAAATCTGATATTCCAAAAAGCTAACGAACTTGGATTACAGCCCTGGATTGCAGCCGAGAATAAACTATGCAGCTAAAATGAGCATTATCTTTTAGAGAAAATGATGGACATTCTATGATAGAGGTGAATTTCACCTATTTCTAATGAAAAGGCCAGAACTGAACCAAAAATGTGATCTCCAAACATAGAACTTAAGAGAAGCATAAAAAAGCAAAAAGGAAAGAAGTCTTGAGAGCTATATTTCTATTATGGATACACTTAGAGAATACAGGTATAAATTTGATTTTATTATGATAATATGAAAAAGAAACTAGAGGTGAAAAGGGAATTGTTCTGGAAAAAGAAGAAAAAGGAGATAAAATAAGGGAAATTACATCTGATGAAGAAGCAAAGAAGAACTGTGATAATTGAGGGAAAGACAGAGGAGGATGAGCCTTGTGTGAATCTTCCCCTCATCAGATTTGGTTTTACAGAGAAACTTTTTTTACCTTATAGAGAAGTGGGAGGGAAAGAGGGAAAAGAAAGGGAAAGACTAATAGAAAGAAAAAAAAATAATAATAAGTATTAGGGCAAAGGTGTAAAAAAGGGGGAGGGGCTCTAACTGGGGAGGACTATTTGAGGGAGGTAGTAATCAAGTATGGGGAGGAAGGAAAGGGGAAAGGAAAAAGAAAAGCATAACTTAGGATAAATAAGATGGCAGGGAATACAGAATTTGTTATTTTACCTGTGGATATGAATGAGATTGTGTGGAAAAGCACATATTGATCAGAGACTATTAGCAAAAGCTTTAAAGGCCTCAATTTAGGAAGTATGTGATTTTAGATAAGGCCTAGACTACATTCCACTGTCCAAAAGAGGCTGTATGGTGAGGAAGCTGTACATATCTTATTCCACTGACCAAATAGGGAAATAGAGACTTATGTGATCAATCACACCATATAGAGTGTGGGATTTTGGGAGTTCTTTGTCTGAAATGTGTAAAAACTGTGAGCATTTTCAAGAAAGTGGCTTTCTCCTGTTGTGGGCTTAAGCTCGCAGACCAGGATGGGGGTCTGCTTCTCAATATTCTAATAAATAATTCTGCTTTTTATGAGTGTTCTCTGATTAGTCAATTTGGCTAGGTCGGTCTCTTCATCCCAAACAAAATGAACTCTCATAAAATGGAAGCAGATAGCAGGCTGGATTAAAAGCCAGAATGCTGCAGTATGTTGTTTACAAGAAATACATTTAAAACAGACTCATACATACAAAGTGAAGGTAAAGGACTGGAGCAGAATCTATTATTCTTCAGTTGAAGTAAAAGAAGCAGGGGTAGCATTCCCGATCTTAGATTAAATAAAAACAAATATAGATCTAATTAAAAGAGATAAGGAAAGAAATTATATTTTATGTAGATGATGAAGCAACATCAATACTAAACATATCCGTACCAAGTAGTATAGCATCCAAATTCCTAGAGGAGAAATAAAGAGAGATGCAAGAAGAAATAGACAACAAAACTATACTAATGAGGGTTCTCAATCTTGATCCCTCTGAACTAGATAAATTGATCCACAACATAAATAAAAAAGAGGTTAAAGAGGTAAACAAAATGTTAGAAAATTTAGGTATGATAGATCTTTGGAGAAAATTGAATGGAGACAGAAAGGAGTTTACTTTTTTCTCAGTGGTTCATCAAACTTATACAAAATTTGACCATGTGTTAGGGCATAAAAACCTCAAAATCAAATGTAGAAAGGAGGAAATAGTAAATGCATTTTTTTTCAGATCATGATGCAATAAAAATCATATGCAATATAAGGCCAAGAGAAAATAGACCAAAAGTTAATTGGAAATTATAGATACAAATCATAGATACAATCAACAATTTCATCCAAGAGAATGCCAACAATGAGACAATATATCAAAATTTGTTGGATAGAGCCAAAGCAGTTATAAGGGGAAATTTTATATCTCTAGATGCTTACTTGCATAAAATAGAGAAAAAGTCGATCAATTAATGGACTTACAACTAAAAAAGATAGAAAAAGAACAAATTAAAAACCACCAATTAAAAACAAAATTTAAAATTCTGAAAATAAAATTGAAAATAAGAAAACTAATTGATTTAAATTGTCCCATTTCAGAAAAAGAAATAGAACAATCTATTAATCAACTCCCTAAACAAAAATCTCCAGGGCCAGATGGATTCATAGGTGAATTCTACCAAACTTTCCAAGAACAATTAATTCCAATACTATATAACCTATTTGAAAAAAAAATAGGGAAAGAAGGAGTCCTATCAAATTCCTTTTATGACACAGATATGGTGCTGATATAGTGATATAGCCACAGATAGGGTGAAAACAGAGAAAGAAAATTATAGACCAATGTCCCTAGTGAATATTGATGCAAAAATCTTAAACAAAATATTAGCAAAGAGATTACAGAAAGTCATCTCCAAAATAATACACTATAACCAAGTAGGATTTATACCAGGAATGCAGGGCTGGTTCAATATTAGGAAAACTATCAGTATAATCAACTATATCAATAACCAAACTAACAAATATCATATGATTATCTCAATAGATGCAGAAAAGGCATTTGACAAAATCCAACATGCATTCCCACAAAAAACACTAGAAGGTTTATAAGGATTAAATGGAATTTTCTTTAAAATGATCAGTAGCAGCTATTTAAAACCATCAGCAAGCATCATATGTAATGGGAGCAAAGTAGAACAATTCCCAATAAGATCAGTAATGAAACAAGTTTGACCAATATCACCATTCTTATTAAATATTGTATCAGAAATGTTAGCTTTGGCATTAAGAGAAGAAAGGAGATTAAAGGAATTAGAGTAGGCCATGAGGAAACCAAATTATCACACTTTGTAGAGAATATGATGGTATACTTAGAGAATTCTAGAGAATCAATTAAAGTAGAAGTAATTCACAACTTTAGCAAAGTTGCAGGATACACAATAAATTCACCTACATCATAAGCATTTTTATATATTACCAACAAGTCCAGCAGCAAGAGATACAAAAAGAAATTATATTCAAAATAATTGTCGATATATAAAATATTTGGGAATCTATCTGCCAAGAGAAAGTTAAGAACTATATGAACACAACTACAAAACAGTTTCCACATAAATAAATTCAGATCTAATCAGTTGGAAAAACATCAAGTGCTCATGGGTAGGTGGAACGAATATAATAAAAATGACAATACAACCTAGATTAATCTATTTATTTAGTGCCATACCAATCAAACTCCCAAGAAATTATTTTACAGAACTAGAAAAGATAGTAACAAAGTTAATCTGGAAGAACAAAAAAGGCAAGAATTTCAAGGGAATTAATGAAAAATGCTAATGAAGATGGCCTATGTGTGCCAGACCTAGTCTATACCATAAAGCAGCAGTTATCAAAACCATTTGTTACTAAGAAACAGAGTAGTTGATCAATGGAATAGGTATGATCACAAGACAAAATATTCAAGAACTCTAGCAATTTTCATTTAAATGAGGTCAAAGAAGACTATGTGTTAAGAAATTTGAAGTGTAGGAAGATCAGAATTTTATAGCAGAAGCCACTAAAAATCTAAGAGACTGGATTTTTTGCTCCAAGGCACTGTCATGGTGGAAGGTTTCTTCCTGACTATGTTTACTGCAGTTTTGTGATTCTCCATCTCCTTTCACATCATTGCATCTTTCCTGCCAAATTGTCTTAGTGCTTGTTTCTACAAACATTTATCCTCTTAATTGTTCTCTTTCACTCAATAGAATGAAGGTTAGAGTGCCTCCTCTGATCAGATTTATGATCATTTTTTCTCTCCTTCCTTCCCCAACTGTTTTTGCTTTGAAATATAGATAGATAGATAGATAGATAATAAATAGATAAATTCATATAAGGATCTTTCCTATTTCTGAGAAATCCTTAAGTAGCAATTAAAAAAGAAATAATCTGTAGAAGCCAAAAAGAAGAGTTCTGTAATGATGTGAAATCTGCCTATGCTGCTATATTTTTTTCCTGCTCTTATCTTCTCATTTTCTCTTCTTTCCTTCCACTAGCCTCTATATCCATACTTTCAAAATTCTTAGCCTGCTTCAAAGTATAATTCATGTTTTCTCTCTCACTGTTTAAAGTCTTTCCTGACTTTCCAGTTTTTAGTACTCTCTCTTTCCCTCTATGTACATGTTGTTCATCCTCTCTCTCTAGTAAAACATAAATTCTTCCTTAAGAGTCTTTATATTTTTGTTGTTCTTCCTGTTTTCCTTATGTATCTCCTGCCAGCTCAGGGCCTTGCATATGTAAACACTTAATCAATGTTTGTTGACCTGCATTAAATCATACTGAATTAAATGAGTTGCCCATGCTCACAAAGCTAATAATTGGTGGAGACTGGAATATAGTGAATCAATATCAAAGACTCAGCAAAATTGGTATTCAATCCTAGTTTTTTTTTTTTTTCTTGTAATTCATTGTTGCCTCCACTTTTCTGTAGTGGTACAAAATGAGATGAAAAGAAAGGTAAAAGTCAAAATTTTGAGGATCTTTAGTACCAGAATGAGGAATTTGCATTTTATATTAATGATTTCTGGAATGGTATAAAGGTTATTTTTGACAGGGGAGTGGTACAGTTGGCACATACATGGCATTTGTATGAAGAATAAATTTTAAAAGGGAGAGAAATGAAGAAGTACATAAATTAAAAGAAAGTTATAGTAATCCAATGAAAGGTCATGAGCCCATGAGCTAGGCAGATGGCAATTATAGTGGTAGAAGGGTTCATATAGGAAAAGTATCAGAAAAAAAAAAAAAAAAACTACAAGACTCTGCAACTTATTAGCTATACAGAAAGAAGTGTGAAGGCTAATTTATGAATTTAAATTCCTGGAAACAAAGTGATACCCTCAATAAAAATAGGAAAATATGGAATAAATATGAGTTTATATGCCGAAAAGACTATAAAACTGTGTATCCAGAGAAAAGGACTCATATGTGCAAAGAATGTTTGTAGAAGCCCTTTTTGTAATGACAAGGAACTGAAAATTGAGTTGGATACTCATCAGCTGGGAAATGGCTGAATAAGTTACAATATATGAATGTAATGGGGTATGATTTTTCTATAAGAAATGGTGAGCAGACTAATTTCAGAAAAGCCTTCAAAGACTTACATGAACTGATGCTGAGTAAAGTGAGCAGAACCAAGAGAACATTGCACACAGCAAAAATAAGATTGTATGACAATCAACTGTGATGGATTGGACTCTTCAACAATGAAGTGATTCAAAGCAATTCCAATAGACTTGTGATGGAAAATGCCATCTGCATCCAGAGAGAGGACTATGAAGACTGAATATGGATCAAAGCATAATATTTTCACCTTTTTGTTGCCATTGTTGTTTGCTTGCTTGTTTGTTTTCTTTGTCATATTTTTGTTTTGTTTTGGTTTGGTTTGGTTTTTTGGTCTTGTTTTTCTTGTATAACATGACATATATGGAAATATGTTTAAAAGAATTGCATATATATGCAACCTATGTCAGATTGCTTGCTATCTTGGGGAAGAGGGAGAGAATAAAAAGGAGGAAAAACTAGAACACACAATTTTATAAAAATAAATGTTTAAAACTATATAAGTATTTGGAAAAATAAAATCCTTCTTGGGAAAAAAGAGTGAGTTTAAGAGGGAAGATAATGACTTCTATCCTGACCATTTTTGAGCTCAAGATGCTACTATGCTGTGTGATAATGTCCAGAGAACAGGTGGAAATGAAGAGATCTAATTTGTGAGAGATGCAAGCTTGAATTAAAGATTTAGATGCAAAAAGATGATACTTGAAATACTGAGAGAATGTAGAGAAAGAGAAGGAAAAAAAGATGGTGGAGTAAAGTCAAGAGACTGCTCCAGCTCTCTCAGTTTCCATAAAAAAACACATGAAATAAAGTCTCTGAACAGAGTTTGATGTAATGAAATCACTCTCCAGCTCAAGATAGATGGAAAAAAATTCAAGAAAGGTTAGTCTCCCTGGGACAAAGCAGGTGAGAGTATCTTAATCACAGCAAATCAGCATCTAAGATCCTTAATCCTAGCTCACTAAAAGAGCAAATTCAATGGGACAGCTTTCAGTTTTAGCACAGAAGGCAAATTCTGGGAAAACAGAATGTTTCCTAAACAGAGCAGGCAAGCTACTCCTTGGAAACACAAGAGCTTCCTGTGCTCAACACCAAGCCTCAGAGCTGCACAGAAAGCTTCGGAGAGTGCCACCTTTACCCCAGGAACAGCTCCACCTTAAAAGTAAAAAAAAAAAAAAAAAAAAGAGGAAATACCAAAAGAAAAGGAAAGAGAATGAGCAAGAAAGATGGAAAGAAGATCCAAGACAAAGCCTTGAATGAGATTAACTCTAATGGGGATCAGAGATGAATGATAGGCCAACACAGAAGTGGTCAGACAAAGAGAAGAATAAAGAAATATATATATAGAATTTAAGGTAAAGTATCAATGAGGAATAGTGATCAAATGGGTCCAAAAATGCAAAAAGATTTAGTAGGAAGAGGCTAAGAAAAGTCATGATAACTATAATTAAGAGATAATGTTCTTAGAACAGAATATTTGGAGTAATCAGTTCAGAAACCAGTTTGCAAGAAGCTGAGAAGTAACTGGATAGTGAAAAAGGGTAGATGATGAGTGAAATAGTAGTTTGAAGTGTTGAATTGTTTGGTTATGAAAAGGAAGTAGGATATAGAATGATAGCTTAAGTATATGGCAAAAACAAGAGAAGGAATCTAAGCAGGTTTGTAAACTTCAAGGAAAGAATAAGTAGCTAGTGAGAGATTTGAGAAAGAGAGAAAGAGAGAGAGAGAGGTTCTCCCAATATAATGTTCAGTACGGTGGAAGTGCTCAATTATTGGTAGTAAAGTTGAGATTGAAAAGACAATTTAAAAGGATTCTGGAAAGATGGCAGAGTTTGGAGTCTAACCCAAGAAAATAAAATTATGAAAAGAAAGTCAACCAACTAGAAAAGTAGATTCAGAATTTTAAAGAAGAAAATGACTCCTTGATAACTAGAACTGAATGAGGGAAACCTAGCAAATATAATGGGAACAAGAAACAATAAAATAAAATATAAATAATTAAAAAAAACCAGAGAATATGAGACATCTAATAAGAAAATAATTTCTCTTGAAATCAGATTAAGAAGAGAAAACACAAAAAAATAACTGGACTATCTGAAAGGTATGATTTTTAAAAAGAATTTTGATATTATAATACAAGGAATAACTAAAGAAAATTGTCCTGAAGTGTTAGAACAAAAGGAGAAAGTAGCAATAGAAAAAATCCACTGATGGCAACCTAAAAGGGAACCTACAAACACAACCTCTAGCAATATCATAGTTAAATTCCAAAACCTCCAGGTCAAGGAGAAAATATTATAAGCAAAAAAAAAAAAATTCAAATATTGCAGAGCCACAATCATACAAGACTTATCAGCAGCTAGATTTTATTTTCAAAATCTAGCAGTGGCTAAATTAAATGATGGCATGTCTTAGAAAATGATATATCAAAAATCAAAAGAATTAGAATGGAGGCCAAAAATATCATACTCAGCAAAGATAAGCATAATCCTGAATGAAAAAAAGAATATTCAGTGAATTGCCAGATTTTCAGATTTTGGTTGCAAAAAGACCTGAATTTAATGGAAAGTTTAACATATAAATTTCAAGAGATATATAAGATAAATATCAAACACTGATTTCAAGGGACTCAATAAGAACTATTTATGTTTTATACATGGATATATGAAGTATATGTGCAAGATTGTTGATTGTAATTGGCAGTTTAAAAGAAAGACTGGGATCAAGCTGAGTACAAAGTGATTCTAAAAAAGCAAAACTACTTAGGGAAAGAAAAAATGACTAATTAATTATCTTATATAAATGAGGTATGATAGGAAGAATTGACAGAGAAATTAAATAGAAAAGAGGAATGGTAGTTCTGGAACTCTGTTCTCATCAGAAATGGGTTAAGGTGGGAACAATATAAAAAATGGGTGGAAGTAAAGCATATGAGTCAGCAGGGCTAGAAAATAAAGTGGTATACACTAACAATAATATTAATGATTAGGAGTAAAGTTTATTAGTAAAAAAAAAAAAGCACTGGTAGTAATCATTGATATCAGATAAAGTTAAAGCTAAAATAGATTTCATTAAAAGAGAAAAATAGGGAAACATATCAACTATATTAATCAATATTGTGTTGGACTATTTAAAATAACTAGACAGTATAAAGTTGCAATATTGCTGTGATGTGGGAAATCATGAGTTGGTAGATTTAGAAAACTATAGAAAGACTTGGACATATGAAGGATGATGTTACCCATCCTCAAAGAAACAGATAACAAACAAGCATAGTATGGCCTTACATTTTATGCATATGTGTGTGTGTGTGTGAATGTATATATACATGATTATATATGTATATATATATGTTTATATATGCATATACATATGTGTGCATTTATGTGTATATATATATATATATATACATATACATGTAGATGTAGATCTATACTTAATTGTATCCTTCTTTGGGGAGTTGGGGGGAGAAAGACAGGAAAAATAAAGTAAAAAAGTACATAGCAAAAAAACAAAAGAAAAGCTACAAGGAAGCAACAAAAAGATTTCTCAAGTCTCAAAATAATGTGTAGTATCCATTATATAGACTTTCTTGAAATTTGTTTCATATTCTAAACCCTCTCTTCTGTTCTGCTGTGAACATGACAATTTTTCTTTATTTTCTTTCTTATATTTAAGTTTTAAATAATTAAACATTTAAAAGCAAAAAAAGTGTATGTACAGATTTTTTTTTTTAAAAAGATGATTCAGATGGGAAATTCAAAACAATTTCAAATGAGATTAAAAAGTAAACATTATGGAATGAAAAGACAATTTTATTATTATATAATTTAATACAGCTGGAAATGTCCAGGAAGAAGCACTTTTTAAAAATGAAACTGGTTTCAGATTCAAATGCCTGTCCTATTTGATTGCTCAGAGTTAAACTGTCCATCCCTAGCTAGCTATAGCTACAGCACTCATTAATGCATGAGTTCCCTGTGAAAGTGATTTATGATTGACCAATAGGTCAGCTTCAGGAAGACAATGATCAAATAAATCATTCCTAGCCTGGTTTTGAACACTGCTTTGATTTTCCTAACTATCAACTCAATTCCTAGTGAACTGTGGGATTTAGAGTATTTGGATCAGCCTCTCTGACTACAGCTCACTCTATCAGCAGCCAAGCCTAGTAGGCAATCATTAGCTCCTGATGATATTTGTAACATCTCTTTCGGCACATATAATGTGTCAGAGTTAGTATCAACTTTAATCTTCTTTCCCAACAAGTTAACTAGCATTTTTATGATTCCCATAACAATTTCTGGGCCCTAGTAATCACAAAGTTCTTGCCCATGATCTTGATATGTGGACATGTCATAGATACGTGTATTAATCAGCTTTCTGGGATTAAATCAGACAACTCTACTATTACCTTCAGATCAGTTAAGAAGAATACTCCTTAGAAATATATTCTTGATCTAACATCAGAAGGTAGTCTAACATACAATATCGTGTAGAGAACTATGGATTTATAGATATTAGAAATAGTAACATTTCCCTATTTTATTGATCAGCTGAGCCACTACAATATGCTTCTCAGAGGCCTTGATTTTGATTCTAGTTCTGACACTTAATTAGTCATTACTAATTATCCTGTACAAATAATTTAACTGTTGTGTTTAGTTTCTTCTCAATTTATTCCCTTTTAAGATAAGAAGGCAGAGATGGAAAAATTGAATTGTAACATCTTGAAGGTCCTTTCCAGGTCTAAAATTCATTAATGACATCCATCTAAGGCACTTAAAGTCTGTAAAAAAATATAGTAGAAATTTGAAGTCATTGGTTTTCAAATCATTAGGTTATAATGGTCTCTGCATTACCTTTTAATGGAGGTATAAGAGAATATCTAATTTGTAGATCTGTAGTCTACTCAAAACTAGGCCACTAAATGGGCTGCCCCAGGCTCTGTTGCTTGACTTTAGTCAATTTATTTAATCTCAATCCCATTTCCCATTGGGAGTTAAATGATTATTAATGTCCCTTCTTGTTTGAAGTTCTCTGATTTCAATTCATTCTTATTTGTCAAGCAAGGTTAGCACATAAATCCAGAATATAGCTATGGAACCACATAAAAGTGAAAGTATTTTTGAGTACCCTTTGTTGAAGAATAATCAAGTTCTGCTAACAAAGAATGCAGCAAAACATTTTCATACACCAAACTTCTGAGCTCCTAACAAAGCAAAAGTTGATCAAGTCATGTGATATATGGCTGCTGTAGAATTATACTCTGAATTCCTGGTAATTTTTATAGTACATTTTTGCCCAATAGGAAGCAACTTTGGTATCTTTCAGGTAGACAAATAAATCATATTAACAGCTTCTCCCACTGAGCATCATTGGCATCTATCTTTGTCTTTCACATAGCAGCACTCTAAAAGCTAAGTGGCTTTTAGTGAGTTGAATTTCATTATTTTAAGTGTAGACAGTATACTTTGTGTTAAATAGGACATACAAAGGCATTTTTTTCTGCCCCATCCTTTCCCTTGTACTATATGGACATTATTTTGAATTCAATTCAAATTCAATTCTATATATTTAACACTGCTTTTAACCATAATTGATTGTTTGTGAGTAGTTCCATTGCAAAAGAGAAGAAATGTATATGTCCGATATTGCTAGAACTATAGAATTTCCATTTACTTGGAAGTTATAGCAATTGCCGAATCCCATTACTTACATGTAAACTTTTTTGTCACATGTTTTTCATTTTTTCAAAATAGATTTTGAACTTAAAGCTTTTAAAAATAAACACATATTCTTAAAACAACAACCATAACAAAACCTGTATGACTTTGGGTACATTCTTTCCCCTTTCTGCTCCTGTTTTCTCATCTATTAAATGATGGTGGTGCTCTCAAAGATTTCTTTTAGCTCTTCAAGTTTATTTTTCTATTTAACATATTTAACAGTATACTAGAATTAAGCATTAACATTCATCCATAGCATATTTCCTGTTAATTTTATAAATCTAAGATTGCTAAATTCATCATTATCATTAGTATCTCCATAACTAATCAATCATGTCTAAATTGCTATTAATATGCAATTTTATATTAATTATAATTAATAAGAAGCATAGAATTAAGGATTTTGAAATACTGATGCGTTTCGGAAAGGATGTAGAAAATATATGAAGAAAGTAGAGGAACTGCATAATAGAAGCATAAGAACTTAGAGCTGGAAGGATTCTTTGTCTAATCTATAAGATCAAATATAAACTCTCCAACTTGGTACTCACAACTGCTTCTTGCCTATATTAATATAATTATTTCACATCACTTTACATTCAATGTTTCAGGAAGATTACATTCTCTACATCTATGCTTTTACAAAAAACTATCCCCTACTCCAGGAATGTCTCCATTTATGGCTGGTCAAATTTTTTTATTCCTTTCAAGTACAACTAAAATGCAACCACCTATGGGAAACCTTTTATAATTTCCCTAGAGTTTAGTGCTAGCATTTTTTACTTGCCCCTTTCTCAAACTGTCTTGAATTATTTATCATTTTAAAATTCTTTATCTTCCTAAAATAGAGCTTCTTGATCCAGATTATATGTATTGCTAAGGAGTGTATGCATAGATTTAAGGGAACTGTGAAAACAATCTTTATTTTCACTAACCTCTAGCTAAATTTCATTACCTCCTTCAATTGTTTAAAAACATTCATCTATAGTTCATAAGTACAAAAAGTACAAACAATTCTTTTTGTGACGACAAAGAATTGTAAACTGAGGGGATACCCATCAACTGGAGAATGACTATACAAATTATATTATATGATTGTGATGATATACTATTGTTATAAGAAATGACAAAGGGGATAGTTTCAGAAAAAATATAGGAAGATTTATATGAGCTGATGCAAAATAAAGTAAAATCAGAGTTTTACAAGTAATAGTAATATTCTAAAGATAATCAATTGTGAAAGATTTAACTATGCTAATCAATAGAGTATTTCATAACAATTCCAAAGAATTCCTGGAGAAAAATATTATGTCCAGATTGAAGCATGTTATCTTTTACTTTCTTTTCTTGCTTCCCCCCAACATACAACAAAGCTAATATAGAAATATGTTTTCTGTGACTTTATGTACATAATGATTATTGTATTTTTTTCCTTCCCAATAGTTATTTTGGGGAGTAGATAGGAAAGAGGGAAACAACTGAGAACTAAAAGTGATATATATTTTAACTTTTTTTTTTTAAGAGAATGACTTTACCAGTAAAAATGAAAGTGTGTGACACACTCAAAAAATGTTGAGCCCCTTTTCAAAGAAAGCAAGAAACAGGTTTTAAATTTGTCTTCCCCCCCCAATTTGTGTTTAGTAAAGTTTACATATACTAAACACTTCAAAAATAGTAAATACGTTTATAAGATTTGAGCAAAATAGTGAAGAACAAAAGATGTGATGAGCAAATATACTCAACTAATATTGAATATATTTCAGAGGGAAGGCCAGGACCTCGTTAATAAAAGATAACAGAGCAAATGAAGAAATAAACCAGAAGGGGGTTGGAAAATAAACTTATGTAAGAGACTTAAGATACTTAGAAAAGATCAGACATCTAAAAGGATCTAATCAACCTCCAAAATAATAGTTATTAAGATAAACTGCAAATCAGTCTGGCTAGTGATTACTGAAGAGTATTTCAGTAGTGGGTTAAGGGTATTAGGAAATCCTTTCAAAAGATGAGGAATTAAGCAAATTCATAAAGCAAAAAAAAAAAAAGAACTTGGTGAAAAGTCAAAAGATAAATGACGAGATTAAAAAAAAAAAGAATAAGATTTTAACAGGATTAAGGATTTAATGACTGCCAGCCCTGAAATACACACCTCAGAAGTATATTCTACCTGGCCCTGGGCCCCTCCTCTGAATGACTTCTCTCACATCAAGAAAAGGATGGCACCTAATCAAGCATTTCATGCTAGGGACTTCTTCATCATGTTCCCTGTTACATACTTTCTTCCCCATCCTCTTTTAAGTTGCCTTTTATGTGTTTTTTCTCCCAATTAGAATGGAAACTTTAGAGCCTCTCTTTTTGGCTCTATTTGTAGTCAGAGTTTAACAACACTGCCCCAGACAGGAATGCATAATGTAAATCTGTAAAGCATACCACATATATAGTCTCATTTGATCTTCACAACTATTATGAGAAAGGAAGAATCAGTGTTAGGATCATTTTTCAGATCAGGAAATGAGAAACAAAATGGTTTGATTTGACAAGACTTCATGGTCAATGTCAGAGCCAGGATCTGAACCAAGACCTGACTCTCATGAACTGATTCAAATCAGAATAATCCAAACTTCATTCTACTGAAACTGATCTTTCCAAAGTTATTCATTACAAGTGGCCTTTCCTCAATCTTAATCCTTCTTGCTCTCTTTGGAACATGTCATTATTAATCATCTTTTCTTCTTGGATGTACTTCTCTCTCTCCTTTCTTTCCTCCCTCCCTTCTTCTCTCTCTCTCTCTCTCTCTCTTTCTCTTTCTGTCTCTCTTTCTCTGTCTCTCTCTGTCTCTTTCTCTCTCTGTCTCTCTCTGTCTCTTTCTCTCTCTGTCTCTCTGTATGTCTCTCATTCTCTTTCTCTGTGTCTCTGTCTCTGTCTTCCTGTCTCTCTCCATTACTGCCTTTGTCCTATTCAATCCATCTCAGTGCTCTTTCTTGGCTTCCTTTGTAGGATTTTCAAAATCACCTTTCAAACTCTGGGTTTTTCCCAAGCCTGCCTGAGGTCTATTCTCTTTCCCCTCTCTTCTGTGTCCCTTACCTACTTCACAGTTTCTCTGTATTTAGTGATCATCTTTACATAGATCATTCCCAAATGTATTTATACACACTCCTAGTCCCTCTCTTTAGATACAATTCTGCATCTCTATCAATTTTTTTTTGGGGGGGGGCATCTGGAAGTTGAGATCCTTTAGGCCACTCAATCTCAATATTCGAAAACTAAGCCCCAAATTCTCCCTACTTCTAAAGTTTTCTATCATTATTTTTTTTATTTAATAATTACATTATATTGACACTCGTTTCTATTCCGATTTTTTTCCCCCTCCCTCCCTCCACCCCCTCCCCTAGATGGTAAGCAGTCCTTTATATGTTGGATATGTTGCAGTATATCCTAGATACAATATATGTTTGCAGAACCGAACAGTTCTCTTGTTGCGTAGGGAGAATTGGATTCAGAAGGTATAAATAATCCGGGAAGAAAAACAAAAATGCAGATAGTTTACATTCGTTTCCCAGTGTTCTTTCTTTGGGTGTAGCTGCTTTTGTCCGTCATTTATCAATTGAAACTCAGGTCTCTTTGTCAAAGAAATCCCCTTCCATCAAAATATGTCCTCATACAATATCGTTGTCGAAGTGTATAATGATCTCCTGGTTCTGCTCATCTCACTTAGCATCAGTTCATGTAAGTCTCGCCAGTCCTCTCTGTATTCATCCTGCTGGTCATTTCTTACAGAACAATAATATTCCATAACATTCATATACCACAATTTACCCAGCCATTCTCCAATTGATGGGCATCCATTCATTTTCCAGTTTCTAGCCACTACAAACAGGGCTGCTACAAACATTTTGGCACATACAGGTCCCTTTCCCTTCTTTAGTATTTCTTTGGGATATAAGCCCACTAGAAACACTGCTGGATCAAAGGGTATGCACAATTTGATAATTTTTTGGGCATAATTCCAGATTGCTCTCCAGAATGGTTGGATTCGTTCACAACTCCACCAACAATGCATTAGTGTCCCAGTTTTCCCGCATCCCCTCCAACATTCATCATTATTTTTTCCTGTCATCTTAGCCAATCTGACAGGTGTGTAGTGGTATCTCAGAGTTGTCTTAATTTGCATTTCTCTGATCAATAATGATTTGGAACACTCTTTCATATGAGTGGTAATAGTTTCAATCTCATCCTCTGAAAATTGTCTGTTCATATCCTTTGACCATTTATCAATTGGAGAATGGCTTGATTTCTTATAAATTTGAGTCAGTTCTCTATATATTTTGGAAATGAGGCCTTTATCAGAACCTTTAACTGTGAAAATGTTTTCCCAGTTTGTTGCTTCCCTTCTAATCTTGTTTGCATTAGTTTTATTTGTACAAAGGCTTTTTAATTTGATGTAATCGAAATTTTCTATTCTGTGATCAGTAATGGTCTCTAGTTCATCTTTGGTCACAAATTTCTTTCTCCTCCACAAGTCTGAGAGATAAACTATTCTATGTTCCTCTAATTTATTTATAGTCTCGTTCTTTATGCCTAGGTCATAGACCCATTTTGATCTTATCTTGGTATATGGTGTTAAGTGTGGGTCCATGCCTAATTTCTGCCATACTAATTTCCAATTATCCCAGCAGTTTTTATCAAATAATGAATTCTTTTCCCAGAAGTTAGGGGCTTTGGGTTTGTCAAACACTAGATTGCTATAATTGACTATTCTGTCTTGTAAGCCTAGCCTTTTCCACTGATCCACTAATCTATTTCTTAGCCAATAACAAATGGTTTTGGTGACTGCTGCTTTATAATATAATTTTAGATCAGGTACAGCTAGGCCACCTTCATTTGATTTTTTTTTTCATTAATTCCCTTGAGATTCTCGACTTTTTATTGTTCCATATGAATTTTGTTGTTATTTTTTCTAGATCAATAAAATATTTTCTTGGAAGTCTGATTGGTATAGCACTAAATAAATAGATTAGTTTAGGGAGTATTGTCATCTTTATTATGTTCGCTCGGCCGATCCAAGAGCACTTAATATTTTTCCAATTATTTAAGTCTGACTTTATTTGTGTGGAGACTTTTTTATAATTTTGCTCATATAATTCCTGACTTTCCTTTGGTAGATAGATTCCCAAATATTTTATGGTATCAACAGTTATTCTGAATGGAATTTCTCTTTGTATCTCTTGCTGTTGGGTTTTGTTGGTGATGTATAAAAATGCTGAGGATTTATGGGGATTTATTTTGTAGCCAGCTACTTTGCTAAAATTATGAATTATTTCCAATAGCTTTTTGGTAGAATCTCTGGGGTTCTCTAGGTATACCATCATATCATCTGCAAAGAGTGATAGTTTGGTTTCCTCATTGCCTACTCTAATTCCTTTTATATCTTTCTCGACTCTTATTGCCGAGGCTAGTGTTTCTAATACGATATTAAATAATAATGGTGATAGTGGGCAACCTTGCTTCACTCCAGATCTTACTGGGAAAGGTTCCAGTTTTTCCCCATTGCATATGATGCTTACTGATGGTTTTAAATATATGCTCCTGACTATTTTAAGGAAAAGTCCATTTATTCCTATGCTCTCAAGTGTTTTTATTAGGAATGGATGTTGGATTTTATCAAATGCTTTTTCTGCATCTATTGAGATGATCATGTGGTTTTTGTTTGTTTGGTTATTGATATAGTCAATTATGCTAATAGTTTTCCTAATATTGAACCAGCCCTGCATTCCTGGTATAAATCCTACTTGGTCATAGTGTATTATCCTGGTGACAATTTTCTGTAATCTTTTTGCTAATATTTTATTTAAGATTTTAGCATCAATATTCATTAGGGAGATTGGTCTATAATTTTCTTTCTCTGTTTTCAGCCTACCTGGTTTAGGTATCAGTACCATATCTGTGTCATAAAAGGAGTTTGGTAGGACTCCTTCAATCCCTATTTTTTCAAATAGTTTATATAACATTGGAGTTAATTGTTCTTTAAATGTTTGGTAGAATTCACATGTAAATCCATCTGGTCCTGGGGATTTTTTCTTAGGGAGTTGATTGATAGTTTGTTCTATTTCTTTTTCTGAGATGGGACTGTTTAGGATATTTACTTCTTCCTCTGTTAGTTTGGGCAAGCTGTATTTTTGGAGGTATTTTTCTATTTAACATATTTAACAGTATACTAGAATTAAGCATTAACATTCATCCATAGCATATTTCCTGTTAATTTTATAAATCTAAGATTGCTAAATTCATCATTATCATTAGTATCTCCATAACTAATCAATCATGTCTAAATTGCTATTAATATGCAATTTTATATTAATTATAATTAATAAGAAGCATAGAATTAAGGATTTTGAAATACTGATGCTTTTCGGAAAGGATGTAGAAAATATATGAAGAAAGTAGAGGAACTGCATAATAGAAGCATAAGAACTTAGAGCTGGAAGGATTCTTTGTCTAATCTATAAAATCAAATATAAACTCTCCAACTTGGTACTCACAACTGCTTCTTGCCTATATTAATATAATTATTTCACATCACTTTACATTCAATGTTTCAGGAAGATTACATTCTCTACATCTATGCTTTTACAAAAAACTATCCCCTACTCCAGGAATGTCTCCATTTATGGCTGGTCAAATTTTTTTATTCCTTTCAAGTACAACTAAAATGCAACCACCTATGGGAAACCTTTTATAATTTCCCTAGAGTTTAGTTCTAGCATTTTTAATTGCAAAACCAATTCATTGACCTTCTCTTTCTCTATTTTATACAAATAGGCCTCTAGAGATATGAAATTTCCCCTTATTACCGCTTTGGCTGCATCCCATACATTTTGGTATGATGTCTCATTATTATCGTTTTCTTGGGTGAAGTTATTAATTATGTCTATGATTTGCTGTTTCACCCAATCATTCTTTAGTATGAGATTATTTAGTTTCCAATTATTTTTTGGTCTACTTCCCCCTGCTTTTTTGTTGAATGTAATTTTCATTGCATCGTGGTCTGAAAAGGATGCATTTACTATTTCTGCCTTACTACATTTGAGTTTGAGGTTTTTATGTCCTAATATATGGTCAATTTTTGTATAGGTTCCATGAACTGCTGAAAAGAAAGTGTATTCCTTTCTGTCTCCATTACATTTTCTCCAGAGATCTATCATATCTAACTTTTCTAGTATTCTATTTACCTCTTTGACTTCTTTCTTATTTATTTTGTGGTTTGATTTATCTAATTCTGAGAGTGCAAGGTTAAGATCTCCCACTATTATAGTTTTACTGTCTATTTCTTCTTGCAGCTCTCTTAGTTTCTCTTTTAAGAATTTAGATGCTACCCCACTTGGTGCATATATGTTTAATATAGATAGTGCTTCATTATCCATGCTACCCTTTAGCAAGATATAGTGTCCTTCCTTATCTCTTTTAATTAGGTCAATTTTTGCTTTAGCTTGATCTGAGATCAGGATGGCTACCCCTGCTTTTTTGACTTCACCTGAAGCATAGTAGATTTTGCTCCAACCTTTTACCTTTAACCTGCATGTATCTCCCCGCTTCAGGTGTGTTTCCTGTAAACAACATATTGTAGGATTCTGGCTTTTAATCCATTCTGCTAACCGCTTCCTCTTTATGGGGGAGTTTACCCCGTTCACGTTTATGGTTAGAATGACCAATTCTGTATTACTTGCCATCTTGTTAACCCGGTTTATGCTTTCCTCCCTTCTTTCCCCTTTCCCCCCCTTCCAAGTATTAAGCTTGTGAGCACCCCTTGCTTCTCACAGCCCTCCCTTTTTAGTGTCCCTCCCCCCGCCTTAGAGTTCCTCCCCCTATCTTACCCCTTTCCCTCCCAGTTCCCGTATTCCCTTCCGCTTAGCTTATTCCTTCCCTTTCCACTTTTCCCTTCTCACTTTTCAATGAGATGGGAGAAGTTTCACCATAGATTGAATATGTCTTAAGATTTTTCACTTAAAGCCAATTCTGAAGGCAGTAAGATACCCACTATATTCATCCCCCTCCCTTCTTCTCTCAGATATAATAGGTTTCCTATGCCTCTTCATGAGATGTACTACCCCCACTTTACCCTTTTTCTGGTACAATGTCCTTTCCACATCAATTTCTAGAACAAGGTATACATGTATTCTTTATACATCTATATAGTCAAAATATAGTTCCCAAGATTAATCTTTACCTTTTTAGATTTCTCTTGAGTTCTATATTTGTAGATCAAACTTTTTGTTAAGTTCTGGTTTTTTCATCAGAAATAGATGAAATTCGCTTACTTCGTTGAATGTCCATCTTCTTCCCTGGAAAAAGATGCTCATTCTCGCTGGGTAAGTTATTTTTGGTTGCATACCAAGTTCCTTAGCCTTTCGGAATATCATATTCCAGGCCCTTCGATCTTTTAATGTGGATGCTGCCAGATCCTGGGTGATCCTTATTGTGGCTCCTTGATACTTGAATTGGGTTTTTCTAGCCACTTGCAATATTTTTTCTTTCATCTGAGGGTTCTGGCATTTGGCCACTATATTCCTTGGTGTTTTGATTTTAGGATCCCTTTCAGTGGGTGATCGATGAATCCTTTCAATGTTTATTTTTTCCTCTGTTCCTATGACTTCTGGGCAGTTCTCTTTGATAATTTCCTGGAAGACAGTGTCCAGGCTCTTTTTTTCATCATGTTTTTCTGGGAGTCCAATGATTCTCAGATTGTCTCTCCTGGATCTGTTTTCCAGGTCTGTTGTCTTCCCCAAAAGGTATTTCACATTTTTCTCCATTGTTTGATTTTTTTGGATTTGCTTGACTGATTCTTCTTGTCTCCTCGAGTCATTCAATTCCACTTGTTCAATTCTGATTTTCAGTGAAGTATTCTCTTCACTCACTTTTTAAAAATCTTTCTCTAATTGTCCAATTGAGTTCTTTTGTTCTGTGGAATTTTTTTCCATTTCGCCAATTTTGTTTTTTAGAGAGCTGTTTTCTGTTTCCAGTTCACTAATCCTATTTTTCAAGGATTTTACTTCTTTATCCACTCTCTCTTTAACTTTCTCCAGGCTCTTTTGCCAAGCCTCCCTCTCCTTTTCCCAAGCCTGCCTGAGGTCTATTCTCTTTCCCCTCTCTTCTGTGTCCCTTACCTACTTCACAGTTTCTCTGTATTTAGTGATCATCTTTACATAGATCATTCCCAGATGTATTTATACACACTCCTAGTCCCTCTCTTTAGATACAATTCTGCATCTCTATCAATTTTTTTTTTGGGGGGGGGCATCTGGAAGTTGAGATCCTTTAGGCCATTCAATCTCAATATTCGAAAACTAAGCCCCAAATTCTCCCTACTTCTAAAGTTTTCTATCATTATTAAGGGCACTAACATCTTTGCAATCCTCCAGCATCCTAAATTTAATGTCATCCTTGTCTTCTCAGTTATCATGTATTCTATATACCTAAAAAAGTTGCCAAATCATTTCATTTCTATCACCACATTTCCTATATGCTTCTTTTCTCCACTTAAACATATATACTGTGTAAGTAAAATTCTTAAGTTCTCACCCCCTCTCATTTACTTATTGCATTAGCCTTCATCTTGGTCTGTCTGTTCTTATCCCTTCGGGTCCAATCCATTCTTCATTCATTTGCCAGAGTGATTTTTTAAAGTTTAATTTAAGTCTGTACATGTCACTTAATAAATCTAGTGAGTCCTTGTTATGGAGAGGCTCAAATATAAGGTTTTCTTTTCGGCTATGAAAGATCTTTCTAATTTTTCTACCTTTTAATTTTCTTACATTTTACTTTCCCACATTTACTCTATAATCTACTAGTCTTAGTTGTTCTGGATATATGACACTCCATCTCTTGTTGTCTTTGCACTTCATTCTCCCATGCATGGAATTCTTTCCCTCCTCACCTAGATCTCTTCAATTTCCTGGCCTTTTTAAAGATAATTCAAACTGCACCTTCTATAGGTGGGCCTTTCTTGGTACCTCCAGATGCTTGTGTCTTCTACTCTGTATATATCATGTATACACCTAGTTATATATGTGATTGCCCCTACTAGAATGCAGTGTCAAAGATTTTGTTTTCCCTTTCTTTGTAGCCACTCTGACAAAGCCCAGGTCCCAAGTACCTATTTGAAGTAAGTGCTTTATCTTGATGACTTCTAACTTATATAAAATGATAGAAGGGAACATCTATGCTTGACAGAGCATGATTATAGCTCTATAAAACTTAGAAGGATACAATTTGTAGAGAAAGTAAGACAATGACTTAAGATCAAGTTCCTTGAATCCACTGAATGACTGCCAAATTTGAAAGCAATTCCAGCACTTTAAAATATGGGATTAAAATTCAAGAAACCAGTTTTAAGAAGTGTTTGGAATAAACTAAAAGTAATTTTAGAAAGAAAAGTTTTATAAATCTGCTTTCATAGTATCATAGGATTTATAGGTGCAAGGGATATTAAAAAAGGACCAGAACTTCTGGTATGAGACCCCTTGTCAAATCCTTTTCAGGGTTGTTCATCCTTAACACAGTGTCAACTCTGGAGTCAGAAGGACCTGGGTCCAAATCCTGCCTCAGTAAACTAGCTATGTGACCCTAGGCAAGTCATTTAACCCTGTTTGCCTCAGTTTCCTCATCTGTAAAATGAGTGAGAGAACGAAATTGCAAACAATTTCAACATCTTTGTCAAAAAAACTTCTGATTCATAGAGAATGAAACACAACTAAAACAATTCAACAACAAGAAGAAGCACCTCTGGTGTCTATTTGATATTCAACTCCCACTACTGGGTCCAGTTAACTATAAAATGCATACCATATTCCAGTAAACCATCTCAGCAGAAAGGACTAAACCAGGTTGAGGATAATTGATGGTCCTAAGACCTGTTGATGAGTTGGAGAGGGGGTGTCTGCTCCAAGTAGATAAAGATGGTCTCCTACAGAATATCTAAATGAAAACAGTTTGTTCTAATGGCCATGAAAAGGGCAGAAGCAAGTACTATGGAACACTTAGAAATTGGTCAGTCACCAAAAACTCCAATTTCATATACAGCATGCCAGGCCTAGCCAACTATCCTGTTATCTTGCACTGATCTTTGATACAACTTTATACAACTCTGCCTAAATAATGTTCATGCAGGAGTCAGGATGTCATTCTTTGATGTTATTGCTCATCTTTGAAAACAAAGAATAAAAAACAACAGATACAAGGAAATTTAGAGATATATAATTTAAGAATTCTTAACTTGGGTTCTAGGAACTTATTTTTTAAAATTAACTTTCCAATATTATTAGTTTTTTGGTAATCTTATATATTTTATTTAATTTATCTTAAAATATTATTCTGAAAACAGTCCACACATCTTCAACTGTCTATCACTGGTGTCAATGACACCAAAAAGGTTATCTAATCTGGTCCAAACCATTTATTTTACTAATGGAGACATTGAGTCCTAGAAAAGTTAAGTACCTTTTATAAAGTCACACACATACTAAATTCCAGAGTAAAGGATCTGGAAACTGCAAATCTATTGTTGTGTACATTATACCTTATGATTTTAAATTTTCCTTTGAATTTATTCATGAATGAATAACAAAGACTCCATAGACAGCAAAATGTTTATAACATTTTGTGGATACTTATCCATGTGTGATCTTTAATAAAAGACAAAAAAAAGGGGGGGAGGGAGAAAAGTGCTCACATAGAAGTGTTTCATTTTTAACTTAGACACATGCACAGCTTTTTTAAATGAATATTTAAAGAAATTAGTTCAAAGCTAAAAATATTATCTTGTACCAACAGTCATAAACTGCACATTAATTTGATAACAATGAAGCAAAGCATAACTTCCTAAATATGATGATGAATTTGCTTTAACAGAGAAGTATTTTCTTGTGACTCTTACTGGTCTCCATTTGAGTAAGTGAAAGTGATAGATTAGTGTAATGCCATTTTTTTGGGGGGGGAGAGTAAAAGAAGAAAGGACCATCATCAATCTCCCATTATGTGACACTTATAAGTAAATAACAAATTGTAGATTTTAACAAAAGACAGTTGTTCTTCAGAAATATGTACAAATTGAGTTAAGTACTTAACAGTCAATAAAACATTTATATGAGTCACTTCAACTAATAGCCCAATTATTCAATAGCAAGCTGACCTCTCTTTCAAATGACTGGATGTCTTGATAGGATGAATTTCATCATGCACTCAAAGACTTTCAGAGCCATAAAGATTGATTTTATTCAGATCTTCCTCACTCTATCTATGTTCAGTGTCTTATCTGCTGGCCAGGTACCTGGGAGCAAAGAATCAGACCTTTTGATTTATTTTCCCTGCTTTCAGTTTCCCCAAAAGGTGGAGGAAAGTGAGATTCAGAAAAGTGGTTTGCCCTAGGTCATAGAACATACTTTTTAAAAAAATTTCACTATCAATTGATTTTATTTTTTATATAAAACATTTTCATAAAAGTCATTATAAAAGAAAACATAGATTTTCTGATCCCAAAGAAAATAAAAACCCTCAAAAAACAAAGTTAATAAAAGAGAGAGATAAAGAAAGAGAAAATGCTTCAATTTGTATTCAGACATAATCTTCTCTGATATAGATAGGATTTTTAAATCACATATCCTTCAGAGTAGCTGTAGATTATCGTATTTAAGAGAATAGTATAGTCATTTACATCTGGTTATCTTAGAACATTGTTATTACTTTGTATACGGTACATTTCACTTTGTTTGAGTCCAGGGAGGACTTTTCAGATTTTTGTTTTTGTTTTTTCTGAGAGCATGCTGCTTATCATTTTCCACAGAACAATAATATTCCCTAAAAAACAAATAGCACACTTTATTGACCCATTTCCCAATTGATGGACATATCTTCAGTTTCCAGGTTTTTGTTTTTGTTTTTTATTTTTGCCCTGAGAATTGCTATGAATATTTTTTGTACACATGGATCATTTTTCTTTCTTTTGTAAGTTCTCTTTTGGTATTCATGTCTAATAATGGTGTTGTTGGATCAAAGGATTTCCATGAATTTACAAGCCTTAGGGCACAGATAATATCTTTTGATCATTTATCAATGGGGGAATGGCTGGATATATATATAAATGAGGCCTTATTAAGAAACTTGATTCAAGATTATTTTTACTAGTATTGCTATCTATATTTCTTACCATTTATTCTCTCTCTCCTTTCACCCTGTAAGTCCTCAAAAGTGTTTTGCTACTGATCACTTCCTTGCCCTATATGTTCTCACTTTTATCACTGTCCCTCCTTCCCATATCCTATTCCCTTCATTGTTTTTCCTTCAGGGTAAGAGATTTATATAACCATATTGAGTATATATATATATATTATTTCCATTTTGAGCCAGTTCATGAGAGTAAGGTTTAGTCACTTACCCTCTCCTCTCCTTCTTTCTCTTCAGTGTAAAAACTTTGTCTTGTATCTTTTTTATGGCAGATAATTCACTGGATTCTATTTCTGTGTTTTCCTTTCTCACAGTACTTTCCTCTCTCATCCCTAAATTTCACCATTAAAAAAAAAAAAAAAAGATATACCTTTATCTTCAAATCACACTTGCACCCTCTGTCTATATATAATATTTTAATCTTTCTGATTTATATTTGCACCTCAATTTGCCGAACACACACCTCAAACACACAATGTTCTATCTCTTCTATGTATTAATCATGTTATTGCGTACCAATAGTGTGAATAGAGCTTTATCTTTTTTTTGTTGTTGTTGTTTAGTGTATTTTTCCAATTGAATGTAAAAATAAATTTTAACCTTCATTTTTGCATGACTTTGAGTTATACATTCTTTACCATTCTCCCTTCCCTTCTCCTCCATTGAGAAAGTAAGCAATTTGATAATGATTATACATACATAGTCACACAAAGCATATTTCCATATTAACCTTGTTAAAGACTTGTTAAAGAAAACACAGACAAAAAAGCATCCTTCAATCAGCATTCAGATTCCATCTGTCCTTTGGAGAAGGATTTTTTATCATAGGTTATTAAAAAAAATGCCTTGGGTCTTTGCATTGCTGAAAATAGCCAAGTCATTTACAGTTGACCATTGTACATTATTGCTGCTATTTTATTTGCGGTTCTTCTGATTATGCTCACTTCATTTTTTCTTAATTTGTATAAGTTTTTCCAGGTTTTCCTGAAAATATCCTTCTAATTTTTTCTTACTACAAAATACTATTCAACCATAATCATATCATAATTTGTTTAGCCATTCCTCAGTTGATGAACATCCCCTCAACTTCCGATTCTTTGCCAGCACAAAAAGAGCCGCTACAAATATTTGTTCACATAGGTCATTTTCCTTTTTTAAAAATCTCTTTGGAATACAGACCTAGTAGTACCATGCTGGATCTCAGTGTATGCATAGTTTGATAGTCCTTTGAGCACAATTATAAATTGCTCTCAGTTCACAGCTCCAACAACAATGTATTAGTGGCCCAATTTTTCAACATTTCCTCTAATAATTGCTGTTTTCATTTTCTGTTATATTATTCAATCTCATAGATATGAGTTCATACTTCAGAATTGTTTTAATTCTAATCTTCTAATTAATCTAATCAATATATTAGATTCTCCTAATCAATAATGATATAGAACTTTTTTTCCTATGACTATAAACAGTTTTAAATTCTTCCTCTAAATTTTACTCTTCATATTCTTTAATAATTTATCAACTGGAAAATCACTTGAATCACTTTTTTTGAATATTCAATTACATAAGATTTTAGAACTAGAAGAGACAGAACACTCCGGGTCATCTCTTCTGTACTAGTTAAATGAATTAAAGTAACATGTCTAAGATCACATGACTAGTATATAACAGAGATGACATTCAAATTCAGGTCCAGTCATTACATTTTCAGTATTTCAAAGTAATTCCCCCACACACACTGCATTTAGCCAAATCTATTGGCAGAAAAAGAAATCAATTCCCTGTACCCCTCCAAAATTCTTTCCACTACATCAGGTTTTCACTATATTAATATTTTTTACTTTATAGACAAAGGATCAGAGAAAGAAGGAACTATACAGACCATTCCTCTACTATTGCTTTTAATTTAACTCATTTTTTATCTATTATTCTTTTATGTCTTATTATTTAATATTTCTATTTTCCCCTAAAGTCAGGAATTTGGAGGACTTTTAAAAAAAGGAATTTTGGAGAGATAATGAAACCTATTTGAGATTCAAGATTTCTGTGTTGTTTTTTGGAGGACATATGAAGCACTAATTATTACTATTTTGAATGTTCTGGAAATTAAGTAATTTAGATAACAACCATTCATCTTCCTCAGAAATTCAAAACCTTTAGGGTTGAAAGGGACCTGAGACGTCATGTAATCCAGTGCTCTCAAAATCAATTTAAAAAATACTTTGCTAAGAAATAACTTACAAAATTATACAGGACATGTGGTAATTGCATGAAGTGCAAGAATTTGATAGCAGATCAGCCTGCTTCAGGTTTCTTCCCATTCTATCATCCTCCATTATGTTACTAAAGTGATTTTCCTAAATTTAGTTTAATCATGCCATTCCCTATTCAAAATCTCCCTTAATTCCTTATTGCCTCACATATTTTTTTAATTTAGTTAACACTGGCTTCCTGGCTTTCATGAATAAGTTAATCCACTTCTTGGCTGTGTATATTTAATCTGGTTATCCCTCATTCTGATTGCTGACTTCCCTTTCTTTCTTTCAATCCCAACTAAAATCTTATATTTTATAGTTTTCTTCAACCCTTCATAATGTCTTTTTTCCTCTGTTAAGTACTTCCTATTTATCCAGTATATAGTTTACTTTGTCTATATTCATATGATATGTCTTCCATTTCATTGTAAGCTCCTTGAAGGCAGAGATTGTCTTTTGCTTCTTTTTGTGTCCCCAGTACTTAATATAGTGCCTGGGATATAGAAGACACTTAATAAATGTTTACTGATTGAGAAACTGAAGGTAAAGAAAGGTGAGACGTACCTGTAATCAGGTGTCTTTTTGAGATATAGATGATACTCTTATGAAGTTACTAATCTAACAGAACATAAAGCAATTAAAAAATAAGATAGAAATCAATGTGTTCTAACCATTCTACAAAGTCATAAAAACTAATTCATTTCCCAGACAACATACACAGTGGAGGCATTGTAAACAGAAGACCAACCTCATAATTAGGCTTGCAGTTAACACAAACTGACCATGTATCTGGCCAAATCACTTAATCAAAGCCATGGATAACTCTATAAGATTATACATGGTATACTTGTCAATAGGCATTAACAGAGCAGAGTTTCTTCATGAGATAATTTTCTCTAACAGTGAAATCCCAGATGAAATCCCTAGGCTTATACAAACATGATAGACTTGTTTTATCAAATGCTAAAACATATCAGATAACTATTATGGAGAAAAATATAAAATTAATTTTAATCTTTAAACCATTTTTATTTTTATATTACTGTAATTAACTAACATTCTAACCATAATGCTTTACCAAGAGGAATCTTTTGGAGATCATCTAATGACATTTTTATGTATGTATATCAGAGTGTGGGTGTTTAAATTTTACCCCACTATTTTTAGCTGTTCTATTTAAAATAAATCTTCTCTTACCTTAATGGCTTTGCCATCAAATAATTTCAGATAATTAACATATCTTCCCCCTACATGGTTTCATTAAAGGGAACTACTTTATCTTCCCCTCACTTTAATTTTAAAAACAGTGGTTGACTATTAAAAACAAAATATGACTGAGAGAAGTATTAATGAGGTTAGTTGTCACAGCTAAGATTTAAAACTGTCTGGACGTGATAAGTGTTATATATACATACATATATATACACATATACATATGTATACATCTATATGTACATATAGATTGTATATATAATATACACACAATCTTAAAAATCCTAAACAAAATTGTTCTTTTGTTCTAATTCCATACAATTTATAGAAATGCATTATTTCATTCCTAATTTAAGAGTAATTAAACACATCAATATTAATAACTCATAAATGACTTGTTTCATGATATATAGCATGAATCTTGCTAAATATTACATGCTTTATAAATTTTATTATATTACAATATAGAATTAGTCAACTAAAGCAAATTCTAAATGGCCTTGATATTTTCAATATTCATGAAATAAGAGTAAACATTTTAATACATTTAAGACTCTTGTATACATATCTATATTGATTGCATAAGGAACCCAATAAATATTTATCAAATCACATTTGTTTAATTTAATTCAATCATTATTTTCTAAGCCTGTTTGTATTCTCAATAGAAAGATAAATATTGAAAAATGATGCTCCATAAGCAATCAGTTTCTTGAATATGTTTGTTTGTATCTTTTTTTTCTCATTGAAATTTCTCAGTTCATATTATTATTTTAAAATGTCCAACATTTTAAAAGAGGTTCAGTTTTTTTTAATTCCTTGATTTTAATAAAACTGTATTCACTATATGGTAACAATATACTGCATATCAAACTGAAAATTGTTGCTTTTATTGGTTTCAATGAAGTGTGATAGAAATAAAGGCATGGTAAGCTCTAAGTTACAAGAGTTCTCATGGTGAAGAAGAGAGAATGGTAGATTTTAAGTCAGAGTATTTGAGTTTGAATCTTGACAGGCTTTGGTAAATCTATGCTTTAAAATCCCTATTTGTAAAATGTGAGAGATGGCTTCTTTTAAACTGAAATCCCATGATCTTGACTTGAGAGATGATTCTAGTTATGCCATGAATGATTTATGTGGCTATAAGGTAAATTATATCATCTCTTCCTATTTTAATTTCTTTATCTGTCAAATGGAATTATATCTCTCCTCATTTTTACTAAGGGACATATTATTTATTTTTTTTAATTTAAAAACAAAATTCATACTAGAAATCTATGCTCTATTCTATTTAAAACAACTCACTTTGTATCCTCTCCTTTTCCTGACAATGAACTTTCTATTCTTCTCTAAATATTTGCTTGTTCCCCCCCCCCATTAAACTGTGAGCTCCTTGAGAACAGGATCAATTTTTTTTTAATCTTTATTTTTATTCTCAAGGATTATTAAGTACCTGGCAAATGCTAGGCAATTGTTGACTCGTGACTGATTGATGGGTTGACTGTCCCATTGCTACCTGACTCAGATTCTAAATGTGTAAAGATGTAAAAGAAGATATCTTATAGACATAGCAATTTAGAAGCACAGCATGGCTATGTCTAGATGAAGCTAAGACATCTTTCTGAAAAGTTAGAGATTCAAACTGCTTACTTATGTCCTGTCACTATGACCCAGCTCTCCAACTACCACAATGAGAAACTGCAGCTGTTGTTTGTTTGTTTTTTTTAATGTGATGTTTTTATTGCTTGTATTTCTTAGCATATAATCTAGGAGAAATGATTCTTTGTTCTGTAGAACTCTGTATACTATGCAGTGCTTAGCATAGTGCATGGCACATTATGGATAACTTAATAAATATTTATTGATTGATAACCTACTGGAGGAGGTTATCTCTACTGGTGTTGTCTACTGGAGGAGACAACAAGCAAACAACTATGAACAAAAAGGATAAAGTCAAGATGAATTTGGAATAATCTCAGAGGGAAGGCATTAAGATTAGGAAAACTAGAACTCTAGTTGAAATGGGAAGGAAACTAATACAGAAGCGAGAGCTGATGATGGAGAGAAGCTAGGTACAGAAAAACTGTCACTGAAAAGAGTAATTTGGGAGATGGCTTGAAGGGGAAGGGAACAGCAAGACCAGTCTTACCGGATTACCAAGTATGAGAAAGTGAATAAGATATAAGGAAACTGCAAAGGAAGGAAAGGAACAGTTTATGAAGGACTTTAGAAATTTAAAAAAGCTTATGTATTTTAAGTAATATATTTTCAATATTAATAGTAGAAACTGTAAGACCTAAAAGTAATCCCAGAGAAAGAGCTTATATGTTCATTTAGCACTATTCCCCAATTTCTACGTATTTCACTAACCTCATAAATGTGATATTTTATATATGTGTGTACATGTGTGCATATATATATATATATACACATATGTGTGTATATATGTATATATATGTATATTATCTCTCCCCAAATGCAGTATGGTAGATCAAAATGTCGTATTTGGAATCTTAGGGTTAGAGATTCAGGGCTGGAAGGTCCTTTGGGGCAACCTAATCAATTTTCCTTTTTTACAGATGAAGAAGCCAAAGCTCAGAGACTTAACTGAAGTTAAGTGACTTATCTGAAGTCACACAAATTGTCAGTATTAGAATTATGATAATCAGACCTAAAAATAATATTCTAGTGCTACTCACTAGCTACATGACCCAGAGACAGTAACATTGTCACTTGTGATTGATTTTTTTTTTCATTTGTAAAATAAGAATAACAAGATGCAATGTCTATCTAACATAGTGGTTGTAAAGAAAGCTCTTGGAAGGCATAAATTACTATAGGGAAGAAGGGAATAAACATTTTTCACTTTTTTTTTTGTGAGACTATTGGGGTGAAGTGATTTGCCCAGGATCAAATAGTGTTAAGTGTCTGAGGCCTAATTTGAACTCAGGTCCTCCTGAATCTAGGTTCAGTGCTCTATCCACTGCCATCTAGCTGTCTCAAATAAGTAATTATTAAGAGACTACAATACGTCAGAAACTGCTAGTGCTTTATGAATGTTAGCTCATTTAATCCCCTTGACAACTCTGAGAAATAGATATTATTATTCTGCCCATTTTATAGCTGGGGATAAACCAACAAGACAAATGTTAAATGACTACTGTGGATCACAAAATTGCTATTCTGAGGATAGATTTGAACTCTGATTTTCCTGATTTCAATTTCAACACTGTCTACTATACCATCTAGCTGTCTTTATTTCTATAGAAACATAAGTTACTGTTCAAATATTTTAGAAATTTCCTTGTGGCATAAATTGAATGGATGGGGTATCACCAATAATTTAGCAAAATTAATAATAAAACAGAATGGTGAAAGACTGGAAAAAAAGTATCCACACCATTTGTAAAGCTAGCCACAATTTTGTTGTTCAGTCATTTTCAGTCATATCTGACTCTTTGTGACCCCATTTGGAATTTTCTTGCAAAGATACTGGAGTGATTTTTTTTTCATTTTACAATTCATTTTATAGATAAAGAAACTGAGACAAACAGGGTGAAATGATTTTCTCAATCAATACAAATCTGTTTTTAAACACTAGCATTTAAGAAGATAAGTCTTTCTTATTCCAAACTCAGCATTCTATCCTTGATAGCCAAGCTGATCACTAGGCAATTGTTGCACTTTGAAGGTCAAAGATGACCACCTTCTACCAGGTGTTAAATTTTGATACCACCTAACATCCCATAATTTTATTTCTCCTTTTATACATTTGCATTCTCTTTATAGCTTCCTCATTTTCACTTTTGAAATGTTAATGGGAACTCCTTGGAGGAAAGTTGATTTATAAATCTCATAAATATTCATTTAAATCACAGGCCCAGGAGAGGGATAGGCTATCACTTCAAGAAGATGATAAACTACACCAGCATCAATTATCCCCAAAAGCAACTTTCATAGGAATGAAAAAAATCCTATTGAATAAAGAAAAAACCCTTAATTTCACTTGAATGGTTTTTCTATTATTTTGAATGTCACATTATTAGGAGGGGTTACATAAACTTGTTAAAATGATTATAAATCATTTTTGAGATGCAAAGTTTTATCATTTTTTTTTTTTTGGAAACCCTATACCAGTGGAGTCAAAGCCTGAAAATCTGAGTTCAAGTCCTGCCTGTCCCATTAACTGGAGGTATGGCTTTGTAGTAGTCACTATCTCTTTAAGTCTCAGTTTCCTTATATGTAAGAAGAGAACATGGGACTAGATCTGGTCTATAAGATCATAAAAAGTAGAACCCTGTGGACTATATAGTTTTAGAAAAACACAAACTAACAATATGTTATATTTGTATTTATTTTGTTAGGCATTTCCTTATTATTTTTTAATCTGGTTCCAAGAGTTTTGCAAGTGGTTGGAATCCTTGAGCTGGGAGTTTGACACCTCTGGGCTAGATGATCACTAAAGCTCCTTGCATCTATACAGTTTGGTGAAGTTTTTCCTTTTCTCTTATGATCTCCTCATTTATTTGTATTCTAAATTGATGTGATCACTGTCCACTTCTTTTTTGACCCCACTGTCATTATAATAACAGCATCTACATTTAATAAATAATAAAACTCATATTCATTTGGCACATGACTATTGCCAAATGCTTTCTGCACAACACTGTGGAGTAGATTATATACTCCTCAAAGAATTGTCATTTCATTTTGTAGATAAGAAAACTAAAGGTCAGAAGCTAAGTGAGTTCCCAGTGATCAAAAATGGTAATAAGTAATGGAGTCTAGAGTTGAACCGAGGTCTCCTGATTGCAAGACTGGTTCTTTTATTTTCACAGCATTATATGGTGGAGTCAGACAGCTGTTTCCTAATACATTTTTTCTTATCCTGATAGAACTGATTCTCTCTATATAATCCCTCTGTCAAACACACACACACACACACACACACACACACACACACACACACACACACCACACACACCTTTTTTTTTTCAGCAATATCTTTCCTAATAGCTTCCCTGGTGAAGCTATCTCCTCACAAAACCTCAGTGAGTAGTGCAAGTAAAAAATCCAAACCATTTGGACTTTGTGCCTCTTAAGCTTAATGAGTTGCCAAATCATGATGTCTTACTAATGAAACTCATTTCTAAATGGATATGAGACCATCCAAAGAAGCTAAGAACCATTATGCTGTCAATTCTTCTTTCAAGCAAAGTAATCTTCTTCCTTTGATAAATGTTCAGTGATCCATAAGTGCCTCATTTTGTCCCCATATTGAGCCTGAAATAAAAGGATGCTAGCTTCAGATTCATATTTCCCATTCCCCTGTGTCTGCTGATGAACCCTTCCAACTGGATTTCTAGCTTTAGTTGTTGGGCTGTAATGATTCAGTTACAGTTTAAACAAGCCCAAGTCATCTTCCTATTGTATCTTGGTATATGTATTCCCCCTGTTGCTTCCCTAAACATAACACCCCTCTGCAAAGAATAATCATGTCAATATCACCATTGCTTCTTAGAAGGGGAACTTATGGCTCCATTTTCCAAATTTCCTGATTATGAGTCTTCCAGGTTTTGCACTCTGTGAGTGTTCCATGAGAGCCTCCATGTCCTCTCTATTCTAGAATATGGTAGAATATTCTTAGTGTTCTAACTTTTATTAGAATCCATGTGAATAGGAACTACTTCTCTTTTGAATTTGTTTCCCTAGAATTTATGTGTTGCTTGATTCAAGCTATTAGTTTAATGTACATGAATGTGATTTTTGTTTTTGAATTATCAGTCATCCATTTTGTTTTCCATATGTAGATTAAGCCAGAAACTATATATGTACATCAATCAAATATTATAGCATAAATGTATTTTAATACTTTCTAAAGTATTATGTTTTGGTTTTATTTTGACTTCTTTTTTTTTAATTTTAGAAATAGTTTCCTTATTACTGATGACTATGTTATTACAGATAAGGCAATCTAGTGGAGTAGAAAAAAAACAAGGTTTGGAAACAGTGGATTGCCTCTGAACGCTGTCAGGCAGAGTAAACTTCTTTTAAATTGATTTCCCTACTCTGAAATTTTAATTATTAATTCATCTACTTACCACACAGAATTTTCCTAATGAAAATATTTTATAAACTCTGAAACTATACAAATATAAGTTTTCATCCTTATTACCAGAATTGACATAATATTAGGTCACTTTCTACTTTTTGGCTGTCAGTTACCATAAATTTTCTACCAGATAGAGCAAAATAGATTTCATTTTAGTCATGTCCAATTCTTCATGAGTCCAGTTAGTTATTTTTGTTTTTGTTTTTTTTTGGGGGGGCAAAGCTCTTAAGTGGTTTCCCATTTCCTTTTCCAGCTCACTTTATGGAAGAATAAACTAAGGTAAATAGGATTAAGTGACTTGCTCAGAGTCACACAGCTAGCAAGGGTCTGAGACTGGATTTGGATTCAAGTCTTCCTGACTCCAGAAGACAAGATGACAGAGAGTAGATAGGACTTTACTGGAGCTCTTTCTGACTTCCCTCAGAATAAATACTAGATCAAGTATGATGGAATGGAATTTGGAATGAGAGAATCCACAAATATTTGGAGTGTAACAAATTTTCAGCAGAAGATATCTTGGAAGGACTTTAGGAAAGGTCTATATCTATTGGGCAGGTGGGGGAAGACACGACCCAGTACAGGTTTGGTGTAGGGAAGTCCAAGTCTCTCAACTCCACCATAATAAGGCATTTAGCCACACTCTCCCAGTATTGGCACCAGCTGCAGGGCAACATGAAGTCACTGTTGCTTCTAAAGGAAGTGTGGGACAATTAATCCTTTCCCTTAAGAGCAGACCTCAACCTTTAAAAATGAGAAAAAAAGCAAAGAGAGCTCTTACCATGGATATCTATTCTGGAGACAGGGAAGAGTAAATTTCAAATCCTAAGGAAACTAAAGGCAAAAACGTCTGTAGACGAAGACTCAAAAGATGTGAGTTGGTCTGTAACTCAAAAGGCTCTCTTGAAAGAATTCAAAAAGAATCTTAAAAGGTAAAATTACTATTGTGGGTGTCAGAGAACATTGTGGGGGTTCCTACAAATCTTTTCCCCAAATTCAGCATTTATTATTAGATGCCTTGGGAAAAGAATGGGCTGTGAAATATGGTAGAGCATTCCAGGCTGTATGCAGCATTGTTCACAAGGATCTCATGGATCAGAGAGATTGTTAGTTTGCCCACCTTTATGTGAGTGGTTCCCTAAAAGACCAAAAATATTATTAGCCTTCTCAGAGAATGATTTCTCTACAATTCTTGCTCCTTTTCATTTCATTATAACTATGAATAAATAAAGTTGTTGACTTTGCCTTGGCAGATAGATTCTCAAATATTTTATGTTATCTGCAGTTATTTAAAATGGAATTTCTCTTTGTATTTCTTGCTGCTGGACTTTGTTGATAATATATAAAAACACTGATGATTTATGTGGATTTATTTGTATCCTGCAACTTTCCTAAAGTTGTGAATTTTTTCTAGTAGTTTTTTGTTAATTTTTTTTAGCATTCTCTAAGTATACCATCATATCATCTGCAAAGAGTGATAATTTGGTTTCGTCCTTATCTATTCTAATTGCTTTAATCTCTTTTTCTTCTCATTGCCAAAACTAACTTTGTAATAGAAGATTGAATAGTAATGGTGATAGTGGGTAACCTTGTTTCACCCCTGGTCTTATTGAGAATGGTGCTAGTTTATACCCATTACATCTGATGCTTGCTGATGGCTTTAAATAAATGGTATTTATCATTTTAAGGAAAACTTCATTTATTCCTATACTCTCTAGTAAAACAACTGTTTTTAAAGGTTAAAAAGTTTATGTCCTACATGGCAAGAAGATATGTTTAACTCTTGAGAACTGTATCTTTGTTGGGAAATTAACTTAGAGGATGTAGGTATAATTTGACTTTATTGTGATGATATATAAAATGAGGTAAATTATATCACATAAAGAGGCAAAAAGAAATATTATATTTGAGGGAAAGAAAGGAAGAGGATGTGTATGGTGTGAAATTTAATCTCATCAGATTTGGCTTAAAAAGAGAATATCAGATATATTTAGTTTAATAGAGAAACTTGTTTCATCCTTTAGGGAAAAGGGAGGGGGAAGGACAAAGGACTGGTGGAGGCTAATAGAAGGAAAAATGTAAGTAGAAGGGGAAAGGAATAAGAAAAGGGGGTGTAAAAAGGGTAGAACTATTTGAGGAAGATAGTGGACAAAAACAAAACAATGGGGAGGAAGGAAAGGGGAAAAGGAAAGAAAAAAGTGTGACTTGGGGAAAACAAGATGGTGAAAATACAGTTAGTAATTTTAACTGGGAATGTGAATAGAACAAACTTTCCTAAAAAATGGAAGCAGAAAAACAGACTGGATTAAAAGCCAGAATCCTACAATATTGCTTACAAAAAAACATATTTAAAACAGAGTGATATATACAGAGTAAAGGCCAAAAGGCTGCTACAGAATCTATTATATTTCAGTGCAAAAAAAAAAAAAATCAGGGGTACTTAATCTCAGTTTAAGTAAAAGGGAAAATAGATCTAATTAAAAGAGAAAAGAAAGGAAATTACATTTTGCTAAAGGATACCATAGATAATGAAATAATACCAATATTAAATATATATGTACCAATTATTATACACATGCAAATTTCTGGAGGAAAAGTTAACAGAGATACAAGGATAAAGAGCCAATAAAGGTATATTATTGAGAGAAACTCAAACTCACTCTATCAGAACTAGATAAATTAAACTATAAAATAAATAAAAATATTAGTAGGTAAATAGATTCTTAAGAAAATTTAATATGATAGATCTTTGGAGAAAATTGAATGGAAACAGAAAAAAAAATTTTTTCTTGATAGTTCAGGGAACCTACACAAAAATTAATCATGTATTAGGGCATAAAAGCTTCAAAAATAAATGAAGAGATGCAGAAAGAGTAAATGCATCTTTTTCAGATCATGATAAAAATAAAAATTACATGTAATAAAGACCAGGGAAAATAGACCAAAAATTAATTAAAAACTAAATAATCTAATCCTAAAGAATGAGTAGGTGAAATAACAAATCATGGGCACACTTGATAATTCTATCCAAGAGAATGACAATAATGAGACAACATACCAAAATTTATAGGATATAGTCAATGTAGTTATAAGGAGAAATTTTATTTCTCTAGATGCCTACTTGCATAAAATAGAGAAAGAGAAGATCAACAAATTGGGCATGCAAATAAAAAAGCTAGAAAAATAACAAATAAAAACCCTCAATTAAACACCAAATTTGAAATGCCAAAAAATAAAAGGAGAAATTAATAAAATTGAAAGTAAGAAAACTATTGAACTAATAAAAAATTAAGAGTTGATTTCATGAAAAAAAAAAAACAACAAAATAGAAAATCCTTTAGTTAACTTGATTAGAAAAAGGAAAGGAGAGAAGAAAATCAAATTGCTAATATCAAAAATGGAAAGGATGAACTTTTTGCCAATGAAGAGAAGCAATGTTGCTCAATCATATGCAAATAAATCTTATAGTCTATGTGAAATGGATGAATACATACAAAAATAAAGATTACCCAGATTAATAGAGAAGGGAATAAATTACTTAAATAGTCATATTTTATTCTTTTATAATTTTAAAGCTTTTTATTTTCAAAGCATATACATAGATAATTTTCATCATTCACCCTTGCAAAACCAAGTGTTTTAATTTTTTTTTCCTTGCCTTCTCCAAACCTCCTCTTCTACATGGTAAGTAACCCAATATATGTTAAAAGTGCAATTCTTCTATACATATATATATATTTCCACAATTATCATGCTGCACAAGAAAAATCAGGTCAATAAGGAAAAAAAAAAAGAAAAATGCAAGCAAACAACAACAAAAAAAAAAAAGAGTAAGAATGCTATGTTGGGATCCACACTCAATCCTACAGTTTTCTCTCTGGGTACAGATGGTTTTCCACATCACAAGACAATTAGAACTGCCCTGAATCATCTTGTTAAAAAGAGTCATGTCCATCAGAAATGATTATCATATACTCTTTTTTTTATTATTAAAGCTTTTTATTTACAAAACATATGCATGAATGATTTTTCAACATTGTTCCTTGCAAAACCTTCTGTTCCAAATTTTCCCCTTCCCACCCCCCCATCCTCTCCCCTAAATGGCAGGTAGTCCAATATATGTTAAATATGCTAAAATATCCATTAAATCCAATGTAAGTATAGATAGTTATACAGTTATCTTGCTGCACAAGAAAAATCGGATCAAGAAGGAAAAACAAACAAACAAACAAACAAACAAACCTGAGAAAGAAAACAAAATGTAAGCAAACAACAATAGAAAGAGGGAAAATGCTGTTGCAGGGGTCCACAATAAGTTCCCACTGTCCTCTCTCTGGGGGTAGATGGTTCTCTTCATCACTGAACAATAGAAACTGTTTGAAGCACCTCATTGTTGAAGAAAGACATATCCATCAGAATTAATCATTGTATAATCTTGTTGCCATATATAGATCATCATATATCCTTGTTTTTACCATGTATAATGATCTGGTTCTGCTCACTTCACTTAGCTCAGTTCATGTAAGTCTCTTCAGTACTCTCTGAAATCATCCTTCTGATTGTTTCTTATGGAACAATATTAATATATAGCATGCATATACCATAACTTATTCAGTCATTCTCCAAATGATAAGCATTCATTAGTTGTCCAATTTCTAGTTAGTTGTCCAGCCCTCTACAAAAAGGGCTGCCACAAACAATTTTGCACATGTGGGTCCCTTTCCCTCCTTTAAGTTCTTTTTGGGATATAAGCCCAGTAGTCACACTGCTGAATCAAAAGGTATGCACAGTTTCATAGCTCTTTGGGCATAGATCCAAATCACTCTCCAGAATGGTTGAATTAGTTTACACCTCCACCAAAAATGTATTAATATCTCAGTTTTCCCACATTCCCTCCAACATTCATCATTATTTTTTCTTTTTATCTTAGGCTATCTGAGACACAATAGTACCTCAAAATTGTATTTCTCTGATCAATAGTCATTTAGAGTATCTTTTCATGTGACTATGTTTCTTTTTTTTCCCCTGAGAAAATTGGAATTAAGTGACTTGCCTAAAGTCACATAGCGAGGAATCCTTAACTGTTAAGTGTCTGAGGCCATATTTGAATTCAGGTCCTCCTGACTTCAGGGCTGGTGCTCTATCCACTGTGCCACCTAGCTGCCCTCATGTGACCATGTTCATATCCTTTGACCATTTATAAATTGGAAAATGGCTTAAATTCTTATAAATTTGAGTCAATTTTTAATATATTTTAGAAATTAGGCCTTGATCAGAATACTTGCACGTGAAATTTTTTCCCCCATTTATTACTTCCCTTCTAATCTTCTCTGCATTGATTTTATTTGAACAAAAACTTTCTAACTTAATGTAATCAAAATTGTTGATTTTGTAATCAGTAATATACTCCAATTTTTATTTAGCCATAAATTCCTTCCTTCTTCACAGATCTGAGAGCTAAACAATCCTTTGTTCTAATTTGCTTGTAATATTACTCTAATGTCTAAATTATGAACCCATGTTGACCTTCTCTTGGTATAAGGTGTTAGGTGTGGGTCAATGCCTAGGGTCTTCCATACTAATTTTCAATTTCCCCACAATATCTTTTTTTTTTTTGTCAAATAGTGAATTCTTATCCCAAAAGTTGGGGTCTATGGGTTTGTCAAATACTAAATTATCATATTCATTGACTTTTATGTCTTGTGAACCTCACCTATTCCACTGATTTCTTAACCAGTACCAAATGGTTTTCATGCCTACTGCTTTATAATATAGTTTTAGATCTTGTACAGCTAGGCTACATTCATTTACATTTTTTTCATTAATTTTCTTGAAATTCTTGATGTTTTGTTCCTCCAGAGAACTTTGTTATTTTTTTCTAGCTTTGTAAATTAATTTCTTGGGAGTTTGATTGGTGAGGCAGTGAATAAGTAGATTAATTTAGGTACTATTGTCCTTTTTATTATATTAACTTTGCCTACCCATAAGCACTGGATATTTTTTTTCCAATTGATTAGACCTTACATTTAAATAGTCCTATTTTAGAAAAAAGAAATTGAAGAAGCTATTAATAAACTCCCTAAGAAAAGATCTTCAGGGCCAGGTATATTTATGAGTGAATTCTGTAAAACATTTAAAGAACAATTTATTCCAGTTAATTGGAAATTCCATTTAAGGAACAACTAATTCCAATTAATTGCCAATTGGTAATTGCCAATATCAGGCAAACTATTGGAAAAATTAGAGAAAGAAGGAGTCCTATCATATACCTCATATGACACAGATCTGTTGCTGATAACTAAACTAGGTAGGGTCAAAACAAAGAAGAAAAATTACAGACCAAATGAATAAATAAATAAAAAAGGAAAAAAAAAAAAAAAAATACAGACCAATTTCCCTAATAAATATTGATGCAAAAATCTTAAATAAAATATTATCAAAAGGATAAGAGTATATTATCACCTGGATAATATACTATGACCAAAGAGAATATATATGAGGAATGTAGGGCTTGTCAATATTAGGAAAACTATGAGCAATAACCAAACTCATAGAAATCATATGATTATTTCAAGATAATCAGAAAGTAGAAAAACTTTTGATAAATTCTAGCATCCATTCTTATTAAAAACACTTGAGAACATAGGAATGCATGGAGTTTTCCTTTAAATTATCATTAGCCTCTATTTAAAAGCATCAAAAAGCATCATATGTAATGAGATAAATTAGAAGCATTGCTAATAAGATATGGGTGAAACAAGGTTGTCCCCTATCTCCTTTACTATTCAGTATTGCCTTTAGCAATAAGAAAAAAATAAATTAAAGAATTAGAGTATGTCATGAGGAAATCAACTTATCCCTCTTTGCAGACAATATGATTCTATAATTAGAGAATCCTAGAAAATCAACCAAAAAAAAAAAAAAAACTACTAGAAACAATGAACAACTTTAGCAAAGTTTCAATGCACAAAATGAATATGTTACCAACAAAGTCCATCAGCAGGAAATACAAAGAGAATTCCCATTTTAAATAAATGTAAAATAATATAAAATATCTGGGAATCTATGTGCCAAGACAAAGTCATGAACTGTATGAACACAATTGTAAAACACTTTCCACACAAATGAAGTCAGATCTAAACACCTGGAAGAATATCAAGTGCTAATGCCTACACTAATCTAACATAATAAAAAGGTAATTTTACATAATCAAACTATAAAGAAATTACATTCTAGAGCTAAAAAAAAAAAGTTCATCTGGAAGAAGAAAAGGTCAGGAATTTCAAGGGAATTAATGAGAAAAAAATGCAAACAAAGGTGGCAGAGCTGTATCAGATCTAAAACTATCTTCTAAAGCAGCAATCATCAAAACCATTTGATACTGGCTAAGAAATAGAGTAGTTGATTAGCAAAATAGTTAGGTTCAGAAGACACAATAGTCAATGTTTATAGTAATCTGATAAACCCCCAAATCTCAGCTTCTGGAATAAGAACTTACTGTTTGACAAAAATTTCTAGAAAAATTGGAAAATTGTACGGAAAAAACTAGGCATTGACCAATTCCTCAAACCCTATAACCAAGATAAAGTCAAAATGGGTTCATGATTTAGACATAGTGATTCTATAACCAAATTAGAATAACAAAGAATACTCTCTCTCTCTCCAAAGAACATTTAGAGTCCATTATGAAATGCAAAATGGATGGTTTTGATTATTTTAAATTAAAAAGGTTTTTTTAGAAACAAAGTCAATGCAGACAAGATTAGAAAGGAAGCAAAAAAAAAAAAACTGAGAAAAAAATTTTACATCCAATAATTCTGATAAAGGTCTCATTTCTAAAATATATAGAGAACTGACTCAAATTTGTAATAATATAAGCCATTCTTCAATTGATAAATGGTCAAAAGATATGAACAGATAATTTTCAGATGAAGAAATTAAAAATATTTCTAGTCATATAAAAACGCTTTAAGTCACTGTTGATCAGAGAAATGCAAATTGAGACAACTCTGTGGTATTACTACACACCTCTTGGATTGGCTAAGATGACAGGAAAAGATAATGATAAATGTTGGAGGGGATGTGGAAAAACTGGGACACTAGTATATTGAACTGTGGGAACTGAGTGTGGATCACACTATAGTATTTTCAGCTTTTTGTTGTTTGTTTGCTTTTTGTTTTCTTTCTCATTTTCTTTCCTTTTTTATCTGATTTTTCTTGTGCAGCATGGTAATTGTGGAAATAGGTATAATAGAATTATATATATTATTATATATATCCATATTGGATTTGGTCTCTAAAGGAGGGCATGTGGAGAAGCAAGGAAGAAAAAATTTGCAACATCATATTTTACAAGGTTGAATGTTGAAAACATTGCATATATTCTAAAAAAACAAAAAAGCATATATTCCAAATTGAATGTTGAAAACATTGCATATATTCTAAAAAATAAAAAGCTAAAAAAGTACAATTAGCAAAATGCAAAAAAAAAAAAAAAGAGAAAGATGCTAACTAAAGAAAATTATTTACTAAAAATTAGAATTGGACAAATGGAAGTGAATGATTCAATGAGACATCAAGTCTTCCTGACTTTAGGCCCAAAGAGTGTCATATAATAGTTTTAGCAAATGCAAAATCCATGAATATTGTGTTATTTTAATAATAAAGATTTGTGCAAAGAAAATTTCCATAAAGTCCTAATCCAATGCCTCTTTATGGAATAGAGGATTCATGGACCTTGAGAAAGACCAAAATCTTCTCAAGATTGAATTAGAAGGGGACCCAACAATTGTACTCTAATTTTAAGAATAAGGCAACTAACTGGTGGTATATTAAAGAGACTTGAGTTTGAATTCTGTATCTGATAATTTCTAGCTGATTGGGTATGAGCAAGTAATTTTAACCAGTTTATTATTTGTTCCATCAAATGGACATGATAATCATAGCACCTACTGTGCAAGATGTTAAGAACAGATTCAATAGTACATGAAAAGTATTTAAAAATTCTAAATTCTAATATTATTAGCTAACATTATCACTATTTTCACCTAATGTTCTTGTAACTATTATTATTAAAATCTAGCCAATTACATAAAATACTAATAGCAAAATTTACGTAGTGTTTAAGATGCGTCAGGTAGTCTCTTAAATACTTTATAATTCTTATCTCATCTGATTCTCACAAAAATCCTATCCTTATTTTATAGATGAGGAAACTGAGGCAAACAGAGTTTAAGTAATTTGCCCAGTGTTATACAGTTAGTGTTCAAAGGTAGATTTGAACTTAAGTTTACCTGCCTCCAGGCTGGGTTTTCTATCCACTGTGCTACCTAGCTGTTCTGGTGTGTGTGTGTGTGTGTGTGTGTGTGTGCATAAGACAATCATGTCATAAAATAATTTCATAATTTAATTTAATTTTTATTAAGTATTTAGTATATGCAAAGTATTGTGATGGATATATGATCAGTCATTATCCTCAAGGAGCTTATATTCTTTTACACACACAGACACACACACACACAGACACACACACACACACACACGAATCAATATATATTATAGGGGATAAAATGTGTAGAGTAAATGCAATGAAATCTGAAAGAAAAAGAATACTAGGAAAGCTTCCAAATGCTCTCTTAACTCTACTGTGAAAATAGGCCATGCCCTGCTCTCTATTACTTCCCTTTTTAAATATTTTCTAAAACTTTAATTGGCTTAGCCAAAGTACTCATGTTAGTTAACACTTGACATTTTCCTGCCTGTGCCAAAAGAAAAAGTAGCCAACCAGATTGATCTGAGCACTAAATTACTTGTACTTTCACTAGCAATTATATTGTATGCCTAATCTGTTCTGCTGATGTACCTCTCTATTTTTTTTAAAACAACTGCCAAAGTATTTAAAATGACTGTTTTGTAGTTTATAGTTTGAAATCTGATACCACTAAGCAATCTTTTCTATTCTTAATTTTTGAGGTTGAAAGAAAGAAGAAAGGAAAAAAGGAAGAATGAGAGAAAAGGAAAGAGGGATGGGAGAGAAGATTGCATAAGCCTCTCCAATATTCTTTGGCATTAACATTAGCCATGAAATTGGAAATTAAATATAAAATAATTGCTAAAGATCTTAATATTTTTGCTTAAAAATTGTCTAAGTTCTAAAATAATTTTTAAAATTTGATATACAATTTTTTTTTTATCTTTTTAAAATCTTACTCATCTAAAATACAGTAAAAAAAAAAAAATAACCTGACAATCACATTTTCTGTTGAAGTATTGCCTTTAAAAATTCTTAGAAAATGTGCTAGGTAGAGAAGTCTCAAGCAATTATATGTTAATTTCATGTCTGAATTCAGACCTACATTTATATGTATGGAACTAAGCAAAATTGCCATTTATTTCCCCTCCTAAAATACAGAATTTTTTTTCTATAGCAGAAAATGATGATATTCATTTATGATCATTTATATAATTTTATGACAAGGCATCATAGTGGGGGGGGGAACTAGATGGTAAGATAGCCTCTCATCACTCTTTTCTCATGGTCCAATTTCCTAGGTTAGGAAAGAAACCCCATTATTTGGTAAGGAACTAATACTTTTTCATATGCAAAACAAAATGTGTGTATCTACAGAATTTAAAGATGAGAATCATTAAATTTAATAAGAAAACAATACTGTATGCTCTTTATAATCCCAATTGTCTTAATGGGGTTGAACAATACAAAATAATACTATTTAAAGGAAAAGAAAAATTTAAGTGGTACTGCCACTTATACTTTCATATTATTAAAATATTGATCAAATATCTACCCTTTTATGATTCTAAGCTCTACATAATGTGAGAAATAAGAAATTTGGCTTACTTTACAGTTTTATTTATTTAAAAAAAATGAACACAATTTTTGAAAGAAAATTAGAATAGTTAAGAAATGTTAAAAAGGGAGGGTAAAGGGAATCAAGATAGTGGAGTAGGAGAAAGCTGTGTAGTCTAGACCTTAACTTTTCTAATGAATACATAAGAAAAACAAGGACCAAGTAAGAAGTGATTAAAAAAATGAAGGAGAAAAAACAATTGTCTCTGTTGCATTCAAGATCACAAATTCAGCCTACAGGTAAATGACTAGGGTAGGAATTGTAGATCACAGTTTTCATTGTGTCATCCAGAATCATAGACTCAGTACACAAAGCCCCCTAGCTCATTAGATAATATAGCTTCTCCAAGGGAGCAGAGAATGAAAAACCCTTACCAGAACCAGCTTTAAAGGGACACTTAAAAATTATTTCTAACTCACCTTCCTATCCAGAACAGCAACAGATGGTTTTCCTAGAGAGTCCAGGGTCCCAGTTTCAGCTCCTAAAATTTCCTGTTAAGGCAAAAATGCTACATCATTCAGAGAATAGAACTGGAAGTATTATCCCCTCAAAAAAAAAATCTATTATGTAATCCGGAATCCTGGAGTGTCCAAAATACAAACACATAAGGCAAAGAATAATTCCAAAAACTCTTACAAGCAAGGCTTCAAAGTGATACACACTCACAGACATTTATATATAAATAGACATAATTCAAAATATCATGAAAGAAAAACTGTGTAAAGCTCTTTGAATCAGAGGCAAAGAGTAGTCTATTAAGAAGCTACCAAAAGAAAGGGGGAAAGTCTCTCAGGTCTGATGGATTCAGAGGAAAATTCTATTAAACTTTAGAAGAACAAGTAGTATGAATACTATAGAAATTATTAAAAGTTGATCCCAAAAGCCTATCAGAATCATTTTATGAAAGACTTAGCTATAATACCTAAAACAGTGATGACTGAAACACAGATCAATATCATATCTTTAGGATTATATTATGTAGTTTCCAATTAACTTTTGGTCTATTTTACTCTAGCCTTTTATTGTATGTAATTTTTATTTTATCATGATCTGAAAAAAAGATACATTTACTATTTCTGCCTTTCTACATTTGATTTTGAGGCTTTTATGCCTTAATATATGCTCAATTTTTATATAGATTCCATGAGCTGTCAAAAAAAAGTATATCCCTTTGTATTTCCATTCAATTTTCTCCTAAGGTTTATCATACCTAACTTTTCTAAAATTCTAATTACCTCCATAACTTCTTTTTTATTTACTTTGTTGTTTGATTTATCTAGTTCTGAGAGAGCAAGGTTGAGATCTCCCACTAATATAGATTTATTGTCTATTTCTTCTTGGAGCTTTCTTAATTTCCCCTCTAGGAATGTGTATGCTATACCACTTGGTACATATATGTTTAGTACTGATATTACTTCATTATTTATGATACCCTTTAGCAAGATGTGCTTTTCTTCCTTATCTGTTTTAATTACATCTTTTTTTTGCTTTTGTTTAATCCAAGATCAGGATCATTATCTTCTTCCTCCCCCTCTCTCCTCCTCCTCTCTCCTCCTCCCCCCTCTCCTCCTCCCCCCTCTCCTCCTCCTCTCCTCCCCTCCTCCCCCCTCTCTCCTCCTCCTCCTCTTCCTCCTCCTCCTCCCCCCTCCTCCTCCTCCTCCCTCCTCCTCCCCCCTCTCCTCCTCCTCCTCTCCTCTCCTCCTCCTCTCCTCCTCCTCCTCTTCCCCCTCTCCTCCTCCTCCTCCTCCCCTTCTCTCCTCCTCCTCCTCCTCCTCTCCCTCCCTCCTCTCTCCTCCCCTCTCTCCTCCTCCTCCCCTCCTCCTCCTCCCTCTCTCCTCCTCCTCTTCCTCCTCCTCCTTTCCCCTCTCTCCTCCCCTCTCTCCTCCTCCTCCTTCCCCCTCTCTCCTCCTCCTCTTCCTCCTCCTCCTCCCCCCTCTCCTCCTCCTCCTCCTCCTCCTCCCCCCTCTCCTCCTTCTCCTCCTCCTCTCCTCCTCCTTTCCCCTCTCCTCTTCCTCTTCCTCCTCCCCCCTCTCCTCCTTCTCCTCCTCCTCCTCCTTTCCTCTCTCTCCTCCTCCTCCTCCTCCCCCCTCTCCTCCTCCTCTTCCCCCCTCTCCTCCTCCTCCTTCCCCCCTCTCCTCCCCCCTCTCCTCCTCCTCCTTCCCCCCCTCTCCTCCCCCCTCTCCTCCTCCTCTTCCCCCCTCTCCTCCCCCCTCTCTCCTCCTCCTCTTCCCCCCTCTCCTCCCCTCCTCCTCCTCCTCCCCTCTCTCCTCCCCCCTCCTCCTCCTCCTCCTCCCCGCTCTCCTCCTCCTCCCCCCTCTCTCCTCCCCCCTCTCCTCCTCCTCCTCCCCGCTCTCCTCCTCCTCCTCCTCCTCCCCTCTCTCCTCCCCTTTCTCCTCCTCCTCCTCTCCCCCCCCTCCTCCTCCTCCTCCTTCTCCCCTCTCTCCTCCCCTTTCTCCTCCTCCTCCTCCCCCCCCCCTCCTCCTCCTCCTTCTCCCCTCTCTCCTCCCCTTTCTCCTCCTCCTCCCCCCCCCCTCCTCCTCCTCCTTCTCCCCTCTCTCCTCCCCTTTCTCCTCCTCCTCCCCCCCCCCTCCTCCTCCTCCTCCCCTCTCTCCTCCCCCCTCCTCCTCCTCCCTCCTCCCTCCTCGTCCTCCTCCTCCTCCTCTTTGTTCTTCTTCTTCTTTACTTCAGCTAAAGCATAAAAGATTCTACTCCAGCCTTTTACCTTTACTTTGTATATGTCACTCTGCTTTAAATGTGTTTCTTGTAAACAACATATTGTAGGCTTCTGACTTTTAATCCAGTCTGTTTTTCTGCTTCCATTTTATAGGAAAGTTTGTTCCATTCACATTCCCAGTTAAAATTACTAACTGTATTTTTCACCATTTTTTCCCCCAAGTTATACTTTTTTCTTTCCTTTCCCCTTTCCCCTTCTCTGCTTCTTTCAGACAACCTCCTCCCTTAAACAACCCTCCCTTTTTTCTGTCTCTTCATCTTTCTTATACGTTTCCCCTCTACTTCTGTTCTCCCTTCTATTAGCCTCCCTCATTCCTTTCCCCTGTCTCCTCCTACTTCCCTACAGGGTGAGACAAGTTAAAAATGTCTGGTATTCTCTCATTGAGCCAAATCTAATGAGAGTAAGATTAACACAATGCTTGCCCCCCTCCCATCTTTCCCTCAATTGTAATAGGGTTATTTTGCCTCTTCCTGAGATGTTGTTTATCACATTTTAACTCCATTTTCCTCTTTCCAGTACAATGTCTTTTTTAGCCTCTAGTTTCTTTTTTAAATTATAAAAATAAAATGAATTTATATTTGCACCCTCTGAGTATACTTATAACAGAGATAGTCATCAAGAGTTAAAAATCTTTTCTTCCCATACAGTGATGTATACTTTTTAATTTTTTCTTTTAAAAAAGTTATTTTTGCCTTTCCTTTTTATATTTTTATGCTTCTCTTGGATTCTGTTTTTAAAGGTCAAATTTTCTGTTCAGCTCTGGGTGTTTTCATGAGAAATAAGTGAAATTCATGTGTTTCATTGAATGTCCATCTTTTTTTCCCTGGAAATTAATGCTTAATTTTTCTGGTTAATTGATTCTTAACTGCAACCTAAGTTCCTTTGCCTTATGAAATATCATATTCCAGACACTTCGATTGTTTAAAGTGCAAGCTGCTAGGTCCTGTGTAATTCTGATTGTGGCTCCTTGATATTTGATTTGTTTCTTTCTGGTTACTTGCAATATTTTTTTATTTTATTTCTAAAATTTTGCTATGATATTCTTTGGAGTTTTCATTTTCAGGTCACTTTCAAGAGGTGATCAAGTGAATTCTTTCAATGACAATTTTAGCTTCTGGTTCTAGGATAACTGGGCATTTTTCATTGATGACTTCCTGAAAGATGTTTTCTAGAATCTCTTTTTCATCATGATTTTCAGGAAGTTTAATAATTCTTAGATTGTTTCTTCTTTATCTGTTTTCCAGGTCAATTATTTTTCTATTGGAGTATTTTACATTTTTCCATTTTTCTTTTTTTATTATGTTTGACTGATTTTTGAAGTCTCATTGAGTCACTAACTTCTATTTGTTCAATTTTAATTTTTAGTGAATTATTTTCTTCAATTAGCTTTCTTATCTCCTTTTGCATTTGGCCAATTGAACTTTTAAATGGGATATTTTGTTGATTGGATTTTTTTTTTCTATTTCACTAATTCTGTTTTTCAATGGGTTGTTTTTTTTTTTTCAAATCTGTTTTGTAAGATGTTACATACTTCTCCCATCTTGTCAAATCTATTTTGCAAGAAATTAGATGATTTTTACATCCTCCTCCCCCTCTCCTCCTCCTCCTCCCCTCTCTCCTCCCCCTCCCCTCCTCCTCCTCCCCTCTCTCCTCCCCCCTCTCCTCCTCCTCCTCCCCTCCTCTCCTCCCCCCTCTCCTCCTCCTCCTCCCCTCTCTCCTCCTCCCCCTCTCCTCCTCCTCCTCCTCCTCCTCCTCCCCTCTCTCCTCCCCCTCCCCTCCTCCTCCTCCCCTCTCTCCTCCCCCCTCTCCTCCTCCTCCTCCCCTCTCTCCTCCCCCCTCTCCTCCTCCTCCTCCCCTCTCTCCTCCCCCTCCCCTCCTCCTCCTCCCCTCCTCCTCCTCCCCTCTCTCCTCCTCCCCCCCCCCTCCTCCTCCTCCCCTCTCTCCTCCCCCTCCCCTCCTCCTCCTCCCCTCTCTCCTCCTCCCCCTCCCCTCCTCCTCCTCCCCTCTCTCCTCCCCCCCCCCTCCTCCTCCTCCCCTCTCTCCTCCCCCCTCTCCTCCTCCTCCTCCCCTCTCTCCTCCCCTTTCTCCTCCTCCTCCTCCCCTCTCTCCTCCTCCTCCTCCCCCCTCTCCTCCTCCTCCTCTTCCTCCTCCTCCTCCCCCCTCTCCTCCTCCTCTTCCCCCCTCTCCTCCCCTCCTCCTCCTCCTCCCCCTCTCTCCTCCCCCTCTCCTCCTCTCTCCTCCCCCCTCTCTCCTCCTCCTCTCCTCCTCCTCTCCCCTCTCCTCCTCCTCCTCCCCCTCTCTCCTCCTCCTCCTCCTCCTCCCCTCTCTCCTCCCCCTCCTCTCCTCCTCCTCCCCCCCTCCTCCTCCTCTCCTCCTTCTCCCCTCTCTCCTCCCCCTCTCCTCCTCCTCCTCCCCTCCCCCCCCTCCTCCTCCTCCTTCTCCCCTCTCTCCTCCCCTCTCTCCTCCCCCCTCTCCTCCTCCCCCCCTCTCCTCCTCCTCCTTCTCCCCTCTCTCTCCTCCCCTTTCTCCTCCTCCTCTCCTCCTCCTCCCCCCCCCCTCCTCCTCCCCTCTCTCTCCTCCTCCCCTCTCTCCTCCCCCTCTCCTCCTCCTCCTCCTCCTCCTCCTCCTTCTCCCCCTCTTTGTTCTTCTTCTTCTTTACTTCAACTGAAGCATAAAAGATTCTACTCCAGCCTTTTACCTTTACTCTGTATATGTCACTCTGCTTTAAATGTGTTTCTTGTAAACAACATATTGTAGGCTTCTGACTTTTAATCCAGTCTGTTTTTCTGCTTCCATTTTATAGGAAAGTTTGTTCCATTCACATTCCTAGTTAAAATTACTAACTGTATTTTTCACCATTTTTTCCCCCAAGTTATACTTTTTTCTTTCCTTTCCCCTTTCCCCTTCTCTGCTTCTTTCAGACAACCTTCTCCCTTAAACAACCCTCCCTTTTTTCTGTCTCTTCATCTTTCTTATACATTTCCCCTCTACTTCTGTTCTCCCTTCTATTAGCCTCCCTCATTCCTTTCCCCTGTCTCCTCCTACTTCCCTACAGGGTGAGACAAGTTAAAAATGTCTGGTATTCTCTCATTGAGCCAAATCTAATGAGAGTAAGATTAACACAATGCTTGCCCCCCTCCCATCTTTCCCTCAATTGTAATAGGGTTATTTTGCCTCTTCCTGAGATGTTGTTTATCACATTTTAACTCCATTTTCCTCTTTCCAGTACAATGTCTTTTTTAGCCTCTAGTTTCTTTTTTAAATTATAAAAATAAAATGAATTTATATTTGCACCCTCTGAGTATACTTATAACAGAGATACAGTCATCAAGAGTTAAAAATCTTTTCTTCCCATACAGTGATGTATACTTTTTAATTTTTTCTTTTAAAAAAGTTATTTTTGCCTTTCCTTTTTATATTTTTATGCTTCTCTTGGATTCTGTTTTTAAAGGTCAAATTTTCTGTTCAGCTCTGGGTGTTTTCATGAGAAATAAGTGAAATTCATGTGTTTCATTGAATGTCCATCTTTTTTTCCCCTGGAAATTAATGCTTAATTTTTCTGGTTAATTGATTCTTAGCTGCAACCTAAGTTCCTTTGCCTTATGAAATATCATATTCCAGACACTTCGATTGTTTAAAGTGCAAGCTGCTAGGTCCTGTGTAATTCTGATTGTGGCTCCTTGATATTTGATTTGTTTCTTTCTGGTTACTTGCAATATTTTTTTATTTTATTTCTAAAATTTTGCTATGATATTCTTTGGAGTTTTCATTTTCAGGTCACTTTCAGGAGGTGATCAAGTGAATTCTTTCAATGACAATTTTAGCTTCTGGTTCTAGGATAACTGGGCATTTTTCATTGATGACTTCCTGAAAGATGTTTTCTAGAATCTCTTTTTCATCATGATTTTCAGGAAGTTTAATAATTCTTAGATTGTTTCTTCTTTATCTGTTTTCCAGGTCAATTATTTTTCTATTGGAGTATTTTACATTTTTCCATTTTTCTTTTTTTATTATGTTTGACTGATTTTTGAAGTCTCATTGAGTCACTAACTTCTATTTGTTCAATTTTAATTTTTAGTGAATTATTTTCTTCAATTAGCTTTCTTATCTCCTTTTGCATTTGGCCAATTGAACTTTTAAATGGGATATTTTGTTGATTGGATTTTTTTTTTCTATTTCACTAATTCTGTTTTTCAATGGGTTGTTTTTTTTTTTCAAATCTGTTTTGTAAGATGTTATATACTTCTCCCATCTTGTCAAATCTATTTTGCAAGAAATTAGATGATTTTTACATTTCACTGAATCTGTTTTTTAAGTTTTCTTCAAATAACTTCTTTGTTTCCTTTTTAAAACTCTCTTGCAAATTTCTCATTTCCTTTACCCATTTTTCTTCCAACTCTAAAATCCTTTTCAAATTCTTCCAAGAGAGCCTTGTTATATGAGAACCAACTCAAATACCTCTTTGTGGCTTTACTGGAGATGATTTACCTTTAATGTTTTTAAGGAACTTTGGGAGTTTGTTCTCTGTCTCCATAAAAGCTATTTATGCTCAGAGTTCTATTTGCTTTTTCCCTCATTTTGTAATGGTTGAAGTTTGCTCTTAGTGTAAAGGGGAGAATTTTCCTAACTTCCTCTACAGATGACAGTGACTTAATGCTGCTCTGAGCCAGTGCTGTTGACTTCCTTTCTGGACTGGGTGGGTGTGGCCAAGTCCTATATATAAAGGGTCAGAATCTCACTATTTATCATTTGTATTTGCATTGGATATTTCACAGATAATCTGCTGATCCACTGGTTTCAGAGTAAGCAGCATTGCTCTATTTTGGCTAAGAGTCTCCCAGCAGATTCTTCATAGTACACCACTCTGTGTCCCTGGCTGTGCCTGTGCTTGGCCATCTACCTCCCTACCCTTGCTTGATGGAAACAGATCTTTTCTGAAGTTATTCCAAAATATATTTTGTTGAAAATTTCTTACACTCCAAATATTTGTGCTTCTCTCCCTCCAAAACCAGTTCAGAGGTTTGATCTGGTATTTATCTGAGGGAAGCCAGAAAGAACTCAGATAAAGCACTGTCTACTCTCTGCCATCTTGGCTTTGCCCCTCTCTGTTTTAGTTTTTAATGTGTAATTTTCTTCAGTTATCTTTTTATCTCTTTTTTTTTCCATTCAGTTAATTCTACTTTTGAAGGTGTTATTTTCTTCAGTGGATTTTTTTTTTTTAATTTGGTCAATTGTATTTTTTTTTTAAGGAATTGCCTTTCTCTCATTTTTTTTTTCTCATTTTTCTTCTGTCTCTCTTATTTACCTTTTACCATATTTAATGAGCACTTCCAAGAAGCCTTTTTTGGATTTGAGACCAATTCATATCATTTGTTGAGATTTCCTCTGTGGAAATCTGTCTTCATCTTAGTTGGTGTTTTGGTCTTCCCTGTCAGTACAGTAGATTTCTATGATTCTTTTCTATTTATTACTCTTTTCCTTTCCTTTTCTTTTGGTATTTCCTTTTTTTTCCTTTTATGGTTGAACTCTGTTCTTGAGATAAAGGGGAGTTGTCCCAAACTTCTTGCACAGTTCTGAGCCTTGGTTTTGAGCACAGAGTCCCCTTGTGTTTGCAGGGGATAGCTTTGCCTACTCTATTTAGGAAACAGCGTGGTTTCTCAGAGTTTTCCCTCTAAGCTGATACTGGAGGCTGGTCTGCTTATCTGCTCTTCCACTAAGCCAAGATTTCAGTTGCTGATTTGCTGTGATTAAGAGCCTTTCAATGGCTTTCTCAAGGTCTGTCTGAACTAGACTGAACACTTTTCATTCCAGTGAAACTTCCCTTTCTTGAAGTTTTGCTATTATATCTTGAATTATAGAGTGGTTTCATTCCATCAGAATCTGTTCAGAGGTTTAGTTTCATATGGTTTTTCAGGGAAACTGGGAGAGCTCGAGCAGCTTCCTAGTTTTGCTCTGCCATTTTGACTCCAACCCCTCAAAAAGATATGATTCTTACACATCAGAGAGAAAATACAGATGAGATACCTATTAAAATCAAAAGACAATGTTTAAATTGTTAAAAAAAAAAAAAACAAAAAAAAAAAAAAACAGAATGTGTTTCATTAGTACAGACTTAAACCTTAGACCAAAGAAAACTATACCTTCTTTATCAGTCAGCCACTAAGCATTGGTTAAGGGCCTACTTTAAATACTTTATTAGATTGAATAAAAAAATGGCTGAAGTCTTCCTTGAAGTATTGAGGTTCTCTAAGGTTAGCTAGTTTTGTTGTTGTTGTTGTTGTTATTTGAATAGTCTTCAAGCAATTTGTGGGAAGGAAAAATAGATTAAGGTATATCAAAGAGAAATCACAGAAAGAAAAAAAAAACAAATACAAGACAAAATAAAGCCAGTTATCTTATTGTCTCTCCTGTTAGAAGGTATACTCATTTAAAGTAAGATTTGTTTCATTTTTTTTTTTATGTGAAAATCCTGCATATAAGATAGAGCCTGGCATATAGTAACTGCTTGTCAAATTCTTACTCATTTATTGATTAATTAACAAAATGATTAACCTTCTATGCTTTGTAGTCAAAAAACATTCAGAAAGCAATATTTTCCTAAATAAACTATTTTCCATTTTGGCAGAAAACTATAATTTAATTGAAATTTTAAAACGTAAATTGTATTCATAGGTAAGGTTTATTTTATATCTTGAGGTTGACTCCCCCTCCCTGAAGAGCACATTATTATTTTTATCTAAGAGGTGAATGGATAAATATGGTTCAGTTTCAAAAAAAAAATTATAGTCATATTTCAGAAATAAAATGGATAGAATAGTGGACTTATAAGCAGGAGTTCAAATTCTGCCTCAAAAACATGATCCTTGACCATATAACCTCTCAGATTGAGGCTTCTCATTTTTAAAATGAGATAATAATGCTCCTAACTCACCTGCTTTCTTTGAGGAACAAATGAGATAATATATATAAAGTAATCTATAAACCTTGGTGTGCAATATGATGGCAAGCTATTTCATAAATTGAGCTGCATGCGTTGGTTACTAAGTGGAATTTATTTTACTTTTGTTTTGCTATTTGTACTGAACAACAACAAAAAAAGTTATTTTGAAAGATCACTTTTCTTAGGGATCTCATTACTTCCTAGAACAAAAATAATTTTTCTTTGGTGAGAACTAAGACTGCATTGCTTAGAACAAATTGTTGCTCATAGCTGGAGAGAAACAATTTCTTCTGGTTAAATCAATCCTCAAGTAATAATGCTCAACTTTGATTCTCTGTCTCTCATGGAAACAAAGGAATTTATTTATTAGTAAAATACATTTTATATAACACTCTTAGTGTTACTTATAAGCAGTAGAAATTGATCAGAAAAGAGAACAGTTAAAAAGGAAGAAAATTAGTATGTGGATTATAGGAAAGCTGCTTTTTATGAAAAAAAGGGGGTCCTAAATGAAATTTATTTTCAGAATTTAAGAAATGATAGTGGAGCATCCATAAAATAGATAGACAATTTCAAAAATTTTAAAACAGTTTCCTTCAATCTTTTTACTTCAGAGCCTACTTCAAATTGGAACACTATCTTTGTCTATTTGAATTGTTCTAGTATGGTTTCCTCTTGTCTTTTTTTCTTGTTTATAAACTGATAACTGAACCAAAAGAATTCAAATACCATAGATTATCTTATCCTTTAGACTACTCATCTAACTGTAGTGACTTCATGAGAGAACATATTTTTGAATGAATTTCAACTTGATTTCAGAGACAGAAGAGGCTCAGATGACCTCTCAGTACATTTAAATACCATCTGAAATGAGTCTGAAATGGGAACCTCTTGAGATTTACCAAATAATACTAATTGCCCAGATCAAGTAAACTATAGTAAAAAAACAAACAAACAAAAACATTCTAACCAGGCCTTTACAAAAAAATAAGTTAGAAATTAGAATAGAACATGTGAAGCAAAACCAGTTCCAAGAGAGGAATTGAAAGATAGCACTATTTCAGGAAAACATGTGCAAAAAAATAAAATCATTACAATTTGAGAGCTCTCATTTAGCCATCCTCACAATAGCAACACTATTCTTTACTTATCTCAACTCTAAAATATTCTGCGAATTAAACTTGACAAGTTTTGAGAAATATGTAATCTCTCAAGACTTCTGATTCTTCATCTGTAAAATGAGGGTATTAAACTAAATGTCTCCTAAGGTGCTATTCCAGACCCAAATCTATTTCAGTGTGATCCTCTGATCTATTAATGCAAATAGAAAATGTCTTCAAAACATGGAAATTTCACAGCTGGCTTATTGTCTAACATATCTTTATATTGATGCAGCTGAAAAAGCAAACCATAACAAAGAAAAGAAATCCATTTCTTTCCCTTTCACTATTAATATATGTACTGGACAAGCAATACCTATTATTAAGAAGTCCAAAGTGAATATCTGACATACTGCATTTCCTTTCTTTGGAGTATGCAGATAGAACAAGAGTTTTCTGATGATAAATCTCAGTCTTTTCTTAAATGGGTCTAAACTATTCACTGCATACTAAGGATTATTATTTTATTCCATTTAAAAAATACTTTCAAAAGATCTTGTGCCATAATTTGGATTTTGATTATTTCATTGGTGTTTCTAAGGGTTCACTTTTATGTTTATTTAATCAGTTCACTCAAAAATATATGAAAATGCAAATAAAGGAAAGGAAAAGCCAAACTCAAACCCATGTCATCTCTGTATCTCAGTATTATGGACTGAGACAATGTTCTTAGTATATGGGCTCTTAACCTAAAATCCATTAATTTGTTTTGGTAGTTGTGTTGTATTTCAATATAATGTTTCCATTGTCATTCTTTGCATTTTATTATGTGCATATAAAAACAATATTCTGAAAAGTAGATTCAGTAGATTGATAAAAGTATTCATGAAATATAAAAAAGTTAAGAAGTCCTTTTCTGGAGACATTTCTTCAAACTTTCAATCAAGCAAACTTTGTAAATATATACACCTCAATTAAATGTTCAGACTTCTCATTTGTAAAATGGGATAATAATGCTCCTATTTCAATGGGTTGCTGTGAGCGTCTTACCACCTGGACACTTGATATATGCATGTTCAGTGTGATGTGATGTAATCTACTGGAGTATTTAAAGGAAGTCTCAGACACAGAAGATTCTTTCTCAGGCACAGCTCTCAGCCATAATAGACCCAAGACAAGATGCCAGATTCCAGTTTCCATTTTTGACCAGCCATGTAGCTCTCCTGCCTCCTTCACTCCTCCACTAACACCAAGGACTCGAGCTGATCCTGAGGTCCTCCAGATAGAGAGAGCTAGTCCAGACATTTTAGGGACTCAACTCGTTATTTGGAAAGTATGGCTATTTCCTGTGGTTATTTAGAAAACATATCTCTTGAAACCAGGAATAATTTGGGTGAAAAAATGCATGGTGTTATTCTTTCTCCACACATTTAGACATACCAGTATGAAAGCAGTTCAGAATGAATGAGCCAATGCATAAAGTGAATAGGTATCCACATAATCCTTTGAGTTGAGAAATATTAAGGTGTGAATGTCTATAGATGATTTTTTTTTCATTCACATTAATTCATGAAGATTATCAATTGAAAAGTATTTTAGTAGAAGTGTAATGGGCTGAGGCTTGAGTTGATGCACTGAGGTCCCAAGCACGTGAGGCTAAATAGTAATTGCACCATACTCTATTAATATATATGCTTGGAAAAAGAATGGCCCCCGCCCACTATTTGTGCAAGTCCTGATGTGTTGTATAGGAAATGATGATTTTGGTGGGTGGAGGCAGGAGAGTGGAAAGGGAAGCGGAAAGAGAGATTGCTGGCTGGTTTCTTTACACAGCTGCTTGCATTGTTATCCCAACCACCCTTCATCTCTGATCCCCCTTTCACCTGCAATCCCCCTTCACCTCTGCTGGCTGGCTTCCTGTCACAGCTCCCCATATTGCTATTGCAATCCCCCTTCACCTCAAAAATAATAAAGATTGAAGATTTTCCCCTTAACCTGAATTCCTGACTCCGGCTGATTTTAAATATGTGGTCATCACATAGAAGGAAAACCTACACCAATGAAATCATATCCTGAAATATCATTGCTAGTGACTATTAATATAGCCTACATTCATGTGTTAGGTTAAATTACACAACTAAATTGGTTCAAAATATGGAAATCTGCAACACAATTGCCATTATAATGACTTTAAAGATGGTCAAAGAAATTCAAAGAGGTTAAGCAACCTGTTTAACTTTTGCAGTTAATTATCACAAACCTAGACTCAGAGGAATAATTTAAACCTAGACCTCCCAACTCTTAATATTTTGTTCTTTCAATTACATTCCACTTGTTAAGAGTGCAACAGGAAGTTTAGACAATATATGATAAGCACTATGTGTCATGTATCCAAAGTAGTATAATCTGAATTCTGTGGAATGATAGTTTATATGTTATAAATATTTGCAAAACAGGTTTAAAATCATCTGCATCTTAATTCTTCTTTGGGAGCGGACCTTAAAGGGACCCTGCTCTCCAATGAACTTTTAGCTCATTTCAGTCCATATTTTTCTTTTGCTTCTAACTTTCCTTTTTTACTAAAAGAATAATAGCATTACTAAAAAATTAGAACTACAGATAGTAAAAAAATGAACATTTCATCAAATTATTTCAAAGATTAAAATACTAGAGGAAGTTATAGCTTAGTTTTGTGGGATTCTCTTCTATAAATCTACACTTATAAACAACATAGGATGCCATTTCCTTTAATTCAAGAAGCTTTTATTGAGAACATGTGTCTAAAACAATGAACTATGCATCTTGAAATAAATTTCTCTGAATATATTCTTTTGTAAGTCTAGCCGACTTATAGAATTGTAGCAGAATTAGTTAAATTATAAAATTAGTTTAAATTCATTAAAATGTTAGGTCCTACTTCTAAAATAATTATTCAATATTGATTTTTTTAAAAAAATCATCATCTATGTACCTCTCAGATCTATGGAGAAGAGATGAATTTATGGACAAAGAAGAACTAGAGAACTTTATGAAATGCAAAATGGATAATTTTGATTACATTAAAATAAAAAGGTTTTGCACAAAAAACCCCAATACATCCAAGATTAGAAGGGAAGCAATAAACTGGGAAAATGTTTACATTCAAGGGTTCTCATAAAGGCCTCATTTCTAAAATGTATAGAAATTTGAGTCAAATTCATAAGAATACTCGACATTCCCCAAATGATAAATAGTCAAATGATATGAACAATTTTCACATGAAGAAATTAAAACTATTGCTAGTCATGTGAAAAAATGCTTTAAATCACTATTATCAAAAGAAATGCAAATTAAGACAATAACTTCACACCTCTCAGATTGGCAAAGATGACAGGAAAAGATAATGATAAATATTGGAGAAGTTATGGAAAAATTGGGATACTAACCCATTGTTGGTGAAGTTATTAAATAATGCAACCATTCTGAAGAACAATTTGAAATTAAGTCCAAGAACTATACCACTATGGTTACTCTTCGATCTAGCAATATCTCTACTGGGTCCCAAAGAGATCAAAAAAGAGGAATAAAGGATCCATATATGCAAAAGTGTTTGTACCTTCCTTTTTTGTAGTGGCAAAGAACTGGAAATTGAGTGAATGCCCCTCAGTTGGGGAATAACTTAAATAAGTTATGATATATGAATGTAATGAAATATTATTGCTATATAAGATACAAGTGGGCTGAGTTAAGCCTGAAAAGACTTAACATGAACTGATGCTAAGAGACATGAGCAGAACCAAGAGAACATTATACACAGGAACAAGATTATATGATAATCAATTGTGATGGGCTAAGATCTTTTCAGACAATCAGGTGAATCAAGGCAATTCCAATAGACTTGTGATGGAAAATGTCATCTACATCCAGAGAGAGAAGTATGTAGACTAAATATATATCAAAACAGAGAATTTTCACCATTTATTTTGTTGTTTGCTTATTTTTCCCTTTTGATATGAATTTATTTTTTGCTCAGCATGATTAATATGGAAATATCTTTAGAAGAACTGCATATGTTTAACTTCTAGGCGATTGCTTGCTGTCTTGGAGAGAGGGTATATAGGAGGAGAAAAAGACAAGGTTTTGCAAAGGTGATTATTAAAAACAATTTTTGCATGAATTTGGAAAAATACAACATCATTAATTTTTTAAAGTCAAAAAATGACTATCAAAAATCTGATAATGCTAGTTTCAAGAATAACATTAATCTAAATAATTTGGCTCACATCAAATTTTAAATTGAAGCATCTTATTGTGTAAAGTTTCTCTCTGTATACCAAATGACCTTTAGGTCTTCCTAAACTTCCTAAAACTATTTCATATTCTGGAGTTCATTTTCACATCAATAATTATTGATATTCCTTCTTTATTTTGTGACAATGTGATGTGTACCCAACATCAGAGTCATACTGTAATATAGTTAATGACCTTCCTGTCCTTTCAGGCTTTCAGAGCAGTTGTTTTTCACCTTTTTTTTTTTTTTTTTTTTGGCCTAATGAAGGGTGATATCCAGTTCTTACATCAGTCTACAGGTTGGGTGGAGATGGCATTTTCTAATCAAATTTATGATGTGATAATTCCTCGTATTCCTAGTTAATTGCTGTCCTTTACCTGCCTGTGCTTCATTTAAAATAACTTCCAGGAACAGACTAAAGGCTTTACTTAGAACAGTAGAAATAAATCATATCTTGTTAACCAATGTGTTCAAATACACATGTGCCTAACTAATGATTCTGTTCATTCCTTTGTTAACTTTCAAAGCATCAAGGAAACTGTGAAATGGACCAGTTTTGTACTGATATGGCACAAGCAGGAATTAAGAATGTTTTGTTGGCCTTTTCTGAAGGCTACACAGATTAATCAAGGAAAGTGTTAGCAGAAGTTGGCTTCATTTTCTACCAATCATGTTTCCACTCCCTTATCACAAGTTCACATTCTCTTCTGACTAAAAAAGAGATGTATTTACATCACTAACAAAATCCAACAGCTAGAGATACAAAGAGAAATTCCATTTAAAATAAATGTTGATAGTATAAAATATTTGGGAATCTATATGCCAAAGGAAAGTCAGGAACTATATGAGCAAAACTACAAAACACTTTCCATACAAATAAAGGCAGATCTAAACAATTGGAAAAATATTAAATGCTCTTGGATAGGTTGAGCAAATATAATAAAGATGACAATAGTACCTAAACTAATCTATTTATTTAGTGCTATACCAATCAGACTCCAAAGAAACTATTTTAGTTACCTAGAAAAAATAACAACATTCATTTGGAAGAACAAAAGGTCAAGAATTTCAAGGGAACTAAAGGAAAAAAAAAATCAAATGAAGGTGGCCTAGCTGTACCTGATCTGAAACTATATTATAAAGCAGTGGTCACCAAAACCATTTGGTATTGAATAAGAAATAGACTTGTTGATCAGTGGAATAGATTAGGTTCACAGGACAAAATAGTCAATAACTATAGAAATCTAATGGTTGACAAATCCAAAGACCTTAGCTTTGGGGATAAGAATTCATTATTTGACAAAAATTGCTGGAAAATTGGAAATTAGTATGGCAGAAACTAGGCATTGACCCACATATAACATCATATATCAAGTTCAGATCAAAATGGGTTCATGACTTAGCCATAAAGAAAGAGATCACAAATAAATTAGAGGAACATAGAATACTTTATCTCTCAGACTTGTGGAAAAAGAAGAAATTTGTGACCAAAGAAGAACTAGAGGTCATTATTGATCACAAAATAGAAAATTTTGATTATATTAAGCTAAAAAAGCTTTTGTACAAATAAAACTAATGAGGACATAATTAGAAGGGAAGCAATAAACTTGGAAAACATTTTTATAGCTAAAGGTTCTGATAAAGGCCTTATCTCCAGTATAGAGAGAATTGACTCTAATCTATACAAAAACAAGTTATTCTCCAAATGATAAATGGTCAAAGGATATGGACAATTTTCAGATAAAGAAATTGAAATTATTTCTACTCATATAAAAGGGTGTTCCAAATCATTGATCAGAGAAATGCAAATTAAGACAACTCTGAGATACCACTACACACCTGTCAGATTGGCGAAGTTGACAGGAAAAGATAATGATGAATGTTGGAGGGGATGTGGGAAAATTGGGACACTGATGAATTGTTGGTGGAGTTGTGAATGGATCCAACCATTCTGGAGAGCAATTTGGAACTTTGCTCAAAAAGTGCATACCCTTTGATCCAGCAGTGCTACTACTGGGCTTATATCCCAAAGAGATATTAAAGAAGGGAAAGGGACCTGTTTGTACAAAAATGTTTGTGGCAGCTCTCTTTGTAGTGGCTAAAAACTGGAAATTGAAGGGATGCCTACCAATTGGAGAATGGCTGAATAAATTGTGGTATATGAATGTTCTGCAATATTATTGTTCTATAAGAAATGATCAACAGTATGAATACAGAGAGGCTTGGAGAGACACATGAACTGATGCTAAGTGAAATGAGCAGGACCAGAAGATCATTATTGATTTCAACAACAATATTACATGATAATCAATTCTAATGGACATGGCTCTCTTCAACAATGAGAGGATCCAAATCAGTTTCAATTTATCTGTATTGAAAAAAAACCAATTACACCCAGAGAAAGAACACTGGGGAATGAGTATGGACTACAACATATCATTTCCACTCTTTCTGTTATTTTTTGTATTTTTGGTTTTTCTTCTTACATTATTTTTACCTTCTTTCTAAATCTGATCTTTCTTGTGCAAAAAGATAACTGTATAAATATGTGTATATATATATGTGTGTGTGTGTGTGTGTGTGTATATGTGTGTGTGTGTATACACACACACACACACACACACATATATATATATATATATACATACATATATATATATATATATATATATATATATATATATATAGTATTTAACATATACTTTAAGATATTTAACATGTGTGGACTACCTGCCATCTAGGGGAGGGGGTGGAGGGAAGGAGGGGGAAAGTTGAAAAAGAAGTTTTTGCCCGCATCAATGTTGAAAAATTACCCATGCATATGTTTTGTATATAAAAAAGTATAATAAAAAAGAGAGATGTTTTTAATTAATTGTATCACTTCCTTCAAAGAGGGCAAGTGTGAAATGATTTTCTCCCATTAGCATAAGGTCACTAGGTACTAAAGTGCTGCCAAGACAGCCATGTTGTTGCAAGTTAAGTCTATTCTATCCAATTTCTTTTTTTTAAATAACTTTTTGTTGATAGAACCCATGCCAGGGTAATTTTTTATAGCAATAACCCTTGCACTCACTTCTGTTCCGATTTTTCCCCTCCCTCCCTCCACCCCCTCCCCCAGACGGCAAGCAGTCCTTTACATGTTGAATAAATTACAGTATATCCTAGATACAATATATGTGTGCAGAACCGAACAGTTTTCTTGTTGCACAAGGATAATTGAATTTAGAAGGTATAAATAACCCTGGAAGAAAAACAAAAATGCAAGCAGTTTATATTTATTTCCCAGTATTCTTTCTTTGGGTGTAGCTGCTTCTGTCCATCCTTGATCAATTAACACTGAATTAGCTCTCTTTATAGAAGCGATCCACTTCCATCAGAATACATCCTCATACAGTATCATTGTTGAGGTATATAATGATCTCCTGGTTCTGCTCATTTCAATTAGCATCAATTCATGTAAGTCTCGCCAGTCCTCTCTGTATTCATCCCGCTGGTCATTCCTTACAGAACAATAATATTCCATAACATTCATATACCAGAATTTATTCAACCGTTCTCCAATTGATGGGTATCCTTTCATTTTCCAGCTTCTAACAACTACAAACAGGGCTCCCACAAACATTTTGGCACATACAGGTCCCTTTCCCTTCTTTAGTATCTCCTCTCTTTTCGGTGTAAGCCCAATAGAAACACTGCTGGATCAAAGGGTATGCACAGATTGATAACTTTTTGAACATAGTTCCAAATTGCTCTCCAGAGTGGCTGGATGTGTTCACAATTCCACCAACAATGTATCAGTGTCCCTGTTTTCCCATATCCCCTCCAACATTCCACGTTATATTTCCCTGTCACTCTAGCCAATCTGACAGGTGTGTAGTGGAATCTCAGAGTTATCTTAATTTGCATTTCTCTGATTAATAATGATTTGGAGCATATTTTCATATGTCTATAAATAGTTTCAGTTTCTTCATCTGAGGATTGTCTGTTCACATCCTTTGACCATTTATCAATTGGAGAATGGTTTGATTTTTTACAGATTACAGTCAATTCTCTATATATTTTGGAAATGAGGCCTTTATCAGAACCTTTGATTGTAAAAATGTTTTCCCAGTTTATTGTTTCCCTTCTAATCTTGTCTGCATTTCTTTTGTTTGTACACAAAATATTCCATAACATTCATATACCAGAATTTATTCAACCGTTCTCCAATTGATGGGTATCCTTTCATTTTCCAGCTTCTAACCACTACAAACAGGGCTCCCACAAACATTTTGGCACATACAGGTCCCTTTCCCTTCTTTAGTATCTCCTCTCTTTTCGGTGTAAGCCCTGCTTACTGCTGGATCAAAGGGTATGCACAGATTGATAACTTTTTGAGCATAGTTCCAAATTGCTCTCCAGAGTGGCTGGATGTGTTCACAATTCCACCAACAATGTATCAGTGTCCCTGTTTTCCCATATCCCCTCCAACATTCCACGTTATCTTTCCCTGTCACTCTAGCCAATCTGACAGGTGTGTAGTGGAATCTCAGAGTTATCTTAATTTGCATTTCTCTGATTAATAATGATTTGGAGCATATTTTCATATGTCTATAAATAGTTTCAGTTTCTTCATCTGAGGATTGTCTGTTCACATCCTTTGACCATTTATCAATTGGAGAATGGTTTGATTTTTTACAGATTACAGTCAATTCTCTATATATTTTGGAAATGAGGCCTTTATCAGAACCTTTGATTGTAAAAATGTTTTCCCAGTTTATTGTTTCCCTTCTAATCTTGTCTGCATTTCTTTTGTTTGTACACAAACTTTTCAATTTCATATAATCAAAATTTTCTATTTTGTGGTCAGTAGTGATCTCTGGTTCTTCTTTGGTCATAAATTCCTCCCTCTTCCACAGATCTGAGAGGTAAAGTATCCTATGCTCTTCCAATTTATTTATAATCTCATTCTTTATGCCTAGGTCATGAACCCATTTTGACCTTATCTTGGTTACGGTGTTAAGTGTGGGTTAATGCCTAGTTTCTGCAATAATAATTTCCAATTTCCCCAGCAATTTTTGTCAAATAATGCATTCTTATCCCAAAAACTGGGGTCTTTGGGTTTGTCAAACACTACATTTTTAAAGTTATTGACTGTTTTGTCCTTTGAACCTAACCTATTCCATTGATCAACTAGTCTATTTCTTAGCCAATACCAGATGGTTTTAGTAACTGCTGCTTTATAATATAATTTTAGATCTGGTATAGCTAGGCCACCTTCATTTGATTTTTTTTTCATTAATTCCCTTGAAATTCTTGACCTTTTGTTTTTCCATATGAACTTTGTTGTTATTTTTTCTAGGTCATTAAAGTAGTTTTTTGGGAGTCTGATTGATATAGCGCTAAATAAATAGATTAGTTTAGGTAGTATTGTTATCTTTATTATATTTGCTCACCCAATCCAAGAGCATTTAATATTTTTCCAGTTGGTTAGGTCAGACTTAATTTGTGTGGAAAGTGTTTTATAGTTTTGCTCATAAAGTTTCTGATTTTCCCTTGGCAGATAGATTCCCAAATATTTTATACAATCAGTAGTTACTTTAAATGGAATTTCTCTTTGTAACTCTAACTGTTGGGTTCTGTTAGTGATATATAAGAATGCTGATGACTTATGTGGTATATTTTGTTTGCTGCAACTTTGCTAAAGGTGTGGATTGTTTTTAATAACTTTTTAGTAGCATCTCTGGGGTTCTCCAAGTATACCATTATATCATCAGCAAAGAGTGATAATTTGGTTTCCTCATTGCCTATTCTTATTCCTTTAATCTCTTTCTCAACTCTTATTGCCAAAGCTAGCATTTTTAATACAATATTAAATAGTAATGGTGATAGTGGGCAACTCGTTTCACTCCTGATCTTATTGGGAATGGTTGCAGTTTGTCCCCATTGCATATGATGCTTACTGCTGGTTTTAAATAGATACTACTGATTATTTTAAGGAAAAGTCCATTTATTCCTATACGCTCAAGAGTTTTTAATAGGAATGGATGTTGGATTTTATCAAATGCTTTTTCTGCATCTATTGAGATGATCATATGTTTTTTTGTTAATTTGATTATTAATATGGCCAATTATGCTGATAGTTTTCCTAATATTGAACCAGCCCTGCATTCCTGGTATAAATCCACTTGATCATGGTGTATTATCCTGGGGATGATTTTCTGTAGTCTTTTTGCTAGTATCTTATTTAAGATTTTAGCATCAATATTCATTAGGGAGATTGGTCTATAATTTTCTTTCTCTGTTTTCAACCTACCTGGTTTAAGTATCAGTACTATGTCTGTGTCATAAAAGGAATTTGTTAAGATTCCTTCATTCCCTATTTTTTCAAATAGTTTATAAAGCATCAGGGCTAATTGTTCTTTAAATGTTTGGTAGAATTCACATGTAAATCCATCTGGTCCCGGGGATTTTTTTTTTTTTTTTTAGGGAATTGATTAATAGCTTGTTCTATTTCTTTTTCTGAAATGGGACTATTTAAGCAATTTACTTCCTCCTCTGATAATCTGTGAAGCCTATATTTTTGGAGGTAGTCATCCACTTTGCTTAGGTTATCAAATTAATTGGCATAAAATTGGGCAAAGTAACTCCTTATTATTTCTTTACTTTCCTCTTCATCAGTGGAAAGTTCTCCCTTTTCATTTTTAAGACTACTAATTTGATTTCCCTCTCTCCTTTTTCTACTCAGATTTACCAAAGGTTTATCATTTTTATTGTTTTTTTCATAAAACCAACTCTTAGTTTTATTTATTAGTTCAATAGTTTTTTTTTTTTACTTTCTATATTATTAATTTCTCCTTTTTCTTTTAGAATTTCAAGTTTAGTAATTGATTGGGGGGTTTTTATTTGGTCTTTTCCTAGCTTTTTAAGTTGTAGGCCCAATTCATTGATCTTCTCTTTTTCTATTTTATTCAAATAAGCCTCTAAGGATATAAAATTTCCCCTTTTACCACTTTGGCTGCATCCCATAAATTTTGATATGATGTCTCACCATTGTCATTATCTTGAGTGAAATTATTAATTGTATCTATAATTTTCTGTTTCAGCCAATCATTTTTTAAGATGAGATTATTTAGTTTCCAATTACTTTTTGGTCTATTTACACCTAACTTTTTGTTGAATGTAGTTTTTATTGCATTTTGATCTGAAAAGAAAGCATTTACTATTTCTGCCTTCCTGCATTTAATTTTGAGGTCTTTATGTCCTAATATATGGTCAATTTTTGTGTAGGTTCCATGAACTGCTGAGAAGAAAGTATATTCCTTTCTGTCACCATTCAGTTTTCTCCAGAGATCTATCATACCTAATTTTTCTATTATTCTATTTACCTCTTTAATTTCTTTCTTATTTGTTTTGTGATTTGATTTATCTAAATCTGAGAGTGCAAGATTGAGATCTCCCACTATTATAGTTTTGCTGTCTGTTTCTCCTCGCAACTCTCTTAACTTCTCCTTTAGGAAGTTAGATGCTATACCACTTGGTGCATATATGTTTAATACTGATATTGCTTCATTGTCTATAGTACCCTCTAGCAAGATATAGTTTCCTTCCTTATCTCTTTTAATTAGATCAATCTTGGATTTTGCTTGATCTGAGATAAGGATGGCTACCCCTGCTTTTTTGACTTCCCCTGAAGCACAATAGATTCTGCTCCAGCCTTTTACCTTTACTCTGTATGTATCTCCCTGTTTTAAATGTGTTTCCTGTAAAGAACAGATTGTAGGGTTCTGACTTTTGATCCAGTCTGCTATCCGCCTCCTCTTTATGGGAACGTTCATCCCATTCACATTTACGGTTAAAATAACCAATTCTGTATTTCCTGCTATCCTAATATCCCCAGATTATACTTTTCTTTTCCTTGCCCTCCTTCCATTCTTCCCTAGTATTAAACTTATTGGTCCCACTTACATCACGCAGCTCTTCCTCTTTAGTATTCCTGCCTCCTCCCTTTGAATCCCTTCCCCTTTCTTGTACCCTTCCCTTATTATTCTTTTTCCTTCTCCCTTTTCCTCTCCCACTTTTTAATGAAGTGAGAGAAGAATCTCTGTAAAACAAATATGTCAATTGTTTCCTCTTTGAGCCAACTCTGATGAGAGTAGGATTCACACAATGTTCCTCCCCCTTTCTAAGTTCCCTCATATATGATAGGTTTCCTTTGCCTCATTGTCGCATGTAGTCTCCCACTTTTTATCTTCCCTCTTCCCTTTTTCTGACACTATCTCCTTTCCATTTCTACCTTCCCTTTTTTATGTTATATCGGAAAAATCAAATCATACATACAGGTTTTTTATGTATATCCACAACAGAAATACAGTTCTCAAGAGTTCCTTTTACCTTTTTCTACTTCTCTTGATTCCTGTTTTTGGAGATCAATTTTTTTTTTTTGTTTAAGTCTGTTTTTTTTTTCCTTAGAAACAGATGGAATTCAACTATTTCATTAAATGTCCATCTTCTTCCATGGAAAAAAATACTCAGCTTAGCTGGGTAATTTATTCTTGGCTGCATTCCAAGCTCTTTTGCCTTTTGGAATATCTGATTCCAGACCCTTTGATCCTTTAATGTTGAGGCAGCCAGATCTTGCGTGACCCTTATTGTGGCATGTTGGTATTTGAACTGTTTTTTTCCTGGCTGCTTGTAAAATTTTTTCTTTAGTCTGAAAATTCTGGAGTTTGGCCATAATATTCCTCAGATTCTTTATTTTAGGGTCTTTTTCAGAAGGTGTTCGATGAATTCTTTCAATGCCTATTTTCCCGTCCGGTTCTATTACTTCTGGGCAGTTCTCTTTGATGATTTCCTGTAAAATAGTATCTAGGCTCTTTTTTTCATCATAATTTTTGGGTAGTCCAATGATCCTCAGGTTATCTCTCCTAGATCTATTTTCCAGGTCTGTTGTTTTTCCAAGTAAATATTTGACATTTTTTTCCAAGCTTTCATTTTTTTTTTTTGTTTTGCTTGACTGATTCTTTATGTCTCAATGAATCAGTCATTTCTATTTGTTCAGTTCTGATTTTTAGTGAGTTATTTGTTATTTTCTTCATTAGCTTTCTTTACTTCTTTTTGTATATGTCCAATTGAGTTGTTTTGCTCTATGGAATTTTTTTCCATTTCACTATTTTTTTTTTTTTTAGTGAGTTATTTTCTTTTTCCAATTCACAAATTCTGTTTCCCTGCATTTCTTGGGAGTTTTTTCATCTTTTCCAATTCACATTTTAGAAAGTTGTTGTTCTCTTGCACAGCTTCTCTTTCCTTTCCCCATTTTTCTTCTAGTTCTCTTTTAAAATTTTTAATAGTCTCTTCTAGGAGATCCTTTTGTATTGGAGACCAACAATTGTCTGGAGACTGTCTGCTATTAGTCTCTTCAGGGTTGAAAAGCTTTTCTCTTTCTGTATAGAAACTATCAATTGTTCTTTTGATTTTTTTACTCATTTTGTTAAAGCCTGTAGGGTCTCCCTTCAGAGCCAGGAGGTTACCAGCTTCCTCTGCAGAGCAGGGAAAGGTGTATGGACGGGTAGCTGTCCTGCCAGCTGACTACAAAAAGCAGTGAGGTACTGGAGCGCTCTGGGAAAGAGTTCCCCACCCAGGAGTAACTCAGGCCTGCAGGGCTGAGCTGGGAAAGGGCCTGCAAAGAACCCCGCTCTGTGAGATAATGACTGTCCTCTGGCTAGATGCTGAGCAGTGAGAGTTTCATTACCCCAAGCCAAAGCCTGCCCTAGGGCTGTGGGTGTTAGGAGTTGAGTGATGAATGGATTTGCAGGGACTGGAAGTGTCTGCCTGGGAAGCACAGTCTGCTGGGGAAGTTCTATTGCCCATATTTGGGAATCTATCTACCAAAGCAAAGTCAGGAATTATATGAGCAAAATTACAAAACACTTTCCACACAAATAAAGTCAGATCTAAATAATTGGAAAAATGTTAAGTTCTCTTGATAGGCCAAGAGAATATAATAAAGATGACAATACTCTCTAAACTAATCTATTTATTTAGTGCTATACCAATCAGACTCCCAAGAAGCTATTTTAATGACCTAGAAAAAATAACAACAAAATTCATATGGAAGAACAAAAGGTCGAGAATTTCAAGGGAATTAATGAAAAAAAAATCAAATGGAGGAGGCCTCCTCCTATATTATAATGCAGCAGTAACCAAAACCATTTAGTACTGGCTAAGAAATAGATTAGTTGATCAGTGGAATAGGTTAGGTTCACAAGACAAAATAGTCAATAACTATAGCAATTTAGTGTTTGACAAACCCAAAGATCCCAACTTTTGGGATAAGAATTCATTACTTGAGAAAAACTGCTGGGAAAACTGGAAATTAGTATGTCAGAAATTAGGCATGGACCCACATTTAACAGCATACAACAAGATCAGATCAAAATGGGTCCATGATTTAGACAAAGAATCAGATTATAAATAAATTAGAGGAACATAGGATAGTTTACCTCTCAGACTTGTAGAGATAGAAGGAATTTGTGACCAAAGAACTAGAGAATATTATTAATCACAAAATGGAAAAATTTTTATTACATCAAATTAAAAAGCCTTTGTAAAAACAAAACTAATGCAAACAAGATTGGAAGGTGTAAGTATACCATCATATCATCTGCAAAGAGTGATAGTTTGGTTTCCTCATTATCTACTCTAATTCCTTTAATCTCCTTCTCAACTCTCATTGCCAAATCTAGTGTTTCTAAGACAATATCGAATAGTAATAGTGATAGTGGGAAACCTTGTTTCATTCCTGTTCTTAATTGCAAAGGTTCCAGTTTTTCCCCATTGCATATGATGCTTACTAGCGGTTTTAAATATATGCTCCTGACTATTTTAATGAAAAGTCCATTTATTCCTATTCTCTCAAGTGTTTTTTATTAGGAATGTATGTTGGATTTTATCAAATGCTTTTTCTGCATCTATTGAGATGATCATATGTTTTTTTTGTTGATTTGGTTATTGATATAGTCAATTTTGCTAATAGTTTTCCTAATATTGAACCAGCCCTGCATTCCTGGTATAAATCCTCCTTGGTCATAATGTATTATCCTGGGGATGATTTTCTGTAATCTTTTTGCTAATATTTTATTTAAGATTTTAGCATCAATATTCATTAGGGAGATTGGTCTATAATTTTCTTTCTCTGGTTTCAACCTACCTGGTTTAGGTATCACTACCATATCTGTGCATAAAAGGAATTTGGTAAGACTCCTTCAATCCCTATTTTTTCAAATAGTTTATATAGCATTGGAGTTCATTGTTCTTTAAATGTTTGGTAGAATTCACATGTAAATCCATCTGGTCCTGGGGATTTTTTCTTAGGGAGTTTAATAGCTTGTTATATTTCTTTTTCTAAGATGGGACTGGTTAACCAATTTACTTCTTCCTCTGTTAATCTGGGCAAGCTACATTTTTGAAGGTATTCTTCCATTTTATTTATTGAATTTATTGGCATAAAGTTGGCCAAAGTAATTCCTAATTATTGCTCTAATTTCCTCTTCATTAGTGGTGAGTTCTCCCTTTTCATTTTTAAGACTAACAATTTGATTATCCTCTTTCCTTTTTTAATCAGATTTACTAAGGGTTTGTCTATTTTGTTGGTTTTTTCATACAACCGACTCTTAGTTTTATTAATTAATTCAATAGTTTTTTTTTTTTTTACTTTCAATATTATTAATTTCTCTTTTTAATTTTAGAATTTCAAGTTTAGTATTTGATTGGGGGGGTTTTAATTTGGTCTTTTTCTAGTTTTTTAAGTTGCAAACCCAATTCATTGATCTTCTCTTTCTCCATTTTATTCAAGTAAGCTTCTAAGAATATAACATTTCCCCTTATTACCGCTTTGGCTGCATCCCACACATTTTGTTATGACTTCTCATTATTGTCATTTTCTTGGTGAAGTTATTAATTACATCTATGATTTGCTGTTTCACCCAATCATTCTTTAGTATGAGATTATTTAGTTTCCAATTATTTTTTGGTCTATTTTCCCCTGCCTTTTGATTGAATGTAATTTTCATTGCATTGCGGTCTGAAAAGGATGCATTTCCTATATCTGCCTTACTGCATTTGAGTTTGAGGTTTTTAATGTCTTAATATATGGTTGTTTTTTGTATAGGTTCCATGAACTGCTGAGAAGAAAGTGTATTACTTTCTGTCTCCATTTAGTTTTCTCCAAAGATTTAACCTTTCAGAATATCAGATTCCAGGCCCTTCAATCTTTTAATGTGGATGCTGGTAGATACTGAGTAATCCTTATTGTGGCTCCTCTATATTTGAATTGATTTTTTCTAGCTGCTTGTAGTATTTTTTACTTGGTCTGATAGTTCTGGAATTTAGCCATAATATTTCTTGGAGTTTTGATCTTAGGCTCCCTTTCTGTAGGTGACTTATGAATTCTTTCAATGTCTATTTTACCCTCTGTTTCTGTAACATCTGGGCAGTTCTCTTTGATAATGTCCTGGAAAAAGTGTCCAAGCTCTTTTTTTTTTCATCATATTTTTCAGGAAGTCCAATAATTCTCAGATTATCTCTCCTAGATCTATTTTTCAGATCTATTGTTTACCCAAGAAGGTATTTGACATTTTTTTCCCATTGTTTTTTTTTTTTTTGGTTTTGCTTGACTGATTCTGGGTCTCTCCTTGAGTCATTCAATTCCATTTGTTCAATTCTGATTTTTAATGAATTATTTTTTTCCAGTCACTTTTTTGTATCTTTTTTTAATTGTCCAATTAGTTTTTAAGTGAATTGTTTGTTCTATGGAATTTTTTCTTCCATTTCACCAATTTTATTTTTTAGAGAGCTATTTTCTTTTTCCAATTCACTAATTCTGTTTTCCTTGGAATTGTTTATCTTTTCCAATTCATTAATTATCTTTTTCAAGGATTTGATTTCTTTATTCACTGTATCTTCAAATGAGAGGGGTGACTTATACAGTCCCTCTTGCCAAATTTCTCTTTCCTTTCCCCATTTTTCTTCTAGCTCTCCTGTAAGAGCCTTTTTAATTTCTTCTATGAGAGTCTTGGTGTTGAGGACCAGATCATATCCATCTTTTGGGATTCATCTAGAGACAGTCTGTTTTTAGTCTCCTCAAGGTTTAAAGTCTGCTCTCTATCTATATAGAACCTATCAATAGTTAGAGTGTACTTTAATTTTTTGCTCATTTTGTTAAAGAAGGATCAAAGAAAGCAAACTAACAAAACAAACAAACAAACAAAAAAATTCAGTCTGCTTTTTTTTTTTTGAGAGGGGGAGGGTATTACCAAGCTTCCTCTACAGACTGTAGGGGACAGCAGTGAGGCACTAGCAGACAGCAATAGCTGTGCTGTGTCTTAGCACTCTGAGACTCTGAGAACTGCTGAGTCATTCTGGGTGGTTGTGGCCAGGTGCCAGAGCTTTTGGGGGTTATAGTCTTTACCCCCTGTGTTTATAGCTTCTCTGCTGATCTACTGGCTTGTTGCCAGGGCAAAGTAGCCACACTGTAGTAAAATTCTCCCCACAGAAACAACTGAAATCACACCACATTCTCCTCAGGTCTGCTCAGTGTGAGTTACCTTCTTTACTCTCACTACCTGCATTCAGTCTGTGCCTGATCTATCCATCCCTGCCTGTGACCAAAATCAGACCTTTTCTGGTGAATTTTGAGGATACCTTCTGTTGGTAATTATTTGTGGGTTTTTTCAGTCAAGCATTAATTCCAAGGTCTTGTCCTGAAAATAAAAATACAATGAGAGCAAGACTGAGCTTAAATAGATGTGTGTGTCCTCTCCTCAAATTATATATGCACTCTCTATGTATACCCATAACAGAAATATAATTCTCAAGAGTTCTTTTTACCTTTTATGCTTCTCTTGAGTACTATATTTGGAGGCCAAATTTTTTGTTTAGCTCTGGGTTTTTAATGAGAAATAAATGGAATTCACCTCTTTTACTGAAGGCCCATCTTCTATCCTGGAAGAAAAAGTTCAGTTTATTGGGGTAGTTTATTCTTGGCTGCATTCCAAGTTCCTTTGCCTTTCAGAATTTTAGATTCTAGTCCCTTCAATCCTTTAATGTGTAAGCTGCCAGATCCTAAGTAATCCTTATTGTGGCTCCTCAGTATTTGCTTTTTTCCCCTGGCCGCTTGTAATATTTTTCCTTGGTCAGATAGTTATGAAATTTTGTCACAATGTTCCTTAAAGTTTTTAATTTGGGTCTTTTTCAGGAGGCATTTGATGAATTTTTTCAATGGCTAGTTTATCTTCTGATTCTATGACATCTGGGCAATTCTCTTTGATGATTTCCTGAAAAAATAGTTTCTAGTCTCTTTTTTTTTTCATCTTGGTTTTCAGTGAATCCAATAATCCTCAGATTATCTCTCCTAGATCTATTTTCAAGGTCTGTTGTTTTTCCAAGTAGGTATTTAACTTTTTTTCTATTTTTTTCTTTTCTTTTCTTGTTCTTGTTTTTTTTTTTTTTTTTTTTTTTTTTTTTTTTTTTTTTTTTTTTTTTGATTTTGCTTGACTGATTCTTGATGTCTCATCTGGTCATTCATTTCCATTTGTTCAGTTCTCATTTTTAATGAATTATTTTTTTAATTTACTTTTTTACTTCTTTTTTTTTTAATTTGTCCAATTGAGTTTTTAAATGAGTTGTTTTGTTCTATGGATTTTTTTCCATTCCACAATTTTTTAAGGAGTTATTTTTTTCCGATTCACAAATTCTGTTTTCCTGGGAGTTCTTTATCTTTTCCATTTCACATATTCTTTTTTTCAGGGAGTTGTTTTCTTTTTCTTATTTATCTGTTAGTGAGTTATATGACTTTTCCAAACCCTCTTGCAAAGTTTTCCTTTCCTTTCCTGATTTTTCTTCTAGTTCTCTTTTAAGATCCTTTTTATTTTATTTTAGGAGAGCCTTGTGTTATGGAATCCAGGTTATATCACCCTTGGTGCTTCATCTAGAGACAACCTGCTTTTAGTCTCCTCAGGGTTTGTAATCTGTTCTCTTTCATTATAGAAGCTATCTATAGTTAGAACTTTCTTTGCCTTTTTATTCATTTAAAAAAAAAAAAAGTTGGGATCTGCTTTTAGGGCAAGGAAGGCTTTCCAAGACTTCTCTATACACAGTGTGAAGTGGCAGCTGAGCAGCAGTGGCTGTGTTGGGATCGTGCTGAGTCACTCCCAGTGCTGCATGGGTATGGACAGGTCCTGCAAGTCTCCAGTGCTTTGTGGTTCACTCTTTACCTTTTGTGCTTGTATTGGATGTTTTATAATGTGTCTGCTGTTCTATTGGTAGCCTAATGCCAACCAGGGTAGACTATAGCCAACACTGTGGTAGAGTCCTCCATGTAGATTCTCAGCAGCTTGGAATATGTACCACCTGAAGGAGACCACACCCTCCTCTGGGTCTGCTTATTATGTACTGGCCTCCATGCTCTACATCCCTGCTTGTGCCTGGCCTCTTCCCATGCCTTACCAAAACAGACCTTTTCTGGTGATCTTTGAAATTATCTTCTGCTTGTAATTTGCTGCACTCCCAATATTCATGGATTCTGCCAATCTACCACTATTTCAGAGGCTGAATTTCATAATTAGTATGAGGGAAGTAGGAGAGCTCAGAAAGAAGTATGTCCTCTCTACCATCTTAGCTCCCCATTAATACATTGTTAATGAAGTTGTGAACTGATTCAACCATTCTGGAGAGCAATTTGGAATTATGCCTAAAGGGATATCAAACTGTACATATTCTTCTGTCCAGCAGTGTTTCTCCTAGGCTTGTATAATAAAAAGATCATAAAGAAGGGAAAGGAATGTATATGTGCACATGCTTGTGGCAGCCTTTTTTATAGTGACAAGAAACTGAAAACTGAGTGGATGCCCATTAGTTGGAGAATGGCTGAATAAGTTATGGTATGTGAATGTTCTGGGATATTATTATTCTATAAGAAATGATCAACAAGATGATTTCAGAGAGACCTGGAGAGACTTAAATGAACTGATGCTAAATGAAATGAGGAGAACTAGGAGAAGATTATACATGCACCAGCAAGATTATACGATTATCAATTGTGATGGGCATGGGTATAGTCAACAATGAGATGATTCAAGGCAGTTCCAATGGCCTTGTGATGAAGAATGCCAGCTACATCCAAAGAAAGGACAGTGGGAACTGAATGTGAACCACAGCATAATATTTTCATTCTTTTTGTTCTTGTTTGCTTGCATTTTGTTTTCTTTCTCATTTTTCCTTTTTTGATCTGATTTTTCTTGTGCAGCATGATACTTGTAATCATATGTATAGAGGAATTGCATAAGTTTAACATATATTAGATCACTTGCTGTCTAGGAGAGAGTGTGGGGGGGAAGGGAGAGAAAAAATTATAACACAAGGTTTTGAATGTTGAAAATTATCCATGTATATATTTTAAAAATAAAAAGCCTAAATTAAAAAAATAATAATAAAGAATATTTAAACATGCCAAAAAATAAGATATCAACATAAATGATTGTTCCACTAAGTTCCTTGAAAGTTCCTTGAGGGCAAAGACTGTATTTTACCGCCTTTTAATTTTACTAGTGTGTAGCACAGTATTTCTAATTTAGTTGTCTTCTAAACTTGGTTTCCAGTATCTCTCAAAACTAAATCAAGAAAAGCATGTACGTTTTGACCCAGAGATAATATCTTCAATGAACTTTCCCAGAAGTTGAAGTACTAGAAATTATAAAAGGTATAAATTTAAAATATTACTTAAATTGATTTGAGGAGTATATTTTAGGTATTTTCTATATGAAAATAAATATGATTCACTTCAAGACACCTGCAAAAAATCCAACAATAACAATTACTACCACCAGTGATTATTTCTGTTTCACAAAAGAATTTTATATCTAATATGATTTGCAGGATTTTTAAAATAGATGCTGCCTTAGTATATACAAAATGATTATTTTTGTTTGTTTTGTTTTGTTTGTGACTTACCATTATGTTGTGAGAAGTGTGTTACTTTTGTAATGAGGGAGTAATTACACCTAGGTATATATGGGAATATTCAATCAACAAGTATTTGTTAAGCAGCCACTATAATAGGTATAGGATAATATAGTACATACTACTATATAGTATAGCTATACTATCATTTAGGCTGTTGGTATATTAGGTATTAGGGATAGGAAGCAAAGAAAAATAAGGACTTCTGATCTTTAGCAGCTTACATTCAAAGATAAAACATATACATAGAAGTAAATTCAATTTACCAAGGTTCATCTTAAGGACATGCCTACAGCCAAGCATAAAGCAATAAAGCATAAAGCATAAATCCTAAATATGAAGAAAAATTCAGCCTGACCTAAGGAAAAGCAAAAGCAGTTAGGTGGTGCTGATCTTGGAGTCAGGAAAACCTGAATTCAAATCCATCCTCAAACACAATAGGTATACGACCCATCACAAATCATTTAATCATATTTGTCTCAATTTCCTCATGTATAAAATGAACTGGAGAAGGAAATGGAAAACTACATTGATATCTTTGTCAAGGAAACTCTAAAAGATATCAGGAAGAGTAGGGCAAAACTGAAATGACTGAACAATAGCAACAATAAAGGAAAATAATTAAGCTTGAACTCAGATTTATTTTCTAGTCTGATCTCTACCATTATACAGTAATTTGGAATAGAAAAAAAAAACAGTTGCTATACGAAGAGGGTAAGAAAAATCTGCCCTTTTTGGTATAGAGTTGTTGACAAGGATAAGCCAACAAATGTGCAATTTAGAAAACTATATAAATATGCAAAATAGGAAATATTACCAAAATATACTGAAATACAATGACTTATTTTCTTTAACAGTTTATCAATCTCTAGAAATGAATTTATATTTCAAATTCCTTCCCATGAAAACTCATTGAAATGTTTTGGTTCATTTACCTCACATACAGAATTGTTCACTGACAGTGTCTACCAATATATCTTTTATTCTTTTCAATGTTGGGAAGACAAAAAAGATAAATGACTTTAAATTTTTCTCAGTTTTTGTTACTTGCAAGAGGGATATTTGTTCTGCTCCCACAAATTGTTTTCTTTTCTTCTCTATCATAAATTCATTTTAAACATGAATGAACAATGTTTTATTACAAGATCACTATTCTTTTAGTTTTCTCAGCATATTCTAATAATTAAAATTACATAGCAAAGAATAAACAAAAATTGTTGCATTATATTTTGTTGTTATTGAGGTTTAACTATGGTGTTTTCTGTTCATTTTATTTTCCTATGAACTAAGTAAAATGTCTGATGTCAACAACTCATAATTTTATTTGGCAACTGGGTACATTTTGCAAACCACTTCCTTTTTTTTGTAATTTTTTCTAAACAAATTTTTACTTTATCATTCTGATAATCAGGAAAGAAGGGGAAAATGAGAAATGAAAAAACAAACAACAACAACAAAGGTGAAAATACTATGTTGTTAATCTTCTCTCTGGATGCAGATAGCTCTCTTCATCACAAGTCTAATGGAACTGGTCTAAATCACCTCATTGTTGAAAAGAGTCACGTACATCACATTTGATCATCACATAATGTTGTTTTTGCTATGTTCAATATTCTCTTGTTTCTACTCACTTCAGTTCATGTAAGTCTCTCCAGGCTGTTCATTTCTTATAAAAACATAATATTCCACTACATCTATATACCATAACTTGTTCAGTTATTCCCCAAATGATGGGCATCCACCTAGTTTTCAGTTCTTGCTGCTACAAAAAGTGCTGCTGGAAATATTTTTGTGCATGAATCCTTTTTACCTCTTTTAATGATTTCTTTGGGATACAGATACAGTAGATATACTGATAGATCAAAGTGTATGCACACTCTGATAGCCCTTTGAGTATATGTCCAAATTGGTCTCTAGAGTGTTGGATCAGTTCACAACTCCACCAATAACGTATTAATGTCCCAGATTTCTCACATCCCCTCCAAAATTTATTAACAAATTTTCCTGTCACTTTAGCCAATCTAAGAGGTATAAATGGTACCTCATAATTGTCTTAATTTGCATTTCTCTAATCAATAGTTATTTAGAGCATTTTTCAAATGACTAGAAATGGTTTAGTTTCTTGATCTGAAAATTGTTCATATCCTTTGACCATTTATCAGTTGGAAAATGGCTTGTATTGTTATAAATCTGAGTCAACTCTCTATGTATTTTAGAAATGAGGCCTTTATCAAAACACTTGGAAGTAAAATAAAATTTCCCAGTTATCTGCTTCCCTTTTAATCTTGGTTGAATTGCTTTTGTTGTACAAAAACTTTTTAACTTAATATAATTAAAATTATCCATTTTGTATTCAATAACATGCTCCAGTTCTTCTTTAGCCATAAATTATTTCTTTCTCTACATATCTGAGAGGTAGACTACTTCTTGTTATCCTAATTTGCTTATACTAACACTCTCTATGTAGAAATAATCCACCCATTGTGATCTTATCTTGGTATAGGATATTTGGTATTGGTCAACTACAGATCTAATTAGATTGTGAGCTCTTTGAAGGTAAGGGCTGCCTTTTTTCCATTGTAATCTGTGGCTTTATTATAGCATCTGGCACATAATAGGAACTTAATATGATGCTTATGCTCAGTCTCCTTTTATATCATCCTAAAGGATAATATATTTATACTCATACACATGCATAAATATACATGTATGTGTATGTATATCTATGCATGTAAACATGCAAAACATGTGTGTATATACAAAATGTATTTATGTGCATTTATATATTTTGTATTCAATATATATTTGTATATTCACACATGTATTTTATACTCAACTATACCTACATGTATACATATACATACATACTCATTCACATGTGTAACAGGGATAGACTGATGCAATACATAAAGAGCTAGCCTTACATCCTTGGAGCTTGAGTTCAAGTACTGTTTTTAAGACAGATGGGCTGTTTGACCAAGTCCCTTAACTTCTCAGTCCTCTAGGCAACTCTCTAAGACTATAAGATTCAAAGAAGCTGCTAGCCTATTCCAATATTATCTTTTTTAAAAAACTTTTTTTATTATAGCTTTTTATTTACAATATACATGCATGGGTAATTTTTCAGCATTGACAATTGCAAAACCTTTTTTTCTGATTTTTCCCCTCCTTTCTCCTCCCCTCTCCCCCAGATGGCAGGTAGACCAATACATGTTAAATATGTCAAAGTATATGTTAAATACAATATATGTATACATGCCCATACAATTATTTTACTGCACAAGAAGAATCGGACTTTGAAATAACATACAATTAACCTGTGAAGGAAATCAAAAATGCAGATGGACAAAAATAGAGGGATTGGGAATTCCATGTAGTGGTTTACACTCATTTCCTAGAATTCTTTCACTAGATGTAGCTGGTTCTATTCATTACTGTACTTCCAATATGATCTTTACCCTCCTCTACAATTCTTTCTTTCCTCTATTTAATATTTCTTTTAGAACTTAATCATCAAATTGTCTATCAATGTTTCTGATCTCTATCCCATTTCCTGACTGAGATTCAATCATAAGCACTTACTGAGTACCACCAAAAGCATAACTTTCTCTCAGGGCTGTAGAACTCTATTCTAAAAAAGTATCTTCTTAGTGGATTAGCAGGAGCTCAATTGTCCCTTGATTTATTAGATTAGAAATTGAATCTATATCCATTAACTGGGGAATGACTGAATAAGTTATGGAATGTGCGTATAATGGAATATAATTGTTCAATAAAAAAAAAAAATGGTGAGCTGGCTGATTTTAGAAAAACCTGGAAAGATTTACATGAACTGATGCTAAGTGAATTGAACAGAACCAGGAAAATATTGTACACAATAATAGCAAGATTGTTTGATGATTGACTATGATGGACTTGGCTCTTCTTAGCAATATAGTAATCTAAGACAATTCCAATAAACTTCAGATGGAAAATGCCAACTGCATCCAGAGAAATAACTATGGAGATTGAATGTTGATTGACTTAGAGTACCTTCACTTTTTTTTAATTTGTCTTTTCTTTCTCATGTTTGTTTTTTCCTTTTGCTCTGATTTTTCTTGCACAGTATGACAAATATGGAACCATATTTAAAATGACTGCACATGTTTAATTTATGTCAGATTGCTTGCTGTCATTGAGAGGAGGATATAAAGAAGGAAGGGAGAAAAATTTAAAACACAAACTCTCACAAGGATAAATATTGAAAACTATCTTTACATGCATTTGAAAAAATAAAATATTATTGATTGAAAAGGAAAAAAAATGGGGCTCTATGAGAACAAACATGAACATATGGGGTTAGGGGAGAATCCCATTCCTATCCAAACTAGAAGAAAAGTTAAAAATACCCAAACACATTAAACATCAGAAGAATAAATGCAAACAAAGAGAGGGAAGAAAAGTATTGAAGAGAGAGAGAAGAATCTGATACAGAATAGCAAGCACAATTTCAACTGTGGGAGATTGATGATAAAGGCAAGAGTAAAAGAGGAGAAAAAATATGATAAGACCTAGAAAATAGGTATAGGCTAAGCAATGTAAAGACAAAAAGTGAAATCAGACCTCTAAAATTATAGATAATAGAAGGGAGGAAAGCATAAACCGGGGTTAACAAGATGGCAAGTAATACAGAATTGGTCATTCTAACCATAAACGTGAATGGGGTAAACTCCCCCATAAAGAGGAAGCGGTTAGCAGAATGGATTAAAAGCCAGAATCCTACAATATGTTGTTTACAGGAAACACACCTGAAGCGGGGAGATACATGCAGGTTAAAGGTAAAAGGTTGGAGCAAAATCTACTATGCTTCAGGTGAAGTCAAAAAAGCAGGGGTAGCCATCCTGATCTCAGATCAAGCTAAAGCAAAAATTGACCTAATTAAAAGAGATAAGGAAGGACACTATATCTTGCTAAAGGGTAGCATGGATAATGAAGCACTATCTATATTAAACATATATGCACCAAGTGGGGTAGCATCTAAATTCTTAAAAGAGAAATTAAGAGAGCTGCAAGAAGAAATAGACAGTAAAACTATAATAGTGGGAGATCTTAACCTTGCACTCTCAGAATTAGATAAATCAAACCACAAAATAAATAAGAAAGAAGTCAAAGAGGTAAATAGAATACTAGAAAAGTTAGATATGATAGATCTCTGGAGAAAATGTAATGGAGACAGAAAGGAATACACTTTCTTTTCAGCAGTTCATGGAACCTATACAAAAATTGACCATATATTAGGACATAAAAACCTCAAACTCAAATGTAGTAAGGCAGAAATAGTAAATGCATCCTTTTCAGACCACGATGCAATGAAAATTACATTCAACAAAAAAGCAGGGGGAAGTAGACCAAAAAATAATTGGAAACTAAATAATCTCATACTAAAGAATGATTGGGTGAAACAGCAAATCATAGACATAATTAATAACTTCACCAAGAAAACGATAATAATGAGACATCATACCAAAATGTATGGGATGCAGCCAAAGCGGTAATAAGGGGAAATTTCATATCTCTAGAGGCCTATTTGTATAAAATAGAGAAAGAGAAGGTCAATGAATTGGGTTTGCAATTAAAAATGCTAGAAAAGGAACAAATTAAAAACCCCCAGTCAAACACTAAACTTGAAATTCTAAAAGTAAAAGGTGAGATCAATAAAATTGAAAGTAAAAAAACTATTGAATTGATTAATAAAACTAAGAGTTGGTTCTATGAAAAAACCAACAAAATAGACAAACCCTTAGTAAATCTGATTAAAAAAAGGAAAGAGGAAAATCAAATTGTTAGTCTTAAAAATGAAAAGGGAGAACTCACCACTAACGAAGAGGAAATTAGAGCAATAATTAGGAGTTACTTTGCCCAACTTTATGCCAATAAATTCGACAACTTAAATGAAATAGAAAAATACCTCCAAAAATACAGCTTGCCCAAACTAACAGAGGAAGAAGTAAATATCCTAAACAGTCCCATCTCAGAAAAAGAAATAGAACAAACTATCAATCAACTCCCTAAGAAAAAATCCCCAGGACCAGATGGATTTACATGTGAATTCTACCAAACATTTAAAGAACAATTAACTCCAATGTTATATAAACTATTTGAAACAATAGGGATTGAAGGAGTCCTACCAAACTCCTTTTATGACACAGATATGGTACTGATACCTAAACCAGGTAGGCTGAAAACAGAGAAAGAAAATTATAGACCAATCTCCCTAATGAATATTGATGCTAAAATCTTAAATAAAATATTAGCAAAAAGATTACAGAAAATTGTCACCAGGATAATACACTATGACCAAGTAGGATTTATACCAGGAATGCAGGGCTGGTTCAATATTAGGAAAACTATTAGCATAATTGACTATATCAATAACCAAACAAACAAAAACCACATGATTATCTCAATAGATGCAGAAAAAGCATTTGATAAAATCCAACAGCCATTCCTAATAAAAACACTTGAGAGCATAGGAATAAATGGACTTTTCCTTAAAATAGTCAGGAGCATATATTTAAAACCATCAGTAAGCATCATATGCAATGGGGAAAAACTGGAACCTTTCCCAGTAAGATCTGGAGTGAAGCAAGGCTGCCCACTATCACCATTATTATTTAATATCGTATTAGAAACACTAGCCTCGGCAATAAGAGTCGAGAAAGATATAAAAGGAATTAGAGTAGGCAATGAGGAAACCAAACTATCACTCTTTGCAGATGATATGATGGTATACCTAGAGAACCCAGAGATTCTACCAAAAAGCTATTGGAAATAATTCATAATTTTAGCAAAGTAGCTGGCTACAAAATAAATCCCCATAAATCCTCAGCATTTTTATACATCACCAACAAAACCCAACAGCAAGAGATACAAAGAGAAATTCCATTCAGAATAACTGTTGATACCATAAAATATTTGGGAATCTATCTACCAAAGGAAAGTCAGGAATTATATGAGCAAAATTATAAAAAAGTCTCCACACAAATAAAGTCAGACTTAAATAATTGGAAAAATATTAAGTGCTCTTGGATCGGCCGAGCGAACATAATAAAGATGACAATACTCCCTAAACTAATCTATTTATTTAGTGCTATACCAATCAGACTTCCAAGAAAATATTTTATTGATCTAGAAAAAATAACAACAAAATTCATATGGAACAATAAAAAGTCGAGAATCTCAAGGGAATTAATGAAAAAAAAATCAAATGAAGGTGGCCTAGCTGTACCTGATCTAAAATTATATTATAAAGCAGCAGTCACCAAAACCATTTGGTATTGGCTAAGAAATAGATTAGTGGATCAGTGGAAAAGGCTAGGCTCACAAGACAGAATAGTCAATTATAGCAATCTAGTGTTTGACAAACCCAAAGCCCCTAACTTCTGGGAAAAGAATTCATTATTTGATAAAAACTGCTGGGATAATTGGAAATTAGTATGGCAGAAATTAGGCATGGACCCACACTTAACACCATATACCAAGATAAGATCAAAATGGGTCTATGACCTAGGCATAAAGAACGAGACTATAAATAAATTAGAGGAACATAGAATAGTTTATCTCTCAGACTTGTGGAGGAGAAAGAAATTTGTGACCAAAGATGAACTAGAGACCATTACTGATCACAGAATAGAAAATTTCGATTACATCAAATTAAAAAGCTTTTGTACAAATAAAACTAATGTAAACAAGATTAGAAGGGAAGCAACAAACTGGGAAAACATTTTCACAGTTAAAGGTTCTGATAAAGGCCTCATTTCCAAAATATATAGAGAACTGACTCAAATTTATAAGAAATCAAGCCATTCTCCAATTGATAAATGGTCAAAGGATATGAACAGACAATTTTCAGAGGATGAGATTGAAACTATTACCACTCATATGAAAGAGTGTTCCAAATCATTATTGATCAGAGAAATGCAAATTAAGACAACTCTGAGATACCACTACACACCTGTCAGATTGGCTAAGATGACAGGAAAAAATAATGATGAATGTTGGAGGGGATGCGGGAAAACTGGGACACTAATGCATTGTTGGTGGAGTTGTGAACGAATCCAACCATTCTGGAGAGCAATCTGGAATTATGCCCAAAAAATTATCAAATTGTGCATACCCTTTGATCCAGCAGTGTTTCTATTGGGCTTATATCCCAAAGAAATACTAAAGAAGGGAAAGGGACCTGTATGTGCCAAAATGTTTGTAGCAGCCCTGTTTGTAGTGGCTAGAAACTGGAAAATGAATGGATGCCCATCAATTGGAGAATGGCTGGGTAAATTGTGGTATATGAATGTCATGGAATATTATTGTTCTGTAAGAAATGACCAGCAGGATGAATACAGAGAGGAGTGGCGAGACTTACATGAACTGATGCTAAGTGAAATGAGCAGAACCAGGAGATCATTATACACTTCGACAACGATATTGTATGAGGACATATTTTGATGGAAGTGGATTTCTTTGACAAAGAGACCTGAGTTTCAATTGATAAATGACGGACAAAAGCAGCTACACCCAAAGAAAGAACACTGGGAAACGAATGTAAACTATCTGCATTTTTGTTTTTCTTCCCAGATTATTTATACCTTCTGAATCCAATTCTCCCTATGCAACAAGAGAACTGTTCGGTTCTGCAAACATATATTGTATCTAGGATATACTGCAACATATCCAACATATAAAGGACTGCTTGCCATCTAGGGGAGGGGGTGGAGGGAGGGAGGGGGAAAAAAATCGGAACAGAAACAAGTGTCAATATAATGTAATTATTAAATAAAAAATTTAAAAAAAAATAAAATTATAGATAATTACTGTACTAATACTTGTACTTGTATGTACTTGTACTGTATGAATAATTACTGTACTAATGTTGATTCAACTCCCCTTAAAAAAACACCTTTTTTCTTTATAAAAAAGAAGAAAGGTGGGCAAGAAAACATCACAAAATGTAACAAAAAGAGCATAAATGAAATTAATATAATTGTGAATATGAATTAGATAAACTTACTCATAACATGAATGAGGATAACAGAATGGATTTAAAAGTAGAATACAAGAAATACATTTGATATTTGTATAATATTAACACAAGGGGTCAGAGAAGAATCTATTGCATCTCTGGTTAGTTAAAAAAAAGCCCGAGGGAGTGGCAACCATGATGTCAAAAAAGGTCTATTAAAAAAAAAAAAAAGACTAAAAGATATAAAGATATAAATCTCATTATGTTTAACCACAGAAAAAATAATAGAAGTGCTAAATATATATTAATTGAATATTATCTAAAAGTCTAAAACTAATGATATTTTATCTATATGGAGAAATAGATAGCAAAGCAATACTTATTAGGGATTCTAATTTGCTTCTTATAGAATTAGACAATTTTTTTTTACAAAGATTTATCAGAAAATTTTCAGATCTGAATAGAGATTGGCAAAAGTTATGTGTGAGAGAACTCTGATAAATGGTAGATGTCTAGTAGGTAGATGGATGGATGAATACATACATACATACTTATAGAAAAATGCATATATATGCATATGCAAGTATATGTATATTTGTATATGTCCATATAAATATATGTATATATATACATATGTATATATTTCTAACTTTTTAATTTTTTAGGAATTAGGGCATAAAATATAAAAAACTGTGGAAAATCAAAAATATTAAATACATTCTTCTTGACTACTATGTAATATAAATTATATTGAAGGTGGGGGGAAGATACAATTCAAACATAAATAAAAACTAAATGACAATTATAAAGAAGATATAGATCAAAGAGAAAATATTATCAAAGAAAATTTTAATGATGAGAGAACATAACAAAAGTTGTGGGAATCAGTCAAAGCAGTCTTTAGCTGAAAATTGATGTCTCTACACACATTTAATAAAAGAGAAAAACAAAAGATTATCAAATTAGATATGTTACTAAAACAAATTTTAAAAGTATTAAAGATTTCTACAAAATTAGTAATGAAAACCAAAGATTAATGAAATTGAAAAAAAGAATGAAAATAGGAATTAATATTGAAAAAAATGGTAAAACATCATTCAATTTGAATTGATAAACATGTTTAAAAAAACACTAAAAAAGAATATGTATTAATAGTTTTTCTGTAAAGTAAAATAACATATTGTAAAACCAACCAGCATTATCAATATGTAAAGATGGTGTTTCTTCCAGTAATATAAGGGACAGAGCAAGGATTTTAATTGTCTCTGCTATTATTTAATATTATTTTGGTAATACTAGTTACATGAGAAAATGAAGAAAATGAGTGAATAAATGTAGTGGTTGGAACTCTGAAAGAGTATAATTGAATCTAAGACAGCAAGATGCTTGTAGTTAAGTACCTATTCAGTGGGAGATGGTGGTTTTCTAAGCACATATTTGATGTAATGTAATGATGTGGTCAATCTAGTCTGTATATTTAGGGTAATGTGATGATGTGATATTCTATAGCTGTGCATGCCAAGTGTGGTGTGTTGATATAGTCATGCTGGAATATTTAAGGGGAGTCCCAGGGACAGAGGGCTATCTCTCAGTTGCAGCTCTTAGCAGCAGTTCTCAGCCACAGAAGATTTCAGGCTTCAGATTCCAGACTCCAGACTCCAAACTCCATCTTGGCCAGTCTTGTGGCAACTATCCTGTCTCCTTCACTTCTCCACCCTAAGGGCAAGGATTTTGCCTGATCCTGAGGTCCTCTAGAGGGCTAGCCCAGACATCACAAATAAGCATAGGCAAAATTAGAAACAGAATTAAATTTATTTGTATGTGATATTATAAGTTATTTTGATGTCTCAATGTTAATTAAATATGAAACCAAGATCAATGAATTAATCTCAGAATTAGGCTTTTATACATTACTAAAAACAATCCCACTTAATTTTTTAAAATCACACTCAAAATAAGTCCACTTTCATTAAATACATAGATAGCAGACTACTTAGTACATTTAGAACTTAAATGAATACAACTATAAATTACACATTTTTACAGAAATAAAAGTAATTTGAGAGATATTGACTCATTATTGAAGCATGTCAGTACAATAAAATGTGCCATCATATCTACATTAATTTATATATTTAGTATAATACCAATCAAATTATTGAGTTATTATAGAGAGCTAGACAGTAATAGAAAATGTCATCCAGAGGGATAGAGGAATCTCATGAAAATAAAAATAAAAATGAAGGGCAACTAGTAGTTCTATATCTCAAACTATAGTATAAATTTCATAATATCAGAACAGATTAGTATTGGTTACAAAAGAAAATGTTGAACAATAAAATAGATGAGGTAGGTAAGACACAGAAATTAATGAATATAGTAACAGTTTTCTATAAGCCCAAGAACTTCAACTATGTTAAGGCTTAGGTATCTCAGATAGGGATGGGAAAAGACAGAATGCTTACAAAACTAGAGAATAATCTGATGTAAATTAGGTTTAGATCAACAAATCAGATCATATGTTTTAGTAAATTCCAAATATATAAATTACCTAAATGTAAAGGCCATGTCATAAAAAAAAAAACCTGTTAGAGAGAAAAGATATTGCCTTTCAGAATGAAAACTAGTGGGGGAATCAATACCTACATAAGAGTAAAAAAATATCATTTGGATAATTTTAATTGCATAAAATTGAAAAGTTTCTGCACAAACAAAATAAATGTATTAGAATTGGAAAGGAAATAAACCATCACTAAATGTTTGTGGCAAATTTCCTAATAAATATCTAACATTAAAGTTATGAAACAATTAAGAGTAATATATTTTTAAAAGAGCCATTCCCAATTTATTCTTTCAAAGGATATAAACAGGCAATTCTCCAAAAAAAAAAAAAAAATAAGACAAAAAAGCCACATAAAGCTGATCACAGACATTGAGAGAAATTAGAGCTATATATGCTCACTAAAGATAATAAATTTGACCCAAAACTAAACAGGAGAGCAATCTTTAGTACCTTCAGCATATTTCATGGCTCTTTTAATGCCTTTCTCCTTTAATGAGGCTTATCCTATAAATAATGGCTCATCTTTTAAATTTCAATATTCTATTAATGAAGCTAAAGACTATAATCGCAAGATTGCACGGAAAGGTCAACCTGCATTGATTGAGTTTTTTTTTTTTTAAATTTGGAAATCCCCTATATAATTGAAATTACAGGTCTTGTTTCTAGCATTATCATTTAAATCCTAGATTCTTAAAATATGACTTACAACTTCATATGGAGTCATAATTGAATCTTGGGTTCACAAAGCTATGATTTATTATCAGTAAATATTTGATTTGTATACCTATTTTATACACCTTTATACTTGGGGTCACATAAAAATTTCTGAGGAAAAAGAAGGTTACAAGAGAAAAAAGTTTAAGAAGCTCTGAATGACATGAATGGTTCCAGGAATGTTCCAAACCTGACTCTTATAGAAATTAGAATTTTCAGAATATTTTATTGGCATTCAATTATGCCTAACAAACAAAATATAATTATGAGCTATGTTACCAAATTTAAGGTATCATTATATCATATCAATCATTTGGCAATAAATCATCTATATATAGGGCCCAGTCCATAATAGTAAAGTGAGTGAAAGATTATCACTGGTGTCCACCAGTCTCTCTTTTCTAATAGTGCACTATAGCAGTGGTACCATAGAAAGTTAATACCACATTTGGATTACAATAGCAAAGACAACCTATCATTTATCAATTCACTATGAAGTACCTTAAATCATGCTTGGAAGGAAAGATACTAAATACTGTTCAATAACTAAAATGTTTTTCTCAAATCCCTTCAAAGAGCTTTTTAAAAAAGTATTGATACAAATGGTCCTTGAAAAGAGAACCTAAATTCCACATACTTCCTTGCAGCTTTAAAAAAAAAATCGATAATCATTTTGAACTTTTTTTCTCCCAAAAGAGATTCCTTTTCTTTCTCTGTGACTCATTTTTCATGTTACAAAGTCTGAATGCTTTTGTTCCCACTTCACATTTTATATTTGGGTCATCCATTCTACTTCGAACTTTTGCTTTTTTGTTAGTTATGTATTTCACATGTTCTCTCAGAGCTTTTTAGATATCTCCTTTCAAAGTAAATGGAGATCAAAAAAGTCCTGATAGGAGTCAATTTTATACATTCTGAGATAGTATCCTAAAAGATATAATATGTCTAAGAACTCAGCATAGAGAACATATTAAGAAATATACTCTGAAACTAAAGTTGAGGTTATAAAACAACAACAACAACAACATAAAGTTGGAATAAAAGGAAAAAAAATCATTTACTTTCTGACATGATCTGAAGTCTCATTTCATGGATAATAAATGGTAATAATAACTAGAATTACTACAGTTATATTATTCATAAAGCATTTAACAAATATTATCTAATTTATCCTAGATAACTCTGGAGGGTAGGTATTATTATTCTCACTTTGAAGACAAGAAAACTGAGACAGGTATTAGTTAAGTGACTTTCCCAGGGTCATATAGCTACCAAGTGTCTAAGGTTAGATAAGAACTCTGAGCTTCCTGATTGCATGGCTAGTATACTATCCATTATTATAGAGAGGTGAGCAAAATGAAGAAGAAAGGAAAAAACACAGACAAAAAAAAAGGGAAAAGGGAAGAGAATGAAATGCTTGTGTCAGGCACTACTTGTGCTTATTATATGCTAGTAGGCACCGTATTAAGTAAAATGTATAAAACACAAAAGTGAGACAGTTCCTACCTTCAAAGTACTTGTGTTCTGAGAGGTACTGGTGGCCAGGAAAAGATTTTTGTTCTACAAAATTATAGGAATTGTGGGTAAAATCTAGAAAAGTTGCTTGCCATGTGTTCAGTAGTACTAATGGTATCAATCTGATTATTAACTTCCACAGAAAGTGGAAAAATGCAGGATATATAAAGAATGATAGGACAGATGACAAGATACCCCTGCAATTATTGGTATATTGATGGATGGCTGTAAGGAATGTGATGCAGAATTTGAAACCAGTGGGTTACAACATATCAGATAAGTTTGCATTCATTCTCACCCATCAAAATCAGAACTGCTTAGTCAGCCATGGGGCTAAATCTCATAAAAATTAAATGGAAGATATAAGCAGTTATGGTCAGGGAAAGGTCACTAGTAATTGGAGGAATCGCTATAAACTGCTAAAAATTCTATGAAATGATAATGATTCTATAATTCTATGAAATAGAATTCTGAGAAATTCTATGAAATGAAATGAAAAACATTTCAAACTTAGTGGGAAAACATAGGCAAAAGTCCTAAAAGAGAAGTATAAGTAATTGTAAATGAACAATTTTGCTGGAATATATAAATGTGTGAAGGAAAATGATATGCAATAAGCTTGAACATGTGGGCTAGATACATAAAAGGGATTTTTACAACATAGAGGACTTTATATTTAATTCTAGAAGCCAGAGGGACCTTCTTAAGCAGGGACTGACATAGTTTGGTATATGTTATAGAAATATTAGTTTGACAACTATGTGAAGGATCAATTGGTAAGAAGAAAAACCAAAAGATGAAACATGAATTCTTTGGCTTTTTCAATAATCTAGGTGACAGTTATTGATGGTTTTACCTAGCGTTTTGGCTTAGTGGGTGAAGAGAAGAGAATGAACACAGTGTAGAGTGTTTGGAAAAAATTACTAGTTAATAAATGATAGTAAGAATGTAAAGTATATTTTGAAGGTAAGTAGACTAGATATGACAACTACAACAAATCAAATCAAGTCAACAAACATTTATTAAGCATTTTCTTTTAGTAACTATATTAAACATTGAGAATACAAATATAAGTAGAAAGAAAAACAATTCCTGCCCTCAAGGGACTTACATTCTAATGAGAGAATAAAAGGAAATTATAAAAGGAGAAAAGAGTGAATGAAGACAGTGAAGAGAAAGGAAGCATTGTTAAATAAAAAAAAGTACTGAGCACAAAGTGACGCATGCAGCCTGGAAAGAAATAAAAGAATCAAGGGAAGTCAAGTATGTTCCTCAGTTTGCACATATTAGAAATTAAAGGTAGCTAGGTGATATAGTAGATGGAGTTTTGAGACTGGAGTGTGGAAGAACTTACTTCAAATATGACCTGAGAGACTCATTAGCTGTTTGACTCTAGATAAATCATTTAATCTTTGTCTCAGTTTCCTTATCGATAAAATGTAGAACCTATCTCCCAGAGTTGCTGTGAGGATCAAATAAGAAAATATTTGTAAAGTGCTTGGCAGAGTGTGTGTATGTGTACATATATGTTAGCTATTATGATGATGTTGGAAACAAACAAAAAAAGGAACATTAAAATGTTTTGTTTAGTTTTTAGAGTAGGGGAAGGTATAAAAGTTCTGCTTTGACCAAAATTGGTTAAGATATCAATTACTTTTAATTTGGGTAAGGTAAAGGCTTGGTTTTTCTTTGCTTCCTAGACATGTGGCTTTCTTTCTAAGAAACTCACCCACCCACTTTATAGTGGAGTAGAGCTTTCTTTAGCAGTGCATTCCTTTTAAGCCAAACAGAAAAATGTCCACTTTCATCACACCTGCTTACTCACCTATTTCTGATGACCTATTTATGAAAATACTCTCAAAAAGATTTGGCTCTAAATGTTTTCTCACTCTAATGTGCTCTAAATTTAGATACATTGCTAGTAGACCCCCAGCCACCTTGATTTGGAAAATTCAACTTCAGTTTTCAAATTCTCAATCATCTAAACCTGTTTTCATTTTTATTTTGTTCTACTCTCTTTCCTAGTTTTAGCACGCACATTTTAATAAACAGAATTGATATACACTTGAATTTTAAATTACTATGACTTTTCATACAGGATAATGAATGCCAAGGAAAGTTAAATTACTAATACTTCATAACAGGAATCTGGCACATGCACAAAACATCTGAGCCAGAGTTTCTCCATGAGGAGCAAGTGAGGAGTTTGCTTCCAAGAACATGATGGAAATACATTGTAGAGAAACTGGAATATATTAGACATTCTGAAACTCATCCTAATCTATGAATCATGTGGTGAATGGAAGGCTCTTTGACTCATTGCTGAGATATTCCAAAGGCTTTAGTAGGCTTCCACCATGTGTGTCTTACCGCAGTCTCTTCTGTTGCTCAGTACATTGTTGCAGTCTTGTCCATGGTCCTAAGTGAAAGACAATAAAGAAAAGAGGTTTCCCCCCATCACTCTTAGTACACGTACAAGGTTTAGAATTCCCAAGTACATTTCACCAACAAACCTGCATTCCTATATGCCATGTGTCTGACTCTAAGTTTCCCTTTACATTGCAATACTCCTGGCAATTAGAATATTCTGTTCATAGAGAATCGTGAAGTGGTTGACTCACAACTCAAATCATGATAGAAAATGTCAGGGTAAGAAATTGGCCTTGAGGCATTGTGCTGCTCCAATGTTCCTCATTTTCTAAAATTTTTGAGATCACATCTCTGGTCTTCTTCTTAAGGCCAGTTTTATAATTTTCTCATGCTTTCTGCAGGCTACCATGAACTGACAAAGCAGTAGAGATTAAAACTAAATTTTCTCTCTGCAAGATCACTAATATTCTCACTGTCCTCAAAGAGATGATGCTACATTTACATGGAAGTTACAGTTGAATCCATTGGGCGTTATATGATCAATAAAGGAGAGGGATACAAGTCTGGTTACATGTATGCATGAGGAATGGGACAAATATGATGGCCTAACAAAAAAAAAAAAAAGAGTGGCCAGAAAAGGAAAATGAAAAACACATAAGAGAACTGTGATTGGAATTCAGTGAGGGGAGGAATGAGTGTACCAGAAAGGAGGGTACCAGAAAAAAAGGCAACAAAAAGCAGAAAACAGTTCTATAAGAAAAGTACAAGAATTTAAAAGCTTATTCAGAAATTAAAAGTAATTTTAGCATGTGTAAACATATTGGGAAGCAATCAAAAAAGATAATAGTGCTTGAGGTAGAGAAGTAATAACACAGAGAAGCAAATGTGCCCAATTCATATTTGGTTTCTTTTTTTTTCTCTTCCAAGGAAAAGTACCTTTGAATTAGAAAGGATAAATCAAAAAAAAAAGCCAATACAAAGTTGATAGTAATGATAAAAAGTTAATAATGGAATACCTACCTGCCTCCTGATCATTTCCCATCAACTGGTCTAGATAAAAATTTTAATTACTAAGAGAACTGATAGGTGTAATTGATGAGGAACTGTCAAATTAAAAAAATACTATGGCCAATGTGAGAGGTATTACATCACTGAAGAAAAAAAAAAGATGATATCCCAATTTTCAAATTTAAAAAAAAAAGAATGGATTACGGAAACTATAAACTAATAAATTTTACTTTAATTCCTGACAATTTTTTGAGCATATTAGTAAACAGTCAATGATGGCATATAAAAATGTAGCCTCAAAGCCAAGTACACAGAAGTTCATCTGTGACATATTGGCTGGGCAACACTAAGCAAATCACTTTATCTTTCCTTGATCTAGAAAAAATTTAAGTGTCAGAAGGTACACAGGATAAGAGAATGAAAAAAAATTATAACAGAGTTAAAACAGAAGAGATTAGTTGGTGGCAAGTGAAAAGATGGCTGGCATTTTGATCCTCTATAGAGAAAGGTTCCAGGAGAAGTTTTTTTTTTTTTTCTTTTTGTTCCACCTTCCAATTTTCCAATTAGAGAAGTAGAAGCAATTGAGATCACTAATGTCAGGTGAGTAACAAAACTGAAGCAATCTACCTGAGAAGTTTCCAGGTAGTGAGTTTATGTTGGGTGAAGTGTGAAGATGATGATGATATAATTGAAATAAAGTAGAGAAAATGGTGGAAAATGAATAAGATAAATAATTAGAATCATATTCTCAGTCCTTTTTCTTCCTCTGACTTAACTAAACTTCTGCCTCTTTGTTTTTTTTTTCCCCCCCTAAAACACCAATGTAGATTTCTAAGGAACCTAACAACTCTGTATTTCATTTATTTTACTTCCCCTCCCCGCTTTCTGATTTCATTATCTTTCATCTACACGAAGACTTTTTTGAAAATTTTAGATATGTATAAAAAGGTGGGAGAGATACTAGATATAAAGAAGAAAGGATGAGACACATCCTAGAACATATTTTTAAAAGAGAAAATTATGGCAAAATTCTAATGTTGCTCCAAAAGGAAAATATATGGTTGTGGTAAGAAAAAAAAAATCAAGCATGAAGTTTAAATGAAGTCCCAAAACATCTACAAGTTCTCAATAAGTACAGTAAAATTCATTTCAACTGGTTTGATTGTAACATTGCTCATTTAAAAAATAAAATAAATTGGTCATTTTAAAAATTATATTCACTATTTGAGTAAATTCCAGAAGACAGATATTAATTTATCTGTTAACTCTTCCTGGTTCCTGTCTTTAATTTTTTTTTCTTGGAAGAAGAAAAATAGGTTCTTTCCTGCTGAATACAAAGTAAAACAAATATTAAAATGTTTTAAGTCATTTAATGAATCATTTTACATTATTCATTTTTCATGTAGTTAAAGTATATTATAATGTCTTTCATTTGTGTTGATCCTAGTCTTGGCCCTTAGCCATTGAGCAGGGTAAATCTAAGCTAAAGCAAATTTCTCACCTGATATTCTCTTTATTACTATTAACTGACTGATTTTAATAACAGAATTTACTGGGATAAAGGATCATTGCTAATATCATCATTCACCTCAAGTTTGTTTCTTTATTATCTATTTTGTTGGTCCAATGAGGCATGTAAAGTTATTTGGCCTTTGATTAAATGGTCCCCACTTGCCACAGGCTTTAAGTTCTTATGCATACTTTTTTAGAGTCTTCCTCTTACTTCTAACTGCTGTTACCTCTCCATTCTCGAATAGTTGCATTTTCAGTGGTTGCTTCATTCTAATATATAGAGAATCAAGTATGACAGTAAATTAGAAAGATATTAAATATGAATAAATAGCATCTAAGTAAGAGTTCAAGATACTTTAGTAATAGGAAGTCACATGGATTTAATAAATGGAAGTCTGCTTTAGCCATTTTAAGGTCTGGCTTGCTTCCTGGTTGTTAGCTATATTCAGAATACAGAGTTTTTATATAATGATGCTTTGTGCCCACAGTTCCCTGAAATATCACACATTTTACCTTCCTTAAGAAATCCCAGGATATGACTGATTGTTGGTGCTCCCTCTTTATTGTTGTTGCTAAACTTTTTTTTTTAATTTTTTCTTTTTCTTTGATTCTTTTTACCAAAAACAGCATATCAACCTCTCAAGTCTCAGTGAGACTTTTTGAAAGCTTGAAAATTTAAAACAAAATTATAGAGAAACCAAAAAGGAAACAAATTACAGACATTAATACTTGTCTTACAATACAACAAAAAGCAGCTATACCTGATTTTTTCTTACTTGCTCCTTCCTTATTGAAGCTTTTCATGTAGGTGTTCTCCTCACTACAGTGTGAGCTAAGTGATAGAGCAATTCAAGGGTTCTCCATGCTTGATTCAATTTGGCAAAAATGTTTATAATCTCAGCCTGATTAGAATTTACTTCTCCATCCATAGTTCTAGGTATGCCAAGTCATATGTAGATATGCAAATGACTATCTTATCATCTCTCCTTTACTCTTCCCTTCCCAACTAGAATATATCCTTTCTTAAATTTCACATTCTATTCAACCACCTTCCCGAACATCTTGGATCATGTCTTGCCACTGCTACAAATATCTACTCCATCTTTCATCTCCCATATCCTCAGTTTTGATCTTTTGCTCTGCCAATCAAAGCAATGTTGCCATTTTTGCTGCAAAGTTTATGTCAGTGCCCTGTGGATCAAATCACATTCCCTGTGACTACTGGAATAGTTTGCCATTTCCTTCTGCAGCTCACATTATGATGAGGGAGCTGAGGCAAATAAGATTCCATGCTTTGCCCAGCATCACACAGCTAGTAAGTTTCTGAGGCTGGATTTGAACTCAGGTTTCCCTGACTCTAAATCCAACATTTTATCCTTATACCACCTAGCTGTTTATAGAATCAGGAAGACTTGAATTCAAATGACCTCAGATACTTAGTAGGTGTATGACCCAAGGTAAGTCATTTAAAATCTATCTTGATTTCCCATCTGCAAAATGGGGACAATAATGATACCCACCTCTCTTAATTGTTGTGAAGATTAAATGAGCCAATATTTGTAATATATTTAACACAATGTTAGGCAAACAAATATTAATACATTTAACAAATGCTTTTTTCTTCCCTTCTCTTTTCATTGATTCAGTTTTCATTTTTCCAGAGTTCTAGCATTCAAGTAATTTCAAGTAATTCTAGCATTCAAGTAACCTTCACTTTAGAGTTTCTGCCTAGGGATCTCCGAAAATAATATCTTTAAACTTTAACAACATGGAAAAGAAAGATACTTTCCTACTTAACCTTGCAACATTTTGTCCTCTAGACTTCAAAACAACACACTTTTTTTTTTTTTTTTTTTTTTTTTTTTGTTCTGGAAATTCATTCTCTCTCTCTCTCTCTCTCTCTCTCTCTCTCTCTCTCTCTCTCTCTCTCTCTCTGAAATATCTTCTTTGTTCTGTTTGCATTTTAAAATAAATGTCCTAGTCTCACTGAAATGGCTGACTCTATATTTTATAATGTTTTCCCTATACACCTTTCTTTCCTCAGAATGATATCTGGATACCTCATCTATAGAAATCAAATGGTTAGGGAAATGGTAAAGGAGGCCAGTCTTCATGAGTCCTTTCCCTGGGCCAGGAATTCTGTAGTCCTTCAGCCCAGAATTCTTTGTATATATAATTATTTCTCTACTCCGACCATTCACCTTTTCACTGACTTCCTTTAATTCCCATTTCACTGAAAGAGCTAAAATGACAGATGTCTTAAACACTTTCCCTAGACTGGTTATTATATACTCTTAGATATAAAGTTTAACAAATGGACTATTTTTGAGGACCCCATGTAGACTAAAAAAGATTCTGCATTAATGAATCATTCAATAATTTTATCAGTATTCTTGTTGATTGAATCAATTAACAATCAAAATAGCTATTTTACTTTAATGGAACAATAAAGAATTATGAGAGAAAGTTAAATCTATTTATTTCATGTCATTGAATCCATCCAAAGATTACTGAAACATAGAATTTTAAGAGATCTCCGAAATACATAAAATACGCATGCATGCATATATGTTTTTATATGCATACATTGTTTCTTCTGTGGTCTATGTTATTATATCCGTGGTTAAAATACCAAGGATGGGGAAAAATGTTCAAAGTCAGCACATTAGGCAATCCAACACATCGGGGCATCGAGACATTTATTGGCAGATAGATAAAGAGAAGATACTGGGAGATAGATAGAATTCAAATGGAAAAGGCAAACTGTTGTAGAGGTTGATTGCCATAAATGAAGTAGAACACAGATAAAACATTTAACATGACATAAAATAAAATTTTGCCTGCCAAGGCTCAAAATAAACCCTTAACAATGGTTACCTGAAAGGTTTATATCAAAATTATAAAAGTAGTCAAAGTAAAAAATAATAAGAGGCATAGTTTTGATAAACATAGGACAAAAATGGACTAAACATGAAAGCTATTACAAAGACAGAATCAATAGAACCTAAGAACTGATTAGCCACAGTTAAAGAAGGAGATTGTGAATTATAGAAATTTAGATATGATGAAGTTTAAGGGTTTTGGAGGGAATATAGTTTGGAATATAGAATAATGGCCTTGTTGTTGACCCTTCATTCTCAATAGTATTTTCCTCCAATTACACATAAAGATAACTTTCAATATTCAACTTTGTAAGATTTTTGAGTTCCAAATCTCCTCCCCCTCACTTCCTTACCTCCTCATTTCCAATGACAGCAAGCAATCTGATATAGGTTATACATGTGTAATCACTGACCCTTCATTTTCAAAGAGAACCAATGACATCATGAGGGTGATATTTCGCCTCGATAATGAATTGGGTTAAAGGAAGGCAGAGCTGGGGGAAATTCATCGGCTTTACTCTTTTCTTCAGAATCATCTTAGTCTTGCAGCAAAGACTGAAAGAAGCATAGAGATAGTTGTGTTAAACCCTCAGAAAACTTAAATAACTTACCTAAACATCCATGTTCAGGGTCAGATGCCTATAGGACATCCATACAAATGCAAACCAATGGGAAGATGGGACTGGAACTCAGGAAAAGGTCAGGCAGGGTTAAGTATCTTAATCTGGAAGTAATTCATTAATGTCCCTGTAAACTTTCTAGTTGTTCAGTCATTTAAGTCATGTCCAACCTTGTGACTCATTTGGGGTTTGACAAAGATATGGAGTGGTTTTACCATTTCCTTCACTAGCTTATTTTTACAGATGAGGAAGTAGACAAGATTAAATAACTTGCTCAGGGTTGCATAACTAATAAATGTCTGAGGCCAGATTTGAATTCAGGAAAATGAATCTTTCATACTCCAGGTCCAGAATTTATTTACTTCATTCCTTCCTATTCAGACTCCCTTGGTCTGATAAATGTGCTTTCACCTTTTCTTGACCAGATTCAGGCAAGAATATACTGGGTGGTACAAAAAGCCTTAGTACAGTGTTACATTTAACAAAATATTTAAACTTTTGGGAAGCTCCAAATAAGTATATGCAGAATAAATATAAATTGAATAAATACAGGTCTTCATTGACCAACAAAGATACAAAATTCTACTAATATAGAAAAGGCAGGTTTCTTGCAACTTTTTGAGGATACCAAGAGCTTATATAACTTAACAAACCAAGGTCACACAATGTACCAGTGAGGGTTTGAATCTTTGCCCTCTTTACTGTAAAAGAAAATCATTGTCAAGTAAGTAAGGCTCTCTTTCAGATATCAACTTATTTTTATGAATGCTACTTATCATACAAACATAGCAATTTTTATTCAAGCAACATTTTTTTTGCTTGCAAACAAGGCAAATTATACATGACCAATACTTCTAGGATACAAACAGAAAACAAATATATGAAATTGCAGGGAAAAAAAACACCACATGTTTGATTCTGGAAAAATAAATGACATATTCTCAATGAAATGTGAGCACAATATCTTAATTTGATTGGTAACTTCAGAATCACATTTTAAAAATCATCTAAACAGAGACATATCAGTTATGCCATTTCTTTTATCTTTTAAAGTCTCAAACATAGTTAATGTTTTGTTAAATTAAATACCAATAATGACATTTTAAAACAAATTGTTCATATTTAAAATTCAGTCCCAAAGAGATCATAAAAAGGGAAAAGTAACTACATGTACAAAAATGTTTGTAACAGCCATTTTTGTAGTAGCAAGAAAATGGAAACTGAGTGGATACCCATCAGCTGGAAAATAGCTGAATAAGTTATGCTATATGGATGTAAGGGAATATTATTGTTCTGTAATAAATGATTAGCAGGAGTCTTTCAGAAAGGCCTCGAGAGACTTGCATGAACTGATGCTAAGTGAAATGAATAGAACCAAAAGAACATTGTAGACAGCAACAACAAGATTGTGGAATGATCATTTTTTTTTTAGTCAAAGCTTTATATTTTCAAAACATATCCATAGGTCATTTTCAACATTCACTCTTGGCAAAACCTTATGTTCCAAATTTTTTTCCAAGCAAGCAAACAACAAAAAACTGAAAACAAAAACAAAACTATGTTGTGATACATATTCAGTCCTGACACTCCTCTTTCTAGATGCAGATGGTTCCCTCCATCACAAATCTATTGTAATTGGCCTGGATCATCTATTTGTCAAAAAGAGCCTCTTCATCAGAAATGATCACATAATCTTGTTGCTATGTACAATGTTCTCTTGGTTCTGCTCATTTCACTTAGCATCAGTTCATGTGAATCTCCCCAGGCCTCTGAAATCATCCTGCTGATCATTTCTTATAGAACAATAATATTCCATAACATTCATATACCATAACTTATTGATCCATTCTACAAATGATGGGCATTCACTCAGTTTCCAGTTTCTTGCCATTATAAAAGGGCTGCTAGACACATTTTTGTACATGTGGGTCCTTTTCCCTTTTTATGATCTCCATGATGACAGTGCTGGATCAAAAGGTATGCACATTTTGATAGCCCTTTGGGCATAGTTCCAAATTGCTCTCCAGAATGGCTGGATAAATTCACAACTCCACCAACAATGAATTAGTGTCCCAGTTTTTCCATATCCCTTTCAACATTTATCATTACCTTTTCCTGTCATTTCAGCCAATTTGAAAGAAGTATAGTGGTACTTCAGAATTGTCTTAATTTGCATTTCTCTGATCAATAGTGATGTAGAACTTTTTTATATGACTAGAAATGGTTTTTATTTCTTCATCTGGAAATTGTTGATTCACATCCTTTGACTGTTTATCAATTGGAAAATGACTTGTATTCTTTTTAAAAAAAGATTCATTTTGTATGTAATTTAGAAATAAAACCTTTATCAGAACTCTTGGATATAAATATTTGTTCCTGCTTTTCTGATTCCCTCCTTATCTTCTCTACCTTAGTTTTGTTTGTACAAACCCTTTTTAATTTAATATAATCAAAACCATTCATTTTGTATTATGCTCTAGTTATTATTTGGCCATAAATTCTTTTTTTCTCCACAGATCTGAGAGGTAGACTTTCCTTTGTTCTTTTAATTTGCTTATAATATCATTCTTTATCTCTAAATTATGAATCCATCTTGACCTTATCTTTGTATACAGTGTTAGGTGTTGGTCACTGTCTAGTTTCTGCCATACTATTTTCCAATTTTTCCATAAATGTTGTCAAATAGTGAGTTCTTATCCCAGAAATTGGGGTCTTTGGCTCTATTGAGCACTAGTTATTTAAAGTTATTAACTATAGTGTCTCGTGACCCCAATCTATTCCATTGATCAACTACTCTATTTCTTAGCCACTTCAAAATAGATTTGATGTTTGCTGCTTTATAATATATTTTTATATACTATGGCCAAAGAGAATGACCATTGTGGATTCTTCATATGACCAAACCCCAACTTGTGGTACCTGCCATCATTTGGTAACAAACCCTACACCATAGATCACATCAGTAAGGTTGTATTGAATTATTTTAAAGTTTTTCACATTGTTTAGGGGGATTCTGAGAATAGTGGTCTATACCTTTGTCCCTTTTGAACATGGTTAATATCTGAACATGTTTTGATATAGATCCTTCTGATTCAGTTTCCCAGTGGTGTTCCTTTAAATAATAATTCATCTGATTATTCGTGACTTGGCTATAAGGTGGAATTGTTATTATATATAATTAACTAAAATCAGACTGAATTAAGGATGTTTTATGCTATCATGTATGTGCTTTCAGGCTGAGGCCAGAAGAAGTTTTTTATTATAATCATGTCCCTGCTTTTTCCTGTTATAACAAATTTCTATAATCAGAGTAAGTGTTCAGTAGAAGCTATGAGCACAATTCAAATATGTAAGATTTTTCAGTTTCTTATCTGAAAATGTGTGGTCATTATATCCTAAATAAGTAGGTGAATATTTGAACTATTCATCTATCTTTTGTTAGATGCATGTCTGTTTATTTGTTTTAGCATTTCTGTTGTTATTGACTTTCCTGATAGAAATCTATGTTTGTAAAATATGTTCCTTTGTCAGAATCAACTAATCAATACCTAGGTACAATTTGTTCCAAATTATTCCCCTAATCTTTCTTAAAGCAGTGGAGCTCAGGGGTAAGTTTCCAAGCATGATATCAAATGGTCCACTATACCTCAGTTTCCCCACTGGTGCCATTTCATTAAAATCTAACTTGAATATTTTGGAGCCATGCTACCTCCTTTCAGAGAGCTACTTCATCAATACTTTCTTATTTATGTTTAGACATATTACACACTTTATATATATAATTTGTTTTGCAATTACACATATCCCCATACACCAGATTTTCTTCCTTTTGCTTCTTTGTTAAAGAGAAAAAAGCAAGACAAACCTTAAGATTCAGAATATAGGTGATATCTAATTAACTTTGGGCAAAATTTATACCACATATCCAAAAAGGCTGACAGAATGTTAAAGCACAGCTCATACTTAAAATCAAATCAAATACAGAGTTAAAATTCTAGTAGCAATAATTCTATATTAATTCACACATATTTCTAAAATCATATACCAGAATAAACAAGTTCAAAATTTTAGCATGTACTAGTAAATAGTAATTTCAGAACCAGAATTCCAATGTAAACATACACAGCTCCAAAATTTAAGGTGGCAGAAAATTGTCATTTCAAGACCCTCTTCAGGGCTTTAAGAAATTGGTGGACATTAGGATTCTGGGGAAGAAAGTCAGACAAATTTGGATCCAGGTATCTGGCTGGAGGTCTCTGGTCCAATGACTAGGCCATACTCCATGCCAGAAATGTCTGGAGGCTCTGTTGAAGATGTTGGGGCACCAGCACAAACCCCAGAAGACTCCAGGCCAACTAGATGTACCAGCCTAACCAGTCCCCATTCCAGAAGCCTTTCTAATGGAGAGATATATTTGCTATGGGAGAAACCCTTCAGGAACAGGAATATCTTGGACAAGCCTCAAAAATTGTATGGAGAGTGACTCTCCCACAAAATTGTGTGGAAGAGTGACCCTTACCCAAATTAAAATCAGAAACTCTCAAGGTAAAAAAAAAAAAAAAGAATTTATTACAATCTTACCAGAAAGGGCAACTCCCAAAAAACAAGGTTTCAATAGAGAGTGCAAAGTTTAGTTTTCACTAAAATGCAAGTTCATATAGACCCTAACCAGAAGTCCCCAGTCCCACTTCTGACCTTTTTCTCCCATTGTCAGGGTGAGTCCAGGGTTGAAGCCTAAGTGTATCCTAAGTTTCTATCACCCCCCCCCCAAAAAAAAATAAAAGAATAGTAGTAATAGACTTTTTTTTAAATTATACCTTTTTATTGACAGAGGATATGCATGGGTAATTTTTTTACAACATTGTCCCTTGCACTCACTTCTGTTCCAACTTTTCCCTTCCCTCCCTCCACCTCCTCCCTTTGATGGCAGGCAGTCTCATACATATTAAACATGTTTAAGTATATCTTAGATACTATATATGTATGCAGATCCATACAGTTCTCTTGTTGCACAAGAAAAATTGGGATCAGAAAGTAAAAATAACCTGGGGAAAAAAATGCAAATAGTCCACATTCATTTCCCAGTGTTCCTTCTCTGGGTGTAGCTGATTCTGTCCATCACTGATCAATTTGAACTGAATTGGATCTTTTCTTTGTTGAAGATATCCACTTCCATCAAAATACATTCTCCTACAGTCTTGTTGTTGAAGTGTATAATGATCTCCTGTTTTTGCTCATTTCACTTAACATTAGTTCGTATAACTCTCTCCTAGCCTCCCTGTATTCATCCTTCTGGTCATTTCCTTAAAAAAACAATATTCCATAGTATTCATATACCACAATTTGCCCAATCATTCACCAATTGATGGGCATCTATTCCATTTCCAGTTTCTAGCTACTACAAAAAGGGCTGCCACAAATATTTTGGCACACAAAGCTCCCTTTTCCTTCTTTAATATCTGTTTGGGATATAAGCCCAGTAGTAACAGTGCTGATTCAAAGGGTATGTACAGTTTGATAACTCTTTGAGCATAATTCCTAATTGCTCTCCAAAATGGCAGGATCCATTCATGATGACACCAACGATGCATCAGTGTCCCAGTTTTCTCGCATCCCCTCCAACATTCATTACTACCTTTCCCAGTTGTCTTAGCCAATCTGACAAGTATGATGTGGTTTCTCAGAATTATCTTAATTTTCATTTCTCTGATCAACAGTGATTTAGAACACCATTTCATATGAGTACAAATTGTTTCAATTTCATCATCTGAAAATTGTCTGTTCATATCTTTGACCGTTTAGCAATAGGAAAATGGTTTGATTTCTTATAAGAGTCAATTCTCTATATATTTTGGAAATGAGGCCTTTATCAGAATCTTTAACTGGGAAAATGTTTTCAAAGTTTATTGCTTCCCTTCTAATCTTGTTTGCATTTGTTTTGTTTGTACAAAAGCTTTTTAATTTTATATAATCAAAATTTTCTATTTTGTGATCAATAATGATCTCTATTTCTTCTTTGGTCATAAATTCTGTCCTCCTCCACAAACCTGGGAGGTAAAGTATCCTATGTTCCTCTAATTTATTTATAATCTCATTCTTTATGCCTAAATCATGAACCCATTTTGATCTTATCTCCTTCCCTTTTCACTTTTCCCCTGCCACTTTTCAATGAAGTGTGAGAAGTTTCTCTTAAATGGAATATGTCTAATATTTTTCTCTTTAAGCCAATTCTGATGAGAGTAAGATACACACTATGTTCATCCCCCTCCCTTCTTTCCCTTAGGTACAATAGGTTTCCTTTGTGTCTTCGTGAGATGTAGTATCTCCAATGTATTTTTTTTTCTGACAATTTCCTTTCCACCTTTAGTTTCATTTTTATATTATAATTGTAAAATCAAATTATACAAGTCTTTTATGTATATTCATAACAGAAATATAGTTCCCAAGATTTTTTTTTACCTTTTTATGCTTCTCTTGAGTCCTATATTTGGAGATCAAACTTTTTGTTTAATTCCAATTTTTTTTTCATTAGAAATAGATGAAATTGACCTATTTCATTACATGTCCATCTTCTTCCCTGGGGGAAAAAATTTTGGCTGGGTAAGTTATTTTTGGCTGCATACCAAGTTTCTTAGCCTTTTGGAATATCAGATTCCAGGCTCTTTGATCTTTTATGTGGATGCTGCTTATTCCTGAATAATCCTTATTGTGCCTCCTCTATATTTGAATTGAATTTTTTTCTAGCAGCTTGTAGTATTTTTTCCTTGGTCTAATATTTCTGGAATTTAGCCACAATATTTTTTGGAGTCTTGATTTTGAGGTCTCTTTCAGTAAGTGATTAATGAATTTTTTCAATGTATTTTACCTCTATTTCTATAACATCTGGGCTGTTCTCTTTGATGATTTCCAGGAAAATAGTGACTAGGCTTATTTTTTAAATCATAATTTTCAGGAAGTCCAATAATTTTCAGATTATTTCTCCTAGATCTATTTTCCAGATCTCTTATTTTCCCAAGTAGGTATTTAACATTTTTTTCCATTGTTTCATTTTTTAAGTTTTACTTTACTGATTATTAGTGTCTCCTGGAGTCATTCATTTCCATTTGTTCAATTCTGATTTTTAATGACTCATTTTCTTCATTTACTTTTTTATTTCTTTTTGTAATTGTCCAATTGAGTTTTTAAATGTGTTGTTTTATTCTATGGATTTTTTTTTCCATTTCACCAATTTTTTTTAATTGTCCTTCATTTCCTTTCTTTCTTCTTCTTCTTTTTTTTTTTTTTTTTTTTTTTTTTGTATTATAGCTTTTTATTTAGAAGTTATATGCATGGTTAATTTTATAACATTAACAATTGCCAAACCTCTTGTTCCATTTTTTCCTCTCCTTCTCCCTACTCTTTCCCCCAGATGGCAGGTTGACCAATACATGTTAAATATGTTAAAGTATAAATTAAATACAAAATAAGTATACATGTCCAAACAGTTATTTTGCTGTACAAAAAGAATAGGACTTTGATAGTATTAGCCTGTGAAGGAAATAAAAACTTCAGATGGACAAAAATAGAGGGATTGGGAATTCAATGTAATAGTTCATAGTCATCTCCCATAGTTCTTTCACTGGGTGTAGCTGGTTCAAATTATTCCTGCTCCATTGGAACTTGTTTAGTTCATCTCATTACTGAAGATGTCCAGGTCCATCAGAATTGATCATCATATAGTATTGTTGTTGAAGTATATAATAATCTCCTGCTCATTTCACTCAGCACCAGTTCATGTAACTTTCTCCAGGCCTTTCTGAAATCATCCTGTTTTTCGTTTCTTACTGAATAATAATATTCCATAATAATCATATACCACAATTTATTCAGCCATTCTCTAATTGATGGGCATCCACTCAGTTTTCAGTTTCTGGCCACTACAAAGAGGGTTGCCACAAACATTCTTGCACATATAGGTCCCTTTCCCTTCTTTAAAATCTTTTTGGCACATAAGCCCAGTAGTAACATTTCTGGATCAAAGGGTATGCATAGTTTTATAACTTTTTGAGCATAGTTCCAAATCGTTCTTCAGAATGGCTGCATGTATTCACCATTCCACAAACAATGCATTAGTGTCCCTGTTTTCCCACATCCCCTCCACCATTCCGCATTATCTTTTCCTGTCATTCTAGCCAATATGATAGGTGTGTAGTGGTATCTCAGAGTTGTCTTAATTTGCATTTCTCTGATTAATAATGACTTGGAGCATCTTTTCATATGGCTAGAAATAGTTTCAATTTCATCATCTGAAAATTGTCTGTTCATGTCCTTTGACCATTCATCAATTGGAGAATGGCTTGATTTCTTATAAATTAGAGTCAATTCTCCATATATTTTGGAAATGAGGACTTTATCAGAACCTTTGACTGTAAAAGTGTTTTCAAAATTAATTAATTCCCTTCTAATCTTGTCTGCATTAGTTTTGTTTTGTACAAAAACATTTCAATTTGATATAATCAAAATTTTCTATTTTGTGATTAGTAATCTCTAGTTCTTCTTTGGTCATAAATTCCTTCCTCTTTCACAGGTCTGAGAGGTAAACTATCCTGTGTTCCTCTAATTTATTTATAATTGCATTCTTTATGCCTAGGTCATGAACCCATTTTGACCTTATCTTGGCTTATGGTGTTAAGTGTGGGTCAATACCTAGTTTCTGCCATACTAATTTCCAATTTTCCCAGCAATTTTTGTCAAACAGTGAGCTCTTATCCCAAAAGCTGGAATCTCTGGGTTTGTCAAACACAAGAGTATTAAAGTTATTGACTGTTCTGTCCTTTGAACCTAACCTATTCCACTGATCAACTAGTTTATTTCTTAGCTAGTACCAAATGGTTTGGGTAACTACTGCTTTATAATATAGCTAGGCCACCTTAATTTGATTTTTTTTTCATTAGTTCCCTTGAAATTCTTGACCTTTTGTTTTTCCACATGAACTTTGTTGTTATTTTTTTCTAGGTCATTAAAGTAGTTTTGGGGGAGTCTGATTGGCATAGCGCTAAATAAATAGATTAGTTTAGGTAGTATTGTCATCTTTATTATATTTGCTTGGCCTATCCAAGACCATTTAATATTTTTCCAGTTGAATAGATCAGACTTAATTTGTATGCAAACTTTTTTGTAGTTTTGCTTATAAAGTTTTTGATTTTCTCTTGGCAGATAGATTCCTAAGTATTTTAAACTATCAGTAGCTACTTTGAATGGAATTTCTCTTTGTAATTCTAACTGTTGGACTTTGTGATATATAGGAATGCTGATGACTTATGTGGGTTTATTTTGTATCCTGAAACTTTGCTAATGGTATGGATTATTTCTAATAACTTTTTAGTAGAATCTCTGGGGTTCTCTAGGTATATCATCATATCATCAGCATAGAGTGATAATTTAGTTTCCTCATTGCCTACTCTAATTCCTTTAATCTCTTTCTCAACTCTTATTGCCAAAAGCTAGCATTTCTAATACGATATTGAATAGTAGTGGTCATAGTGGGCAACTTTGTTTCATTCCCGATCTTACTGGGAATAGTTGCAGTTTGTCCCCATTGCATATGATGCTTACTCTTGGTTTTAAATAGATGTTACTGATTATTTTAAGGGAAAGGCCATTTATTCCTATACTCTCAGGTGTTTCTAATTGGAATGGATGTTGGATTTTATCAAATGTTTTTTCTGCATCTATTGAGATGATCATATGATTTTTGTTAATTTGGTTATTAATATGGCCAATTATACTGATAGTTTTCCTAATATTGAACCACCCCTGCCTTCCTGTTATAAATCCTATTTGATCATGGTGTATTATCCTGGGGATAATTTTCTGTAGTCTTTTTGCTAATATCTTATTTAAGATTTTAGCATCAATATTCATTAGGGAGATTAGGGGATAATTTTCTGTAGTCTTTTTGCTAATATCTTATTTAAGATTTTAGCATCAATATTCATTAGGGAGATTAGAGAATTTTCTTTCTCTGTTTTCAACCTACCTGGTTTAGGTATCAGTACTATGTCTGTGTCATAAAAGGAATTGGGTAGGACTCCTTCATTCCCTATTTTTTCAAATAGTTTATATAGCATTGGGGCTAATTTTTCTTTAAATGTTTGGTAGAATTCACATGCAAATCCATCTGGTCCTGGGAATTTTTTTTAGGGAGTTGATTAATAGCTTGTTCTATTTTTTTTTTCTGAAATGGGACTATTTAAGCAATTGACTTCCTCCTCTGTTATTCTGGGAAACCTATATTTTTAGATGTAGTCATCCATTTCACTTAGGTTATCAATTTTTTTTGGCATAAAGTTGGGCAAAGTAACTCATTGTTTCTCTAATTTTCTCTTTATTTGTGGAAAATTCTTCCTTTTCATTTTTAAGACTACTAATTTGATTTTGCTCTCTCCATTTTCTAATCAGATTTACCAAAGGCTTATCTATTTTATTGTTTTTTTCATAAAACCAACTCTTAATTTTATTAATTAGTTCAATAGTTTTTTTTTTACTTTCAATATTATTAATTTCTCCTTTTAATTTTAGAATTTCAAGTTTAGTATTCGATTGGGGTTTCTTTAATATGGTCTTTGTCTAGCTTTTTACGTTTCAAGCCCAATTTATTGATCTTCTTTCTCTATTTTATTTGGATATAAAATTTCCCCTTATTACCACTTTTGGTAATTTCACACATTTTGGTATGACTTCTCATCATTGTCATTATCTTGAGTGAAATTAAATATAATTGTGTCTATAATTTGATGTTTCACCCAATCATTTTTTAAGATGAGATTATTTAGTTTCCAATTACTTTTTGGTCTGTTTATCCCTAACTTTTTGTTGAATGTATTTTTTATTGCATCATGATCTGAAAAGAAAGCATTTACTATTTCTGCCTTCCTACATTTAAATTTGAGGTCTTTATGTCCTAATATATGGTCAGTTTTTGTATAGATTCCATGAACTGCTGAGAAGAAAGTATATTCCTTTCAGTCTCCATTCAGTTTTCTCCAAAGATCTATCATACCTAATTTTTCTAATATTCTATTTACTTCTTTAATTTCTTTCTTATTTGTTTTGTGGTTTCATTTATCTAATTCTGAGAGCGCAAGGTTGAAATCTCCCACTATTGCAGTTTTGCTGTCTGTTTTTTCTTGCAACTCTCTTAACTTCTCCTTTAGGAAATTCGATGCTATACCACCTGGTGCATATATGTTTAGTATTGATATTGCTTCATTGTCTGTGCTATCCTTTAGCAAGATATAGTTCCTTCCTTATCTCTTTTAATTAGATCAATTTTTGCTTTTGCTTGATCTGTGATGAGGATGGCCACCCCTGCTTTTTTGACTTCACCTGAAGCATAATAGATTCTGCTCCAGCCTTTTTCCTTTACTCTGTATGTATCTCCCTGCTTTAAATGTGTTTTCTGTAAACAACATATGGTAGGGTTCTGACTTTTGATCCAGTCTGCTATATGCCTCTGCTTAATGGGAGAATTCATCCCATTCACATTTATAGTTAAAATTACTAATTCTGTATTTTCTGCCATCTTATTATCCCCAGATTATGCTTTTCTTTTTCTTGCCCCCCCAACACTCTTTCTCAGGTTTAAACTTATGTGCCCCACTTATATCACACCACTCACTCTCTTAGGATCCCTTCCTCCCCGCTTTGAATCCCTTCCCTTTCTTGTATCCTTCCCTTATTACTCTTTTCCTTTTCCCTTTTCCTCTCCCCCTTTTTATTGAGGTGAGAGATTTTCTGTAAAACAAGGATGTCAATTTTTTCTCTTTGAGCCAAATCTGATGAGAGTAAGATTCACACAATGTTCCTCCCCCTCTCTAAATTCTCTCAGATATGATAGGTTTTCTTTGCCTCTTCATGGCATGTAATTTCCCTCTTTTTATCCCTCTTTCCCCCCTTTTCTTACACAATCCCCTTCCCATTTCTACTTCCTTTTTTATATTATATGAGTAAAATCAAATTATACATGTAGTATTTTTTGCATATCCACAACAGAAATACAGTTCTCAAGAGTTCCTTTTCCCTTTTTCTACTTTTCTTGAGTCCTGTGGTTGGAGATCAAATGTTTTATTTAGTTCTGTTTTTTTTTCCTAGAAACAAATGGAATTCATCTGTTTCATTAAATGTCCATCTTCTTCCCTGGAAGAAAATGCTCAGCTTGGCTGGGTAATTTATTCTTGTCTGCATTCCAAGTTCTTTTGTTTTTCAGAATATCAGATTTCAGGCCCTTCGATCCTTTAATGTGGAGGCAGCCAGATCTTGGGTGATCCTTATTGTGTCACCTCAGTATTTGAATTGTTTTTTTTCCTGGCTGCTTGTAATATTTTTTATTTAATCTGATAGTTCTAAATTTGGCCACAATATTCCTTGGAGTTTTTATTTTAGGGTCTTTTAAATATTTGATGAATTCTTTCAATGCCTATTTTACCTTCTGATTCTATTACATCTGGGACAGTTCTCCTTGATTTCCTGTAAAATAGTATGTAGGCTCTTTTATTTTTCATAATTTTCAGAAAGTCCAATAATCCTTAGATTATCTCTCCTAGATCTATTTTCTAGGTCTGTTGTTTTTCCAAGTAGACATTTAATGCTTTTCTCTAATTTTTCTTTTTTCTTTTTTTCGTCTTGCTTCACTGATTCATGATGTCTCAATGAATCATTGACTTCTATTTGTTCAGTTCTGATTTTTAATGAGTTATTTTCTTCCTTTGCTTTTTTTTTTAAACTTCTTTTTGTCCAATTGTGTTTTTAAATGAGTTGTTTTGCTCTATGGAATTTTTTTCCATTTCACTATTTTTTTTTTTTAGAGAATTTCTTTTTCCAATTCAGAAATCCTACTTTCTTGGGACTTCTTTATCTTTTCCAATTCACAAATCCTACTTTCCTGGGATTTTTTTACCTTTTCCAATTCACAAATTCTGTTTCCTTGCACTTCCCGGGATTTTTTTACCTTTTCCAATTCACAAATTCTGTTTCCTTGCACTTCCTGGGAATTTTTTACCTTTTCCAACTCATATTTCAGGAAATTGCTCCTTTTTTTTGCATAGCTTTTTTTTTTCTTTTCCCCATTTTTCTTCTCACTCTCTTTTGAGACTTTTAATGGTCTCTTCTAGGAGAGTGTTATATGTAGGGGGCCAAGTAACATTCCCCTTTGGGTTGTTGTCTGGCAACTGTTTGTTATTAGTCTCCTCGGAGTTGCAAACCTGCTCTTTTTCTGTATAGAAGCTATTAATTTTGATTTTTTTTACTCATTTTTAAAGCCTTTAGGGTCTGCCTTCAGGGCAAGGAAGTTACCAGCTCCTCTGCAAAGCAGGGAAAGGTATAAACAGGCTGCAAAGCACAGCAAGGTATGGGAGTGCTCTGGCGAAAAGATTCCCCCACCACCACCGGAAGTGATTCAGCATGGGCCAAGCTACGGAAGTGCCCAGTGGAGCACCCCGCTGTGTGGTTCAGCAACTGTCCTAAGGCTAGAAACTAAGTAGTGAGAGTGTCACTACGCTAGGCCAAAGCCCACCATGGGGCTGTGGATATTAGTAGCTGATCAGCGAATAGCCCCACACAGACCAGAAGTGTCTCTGCTCTGGAAGCAAGTCAAGCTATGGAAGTTCTATTGCCCCAGGCAAAGCCCTGCACTGTGCAGATTAGAGCCTGCCCCGGGCTGTGCACCCCTGCTGTGCAGGTTCGTAACTGCCCCAAGGAAAAGCCCTGTACTGCTGGTGGGGCTGCACAGTTGTGCTGTGATCTGTGCTGAGTCACTTCCAATTTTAGGGGGGTATAGCCAGATCCTGTTAGGTTCTGGTGTTTTTTAGAATGGCTTTGATTTCTCTGTTGATCTACTGTTTTGCAAGCAGGACAGAATAATCAGTCTATGCCAGTGTAATCTCTGTAATTTTTCTAACCACAGAGACCACTCCTACCCAGTCTACACAATATGCTAGCTGCCTGTTCTCTCCCTGCTTGCACTGATCTTCTCCAGACCCTCAGGACAAACCTTTTCTGACAAAATTCCAGATTATCTTCAGCTGGTAAGTTGTTATACTTCTAATCTTCATGGATTTTACCAGTCAAGTGCTATTTTTGAGGCTGAATTTAATAATTGGTTGTGAGGGTATGAGAGAGCTTAGAAAGTCATCTGTGCCTTCTCTGCCATCTTGGCTTTGCCCCCACCAATTTTATTTTTTAGAGAGCTATTTTTTTTCCAATTCACTAATTCTGTTTTCCTTGGAATTGTTTACCTTTTCCAATCCCCTAATTCTGTTTTTCAGGGATTTGATTTTTCTATCCACTCTATCTTTAAGTGAGTAGGATGACTTATCCAGTCCTTATTACCAAGTTTCCCTTTTCTTTCCCCATTTTTCTTCTAGCTCTCTTGTAAGAACTTTTTAATTTCTTTTATGAGAGTCTTGTGTGGTGGGGATCAGATCATATCCCCTTTTGGAGTTCATCTGGAGACACTCTGTTTTTAGTCTCTTCAGGGTTTGAAGTCTGCTCTCTATCTGTATAGAACCTATCTATAGTTAGAGTTCGCTTTAATTTTTTGCTCATTTTGACAAAAAAGAATCAAAGAAAACAAACAAACAAAACAAAGCAAATGTGGTCTGTTTTTGGGGCAGTATGGTATTACCAAGTTTCCTCTACAGACTACAGGAGGTAGCAACAAAGCAGCAGTGGAACAGCAATGGCTGTGCTGCCTGCACAGCGGCCACTCTCTGAGATTCTGGGAGCATGCTGAGTCACTCTGGGTGCTGGGTGGGTGTGCTCAGGTCCTGAGAGACCTTAGTGTTTTGGGATTGAAGTCTTTACCACCTGTGTTTATAGCTTCTCTGCTAATCTACTAGCTTGCTTCCAGGGCAAAGACGTTCACACTGAGTAAAGTTCTCCCCCCCAAATTTTCCAATGGCTGTAATTACATCCCACCCCTCTCGAGACTGCTCAGTGTGAGCTGCCTTCTGTGCTCTTGCTGCCTGTCTGCAGTCTGTGCCTGGTCTAACCATCCCCGCCCACAAGCAAAAACAGACTTTTTCTGGCAAATTTCAAGGATATCTTCTGTTGGTAATATCCTGGTGTTTTGTTTAAGCCAAACTCTAATTCCAAGGCCATATCATGAAAAAAAAGTATTCTGAAGGCAAGAAAGAGTTTAGATAGATGCGTGTGACCTTTCCACCATCTTGGCTGGAAGTCTTCAGTAATAAACTCTTTATCCATTAAGTACTTAAATGCTAATTAAAAGGTGGGGAGAGGGGACAGGAGAGAAATATTTGTTTATCTTCAGCTTTCAATTATAGCCCAACTTGTTATTGCAAAGTCTCAAGTTACAAATAGGACACAGGTCAAAGCTGTATTATTGTGAAACTTCTTTATTTAATTTATCCTATTTGGAAGGAAGAGAGGAAGGAAAGAAAGAAGAAGAGGAAGGGAAAGAGAGAAGGAAAAAATGAAGAGCAAAAAAAGAAGAAAAGATATGGAGGAATGTGAGTAGCATTAAATGCTAAAAAGAGGATTTTTGATACTGTAGGTAATAGTGAACAATTGGAATTTGTTACAAAGAGATATTAAGTTTTATGAAAATCATTGACTTTATAAAAATCACTTTGGCAGCTAAGTAGAAGAATTGAAGTAGAGAAATTCTTAAGAGATGAAGCTAAAAAGCTGGTGGAGTACTTGAATTCAGGTAAATTATTGATGAGAGTTTTATCTAGGCTGGTAGCTATATGAGTGGAGAAAAGAGAACGTATATGACATGTGCTATAGAGGAAAACATAGATTTGGCAAGTGGTGAGATAAGCACTTGAGGAAGACTTGAGGAAGACTGTTAGCTTTTTACCCTAAGTAACTAGAAGGATGGTGATGTCCTCAATAGTTACAGAAAAGTTCAAAAGAGAAGAGAAGTGGGGGAAAAGATAGAGTTCTGTTTTAAAAATGTTGAGTTTGAGACATCTAATGTTATTTAAAATGTCTAACAGGCAATTGATGATGCAGGACTAGGGCTCAGGAGAGTCATTAGGTACTTGGACCTAGGAATCACCTTCACAGAGATCACTGAACTTACAAAAGCTGATCAAATCACTTTGAAAGAGTATATAAGAATAATATAAAGTCCATTTATGTAAAATATATTCCAGGAAAGGGAAGAATCAACCAAAGAGCCAGTCAAACATATATTAAGGGCCTACTGTATGGCAGTTATATGCTATAGTAGATAGAGTACCAGGCCTACAATCAAGAAAACTCATCTTCCCCAGTTTAAATCTGGTCTCATACATTTAATAGGAATGTGACCTTGGGAATCATCTGAATTGAGATAATTAATCCTGTAGGAGTTGATAAAATCACTAAGAGAGAAAAGAAGGTCCAGGACAGTGGCTTGGGTTCCACCTACAGATTAGGTTTGGGAGAAGTGACAAGATAAAAATTTTATGAAGATTCCTGAAAGGGAAAAATCACAGTGATGAGAGGAATATTGAAAGTCATAAAATGTCCAGAGAAGAATGTATGCTGGAGAAGCAGTGAATAGTGTCAAATATAGCAAGGGTTGAGAAAAAGTCATTAGACTTAGCAATTAAGGGATCATTAGTAACTTCAAATGAACATTTTCAATTGAGTGATGAGGCCCAGAGGATTTTGAGTAAACAAAGCCGAGAGAATAGACAGTGTATCCAAAAAGAGTGGCTGAGAAAAGGAGGAAATGTACAAGATAATAGCAAAGAGTTGTTAAAGTATGGAATTTATGGAGAGAAAGCATCTGTTCTTCAATTAAAATCTAAATATAGATGAGATGATTTGATTCATATATTTATATTTCTCTGAATGTTATTTATCCTTAGACTAATTTGCAGTCATAAACTTTAAAGGACAGAAAGCATACTGAGGAGTGAATACTGTTTAAGGAATATCATCCAAATCAAATCAATTTTCTTCTTTACAAATTATAAAAATAAATTATTTGTGAGCCATGAAGAGTTTAAAAAATGTCTATAAAAGCAGTAAGGAATGGTTGGCTAATTAAGATTGCATGGAAAATGAAAAGATCATGAGTATGTGATAGGTTTGAAATAGATCACAGAGAATTCAAAAAACTGACATGGACTATTAATCCTGGAAGGAGGTCTCAGTATAACCTGTTAAATTTATAGATGAAGAATTCTAATCCCATAATTATTCAAGGTCATATTAAATTCATACAACTTTTTTTTCCTTTTAAAGAGTAGATACAATTAAACTTTGACCCTATCAATTATCTCAATTTCACCTCATTATTAAAAGGGAAAACATACAATGAGTGCTACAGATGTTTATAGCTAGAGTGATTGTTTCTGGATGAAGTGATCAAGAAAGATTTTCTTAAAAAGATGGCATTTCAGTTCAATAAAATTCAGCAAAGATTTTTACAAACACTACTATGGGCACTGTCTGCTTTGAGGGTCCTACAGGATTGGAAGAGAGGGAAGTGATGAATTGTGCTCTGCATTGTTGAAGGTAGGGTGCACATCTAAGAGCTCCCAAATAACTGGATTATTGGAGTGCTTTGGAATAAATCTCAAAGCAGCAAATGACTCAGAAACTGCAATCTCAAGGAATAGTAAAATTAAATCAACTATATTAGCACTAATAAGTTCTCTGCCATTAAAGCCAGGATGTAATTTGGAGATCAATCAATCAATTATCAAGATGTATTAAGTGCCTACTCTGTTCTAAACACTATCCTAAGCAATGAAATCCTGGATGTCAAAATTAAATGATCTCTGTCTGAATTCAAGGATATTACAATCTATTGAACCTAAGACAGAGAATTGAAAGTAGGATCATTGTAGGAATATGTTATGGGCCAGAACTTGAAACAAGCTGCTAAGTCAGTGGAATTAATAGAGACATTTAGCATGGTAGTTAACAGTTCTCTAGTTCAGTACATGTACTTAGTACTTAGTATAGTTCTACAAGATTCACACCTTTGAGACCATATAAGCTTGGACAAACTCAGCCAGCATCAGAACAAGGGAAGACCAGAGAAGTGGTGGCAGGCTATCCTCCTTCACTTCTACACTGAAACCAGGTTCCAGAAGGCCTCCAGAAAAATTAGCTGAGCCCCAAGTGAAGGAGACAAGACTTTGAATGAGACAATACAGGATTTGGACTTTGACCCCTGGCTGTACTCCTGTGAAGATTACTGAACTGAAATGAAGGCTGCCTCCAGAGACTTTTTAAACAGACTATTACAGAATAGAGAATTAAATATAAGGCTGAGAAGTACAAATGTACAACATTTTTCAAAAGGCAGCAACTGAGAAGTTTGATCAGATGGGAAGATTCTTGAACAAGAAAAGTGGAGGTAATGCTATAAAAATAGGGGCCAGATTATGAAATGTTTTCAAAGCTAGATAGAACTATTTTGCGATCTCTATGTCGCCAAGGTTTTGGTTTCCTCAGAATTTCCCTCTGTCTCTAACCTTCACAGAAGATGAGGTAGTAGAGTTGAATTTCTGTAGAGATTAAACATGAATACAGTTATCTAATGTCATTTTGCTTTATAGAAAATACAAAAGAGATAAAGAGGAGATACATGAGGTAGGAGCTCCAGGGTAGCTATATTTGTAGCTTAAAGGGTTGATAGCATTTTTCATCCTACAGTTTAATTGGACCGCTGTTCTCCATTACTTAGTCTGATTGTAGATCCTGTGAAAAGACTCCAGAGACTGGCCTCAGAATGGAGAATATTCACTGTTTCCATATACAAGCACTCAGTTGTGTCTGTGAAGCACCAAGTCGGAATACTGGATGGCAAGAGTTAAGATTTCACATCTAATTAGTAGCAACAGCATGCTTCTGCTGGGAAGGTTTAATGTTGTTAATGTTCACTTCATATTCATAACAGAAAAGAACATGAAGGAGTGAGATATTATGTCCTGGTTTTTTAACCTTATATTTCTTCATTTCTATTCTATTTTAATAAAAATGCTCTCTAATCTTATGTGTGAGTAAGCACTTGAGAGGAATGCAGTTTGGAAAGATTATGATTTCAATGCAATGGGGATAAATAAGTTATGGATTATATAAAGAAGATGCGTATTCTTAGAATACACAAAATTTGCTTGTAGCTCTTAGAAAATGTAGGTTCCATACATACATAGTCTGAGATTGAAGAGGGGACATGGGATATAGACAACACATACCTTTGCAGATAAAAGAAATTAGAGCAACATGAGCTTGGAGCATTATCCAATGCTGATTTATGTGGTCTATCTCCTGCATAGTTATTTTATCTCTCTGCCAAATAAACAATAAGGACTCCTCTCAACATGAGATTATCCTTAGGAGGTACATAAAGAACTAGTTGTCCCTGTATAAGTATACATATATTTTGCCTCTTTCTCTTTACACAAAAAGAATGAGGATCCTTTGAAACCCCTGTAAATAGGAATTTATATGGTAGAGTCATAATTAGATTTTTTTTCTAGGAAGAAAAACAGCTGGAGTAGGAGGGCAGGGAATGTAAAGAGCAATTCTACCACTGATTTGATCACATGAGAAGTAAAGAAGATGTGTTCCTTCTACTTCTATCAAACCACCACTTTCTATTCTTCCCCATTCCCAGATTAGGAAAGTGGTAGTATCAAGGAATGGAGTCCTGAGGTATAATATTTATACCATGTAAAGATTGGTGAAGGACAGTGGCTATAGAAAATGACCCCACACCAGCAAGGAAACATAACTTCCCCATCCCCCAGATATAGCCTTTGTTTAACAAAATAATCTGGATATTATCATGATTTTGTGCATTAAGAGCATGAATCTGGGAGTAGAATAAAAGATGGGTAGGAAAGGAGAGATGCTGAAGGAAAAAAAGTACATTTAGAAAGCTATCATAAGAATCTAAGTGGGAGGCAATAAAGACCTGAACTATAGCATTCAAACTTGAATGAAAAGAATGGATGGAAGAAAGAATGTAAAAGAATAATTGAAAAGACTAGGAGATTACTCACCAATTACCATAACTTGTTAAGGTATAATTGTCACTCCTATTTCAAAGGATAATAATCTGTATTCTGGTTCTCATTCTATTTGTATCACAGTGTCTTTATGGTCCATTTTTTATAAACATTGAACAAATTAAAATGAATTTCCCACAAACTCAATTTCTGGAAATTAAGAAAAAGTATAGGACAGTGAAATTTTATTTGAGCAATTGTTTGACCAAGCTGGGTAAGAGGGGTTGAAAACAGAATATATAATTTATCTAAATAAAGCATTTGTTATTTTCAAATAGTATATTGGCTGTTAAACTAAAAAGTCATAAACAATAGAAAAGAAAGCATTTTGAAAAGAGACATAATTTTTGCTCCATAGAGAGGAAAAAGCAATAACATGGGCCTTCAATAGCAAGTCCAATAACACTCCAATTCTCACTATATTATTTTCTATTCTTTGTTAACACTCCAGGCATGAAATGCTTTTTTATTTATTTATAACATTTATTATTGGCATAGAGATGCAAGAAATACTGCATCAAAGGCAAGTTCTAAAGTCTGTCTAAAAGTAAAATGCAGTGGAGCAAAATGGGTATTTTCTAGATCTTTCATTACATTCTTGAAGTGTTTTACTTGAAAAATTGTTTTTTTATGACCTTACCAATTATATTCTATATCAGAATAAAATATAATAGAATGGCTTGGATGACATACTTCTCAAACTCAAAGATTCATGCAGTCTCCCCAAATGCCCAATTTGATTTCTAAGATAATCACAAGAAAAAGTGATGGCCAAATTCATTAAAAGGCCAGCACTTGAAGAGAAAACAAAAGTGAATGAAGCAAAAGTGAATGCGTCAAGATCAAAAGTAATATGGTATTTAGGAACGGGGGTGGGGGTAGAGCTACAGGGAAAATGACAAAGATTGATTTTATGGTGAAGAATTTCAAATCAAACTGTTTTAATAGTGTCAAAGGTTTAAGTTTCCTTTTTCTTTTTTCTTGACATACCATTTCATGTATCTGCTATAAAGGGACATTCTGAATCAGCAAACCTTTATATATTGTATGAAACATGTTCATTTGTGATAGCACTATTTACTTTTGGTAGACATTTCAGGAGTTAATGATGATTATTTAATTGTTACACATGTGTAGTTCAGATAAATCACACATATGGCTAATGAGTCATCTTTAATCATGCTTTATATATTGAGAATTACTGGGTTTTGGACAAAACTAAACAAAAAGTATTCAGCAAAACATTATATAAATGAGTGAAGCTAATCAGCAAGGGTTTACATACACAGAAGAGATTCTTAGCACTTCTATCTAATCATTCACCTAATTGATCAAAGTAGCAAGAGTTATTACAGAGGAAAACAAATGAATAATTTGCTCTACATATGTTTAGAAAGAAAAATAATTTTTAAAATAAATTTCCTTTGCCAAAATAAATCAAAAACAAAAAGATTGCTATTTACCATAAGTAAAAGTTATATGAGCAATCTTCAAAATGTATTAGTTACTTATTAAAAATATCTCTAAGAATGCCATGCTGGTTAAGCCAAATACCTGATTCAAAGTCATATAGAAAGATCTGAAATGGTCCTCAAAGGCCATCTGTCTTCATTTTACCATTGCAGAAACTAATGCATTAAGCATTAAGTAACTCACCTAAAGTTAAATAAGTAGTAGGTGAAAAATATGGGGTGTGAATGCCTGTCTTTTTATCCCAAATTTTAAGGAATGGAAAAAATATCATTTTTGTTAAATATTTTTTTTATTTAGATTTTTAAAAGCAAGGTAGTCCCTTACCTTTTTCAAATAGACGGGGGACTTTTTGTTTTAAGCTTTATCTATAGGTTCAAACTCAGTTGCTGTTTGGATTCATTTTGTTGAACTGCTTATTATGTCTCTTTTTTATTCTTTATGACTCAATGGACATCAGATTGGGAAGAGATACATACACAAATGAAGCTCATACAAAACATAAATACAAAAAACAAAATATTTCAATAAAAATGCCAATCTTTATTTTTAAAATTTATACCAGAATAGGAAATATTTTAATACATTTGTCCTCAGAGGAGTGTGTTATTTGAATAATTCACCTTTTAATGTTTGGACTGGTAGTGTTACCAGAGCTTTATGGAAGTTTTTCGATTACCTTGGACAATGGATATAGAGGTAAATATAGATATATGTACCCATAAAGTTTTTGGTTCTTCAACAAATGCTTTAAATTACTCAATCAAATTGACAAATAATAAATGAATTGCCCATCTATATTTTTGGAGAAAGCCTGGATATTAGGAAGTACTCAACACCAAAGAAATCCTGAATTTAGATCAAATATATAAATTCATGTGTGTGTGCAAGTAGACATATGAGCTATATAATATATCTGCATATTGTAAGTTTATACAAGATTTCATAGAAATTACTTCATTTGAGCCTCACACCAATCTTTTAAAATACATTAAAGTTATTAGTATACTCATTTTACAAGTGAGGAAACTGGGTTTTAGAGAAGTTTAAGTGACTTGCCCAAGATCATATTACTAATATGTATCAAGAGGTAATATTTGAATACAGGTCTTCCCAATTCCAAGTCTAGCATTTTAAAATTGTATAATAACTCTTACTGTTACATCCCTTTGCAGGAAAGAATGTTAAATCAGTTTTTAGAATGACTTTTTTCTTTAGAAGTTAGCTTGCCTTGAATATTTCATTGAAAATATCTGCTTCTTCACATTTGAGACTTTGTCATATCTATGTACTAGCAGTAGATAAGCAGCTTTGATTGCACATTCTCCCACTAATGAGCTCATCCTGAAATATGTATTTTGAAGAAAGTCCCCAATTATCTATCTCTCATTCACTAGAATTCTCTAGAATTCATCAAAATGATTCAGTCACCTCCTTCTCTGCTAGATTCCCTTTCTACCATTGATGAGCTTTGCTGAGAACTCCATTTTTAGGAAGAGTCCAGATTAGCCAAAAATCTCTCATTGTCTTTCCTTCAATCTTCCACTCTACCTTTAACTCATCTTTTATGTACTGCTTCTTTTGTTTGAATATGTTACTTGAGTGCAGTGGCTGACTTTCTTCTAGCATATATTTGTGTCCCCAAAGTTTAACATAATGATTGGAACTTAGTAAGCACCTGATAAATTCTGATTGATTGATCATATAAATAAATATGACACTGAAAGACAAATTGTTAATTTGATTGGAAATAAAAAGTCCAGGACACATCTGGTTAGGAAGTCTGTAGCCTGACAAAGTTTTCTTGATCAAACACCGACAAAATTTCAAAGGGTACACAATGATTGGTTATGGATAAATCACTGGTGAACTCCTTTATTCAAACAAAGACTTTACAAGACATAGCCATGCACCTATGAGCACTCTAAGTGATGATACACCAGAAGGTCATAAAGCTAGTTTGATGTCTGGTAAATGAGACCTGCAGCCACAATAAAGGGGGAAAAATCAATATAAGTCACTTAGAAGAAGACAGATATTACTTTGCCTTTAATAATGCATTAAATCCTTAAGGATTTCCAAAAGACTAAAGCTAATCTTGTTCCTAATAAAGTGATGGCCCAGGGAAATGAAAAGGACAGGACCTTAGCATGCTACTCTTGGGTTGCCCTCAAGGAAGATTTAAACCAGCACACTCTGATATTCAGTGGTTGCACCAAAGGTTAACGAAAATAAAGATTAAGTAGAGTTGACCAGAGTCTTCCAGGAGTGAAAGATGATTGGTCTCTGATATCTAATTGGGACTAATCAAAGCTGAAATAGACAGCTTGATGATTGAACATAAAGGAGATAGGGCCACAATCAGAACTGCTTTGGGGCGCTATATGACAGAAACAGAAGTTGAATGACAGACAGTGAAAACTGGAATATCTATCCTATCTTGGATGAGTGGCATCTATACTGCAGACAAGGCCACTCAGGGCCTATTTAGTCTATATAAGAGTTCAGGAAGGAGTGAAGCCCCCTCACAATACAAAAACTCAATACAGAAACTGAGAATAGAAATGAAGTAAAAGTAAAAAAAAAAAGTTTAAAAAAATCAAAATACAGTGAAGAAATACTATGAAATCTAAGAACAAAACTCATTTTAATAGAGTACACATGGCAATACATACGTATAGACAGTCTCAACGAGGCAGCATGGGAAGGGGAAAGAATGACTTGGCCATAAATACTTCAAGAATGAATATGTGAAATAAGGAATTAAAAAACAAAGCTGGGGTTTTTAAAGAAATAAGTAGAGGATAGATAGCATTGAATAAAGGTAAACAATCTTAACTAAGTAGTAGACTCACAAAAAAAAATTGAATGGAACAAACAGAACTCAATACTTTAATGAAGCAAGAAGAAATATTAAAATAGAAAAGATATTAAAATAAATTTAAAATACTGGACAATTATAAGAATACATATAACATATACTGTTCTTCAGTAGATAACACAGAGCCTATTCTGATTTTTCTTCTGACTCATTTTTCCTGTTTCCATTTCCAGATTGCTTGTACTATCAACACGTAAGGTGTTAGATGATTTCTAGTATCCATTTCAGGTTTAACATTGTATAACTTACCATTTCCTATAGAACTTTTTTGTTTATTACTTAGAATCTGTATAGTAGTTTCCTTTCTTTTTTAGGACTACGGAATTATACTTATTAATAAGTCATTAATATAGCACTTTAAGGCATAAATAATGTTATGAAGCATTGAGTTTTTGTATTGTGAGGGGGCTTCACTCCTTCCTGAACTCTTAGATAGACTAAATAGGCCCTGAGTGGCCTTGTCTGCAGTATAGAATAATGTTAAGGTCATTATTATCAACTCAATTTTACAGAAAAAAAATTGAAGTTTGGAGATGCAAATTATTTGTCACATTCACAGAACTGATAATGTTAGAAATTGTGATTCAAAATTGGATTAACTAACACCAATCCCACTACTCTTTCTACTAAACTATACTATTCTCATGTAAAAAGATTAAACTTCTCTGCCTCAGGAGATTTTAAATTCTTTGAAGGTACAGATTTTAATCTTATCTTTGGATCCTCAGTGCCCAGCATACTACATTTTATATACTATGTGCTTAATAAATGTTTCCAAATGGAATTGTTGAAATGGCGTTTTCCAAGAAGAAGCTATTTATTTTAAACGGTTCACATAACAGTGGAACATCCTTAAATCCTAAGGTTTAATTTTTTGTGATAGATATAACCAGTAAATAACCAAAGACGGCTATGTAATATCTAACTTTTGTACTTTAGAACAAGAAAATGGGGGGGGGGGGGGGAAGAATTTCTATCACCAAGGAAGAATATCTCAATATATATTATCAATTTCCCATGGAAAAAAATGAGTATGAAGTCTTTTATGATTTTTAAGTCTCCAGATACAGACTCATATAGTGAATTCAAACAATGTAACAATTCTAAGTTTTTAAGAAATTACCCTAGGGGCAGCTAGGTGGCACAGTGGATAAAGCACCAGCCTTGAAGTCAGGAGGACCCGAGTTCAAATCTGGTCTCAGATACTTAACACTTTCTAACTGTGTGACTCTGGGCAAGTCACTTTACCCCAATTGCCACCAAAAAGAAAAAAAGAAAAAAAGAAAGACAAAGAAAAAAGAAATTGCCCATAATCTCTAATCAGATGAACATAATCCATTCTCTATCTCAATTTAATTTCTGTCACTCTTTGAAAGAAATAAATTACCCTATTATTACCAAAATCCAATTGCCTTATATAAAGGTTAAAATAGGTATTAAAACCTGTTTATGTTTCTAGCATAAACAGGAAAGAAACACAATATTCTTTTGAGCATATTCCCTTGGCTTTTTTTACCATCTGTATGAGAAGGCTAATAGGAAAGGACTTGTCTTTCAACATCAATCTACTAACATTAGAAATGAAATTAAGAAACTTCTGTCAGATCACAGCTGTTTGCATTTGATGAGAATCATTGTGAAAAGGCATGAAATTAAAAGTAGGCAATAATGTTTAGAATTATTGCTCAAATACTGACAATGAGACTGGATTTAATGATGAAAATATGTGTTAGAGTGGACACTACTGACAAAATAGAACAAACCTGTAGACATGAACTTATTGGATAAATTCATGTAAATGTTAGTGATTTTTTATTGTTATTATTGCTGTTCTTGCTCTTTCTCAGTCTAAGCCCAAGCTTGAAAATATATAAAATAATATAAAAGTATAATAATAAAATGCCAATTAAATGCCCAGTAATTAATAAAAACAGTAACAGTAAACATGTAAATTCATTAAATTAGTATAGACACAAATCTGTCAAGTAGATATAACTATAAATCTATCAAATAGAGATATCTAACAAATAAATATTAATATAAATGCAATCTGAGTGTTGTCCTCTGAAGATATAATAACATAATATTTGTCAGGATACTTAGATATTAGGGTGAGAGATAGAAGGGATGAAAATTCTTCATGCATCCCATAAAAACAATAACTTGAAAGAAGAAAACATCAACAACAATACCCACAAAAGAAGAGTAATGACTTGACACCTAAGAAAAAATTTAAATGAGCAAAATAGGAAAAGGAATGTGTAATTTTAAAATACTTAAGAGAAATAAAATCGTCTGAAGTATTAGAAACAATGATAATTGAAAAATAAAGTTCTCAAGATATTCTAAAATATCCTCCAAAAAAAAAGCACTCAAAGAAAGAGTTATAAAAAAATTTTATATTAGAAATCAAGGCAAAATGTAAATGCATGAAAATAAAGCAAAAGAGGGAAACAAAGAAAAAATAAAGACTGAGAAAGTAGAAATTTTTTTTTAAAGATAGCAATTCAACAAGCATTAATTAAACACTTGCTATGTGTCAGGTACTATGATAATCATTGCAAATATAAAGACAAACAAAAATATCTATTTCAAGGAGATTACTTTCTAATGGAAATAAGGCATAGGGCCATAGATAAATGAGTATCAAATATATAGAAAGCAAATTCAAATCATCCAAGGAGGTGAGTTTACTAGCATCTAGGACAAATGAGAAAAGTATTATCTAGAAAGTAGAATTTGTTTTGAGCCTTGAAGCCATTTGTGGACTACAAGATGTGAAGATGAAGACAGAGCATGAGAGATATTATCAGCAAAGGAAGAATGATAAGAAATGGATGCTACATATGGAGAAGATCATATAGGACAGTTTGGTGAACACAGAGTACGTGAGAAAGACTAATAGGAAATTGGTCTTAAAAATAAATTAGTTTGTGAATAGTAACAAATGACAAACACAGGGATTTTTATTGTATTTCAGAGGCAAAAAGGAAAAAGTCAAACTTTTTGAACAGATCCCTATCATCATCATATCTAAATATAGATTTAACAGTTGTATAGAGGATGGATTGAAGAAGAGACAGACCATATGAAGAGAGATCAATTAGGAAGTCAATTTCATGATATAGGGAAGAGGTCATAAGGGTTTGAACTAAAGTCTTTGATCTGTAAGTAAAGGAGTGGATATGATGGAATTTGTCAAATGATTAGATATAAAGGGTAAGGGAATGTAAAGATACAAAATTAACCTCAAAGTGGCAAGTCTGAGTAAAATACAACAGTAATGGCCTTGACTTAATTAAAGAAAAGTTGGGAAAAGGGTGGGTTTAGGATGAAATAAAATTGTGTTTTTAAGCCACTCAGTTTAAGATGCTCATGGGTAATCCAGGTGATGTTCATGAAGGAGGTGATGATCCAGTAGTAGAGCTCATGATATTAGGAGGGATGAAGAAAAATTGGGACATTAATTCATTGTTATTAGAATTGTGAACTGATGCAAATATTTTGAAGAGTAATCTGGAATTATGCCCAAAGAGTTATTAAATTACCTATATTCTTTTACTCAGAAATATCAGTATCAGTTCTATTTCCAAATATGATTGGGATAAAGAAAAAGAACCTATATGTTCCAAAATATTTTAAATAGTGCTCTGTGGTAGCAAAGAACTAGAAATTGTGGGGATGCCTATCATGTTGGGGAATGGCAGAAAAAAAGTTATGGTGATGGAATACTACTGTGCTATAAGAAATAATGAATTTGATCTTAGAAAAACTTGAGCAGATTTGCATAAAATAATGAAGAGCACAATGAAGAGACTGTTGTGTGTAGTAACAGCAACATTTTTAAAGAACAATTTTGAGTTAATAAGTCATTTTGACTATTATAAATAATCAAATTAACTTCAAAGGGCTATCTATATCCAGAGAAAGAACTAATAAATATGCAAGAATGTATATAAAATTGTAGAGGGCCAGAACTCTGAAAAGATATACTTAAGACTCAGTATGATTGATGAAATAATGATTCTCTAACTAATGATGTAACCACTCTAGTTAAATATATATATTTAATGTGCTGTGGTAATATAATGCTACTATAGTTAGCACTTGTGCAGTAATGGCTACAGTTGCACATGCTCAGTGTAGTTGTACATGGTCAGTGTGATGTAGTGCCATAATTGAACCAGAATATTTAAAGGAGTCTCCGACACAGAAGATTCTCTCTCACACACAGCTCTCAGCCACAGACACAAGAAGACGCCAGATTCCAGCTCCACCTTTGATCAGCCACATGACTCTCCTGTCTCCTTTACTTCTCCACTAAGACCAAGGCTGGTCCTGAGATCCTCCAGAGAGCTAGTCCAGACACTACATTTTGGCTCCCCATGTGGGGCTCTAGACAGCATAGTATATTTGGTCACTCCAATTTGGGGGCTCTAAAAAGTATACTACATTTGGCACCAGACATGACATAGAATGATTACACATCTCCAAGGTGGGAGAAGGGAAAAAAGGGGAAAAAGAAATTTACATGATTATTATATTAATATATGTACTTATATAATGATCAGATAAATTATATAACATATAATTTATTAATACTTTATAGGTTATTATGTACAATTATATATAATATATTATATAATAAGTATATTATATATATTATATAAGTAAAAGGAATAGCTAGTTATAGATAATCCATTTGCAGTTTCATGTGCAACTATGTATTATAATAATAATAATTATATTGTGTTACAGCAATGCTTGATTTATTCCATAAACTAAAATTAAATAAAAATTGTTTTAAAAAGAAAGATTAGGGACTGGGTTTATAAATTCAATTCATCTGCATAGTAACAACTCTTAGGAGAATATGAAATAAACAAAAAAAGAGAGTATAGAGTGAAAAGAGCTTACAAGACTTAGGAAACAGTAAAGAATATCAATTCAGGAAGAAGGATTGAGAAGGAATAATCAGAAAGCCAAAGGAAACTTTGTATTTGACATCATGGAGATGAAATGAAATGAAAGCAAGTGTCCTCCTTATCAAAGCTAATTCTTCTATTTCATTGTGTCCTGTCTCTTCCAACAGATAACTCCCTCAGTTATGTCCACTATTACTTATATATTTTTTTAAATTTCTCCCTGTACAATGGCCTCTTCCCCATTGCCTACAAACATGCTTATATCTCTCCCATCCTGAAAAAAAAATTGATTCCTTTCATCACAAATAACTATTATCCCATATGTTTTCTACTTTTTGTAACTCAGTTCCTCAAAAATGCCATCTACATGAGCAGACTGATTATAGAAAAGCCTGGAAAGACTTACATGAACTGATGTTCAGTGAAGTGAGTAGAACCAAGAGAACATGTTGTCACAGTAAAAGCAAGATTATTTGATGATCACTTCTGATACATTAACTTCTTCTCAGGAGTGTGGCAATCCCAGACAACCTCAATAGATTTGGGAGAGAAAATTCCATCTGCATCTAGAGAGAGAACTATAGAGACTGAAAGTAAATCAAAACATCATATTTTCATATTTTTTTCCTTTTTGCTTTCTTTTTCTTTCTCATGTTTTCTTCCTTTTGGTCTGATTTTTCCTTGCACACATGACAAATATGGAAATATATTTTAAAGTATTGCATATGTGCACCCATATCAGATTGCTTGCTGTCTTGGGGAAGGAGAAGTTAGGGGTGATGGAGAAAAAAAAATCTTACAAAAAATGAATGTTGAGAACTATCTTTACATGTATTTGGAAAAATAAAACACTATTGGGAAAAAAAAAACACTTACTATGCTCTCCCTCATTTTTAAAACTCTACAATCTGCCTTCTGACATCATTATTCTAGCAAAATTGATCTCTCCAAAGTTACCAAAGAACTTATAATTACTAATTCAAAATTCTTTTCAAGTTTTACTTTTCTTGAACTCTACAACTTTTGACTTTATTTGGCATCCTTTTTTTTTTTCATTGATACAATCTTCTATAATTAGTCAGAACACATTCTCACTTAAAACAATAATTCTTCTATATTTCTTCATTTGTTGATCTCATAAGCTTGCACAAATCTAATTACCATCTCTATATTAATGATAATTCTCAAAACTACAGTTTCTGCCCCACCTTCTTATTAACATTCAATCTTGAATCTCCAAATGCAATTAAAACACTTTGAAGTGAAATCTAGCTTCATATTTGAACTCATTAAACTATATGTTGCTAAAGGTTTGTTCTAAATTTACTGATTTGTTGATTTTTTCCTGCACAGCATAATAAATATGGAAATATATTTAGAAGAATTATACAAATTTAATGTATATTGGATTACTTGCTGGATGTGGCAAGGGAGAAAGATTTGGAATACAAAGTTTTGCAAGGGTGGATGTTGAAAACTATGTTTGCATTGCATGTTCTTTGAAAAATAAAAAGCTATTATAAAAAATAAAAATAATAAATTTACTGCTCTAATGTTATTATAATTTCTTATTAATACTATTTTTATGTTTAGAGTTTTCAAGTTTATGCCTTTCATTAACAGAACCCTATTTAGTCTTCATTTAAATCTGTGACTTTTTCATATTCTATTATCAATTGCAATTTTATAACTGTGGTCTACAAAGCAGTGTTTAATATTTCTAACTTTCAATATTTGTTTAAGAGCTCTTTATGTTCTAATACATGGTTTTTATAAAACTGTATTATAAAGCAGCAGTCACCAAAACTGGTATTGGCTAAGAAATAGATTAGTTGATCACAGCAATAGGTTAGGTTCACAAGACAAAATAATCAACTATAGCAATCTAGTGTTTGACAAACCCAAAAATCCCAGCTTTTAGGATAAGAATTCATTATTTGACAAAAACTGCTGAGATAACTGGAAATGAATATGGCAGAACTTAGGCATGCACCCACATTTAACACTGTATATCAAGATAAGATCAAAATGGGTCCAAGATTTAGACATAAAGAATGAGATTATAAATAAATTAGAGGAACATAGGATAGTTTATCTCTCAGACCTGTGGAGGAGGAAGGAATTTGTGACCAAAGATGAACTAGAGACCATTATTGATCACAAAATAGAAAATTTCGATTAGATCAAATTAAAAAGCCTTTGTACAAACAAAACTAATGCAAACAAGATTAGAAGGGAAGCAACAAACTGGGAAAACATCTTCACAGTTAAAGGTTCTGATAAAGGCCTCATTTCCAAAATATATAGAGAACTGACTCAAATTTATAAGAAATCAAGCCATTCTCCAATTGATAAATGGTCAAAGGATATGAACAGACAATTTTCAGATGATGAAATTGAAACTATTTCCACTCATATGAAAGAATGTTCCAAATCACTATTGATGAGAGAAATGCCAATTAGGACAACTCTAAGATACCACTACATATCTGTTAGATTGGCTAAGATGACAGGAAAAAATAATGATGAATGTTGGAGGGGATATGGGAAAACTGGGACACTGATGCATTGTTGGTGGAGTCATGAACGGATCCAACTATTCTGGAGAGCCATCTGGAATTATGCCCAAAAAGTTATCAAACTGTGGATACCCTTTGATCCAGCAATGCTATTACTTATGCCCCAAAGAGATACTAAAGAAGGGAAAGGGACCTGTATGTGCCAAAATGTTTGTGGTAGCTCTGTTTGTAGTGGCTAGAAGCTGGAAAATGAATGGATACCCACCAATCAGAGAATGGTTGGGTAAATCGTGGTATATGAATGTTATGCAATATTATTGTTCTGTAAGAAATGACCAGCAGGATGAATACAGAGAGGTTTGGAGAGACTTACATGAACTGCTGTTGAATGAAATGAGCAGAACCAGGAGATCATTATATACTTCAACAATAATACTATATGAGGATGTATTCTGATGGAAGTAGATTTCTTTGACAAAGAGATCTAACTCAGTATCAATTGATCAATGATGGACAGAAGCAGCTACACCTAAAGAAAGAACACTGGGAAATGAATGTAAACTGCTTGCATTTTTGTTTTTTTCCCAGGTTATTTCTACCTTCTGTATTGAGGATATACTGTACATATTTAACACGTATAGGACTGCTTGCCATCTGGGAGAGAGGGTGGAGGGAGGGATGGGAAAAATCAGAACAGAAGTGAGTGCACGGGATAATGCTATAAAAAATTACCCTGGCATGGGTTCTGTCAATAAAAAGTTATTTTAAAATAAATAAATAAATAAAAAGAAAAGAAAAGAAAAGAAAAACCACAAGGACCATTATTGCAAAACTCCAAAACTACAACCCAAAGCAAATAATACTGCTACCTACCAGAAAACAACAATATCAACAACAACAACATTTCAAATATCAATGAGCAAACATCAGGTTTGGCACCTTCTACACCAAAAGGTTCAGAGGGCTTGGAATACCATATTTCATAAAGTAAAGGACCTGGGGTTACAACCAAGGATTAACTACCCAGTAAGGTTCAGCATCATATTGAAGGGGAGGAGATGAATCTTCAATGAAGTAAGAGACTTTCAATCATTTCTACTGAAAAAAATAGAACTAAAAAGAAAATTCACTCTACAAACACAGGACTCAAGAGAAGCATGGAAATGTAACCAGGGAGAAAAATATATTATTTAAAGGTTAAACTGATTATTTTCCTAGATGGCAAAATGATATCTGTAATTCTTGAAAATTGTATCTGTCACTGGCCCAAACAGGAGATGTCACATAGATTGAGGATGTGTTTGAGAATGGACTCTGATATGATGACAAGAAAAAGACATTAAGAGGTGGAAAATGGTCTGTACTGGAAAAAGAGGAAAGGAAAATTATAATAGGACAATTAGTTTACATAAACAGGTGTAAAAGACCTACAACAATTGAGAGGGAAAAGGGAGGGGGAATAAGCATTGTGTGAAGCTTGATCTCATCAATTTTGGCTCTAAGATAGAATAACTTAATCATTCAGTTGGGCATAGAGATTTAAAGAAGTAGGAGGAGAAAGAGGAAAAGAAAAGGGAGGGACAGGATGGAAAGAAGGGCACAAAACTGAGAAAAAAAAAGATAAAAGAAGGAGGGAGGATTAAAAGAAGATAAAGTAGTGGGTGGAATGGATTTAAAAAACATTACTAAGTGGAGGGGTAAAGGGTGGTAGGAGATAAGATAGTAGATGGAGAATTAAAAAAAAAACTAGTAAGAGAAGGTGGAGGGGTGATAAGAGATAAGGTAGTGGGTGAAGTGGGTACAAAACTTACAACTAAATACAGTATGGAAAGGGAGAATGAAAGTATATAAAGGGGAGAAAATAGGGTGGAGGGAAATATGTAGATGGTAATCATTATTGTGAAGGTGAATGGGATGAACTTTCCCATAAAATGGGAATGAATAGCAGAGTGGATTAAAAAACAGAATCAGACAATATGTTGTTTACAAAAAAGACATTTAACATAGAGAGGTGTAATAGGCTGAGGCTTGAGTTGATGCACTGAGATCCCAAGCACATGAGGCTAAACAGTAATTGGACCATACTCTATTAATATATAAGCTTGGAGAAAGAATGGCCCCTGCCCACTCTTTGTGCAAGTCCTGATGTGTTGTATAGGAAATGACGATTTTGGTGGGTGGAGGCAGGGGAGTGGAAAAGGAAGGGGGAGGAGAGACTTTTTGCATTGCCATTGCAATGGTTTGCTCAGCTCAGATCTCTCTCTGTTAGCTGGCTTCCCTGTCACAGCTGCCCATATTGCTATTGCAATTTTTCTTGCCCATATTGCTATCGCAATCCTTATTTTTCTCTTCACTTCAATAAAGATTGAAGATTTTTCCCTTAACCTGAATTAACCTGAACACCAAGATAAGGTCAAAATGGGTTCATGACCTAGGCATAAAGCATGAGATTATAAATAAATTGGAAGAGCATAGGATAGTTTACCTCTCAGACGTGTGGAAGAGGGAGGAATTTATGACCAAAGAAGAACTAGAGATCACTATTGACCACAAAATAGAAAATTTTGATTATATCAAATTGAAAAGTTTTTGTACAAACAAAAGAAATGCAGACAAGATTAGAAGGGAAACAATAAACTGGGAAAACATTTTTACAATCAAAGATTCTGATAAAGGCCTCATTTCCAAAATATATAGAGAATTGACTCTAATGTATAATAAATCAAGCCATTCTCCAATTGATAAATGGTCAAAGGATATGAACAGACAATTCTCAGATGAAGAAATTGAAACTATTTATAGACATATGAAAATATACTCCAAATCATTATTAATCAGAGAAATGCAAATTAAGACAACTCTGAGATACCACTATACACCTGTCAGATTGACTAGAATGATGGGGAAAGATAATGGGGAATGTTGGAGGGGATGTGGGAAAACAGGGACACTGATACATTGTTGGTGGAATTGTGAACACATCCAGCCATTCTGGAGAGCAATTTGGAACTATGCTCAAAAAGTTATCAAACTGTGCATACCCTTTGATCCAGCAGTGTTTCTACTGGGCTTATACCCCAAAGAGATACTAAAGAAGGGAAAGAGACCTGTATGTGCCAAAATATTTGTGGCAGCCCTGTTTGTAGTGGCTAGAAGCTGGAAAATGAATGGATGCCCATCCATTGGAGAATGGTTGAGTAAATTGTGGTATATGAATGTTATGGAATATTATTATTCTGTAAAGAATGACCAGCAGGATGAATACAGAGAGGACTGGCGAGACTTACATGAACTGATGCTAAGTGAAATGAGCAGAACCAGGAGATCATTATATACTTCAGCAACAATACTGTACGAAGATGTATTCTGATGGAAGTGGATTTCTTCGATAAAGAGAGCTAATTCAGTGTCAATTGATCAAGGATGGACAGAAGCAGCTACACCCAAAGAAAGAACACTGGGAAATGAATATAAACTACTTGCATTTTTGTTTTTCTTCCCAGGTAATTTATACCTTCTGAATCCAATTCTCCCTGTGCAACAAGAAAACTGTTTAGTTCTGCACACATGTATTGTATCTAGGATATACTGTAACCTATTTAACATGTAAAGGACTGCTTGCTATCTGGGGGAGGGGGTGGAGGGAGGGAGGGGAAAAATTGGAAAAGAAGTGAGTGCAAGGGATAATGCTGTAAATTATTACCCTGGCATGGGTTCTGTCAATAAAAAGTTATTTAAAAAAAAAAAAGGTACCATAAATAACGAAGTAGAAACAATACTAAATGTGTATACAGCAAGTATACTTACTAGAGGATTTTAAGCCAATTACAGGAAGAAATAAACACCAGAATTATTTTAGTGGGAGAACACAAATTTCTGCTCCTGGAATCACACAAATCTAACTTCAAAAAAAAAAAAAAAGAAAGAAACTGGGGAGGGAGGCGTTAATAGGATCCTAGAAAACCTAGAAATGATAGATCTCAGGAGAAAATTGCATAGAGACAGAAAGGAATGCACCCTTTTCTTGGCTGACCATGGCACTTACAAAAAATTGACTATCTATTAGTCCAGAAAAACCTCACATTCTCTTATGGACCAGAACTGAACTTGAAACAAGGATTCTTACAAGGTACTAGCTAAGTGGAATTGATGATACAATGGTTATCTAGTTTAGCATGGTACTTAATAGTTCTCTAAGTTCAGTATGATTGATTTAGTCTTACAACAAATAATGGTTTCCCAGTGATATAATGATTAGTTTATACTCAGTGTAGAGCATATAAGCTAGGAGTCTCAGCCATGTTCATTCAGAGGCAGAGAAGATAAGAGAAGTGGAGGCAGGAGCTTAAGCTCTCAGAGGGAAGGAGAGAGAAATTCATTTTCACCTTCAGTCAGGCTTCTGATGGCAGGCTCTTCTCCTGCATTTCTCCACTGAGACCAAGGCCAGTCTGAAAGGCTCTCCAGAAAGCTGCCCAGCCCCAGAAAGTAGATAATAAAGAATCTGGACTTTAACACCTGGCTAGTCTTGTAATTACTGAAAAGAAATGAAGGCTGTCCCAAAGACCCCAAGAAAACTGAACCAGAGAACATTATAACAATCAAATGGAGAAAGGCAAAAAATGCTTTCTTTGAGACCACAATGCAAAACATATATATATATACACACACACACACATATATATATATATTCAATAAAGGGCCAGGCAAATACAGACTAAAAACCTATTGGAATTTAAATAATTTATTGAAAAGAATGAGTGAGTCAAATAACACATCACAAAAGCAATCCATAATTTCATTCAAGAGAATGACAGTAATAAGACAACTTACCAAAACCGGTAGGAGACAGCCAAAGAAGTTCTTTGGAGAAATTTAATATCTCTTAACAGCTACATGAATAAAATAGAGAAACAGGAGATCAATAAATTGTGCATGCCACAAAAAAGCTAGAAAAAGAACAAATTTAAAACACCTAATCTAACGCCAAATTAGGAATTCTGAAAGTCAAAGCAGAGATTAATAAAATTGAAACTGAGAAAACTATTGAACTAATAAATAAAACTAAGAATTGGTTTTATGAACAAGCCAACAAAATAGATAAACATTTGGTTAATTTGATTAGAAAATGAAAAACAACAACAACAACAACAACAACAGCAAATCACCAATATCAAAAATGAAAAGGGTGAACTTTCCACCAATGAAAAAGAAATTAAAGCAATAATTAGGAGCCATTTTGCCCAACTATATGACAGCAAGTTTGACCATCTAACTGAAATGGATGAATATTTACAAAAACATAAATTGCCCAGATTAACAGAAGAAGAAATAAATTATTTAAATAGTACCATTTTAGCAAAAGAAATTGAACAAATTATTAATAAAGTCCCTAAGAAAAAGTCTCCAGGGCCAGATGGATTCACAATGGATTCACAGCTAAAGAACAATGAATTCCAATATTGTGTAAACTATTGAGAAAAATAGGTTAAGAAGGAGTCCTGCCAAGTTCCATTTATAACACAAATATAGCACTGAAGCCTAAAGCAAGAAGAGCCAAAACAGAGAAAGAAAATTATAGACCAATCTCCCTAATGAAATTTGCAAAAAAATTAAATAAAATATTACCAAAGAAATTACAGCAACTTATCAGAAGGAAAATACACTATGACCAAGTGAGATTTATACAAGCAATGTAGGGTTGGTTCAATATCAAGAAAACTATTACCATAATCCATCATATCAATTACAAAACCAACAGAAATCATATGAGAATATCAAGAAATGCATAAAAAGGTTTTGACAAAATACAACTCCTAGTCCTATCAAAACACTAGAAAACATAGGGATAAAGGGAGTTTTCCTTAAAATAATAAACAATATCTGTCAAAAACAACAGCAAGCATTATTGATAATGGAGAGAAGCTGGATGCTTTCCCAATAAGAACAAAAATGAAACAAGGATTACCACTATCACCCTATTATTCAACATTGTACTAGGAGTGTTGGCTTTAGCAATAAGAACAGAAAAAGAAATTAAAGGAATTATATTATGTAGTGAGGAAATAAAATTATCACTCTTTGCAGATGATATAACTACATATTAGAGAATCCTAGAAAATCATGAAAAAACCTACTGAAAACAATTCACAGGAATAGCAAATTTGCAGGATATAAAATAAACCCACAAAAATCCTCATCATTTCTATATATCAGTGACAAAGCCCATCAGCAAGGGATAAAAAGAGAAATTCCTTTTAAAATTAGTATAGTCAAAGTAAAATACTTGGGGGTATCCCTTCCTAGACAAACCCAAGAACTTTATGAACACAATTACAAACACTTCTCATCCAAATAAAGTGAAAAAGACAAATTATTCATGGCTGGACTGAACTAATATAATAAAAATGACAATTCTGCTCAAATTGGTCTACTTCTTCAATGTCATGCCAATGAAACTACTAGAACATTATTTTATAGAACTAGAAAAATCATAATAAAATTGATCTAGAAGAAAAAAAAGGTCAAGCATTTCAAGGGAATAATGAAACAAATAAAAAGGATGGTGGTTTAGCAGTACTGAACCTAAAATTATATTATAAAGCAGCAGTCATCAAAGTATATTTTGTATCATTTGATACTGGCTAAGAAATAGAATGGTGGATCATTGGAATATATTTGATGCACATGATACTGTAAACAAAGTCTAGTATTCCATAAACCCCCAAACTCCAGCTTTTGGAATAAGAACTTACTATTTGACAAAGATTGTGGAAAATAAGTCAGAAACTCAGCATAGACCTACATCTCACACCCCATAACAAAATAAGGCAAAAATGGATACACGAAGGTCATAAAGTATGGTATTATAAAGAAATTAAAAGAAAAAGGTATAATTTACTTATCAGATCATTGCAGAAACAAGGAATTTATGATGAAAGAACTAGAGAACATTATGAAAGATAAAATGAGCAACTTTGCATTACATTTAAGTGGTTTTGTAGAAACAAAATCAACAGAAACAAAATTAAAAGAAAAGTGCAAAGCTGGGAAAAAATCTTTACATGCAGTGTTTCTAATATAACTCTCATTTCCAAAATATATTTAAAAATGTGTCAAACTTATAAGAATCAAACTCATTCCCGAAATGATAAATGGTTTAAAGGATATGGACACACAATTTTCAGATGGGGAAATTAAAGTCAACTATAGTTACATGAAAAAAAATGCTCTAAATCACTATTGATTAGAGAAATGAAAATTAAAACAATTCTGATATATCAGCTCACAACTCTCAAACTGGCTAAGATTATGGGAAAAAAATAATGACGAGTATTGGAGGGAATGTGGGAAAACTGGAACATTAATGCATGGTTGATAGAGTTGTGAAATGATCCAATCATCCTGAAAGCAATTTTGAACTGTGATCAATTTGGGCATATCCTTTGACCCAGAAGTGACATTGATGGGTCTATATCCCAAGGTAATCATAAAGGTAGAAAAAAGATCCACATGTACAAAAATATTTGTAGCAGCTCTTTTTATGGTAGTAAAGAGTTGGAAAATGAGTAAATGCCTATCATTTGGGAAATAGTGGAACAAGTTGTAATGTAATGTTGTAATTACATAAGAATGTAATGAGATAGTATTGTTCTATTAAAAAAAAATAATAATGGACAAGCTGACTTTAGAAAGGCCTGGAAAGATTTACACTAAATGATGCTGAGTGAAACAAGTAGAACCAAGAATACATTGCACACAATAACAGTAAGAGGGTAAAATGATCAACTATGAAAGAGTTTGGTTCTTTCTTGATGGTTCAGAAATCTAAAACAATCCCCAAAAAAATTTTGGACAGAAAACATCACTGGCATCCTGAAAAAGAACTAAGGAAACTGGATATAAATTAACACATGCTATGTTGATTTAACTTTATTTATTTATTTATCTATTTATTTTTATTTTTTTATTTTTTTTTGGGGGGGGGTCCCATGATTTTTCCATTTTGCTTTGATTTTTATCAAGGCTTTTTATTTTCTAAACACATGCATAAAAATGTTTGTGGCAGCCTTTTTTGTAGTGGCAAGAAATGAAATTGAGTGGATGACCACTTATTGAAGAATGACTGAATAAATTATGGTATATAAATGTTATGGAATAGTATTGTTCTATAGGAAATAATGAGTAGGATTGTTAGGTTGCTTTTCCATCATCAGTTCTGAAATAATTTTCTTTGACATGTGGGACCTTTGAATGCCATTTGACTCATCAGCCAGCCAAGAGGAAAAAATGTATTCTGCCATAGATCCTTCATCGCTGGCTTTTTATCTGCCTCTTCTGAGAGAATGGGATTATGGGTTTTCTCCCATAGTGCTCTCTGGCCCAATGACTTTAAGGGAGGTGTGAACTCTCTTGAAGTTAGAAAGTGTACTTTGTGAAGCTAGCATACTTGTGGAGTCCAATGAGTAAAGGTGGGAACACAAGCCTTGTCTTGATTAGTTCTACTTAGTACCTTGTTTCAGGTTCTGGCCAAAACAACTTCTTGTAAGATTAGATCAACTCTAATTACTTAGCAGTTAGTAAGGATTCCAACATCTCCCCCTTTCTTTTGTTTTAAAACATAGGGGGTTTCTGAGGGGGTACACATAAATCCATCAATATGGGCCAGAACTTTGTAACAGATATACATGGTATACATAAATCCATCAATATGGGAGGCATTATACATAATTTACATGAGCACATAGCAATATAACACAGGCTAGTAGTAATGTAACAAATAACAAGAATCAATCTGAAAATTTACACATGTCCATAAGTCCTAGAAACAGTCCAATAGGATTCCATTGTCCATTAGTTCATGTGCCAGGAATCTAATAATTCTTATGAGCACAATCAGCAACAGAACCACCCGATATTTCTTGGGTCTTCTCCTTTGTTTCAAGGGTCTGCTCCATCTTTCTGCGATGGACAAGGCGAATGCGGCTCGTAGGCACCCATCTGATTCCTTCTCCACCTGTAGAGATGCAAGCAAATCCTCTCCCCCAAGCAGTTAGTCTATCTGGTCCCTTCCATTCACCACTTTCTGGGTCTCTCCACATCACCTGGCGATTATCTAAAGATAGTGGAGCTGCTCGCACTGGACACTGCTCTTCTGGTGGGTTATAAAACCTGTCTGCTGGAGCCAGTGCATCTTTATCAAAGATTAAAAAATTAATGGTATAGAGAACTAAATTTAGAAGTTCTCTAGGGTTACCCGTGGCTCCTCCTTTCTTTTGTTTTTGGAGGAGTGTCTTAATGTCTCTGTTTCTTCTTTCTACTATTGCTTGACCTTGAGGATTGAAGGGTATGCCAGTAGTGTGTAGAATCTTATACTGTGCACAAAAGTGTTCAAAATGTTTGGAGGTATATGCCGGTCCATTATCTGTTTTTATTTCTTGTGGCACACCCATAATTGCGAATGCTTGAATGAGGAATTCAGTGACCACTCGGGCTGTCTCTTTTGCTGCTGGTATGGCAAAAGTGAATCCTGAAAAGGTGTCTACTACAACATGGATAAAAGACAGACGACCAAAATTGCTTTCACTGAAGTGGTCCCCAAAACAACACTAAGATCTAGCCTCTTTAATTGAAGAAAGAAAGCATAGAAAAGACGATGTTAAGATGTCTCAAGTTTCAGATCATAGCTACAGTATAATAGTAAGTCAGTGTGTGGTGAGCTTTTTCTTCTCAAAACGCAGCCAGGTGATAAAAGTTCAGATCTTTTATTATCCCAATATAGCCCGGTTAGCTTAGAGGCCTATCTCTCTGCTTGGTTCCAAGAGCTCTCTCCAAATGTCTTTAAATCCAAAGGTCTGGTCCTTCAGCCACTGCCTCTGCTTTCTTCAGCCTCCAGCCAGCTCCAGTCTTCATTGCGGTGAAATCTCGACTTGTAGCGTCTTCCTCTCTCTAGAACACTTCTGCCACCAGCCAGCCAAGTGGAAAATATTCTGCCTTGCCTCGGAGAGAGGGCTTCTGGCGTAACTCTACTGAAATCTGACCGAGAGCTTCTGTCTGTTTCTTTTATCCAAGAGGGAGGAATTGTGGGATACGAGAGAGAGGGATTATGGGTTTTCTCCCATAGTGCTCTCTGGCCCAACGAGCTTCAAGGGAGGTGTGAACTCATTGAACTTCAATGAGTAAAGGTGTGAACACAAGCCTTGTATTAATTTGCGCCAGGAATCTAATAATTCCTGTAAGCTCTGAAGTACTGCAAAAAGTCTCATAGTCCATAAGGAATCCATTGTTCATTAGTTAAGGATTCCAACATAGGATGATTTCCGAGAGATCTGGAGAGATTTACATGAACTGATGCTACATGAGCAGAACCAGGAGATCATTGTACATGGCAACAACAAGATTATACAATGATCAATTCTTTTTTTATACCTTTTTATTTACAAGATATATGCATAGGTAATTTTTTCAGCATTGCCAGTTGCAAATCCTTTTGTTCCAACTTTTTCTCTCCTTCCCCCCACCCCTTCCCACAGATGGCAGGTTGACCAATACATGTTAAACATGTTAAAATATAAGCTAGATACAATATATGTATACATGTCCAAACAGTTAATTTGCTATATAAAAAGAATTGGACTTTGAAATAGTATACAATTAGCCTGTGAAGGAAATCAAAAATGCAGGTGGACAAAAATAGAGGGATTGGGAATTCTATATAGTGGTTCATAGTCATCTCCCAGAGTTCTTTCTCTGGGTGTAGCTGGTTCAATTGATTACTGCTCTATTGGAACTGATTTGGTTCATCTTCATTGTTGAAGAGAGCCACATCTATCAGAATTGATCATCAAGTAGTATTGTTGTTGAAGTATATAATGATCTTCTGGTCCTGCTCATTTCACTCAGCATCAGTTCATGTAAGTTTTTCCAGGCCTTTCTGAAATCATCCTGCTGGTCATTTCTTACAGAACAATAATATTCCATAATATTCATATACCACAATTTATTTAGCCATTCTGCAATTGATGGGCATCCACTCAGTTTCCAGCTTCTGGCCACTACAAAGAAGGCTGCCACAAACATTCTTGCACATGCAGGCCCCTTTCCCTTCTTTAAAATCTCTTTGGGTTATAAGCCCAGTAATAACACTACTGGGTCAAAGGGTATGCACAGTTTGATAGCTTTTTGAGCATAGTTCCAAATTGCTGTCCAGGATGTATTCACAATGCCACCAACGATGTATCAGTGCCCCAATTTTCCCATATCCCCTCCAGCATTCTGCATTATCTTTCCCTGTCATTCTAGCCAATCTGACAGGTGCATAGTCGTATCTCAGAGTTGTCTTAATTTGCATTTCTCTGATTGATAATGACTTGGAGCATCTTTTCATATGGCTAGAAATAGTTTCAATTTCTTCTTCTGAGATACAATGATCAATTCTGATGGACTTGGCTCTTTTCATCAATGAGATGATCCAGGCCAGTTCTGACGATCTTGTGATGAAGAGAGCTATTATGGGCCAAAACTCTCTACTTAAAACAAAGATTCTTACAAGGTGCTAATTCAGTTGAATTGATGAGATAATGGTTATCTAGTTTAGCATGGTGATTAACAGTTCTCTAAGTTCAGTATGATTGATTTAATCTTACAACAAATGGTGGTTCCCTAATGATATAATGATTGACTTGTACTCAAAATAGAGTATATAAAGCTGCAACAAACTCAGCCAGACAAAAGCCAGAGACAGACTCAGAAGGGCTTGGAAAGAAGCACAGAAGGGCCAGACACAGACTTGGAAGGGGCCCAGAGACACATTCATTTCATTGTCTATCTTTGTGGTTGCTGGAAGCTGAAGCACAAGCCTGGGGGGACTCAGAGCCACAGAGATTCACTTCATCTCCCAGCACCATGGGGGCTGGCCTCCTGCACTTCTCTCACTGATCTGAAAGGCTCTCCAGAAAGTTGGTAAGGAAACTAGATTGTGAAGGAAATAATAAAGGAGTTGGACTATAACACCTGGCTATTCTTGTGGTGATTACTGAACTGAAATGAAGGCTACTCAGAGACCACCAGAAAAACAAACAAGAACACTACAGAGAGCCATCTACACCCAAAGAGAGAACTGTGAAAAATTAATGTGGATCACAACATAATAGTTTCACTCTTTGTTGTTGTTTGCATGTGTGTTATTTTCTTTCTCATTTTTTTCTTTTTAATTTGATTTTTTTGTATAGATTGATAATTGTATAAATATGTATGTATATATTTGATTTGACATATATTTTTTACCATGGTTAGCATATATTGGATTACTTGCCATCTAGGGAGTGGGAGAAAGGGAGGGAAAAATTAAAACATAAGATTTTGCAAGGGGCAATGTTGAAAAATTTCCATGCATATGTTTTGAAAATAAAAAGTTTTAATAAAAAACAAAAACAACATGTTCAAGGATAATTTTCAACAATGACCCGTGTAAAACCTTTTGTTCTGTAGAGGGTCACAGGCAGTAGGGAAATTCTGGGTAAGGTCTAAAACCCTTAAGCCCAGAGGGAACCTGCTAATAATATCTGGTTTGGCTCCCCATCTCCTCTAAGGGCTCTCAACTTTCTTGAGAAGTCAGGGTGGGTAGTAACAACCTGTGTTGAGATTGAAGCAAAGTGATGTCAGGTAGGAGAGTAATACCACGTGGCAAACTATGTACAGTAGTAAGTTGTTTATGTGATCCTACTTGCACAGTGTTGTTTTTATTACATTATATAAAGGGGAAAGTCCTTGAAATAAATGGACTCCATTATTCCACCATCCTCAGGAGTCCTACCTCTTCAATTCTCCACTAGAAAGGTATATTTTAATCACCCTGATGTGGGGGCTCGTGAAAGCAACAATGTGTTTTGTCACCCCAACTTGGGGGCTCTAGAAAGCAGGACACAACAGTGTTCCAATTTTTTCCCCTTCCCTTCCTTCAATGCCCTACATAGCAGATAATCCAGTATATGTTAAACATATGCAATTCTTCTCTGCATATTTAACAGTCATCATGATGCACAAGAAAAATCAGATCAAAAAGGGAAAAATGAGAAAAAAATCCAAAATACAAGTAAACAACAACAAAAAGAGTGAAAATACTGTGTTGTTGTCCACAATCAGTTCCCATTGTCCTCTCTCTGGGTACAGATGGCTTTCTTCATCATAAGACCATTAGAAGTGATCTAAATCACCTTATTGTTGACAAGAGCTATGTCCATGAGAACTAATCACACAATTTTGTTGTTGCTGCGTATAATGATCTAAGGGTTTCACTTAGTGTTAGTTCATTAAGTCTCTCCAGGCTTCTCTGAAATCATCCTGCTGATCATTTCCTATAGAAAATAATATTCCATAACATTTATATATGATAACTTGTTCAGCCATTCTTCAGTTGATGGGCATCCATTCACTTTCCAGTTTCTTGTCACTATAAAAAGGGCTGCCACAAACATTTTCGCATATGTGGGTCTTTTTCTTTTCTTTATGATTTCTTTAGGATACAAGCCTAGTAGAAACATTGCTGGATCAAAGGGTATGCACATTTTGATAGCCCTTTGGGCAAAGTTCCAAATTTCTTTCCAGAATGGTTGAATCAGTTTACAACTCCACCAACATTGTATTAGTGTCCTAGTTCTTCCATATCTTCTCCAACATTCTTCATTATCTTTTTCCTGTCATCTCAGCCCATCTGAGAGATATGTAGTGGTACCTTAATTTGCATTTTTCTAATCAGTAATGATTTAGAGCAGCTTTTCATATGACTAGAAATGGTTTTATTTTCTACATCTGAAAATTGTCTGCTCATATCCTTTAACCATTTGTCAATTGGAGAATGACTTGAATTCTTATAAATCTGAGCCAATTCTCTATATATTTTAGAAATGAAGCATTTATCAGTACATTTGAATTTCCCCCAGTTTATTCCTTCTCTTTTAATCTTGTCTATATTGGTTTTGTTTGTCTAAAAACTTTTAAATTTAATATAATAAAAATTATCCATTTTACATTCCATAATGTATTCCATTTCTTCTTTGGTGACAAATTCCTTCCTTCTCCACAGATCTAAAAGGTACTCTCCTTTGTGCTTCTGATTTCCTTATAATGATAATAATAATATCTAAATCATGAATCCATTTCGATCTTATCTTGGTATAGGATGTTAACTGTGGGTCAATACCTAGTTTCTGACATACTAATTTCCAATTTTTCCAGCAGTTTTTGTCAACTAGTGAGTTCTTATCACAAAACCTGGCGTCTTTGACTTTGTAAAACACAATATTAATATAATCATTGACCATTGTATCTTGTGAACCTAACCTATCCTACTGATCCATTAATCAATTTCTTAGCCAGTATCAAATGGTTTTGATGACCTTAACTTTATAATATAGTTTTAGGTCTGGTACAGGTAGTACACCTTCTTTTTCCATTAATTTCCTTTAAACTCTTCTTTTTCCAGATAAACTTTGTTATTACTTTTTCTAATTCTGTAAAATAATTTCTTGGGAGTTTGATTGGTATGGCACTGAATAAGTTGATTAATTTAGGTAGTATTGTCCCTTTTATTATATTAGCTTGGCCTACTCATGAGCACATGATATTTCTTCCAATTGATTAGATCTGGCTTTATTTGTGTAGAAAGTATTTTGTAATTTTGTTCAATATAGTTCCTGACTTTGCCTTGTCAGGTTCCCAAATATTTTATAATATCTACAGTTATTTTAAATGGAATTTCTCTTTAGACCTCTTGATAATGGACTTTGACGGTAACATATAAAAATGCTGATGAGTTCTCTGAGTTTATTTTATATCCTGCAACTTTGCTAAAGTTGTAAATTTTTTCAAGTCGTTTTTGTTGTTGCTGTTGGTGATTTTCTAGGATTCTTTAAGTGCACCATGTTATCATCATACCACAAATAATTTTGTGACAATTCCTTTAATTTCTTTTTCTTCTCTTATTGCCAAAGCTAAAATTGGTAATACAATATTGAATAACAATGGTGAGAATGAGCAACTTTGTTTCACCCATGATCTTATTTGCATTGGTTCTGGTTTATCCCCTTCATGTAAGATGCTTGTTCATGATTTTTAAAAGCTGCTATTGATCATTTTAAGTAAAACTTCATTTATTCTTATACTCTCTAATGTTTTTAATAGCAATTGTTGTTGGATGCAGTCAGATGCTTTTTATGCATCTATCCAGATAATTGTATCTTTTCTGTTAGTTTGCTTATTAATATATACAATTATGTTAATAATTTACTTAATATTGAATCAGACCTGCATTCCTGGTATAATCCCATTTGGTCATGGTATATTATCTTAGGTATAACTTCCTATAATCTTTTTGATAATGTTTTATTTGAGATTTTTGCATTAATATTCATCAGGAATATTCTATGAATTTCCTTCTCTGTTGTGACCCTACATGGGTATTGGCACTATACAGACATGTTACAAAAAGAATTTGGTAAGATTCTTTCTTTCCTTATTTTTTCAAATAGTATTTTATATACTATATAGTTTTATATAGTTTGGGAGTTTATATAGTATTGGAGTTAATTGTTCTTTAAATTTTTGGTAATATGTAAACCCATCTGGCCATGAAGATTTTTTCTTAGGGAGTTTTTAAATGACTTATTCAATTTATTTTGTAAAATTGGGACTATTTTTCTCTTCTGTTAATCTGGGCAATCTATATTTTTGTGAGTATTAAATTATCAGATTTACTGCCATACAGTTGGACAAAATAGCTTTTAATTATTGCTCTAATTTCCTTTTCATTAGTGGAAAGTTCATCCTTTTCATTTTTGATCCTAACAATTTGATTTTCTTCTTTCATTTTTCTAATCAAATTACCTATTTTATTTATCTATTTTATTGTTTTTTCATAGGTTTTATTTTTTTTAGCTTTGTTTATTGGATCATAAACATAAACATTAGGTCATAGTTTTTTTTGTTTGTTTGTTTGTTTTAGGTTTGTTTATTAGGTCAATAGTTTTTAAATTTAAAATTTTCTTAATGTTCCTTTTATTTTTAGAAATTCAAATTTGGTATGTAATTGGGAGAGGAGTTTAATTTATTCTTTTTCTAGCTTTTTTAGTTGCATGTCTAACTTATTGACCTTTTCTATTTTATGTAAGTAAGCATGTAGAGATATAAAATTTCTCCTAAGAGCTGCTTTGGCTACAACCCATAGATTTTGGAATGCTGTCTCATTATTGTCACTTTCTTAGAGAAAATTTTGATTATGTCTATGATTTGTTGTTTCACTTACTCATTCTTTAGGAGCAGATTATTTAGTTTCCAATTAATTTTTCATCTATTTTTCCCTGGTCTTTTATTGCATATATTTATTGCATCATGATCTGAAAAACAGATTCATTTACTATGTCTCTGCATCTGATTTAGAGGGGTTTATACCCTAATACATAGGAAATTTTTGTAAATTTTCCATGTACTACCAAAAAAATGATATTCATTTCTGTCTCCATTAAATGTTCTTCAAAGGTCTATCATAACTAATTTTTTCTAGAACTCTATTTACCTCCTTAACTTCTTTTTTAAAATTTATTTTGTGATTCAATTTTCTACTTCTGAGAGAACAAGGTATAGTTTTCTTATCTAATTCTTCTTGCAGTTCTCTTAACGTTCATTCTAGGAATTTGTATGTTACATCATTTCATACATATATGTTTAGTATTGATATTACTTCATTATATATGGGACCCTTTTGCAATAGGTAGTTTCCTTCTTTATTTCTTTCTTTTTTTTTTAATAACTTTTTATTGATAGAATTCATGCCAGGGTAATTTTTTACAACATTATCCCTTGCATTCACTTCTGTTCCAATTTTTCCCCTCCCTCCCTTCACTCCCTCCCCCAGATGGCAAGCAATCCTTTACATGTTGAATAGGTTACAGTATATCCTGGATACAATATATGTGTGCAGAACTGAACAGTTTTCTTGTTGCAGAGGGAGAATTGCATTCAGAAGGTGTAAATAATCTGGGAAGAAAAACAAAAATGCAAGCAGTTTATATTCATCTCCCAGTTTATATTCTTTCTTTGGGTGTAGCTGCTTCTGCCCATCTTTGATCAATGGAAATTGCATTAGCTCTCTTTATCGAAGAAATCCACTTCCATTAGAATACATCCTCAAATAGTATCATTGTTGAGGTATATAATGATCTCCTGGTTCTGCTCATTTCACTCAGCATCAGTTCATGTAAGTCTCGCCAGTCCTCTCTGTATTCATCCTGCTGGTCATTCCTTACAGAACAATAATATTCCATAACATTCACATACCAGAATTTACTCAATCATTCTCCAATTGATGGACATCTATTCATTTTCCAGCTTCTAGGCACCACAAACAGGGCTGCCACAAACATTTTGGCACATACAGGTCCCTTTCCCTTCTTTAGTATCTCTTTGGGGTATAAGCCCAGTAGAAACACTGCTGGATCAAAGGGTATGCACAGTTTGATAACTTTTTGAGCATAGTTCCAAATTGCTCTCCAGAATGGCTGGATGTGTTCACAATTCCACCAACAATGTATCAGTGTTCCTGTTTTCCCACATCCCCTCCAACATTCCGCATTATCTTTCCCTATCATTCTAGTCAATCTGACAGGTATATAGTGGTATCTCAGAGTTGTCTTAATTTGCATTTCTCTGATTAATAATGATTTGGAGCATATTTTCATATGTCTATAAATAGTTTCAATTTCTTCATCTGAGAATTGTCTGTTCATATCCTTTGACCATTTATCAATTGGAGAATGGTTTGATTTCTTATAGATTAGAGTCAATTCTCTATATATTTTGGAAATGAGGCCTTTATCAGAACCTTTGATTGTAAAAATGTTTTCCCAGTTTATTGTTTCCCTTCTAATCTTGTCTGCATTTGTTTTGTTTGTACAAAAACTTTTCAATTTGATATAATCAAAATTTTCTATTTTGTGGTCAATAGCGATCTCTAGTTCTTCTTTGGTCATAAATTCCTCCCTCTTCCACAGCTCTGAGAGGTAAACTATCCTATGCTCTTCCAATTTATTTATAATCTCATTCTTTATGCCTAGGTCATGAACCCATTTTGACCTTATCTTGGTGTACAGTGTTAAGTGTGGGTCAATGCCTAGTTTCTGCCATACTAATTTCCAATTTTCCCAGCAATTTTTGTCAAATAGTGCATTCTTATCCCAGAAACTGGGGTCTTTGGTTTTGTAAAACACTATATTATTAAAGTGATTGGCTGTTTTGTCCTTTGAACCTAACCTATTCCATTGATCAACTAGTCTATTTCTTAGCCAATACCAGATGGTTTTAGTAACTGCTACTTTATAATATAATTTTAGATCTGGTACAGCTAGGCTACCTTTATTTGATTTTTTTTTCATTAATTCCCTTGAAATTCTTTTGTTTTTCCATATGAACTTTGTTGTTATTTTTTCTAGTTCATCACTTCCTTATTTGTTTTAATTAGATCTATTTTTGCTTTTGTTTGATCTGAGATCAGGATTGCTACCCCTGCTTTTTTAAATTCAGCTGAAGCATAATAGATCCTGCTCCAGCCTTTTACCTTTACTCTATATGTATCACTCTGCTTTAAATGTGTTTCTTGTAAACAACATATAGTAGGATTCTGGTTTTTAATCCACTATGCTATCTGCTTCTGTTTATGGGAGAATTCATCCCATTCATATTCACAGTTAATTTCACAATTCACATATTCACATACTAATTCTGTATTTCCTAGCATCTTATTTTCCCCAAATTTTACTTTTCTTTCTCCTTTCCCCCTTTCCTTCCTCCTCAAGTATTTTGCTTCTGAGAATCACTTCTCTCAAACAGCCCTGCTCTTTCTTTCACTCTCTCATCATTCCCCTTCTTCCTTTGTTCTCTCTTTTATTATCCTTTCCCTTTCCTTTCCTACTTCTCTATAGGGTAAAATAAATTTCCCTGTGAAGCTAACTATGATACTCTCTTTGAGCCAAATCTGATGGTAGCAAGATTCACAAAATGTTCATCCTCCTCCCTTCTTCCCCTCAATTGTAATAGATCTTTTTTGCCTTTTCATGAGATGTAATTTACCCCCATTTTACTTCTATTTTCCTCTTCTTCCAATACAATCCTCTTTCCATTTCTACTTTCTTTTTATATCATCACAATAAAATCAAATTATACCTGCACTCTCTAAGGATATCCATAACAGAGATACAGTTTTCAAGAGGTGAAAATATCATCTTTTCCATATAGGGGTATAACCTTTTTAACTTTTAAAAGAAACAGTTTTTTTTTTCTTTTTTACCTTTTTATGCTTCTCTTGAATTCTATATTGGAAAATCAAATTTTCTGTTCAGCTCTATTCTTTTCATCAGAAATAAATGAAATCCATTTGTTTCATTGAGTATCTACCTTTCTCTCTGAAAGATAATGTTTATTTTTGCTGGATAATTGATTCTGCAATCCAAGGTTCTTTGCCTTTCTATTTTCCAATCAGTTGTTTTTCCAATGAGATATTTTACATTTTCTTCTATTTTTTAAAAAATATTTTGACTGATTCTTGATGTTACATTGTCTTATTCACTCCAATTTGTTCAATTCTATTTTTTTTGTGTGTGATTTATTTTCTTCAATTAGCTTTTTTATCTCCTTTTTGCATTTGGCCGATTGAACTTTTAAATGAGTTTTGGTTTTTTTTTTTTCATTTCACAAAGTCTGCTTTTCAATGAGTTGGTTTCCTTTTCAAATCTATTTTGTAAGGAGTTATAGGCTTTTTTTCCATTTCATCAAGTCTATTTCATAAGCAGTTATATAATTTTTTCCTTTCATTAATCTATTTTCTAAGTAGTTTTCTTCAGATAATTTCTGTGCAAACTCTCCTGTAAGTTATCATTTCCTTTTACCATTTTCCTTCTAACTCTCTTTTAGAATCCTTTTTGAATTCTTGCAAGAGAATCTTGTGGAATAGGGACCACTTTTTAGGGCTTTACCTGGAGTTTTGGCTTTAGTATCCTTAGGATTTGAGGTTTCTTCTTTTCTGTCTCCATAAAAGCTACTTATGGTCAGAGCTCTTTTTGTTTTTGTTTCTTTTTTTGTAGTAAGTTTACTTATTTATTTATTACTGAGGCAATTGGGGTTAAGTAAATTGCTTAGGGTCACACAGCTAGGAAATGTTAATTGTCTGAAGTCAGATTTGAACTCAGATCCTCCTGACTTCAGGGCTGGTACTCTATCCACTGCATCATCTAGTTGCCCTCCTTTTATTGTTGTTCATTTTTAATGATTGAAGTCTGCTCTTAGGGCAAATGGGAGATTATCCCAAGCTTCACCTTCAGCTGACAGTGGCTCTTTGCTCTCCTGAGCCAACCTGCTAACTTCCTGCTTGTGCCAGGTGGGCATGGCCAGGTTTTGTGGTATTCTAGGGTTCAAAGGCTCACTATTTGCATTTTGTATTTGTGTTGAATTTCTTACAGCTAATCTGCTTATCCACTGGCTTTTGAACCAGGACAGATTAGCTAATGATGCTGTATTTTGGCTAACAGCCTTCTGCTTGGCCTGTGGATGCCATGACACCCTGAGTCCCTGCACTGCACCTGTGCTTGGCCACCTCCTCCATGCCCAATTAAGAGAGATATTTTCTGAAATTCTTCCAAAATATCTTCTACTGAAAATTTGTTACACTCCACATATTTGTGGGTTTTGTTACTTCAAAACCAGTTCAGAGGCTTGATCTAGTGTTGATCTGAGGGAGGGATGCCAGCAAGAGCTCAGATTAAGACCTATCTACTCTTCACTATTTTGGCTCTTCCCCCTTGCTGATTTTTCTCCCAACATGACTGATAAAGCAATGTTCGTATATATGTGTGTGTGTGTATTGTATAATATATATATATATATATATATATTATATATATATATATGTTAATTATTTGTTTAAAGAAAGAAATGAAATTTTAACATGAGAATGAGCAGGACAGAAGAATGTTGACCCTATAGACACTTTGAAAGAATAGGGAAAGAAGTAGTTGGTGCCTAAACCTCTTAAAGTAGATGACATAATCATTGATTTTAGCCTTTTTTTTTTCCTCAATAGTCATCACTAAGGGAACATAGTGAAGGTCATCAACCTAATATGACTTTACAAATGAGTCATTAGAACACAGCATCAATAACCCCATAATTTCCCTACGGATGCAAAATTCTATGACATTATAAAGAATGCTCAGAATAGTTGTTATCCTTTGCTACTTTTCCAAGAGTTACTTGAAATGCTATGGAATTTTAATTCCAATTGTGTTCACATAATCAATTGATCCTAGAAAGATAATCCATCTGTCCCAACAATGAAAATCAGTGACAAAATTATCGCCAAAGTTGAAGAGGTTAATTTCATTTTATTTTTTACTGGGTTACATTGTTGTAGTCATTCAGCATATTGTTTTCCTAGTTCTGTTAATATCTTTTGTGTTACTTTGTATAATATTTTATTATTATATTTACCACATTTATAGTTATACTGAAATTAATCAGTAGTCACTTTGTTTCTAGTTTATTGCTAGACAGAGTGACATAAGTTGAAATCCTGCTAAAGGCATTTGCTAACTATGTGACACTGGGTAAGTCACCAATATTTTCTTTACTTCACTTTACTTATCTATAAAACAGGAGTGATAATAGCAACTTTAAAGTTAAATAATATATATATATAATATATATATATATATATATATATATATATATATATATATAAAACACTTTACAAACTTTAAAGCACTGTAGAAATACATATATAAGTTTATCATTATTATTTCTATCAAAATTATTAAAATTAGCATTTGATTTATATGAATCTTTTACTTTCTGACTTTTTCTAGTATTTAAGAAGGGAAGCTGGGGTGTTAATCTTATTTTTTCCTCCAGTATTCTTCTGGACATCATATAGAAGTCTTACTTACCACCAACTTTTTTCTTCCTTTAGGAGAGAGGAAGCAGTAGATAAACTTGGGCAATGCAACAGAAGATGAAAAAAAAAAGTGCTGGATTCAGGATTTGAACTCAGATCTACTTTTGAAGGTAACTATCTAAACATTTGAACAAATTGCCTAGCACATAGTAGTAAGTCTTTAATAAATGACTTGGTTATGAAGAATATAATTTCCAATTAACTAATATTATTTAATACCAACATTGTTGTAAAGAATAAAGTTAATGGATATCCCTCTTAAATTATCTATGTTTTAGCAGCTGGGTGCTCTTTGTGGGCATTTAATCAATCAGTGTTTTTTTTTTTAATTCCTATTCAAACAGGGTTTGAAAATTACAGGCTTGCATACTTCACTTGGATTCTTTTTTTTAATTCAATAATGTTTTATTTTTATTTTTAATTTTTTTTAATTTAAATTTTATTTTATTTAATAATAACTTTGTATTGACAGAATCCATGCCAGGGTAATTTTTTTTTACAACATTATCCCTTGCACTCGCTTATGTTTCGTTTTTTTCCCTCCCTCCCTCCACCCCCCCAAGATGGCAAGCAGTCCTATATATGTTAAATATGTTGCAGTATATCCTAGATACAATACATATTTGCAGAACCGAACAGTTCTCCTGTTGCACAGGGAGAATTGGATTCAGAAGATAAAACTAACTCGGGAAGAAAATCAAAAATGCAAATAGTTCACATTCATTTCCCAGTGTTCCTTCTTTGGGTGTAGCTGTTTCTGTCCATCATTTATCCATTGAAACTCAGGTCTCTTTGTCATAGAGATCCACTTCCATCAGAATACATCCTCATACAATATCGTTGTCGAAGTATATAATGATCTCCTGGTTCTGCTCATCTCACTTAGCATCAGTCCATGTAGGTCTCTCCAAGCCTCTCTGTATTCATCCTGCTGGTCATTCCTTACAGAGCAATAATATTCCATAACATTCATATACCACAATTTACCCAGCCATTCTCCAATTGATGGGCATCCATTCATTTTCCAGTTTCTAGCCACTACAAACAGGGCTGCTATAAACATTTTGGTACATACAGGTCCCTTTCCCTTCTTTAGTATCTCTTTGGGGTATAAGCCCACTAGAAACACTCCTGGATCAAAGGGTATGCACAGTTTGATAACTTTTTGGGCATAATTCCAGATGGCTCTCCAGAGTGGCTGGATTCGTTCACAACTCCACCAACAATGCATCAGTGTCCCCGTTTTCCCGCATTCCCTCCAACATTCATCATTACTTTTTCCTGTCATCTTAGCCAATCTGACAGGTGTGTAGTGATATCTCAGAGTTGTCTTAATTTGCATTTCTCTGATCAATAGTGATTTGGAACACTCTTTCATGTGAGTGGTAATAGTTTCAATTTCTTCATCTGAAAATTGTCTGTTCATATCATTTGACCATTTATCAATTGGAGAATGGTCACTTGGATTCTTGAGAAAATTCTAGAACAGATCAATAAAGGGGTGATTCATAAATATTTCAAATGAGAACTTATTCCAAAGAATCAGTATGACTTTACCAAGAAAAGTCCAGGCAAACATTATCTCCATTAAAAAAAAACAACAGAATTATTGTTCTAATAGATGAAAAAATGTAATGGATCTATTTTATCACTAACAAAGTTTCTCATCAGGTATCTCATATTGTTTTTTATGTTGGCAAAGATTCACACAATGTTCATCCCCCTCCCTTCTTTTCTTCAGATATAATAAGTATCCTTTGCCTCTTTGTGAGATGTGGTTTTCCTCTTTTTACCTCCACTTTTCCCTTTTTCTGGTACAATCTCTTTTCTTCCTCTAGTTTCTTTTTTTATATTATAACAATAAAATCAAATTATACATGTACTCTCTATGTATATACATAACAGAAATACAGTTCTCAAATGTTCTTTTTACCTTTTTATGCTTCTCTTGAGTCCTATATTTAGAGATCAATTTGTTTGTTTAGCTCTTTTTTTTTTTCATCAGAAAAAATGGAATCTATCTGTTTCATTGAATGCTCATATTCTTCCTGGAAGAAAATGCTCAGTTTAGCTGGGTAATTTATTTTTGGCTGCATTCCAAGTTCTTTTGCCTTTTGGAATATCAGATTCCAGGCCCTTTGATCCTTTAATGAGGACACTGCTAGATTCTGAGTAATCCTTACTGTGGCTCCTTGGTATTTGAATTGCTTTTTTCTGGCTGCTTGTAATATGTTTTCGTTAGTCCAATAGTTCTGGAATTTAGCCACAATATTCCCTGGAGTTTTAATTTTGGGGTCTCTTTTAGGAGGTATTTGATGAATTCTTTCAATGGCTATTTTACCTTCTGATATGGCATCTGGGCAGTTCTCTTTGATGAATTCCTTAAAAATAGTGTCTAGGCTCTTATTTTCATCATGATTTTCAGGGAGTCTAATAATCCTTAGATCATCTCTCCTAGATCTATTTTCCATGTCTGTTGCTTTACCAATTAGGTTATTTAACATTTTTTTTCTATCTTTTGTTCATTTTTTTTTGGGGGGGGGGTTGCGTGACTCATTCTTGTTATCTCCTTGAGTCATTCATTTTCATTTGTTCAGTTCTGATTTTTAATGAATTATTTTGTTCATTTACTTTTATTTTTTTATTTGTCTAATTAAGTTTTTAAATGAGTTTTGTTCTATGAATTTTTTTTTCCAATTCACCAATTTTTAAGAACTTATTTTCTTTTTCCACTTCACAAATTCTGTTTTCCTGGGAGTTCTTTACCTTTTCTATTTCACATTTCAGAGAGTTGTTTTCTTTTTTTCACTTTAACAAATCTTTCTTTTAATGAGTTATATTCCTTTTCCAAACACTCTTGCAGAGTTTTCCTTTCCTTTCCCCATTCTTCTTCTAGCTCTCTTTTAAGATTCTTTTAAATTTCTTTTAGGAGAGCCTTGTGTGGTGGGGTCCAGATTATATCCCTTTTGGGGGCTTCATCTAGAGGCAATCTACTTTTACTCTCCTCAAAGTTTGAAATCTATTTTCTTTCACTATAGAAGCTATCTATAGTTAGAGCTCGCTTTGCCTTTTTACACATCTAAAAACTATTTGGGGTCTGATTTGGGGGCAATGAGGGCTTTCCGAGCTTCTTCAATAGGCAACAGGAAGTTGCAGTGAAGTGGCAGTGGCTACGCTGGAATCAGCTGAGCTGGGATTATGCTGAGTCACTCCCAATGCTGGATGTGTGTGGCCAGGTCCTGTGAGACTCTCAGCACATTGGGATATACTCTTTACTCTGTTTTTTGTGTTGGAAATTTTATAACTTCTCTGCTGATTTACTGACTTACAATGAGAGTAGAGTAGCCAACACTGTGGTAGAGTCCTCCCCACAGATTCTCCACCCATGGAAACCACACCCCACCCCCAATCTGCTCAGCATGTGCTGGCCTCTATGCTCTGTCTGCCTGCCTGCCTGTGCCTGTACCTGACCTGGCCTGACCTCCTCCTATACCCATCCTGACCAATACAGACCTTTTCTGGGAATCCTTGAGTTTACCTTTTATTGGTAATGTGTTGCCCTCTCAATAGTCATGGGTTCTGACAGTCCAGAACTAATTTAGAGGCTGAATTTCATAAATAGTTTGAGGGTAGTAGGAGAGCTCAGAAAGAAGCATGTGTTCTTTCCACCATGTTGGCTCTACCCCTCTAAAGTTTCCAAAGTAATTTTAGTAATCAAAAAACTTTTTTGATGTAGGTGCTATTATTACCCATATTTTATAGATGAGGAGCCTGAGGTTGAGAAGACAAATTATTTTCTCAGGACCACACAATTATAAAGTGTTTGAGGAAAGATACACTCAAGTCTTCCTTATTCCAAATCCACCTTTATCCTAAAAAGATAGCTTCTTAGTTGTGATGGCTTTGTGTATTAGGTGGAACTAGATGGCCATTGTAATCCCTTTCAACTCCCAAATTTTGGAGTCCTATTACATATTCACAGACATGTACATGGAGAATATATACAAATCAAACACACAGTGTTTAAGAAAGAAGGGAATGATAAATGGGAGAATCAAGAAAGATCTCTGGAAGAAGATGACAATTGAAGTGATCCTTAAAGGGAGCCAGGAACTTTAAAGCAATTATATTACATCTGACAAATTTCTTTTCTCAGGTACATGTTTGTAGAATAAGTTATTGATGTAAAAGTCAAGAACAGTGACATAAAATAGTATAACAAATAAAGTATTCTCTTTGGTTCCTCTAGCAATAAATCTTATTCATATTCAAAAGAAACTTAGATTAATACTATATTTTATGATTCACTGGGCAACTGAATGAACAAAATGCTAGGTCTCTAATCTCCCTCTAATCACTCAATATTATATTCATATGTCTCTTCCACTGTAACCTCTGGACCAATTTACACATAATAATGTCATATGATATAAAGCCTATCCCAATACATGAAAAATGTATTTGATATTTAGTCTATCATTCTGAAACAATATGGAAACCAATAATTTTTCTAATAAACATATTTTAAAATTATACTGGTGTGGTCTATAGTCCAGATTATATTCATATTACTGATAAGTTAATGTGCATTTATTTTAAGTCTTTGTTACTCTGCTTCAGTAGCTAATAAATTCAGCATATGTTCATTTTCTCCTTCTTCCCTTTATCATTTTAAAGCAATTTCAAAGCCATCACTCTTCCTGTTTACCTTAAAAAGAATCTTATTAATAATGGATTGTTCTGTGTTTTTCCCCCTCTTAACATTAACATCCTCTTTCCACTAAACATTACATTTTCTAATAATTACATTTGAAAAAAAAAACAAAACTAAACTAAATGAAACTTTGTGAGTCTGAACCAGGAGAGCACAAAACCTTGTTTTCTCTCCTAGTGTAGTTTGTAAATGAAAGAAGTTGATTGCTCAAGTTTCTCACATTTTCATACATACACAGAAAACAGATTTAATTTTAAGAGTTAGTTTAAAATTTGTGTGACCAAATAGACACTGAAGTGCTTCTGAAAACATTGAAAAGCCTCCAGAGCTTCCATTTTAAAATAATAAATAATCAAATTGTTAAAAGTTTACAGTATGAATTGAGAAAAATTATTTTTGACTCAAATAGAAAATAAAAATAAGCTATTTAAGAATTAAAGAGTTAAAAGAAAATCCAGTGTTTTAGGTAGACAATCAATGCAATACAAAAACAAGAGAGGCTTTTACCTTTGTGTGTCAGCCATGGTATTAGAAAAAACTGGTAAAGATGAAAACAATTCTGTCTGAAATTGTGTCCTTTACACAGGCTTTACAAAGGCTTCCTACAATTCCTGTCAGTAGCACAATGCAGATTCTCTTAGTAATGAGGGATTGTCATGTCATGCTGCCTACAATGAGTCCAAAACAAGAAGTCTAAAATATGGTAGTTCAAGAAAGAAAGAGAGAGGAAGGAAAAAAAAAGCTTTTGTATAGCATTTATTGTGTGTGGGGCACTGTGCTACAGGTTTTACAATTACCATTATATTCCCCACAATAATCCAGATCAAAGTGAACTTGTCCATGGCTGAAGATACTTATAAGCTTCTGATATTGAACTCAAGCCAAGTGTACTTGAATTATATCCAAATTCTCATTGAGTTTACCTGATTTTTGTTCACCTAATGAGATTCAGACATGATTGCCAATGAAACTGTTTTTAGAGTACCAATAGAGGAGAACTTATAGCAACGTTGTATTTTTAACAGTCTATACTTTTTTTTTCTCTCATCCTTTCCAAATTGGTAAATGTAGTTAGGTTTGATTTTGAAAGAATAAATATCCTATTGTTCTCTGAAAGTAAGCTTTTATAGTAGAATACTAACTTCTTGAGTTAGGGAGTATTTGATTTTTGTCTTGGTATCTTCAGCAACTATCACAGTTTCTTTTGCATAATATGAGTTTAATAATGTATGTTAAAAAATAGTTTTCTTTGTAAAAAGACATCTTGGAGAAAAGAGGGATAAAGTATAAAAGAATAGAATGAAGGGAAGTAGATAATGAGTGGTCATAACTGTGAATGTGAATGGTATGAAGTTATTCATAAAATAGATGTGAACAGCAGAACGATTTAGAAAGCAGAATCCAATAATATACTATTTACAAAGCAACATAGTTGAAACATAAAAACACAATTAAGGAACTATAGTAAAAGATATAATGCTGCAGCAGAGATTTTTTTTATTTACATTTAATTTAAATAAGCAAACCTTTGAGAAAGTACAATATAGTTTTTTGTTAAAAGCCCTATCAGGATACTGGCATAAAGGGATCTTTTAAAATAAAGATTTAATATAAACCAAAAGCAAGCACCTTATGCAATACATTAGAACCTTTTCCAATAATAAATGTGGGATTGGAGCAAGGATACCCACTCTCTCCTCATATATACATACATTCAAATATTTTATTTGATATAATTTAGGAAATGTTAGCAATGACAAAAAGATATGAGAAATAAAATGAAGAAATAAATATAGGCAATGATAACAAAACTATCTCTATTTGTCAGTATGATAGTTTCCTTTGAAAAGCCCATGGAATCAACAAAGACATTAATATCAATTAACATTGCTTCAGCAAAGTTATAGGATAATATATATATATATATATGTACATATGTGTATATATATATATATATGCAACATTTCTATATAATAATAACAAGCACACACAAAAAAGCAATAATAAAAAGGGAAATCCTATTCCAAATAACAACCAAAAAAAGCCTAAAATATTTGGGGAATAATATATCAAAACATACAAAAGACTCACATAAATTCAATTTTAAATTTCCCAAAAGAAATAACAAATAACATAAATAGCTGGAAGAATATTCAGTGCTAATGGATAGAACATGCCAATATTATAAAACTGACAATATTATCAAAATTAATTTCTACTCATTGTAATACTATCACTAAGGTGATGCTTTCTGGAACATGATAAAATAAAAGAAAAATCATTTAGGAAAGAAAGAAGATCTAGAATATCAAGACAAATGATGAAAACAAGTAGGGATAAAAGGAAGTAATACTTCTTGGCATCACAGTATATTTTAAAGTAACAATTATGAAAAGTATTGTTTTAAAAATAGACAAAGGAGAATCAGAAACAATTAAAGTCAATTATCCCAGAATTTGATATGAAAAACATGAATTACAGTAGTACCTCAGTATTCATTCCAGAAGGCATAATGAATGGTGAAAACAAGTACAAAAATGAATCTTACCATAAAGGCATATATCTTTGCTCCAAAGCCTAACTATTCCTCTCTACCCAATTCCCTAAAGGAGCAAATGGGAATTCCAGCTGAAGAGAAACAAACCCAGCACAAGCCATTCAGGCTCTTCCCTTCTTGACCCAACTCACTTTTTTTCTTTTTTTTTTTTAATATTATTTTTCTTACAGCTTTTTATTTTCTCTTTTTTTATTAAAGCTTTTTATTCACAAAGCATATACATAGGTAATTTTTTTCAACATTGACCCCTGCATAACACCCTGCCACAAATTTTCTCCTTTTCCTCCCAGGCAGTCCAATACATGCTAAAAATGCTGAAATACACACCAGATCCAATATTTGTATACATATTCACACAGCCATCTGGTTGCACAAGAAAAATCAGATCAAGAAAGAAGAAAAAGAAAAACAGAGAAAAAAAGAAACAAAATGCAAGCAAATAATAACAAATAGAGTGAGAATGTTATGCTGTGTTCCACCCTCTGTTCCCATGGTTCTCTCTCTGGGTGTAGATGGTTTTCTTCATCACTGCACAAGTGGAACTAGTTTGAATTATCTCAATGCTGAAGAGAGCCATGTCCATCAGAATTGATCATCATATAGTCTTGTTGCTGCTGTATATAATTATCTCTTGGTTCTGTTCACTTCACTTTACATCAGTTCATGTAGATCTCTCAACCCTCTCTGAAATCATCTGCTGATCATTTCTTACAGAACAATAGTGTTTTATAGCATTCATATACCATAATTCATTCAGCCATTCTCCAATTGATGGGCATCTCCTCACTTTCCATTTTCTTCCAACTATGAAAAGGGCTGCCACAAACATTTTTGTACATGTGGGTCCCTTTCCCTCTTTTAAGATATCTTTGGGATATAATCCTAATACAAACACTGCTGGATCAAAGGGTATGCATAGTTTGATAACATTTTGAGCATAGTTACAAACTGCTCTTCATAATTTTTATGATTCATTTCCTGCCTAATATTTACATATTATTTTTATCCCCAACCAGATAAAAAAAAAAGTAATTAGGAAATGTTTAACAAAATAAATAAAAAAACAAAATACAATATTATTAATTTGTAGTTTTCTAATTGAAATATTACCACACCCCCTACAATATTTGTCATTATTTTTTTCCTGTCATCTTAGCCAATCTAACAGGTGTGTAGTGATATCTCGGAGTTGTCTTAATTTGCATTTCTCTGATCAAAAGTGATTTGGAGCACCTTTTGATGTGGCTACAAATAGTTTCAATTTCTTCATATGAAAATTGCCAGTTCATATCCTTTGACCATTTATCAATTGGAGAATAGCTTGAACTATTATAAATTTGAGTTAATTCTCTACATATTTTAGAAATGAAGCCCTTATCAGATCCTTTGGATGAAACATGTTTTCACAGTTTATTGCTTCCCTTCTAATCTTTTGACAAGTATTTTTTTTTTGTAATTTCACAAACTTTTAATTATAAAAAACAAGATTTTTACCTTAATTCCTTTTGTAACTCAAATAATTTATTTGCAGGTGCCTTGAAAAGTTAAATATAAAGAGAGATTAATTGTGACTTTCCATTTTGGAAGCATCTTAATATTCTTATGCTATTTAACTGGAAATTTTTACTAAAAATTGGAGATATTTCTCATTCCAATTTTCAAATATACATTTATGATGTTGTACTGCAGTGATCCTAGTATGCATTTACTTGTATAAAATTTATATCATCCTTTAAATATATGTGCATAAGTAGTGAGTAACTATGGAATCATTTTCTCTACATTCAAAACATTTCTATTCTAACCTTTGCACTACAGTCAGAGGTGTAAAAATTTTGACTTCAAAATTTTTATGATTCATTTCCTGCCTAATATTTACATATTATTTTTATCCCCAACCAGATAAAAAAAAAGTAATTAGGAAATGTTTAACAAAATAAATTAAAAAAACAAAATACAATATTATTAATTTGTAGTTTTCTAATTGAATATATAGCCTTCATTTCTATTTAAGTTTGACACTTAATTTAGTTAAATGTGAGCTCTGGATAGCCCAGAGGTAGAATCCTATTTAACTTTCTGTGTCAACCTAAGCAAATCATTCAGTTTGTTTCTTTATCTATAAAACGGCAATAATAATAGCACCTATATCAGAGAGTTGTGAGAATCATATTAAGATAACACACGAAAAGCACCCTGCTAATCTTAAAGTGTTTTCTATCTAAATATTATACTTCCCCTTTAATGGAATTTAGATTTGAGAGTTGTTATTCTATTCATTTAAAAATAATAACATTAACAAATAAGTTTCCTTTCAATTCCTTTATCTCTCTTAGTAGATAGTATTTATTTAAGTAATTTGCAAAATATGAGGAACATTTATTGTTGAAATATTTTCTGAGAAAAGGTTATGTGAATTTAAATATAGTTACTCCAATATAATTCTCCAGATGTAGTTATATATACTTTAAAAGACAGCCAAATTTCACGAGTTCTGTTAAATATATATTTTGAACCCAAATACCTTTTGGAGTTGAACTCAACTTCTCCTTTGCACTTACTATTTGGACTTTGTATTGCAACAACTGCCAAAATGGCTACTATGGTTTCAATCTCTCTGTTTTATTAACAATCCTTCATACAGCTGACAAAATTAGCTGACACTTATGACTATATCATACCCCTATTCAAAAAATTTCTGTGGTTTTCTGTTAACTTTGGGATAAAATATGTAATCTTTTAAGACCTTCAACCTGTCTAACTTCTCACATTTTTCAATCTAACACACTGTAAGTTGGCCAAGAGAGAGCATGAGTTGTTCCATCATGTCATCAAGTCCTCTTTTAGGTTTGTGCGGGCCTTCCTGAAAACTTGGAATTCACTCTCTGCACATCTCTACACATCAAGAGATTTCTCTTTCAATGTTTAGTCCAAATACCATATCCTATAAGAAGCATGCTCCAATTGCCTTGGGTGAAATTAATTTCTCATATTTCTTTTAGTAGTTTGCCTAGATATCTTGTCACACCCTTTATATTCTTATTTTTATGCATATCTTTATTTTATGTACATATTTGTATGGATGTATATACATATTTACATATTATATATGCATATTTGTGTATTTTTACACATGAACACATATGTATCCATCTATTAGCAGCTATACATAGAGTAGTCAACCTGGAGTCAGGAAGACTTGAGTTTTTATCTGGCCTCAGATAATGCTGAATGATCTTGGGTAAAATGCAAACTCTGTGTCACAACTCATCTGTAAAATGAGGATAATAATAGTATCTATATCTCAGAATTGTTATGGGACTTAAATGAAATATATTTGTAAAGGGCTTAAAGCAAATTACTTGCCACATAACAGACTTAAAAATGTTAGCATTCATCATCATCATCATTATCAATATCATTACTGTTTCTATGTAAACTCCATTAAATACCCAATAAAAATCAATCAGGAGAGGTAATTGATGGGCAATAAAGGACACAAGAGAGAGAACACTGGACCAGGAATTAGAAGAACTCATCTTCTCAAATCTACTCAAAAACTTACTTGCTTTGTGATCCTGGGCAAGTCACTTAACTCTATTTGTTTTAGATTTCCCTTCTGTAAAACGAGCTAGAGAAGAAAATGACAAAATACACCAATATCTTTACTAAGAAAACCCCAAAGGGATCATAGAGAGTCAAACAGAATTGAAAAAAAATGCTAAAAATACTATGGTAATAAAAATATTGGTTTTATCCGATTGGTTTAGCATTATAAAGGTTCACCAAATCACTACAAAAACTAGTCAAAACTAAATAACTTAAGAGTGACATCTAAATATTTAGAACAGGATAATTTATGATAAAGTTGAAAATAAAATAGGTTCACTCTACATGTCAATTTTTCTTCTTTGAAATAGGATGGGGTATATAGAAATGTGCATAGGTTAAACTGAATGGAATATAGAGGAAACAACATATATTTGGGAGGCTATGAAAATCTTCTAAATTTAGATAAATACAAGAGGTTCAGGGAAAAGATGGAGAGATAGGATAAGGGAGGGATTTTTGTGGGGAAATAAGTTACTAAATAAGGAGGCAAGGTAGTGGATAGAAGTAAAACAGAGACAAAAGAGATACACACAAACATAAAATAAAAAAAAATTAGGGGTAGTATTCATGATCTCAGATAAAATTAAATCCTAAATAGATTTGATCAAAAGAGAAAATTAGAAAAACTACACTATATGTCAGTTATATTAATTAATATTGGCTTAAACTATTTAACTAAGTATAAGATTGGAATATTTCTGTGACATAGGAAATGATAAGATCATGGATTTAGAAAAAAAAATATGGAAAGACTTGAATTTATGAAGGAAAATATCCACCTTCAGAGAAACTAATAACAAATAAGCATCTTAAATAGATGCATTGGAATATGTATTCATCTATATGTGTATAGTTATGTGTATGCATGTGTATATGCATGGATAGATGTTTATGAGTATAATGCATATGTGTGTATTTGCCCTTAATTGTAGCCTTCTGGAAGGAGAGAGAAGAATAAATAAAAAAGTGTCCAGAGAACCAAAAATACCTAAAAGGAAGTAAAGGAAAAATGGACAGCTCTGAAGACAGTGCTGAGAAATATATCTTTCTTGAAATGGAAATTTATTGTTTGATATTTCAAATTCTTTCTTATGTTCTGCTTTGTTCATTGCAATGTTCTTTTCCTATTTTTTATTTAAGTTTTAAGGGAATAAATAAGTAAATAGTGGGAAAAGTATTAACAAAATAAATAACACCACTGGCTGAAAGGGAACTTTGAGGTTATAGACTCTAATTCTCTTATATTAGGGATAAGAAAATTAAGATCAGAGAGCTGGAAGAAAGTTCAGTCATCCAGCTACAAAAGTAGCAATGCATTTTATTATTATTACAAAGGAACTGTGTTCTTGAAACTCATTTTCCCTCAATTTCCAATCAATTATATTTAGAAGTTAAAATAGGATAATTTTTTTTTCCTTCTGAGCTTTGTAAAATGGAAATATTATATTCAGATAATTTTTATTTTTGATATTCAATAAGAAATTGTAATTTTAATTCAGTTGAAATTTGAGCAAAAGCCTCAAAATTAACTTAATCATGAAAATTCTTTGTGGTTTCTCATTATTGTACATTGCCTAAAATTATCAACTGCTATACAATTCAGTATGTGAAAAAATATATTTAACATTTCAAACATAATAAACCTCTATTGTTCAACTACTGGCAAATCACAAGATCAAATTACAGTCAAGTGGTCATTTATTCCAGTCCTTTTGCCTTTTCATGGAGAAAACTGTAGTTTAGAGAGTTTGACTGGCAGAAGGTCATATAGGTAATCCAATCAGGACAAAAATTAAATCCAGAGTCTCTGACTACAGATCCTAGTTTTCTTTTCACGGTATCATACTCTGCTCTTCTTTTACCTCTGACATGCTTATCTGTTTGTATCTTTTATATCCTAAAGTCTTTCTATAAGTTCTGGTCATTTTTAGGGGGAAAAACTGCAATCTATCCTCTGGAGGATTTTCTTTCACTTTTTTGTTGTTTATCCTTCATTCTCAAAGATGACCATGACATCAAGGAGGTGATATCATGATATGCAAGTGTACTGGATTTAAATGAGAAAAGCTGTTATGCAAGATCATCCACTCTATTTTCTCCTCCAGAGCCATCTGGGTCCAATGGCCAGATATATAATCAGATAATATAAACCAATTGAAGATGGTCCTAGATGCAATGGGAGACCTTGGCCTTTTTAAAGATCATATCTTTAAAAGGTCTCAGTTTGACTGAGGCCACCCATTCAGTGATTAAGGCGAAGTCCTAATTGAGGCAAAAAATGACTTCTTTCACCTAATCAAAAATACAAACAAAAATACAAAAAACAAAACAAAACAAACAAAAAAAAAACAAATAAATAAATGAATCAATGAATACGGGAGGGGAAGATCTTTTAACATTGTTGAAGTAAGTGATTGGTTCTGTTTATTTCATTCTGCATCAATTCTTGCAGACCTCTGTATGTTTCATTGAATTCCTTCTATTTGGCATGTCTTATTACACAATGACAATGCATTATTTTAATATGTCATAGTATTTCAAGCCATTCTTCAACTGATGGATACTCACTTTGTTTTCAATTCTTTATTTCCACAAAGAGGACTGACTGATGACTATTTTGGTATTGAAACTGTGCTTCCTTTTAGGATATCTTGAAGGCATATGCTCAAGAAAGGAGTTATTGGGTCAGAGAGTAAAAATTAATTATTTTTCTTGCATAATTCCAAATCAATATCTAGAACAATTAGACTGAATTATAGCTCAATATTCATAGTATTGCTGGTCTTCCCACATATGATCTTTCCAACATTAACTATTCCTATTATTGTTTAATTTTTAATAATTTTCAGTGTGAAGTGAAGTGAAGCCTTAGATTTCTGAAAAGGGTGCTTTATATTTGTGTTTATATAAATCTTGCATTTGCCTTGGTAGATTAACTTTAAAGCACTGTGCATTTAGTATTTCTTTTTAATACAATTCCTTTTACTATCTCCTCCTAATTTTTATTAGTAGTATAGAGAAAAGTTGATTATTTTTAAAATTAATTTATTTTATTTTGAACTTTAAATAAAACAAGCATTTCCATGATATGCTATAATAGAAAAAAAGATAAACATTAAACAGTAAATGTATTATGTACAACTTGATATTTCTTTTAAACATATAATAAAGTTCTTGTGTAACTTCCCCCCCCTTTTCCTTTCTTCTCTCTACCCTAGAGATGGCTACCATTAGATACAAACATATGTGTGTATATGTGTGTGTATATGTACCATGTGTGTGTATATATGTACCATATATATATGCACATAAATATAGATAAGTGAGTATACACACATGTGCATGTGTGTGTGTGTATGTGTGTAAATAATATACATGTATGTGTGTACCAGAACTGGTAAATGTTAGCTATCTTATTTCTTCCTATCTCTACATTTTATATTCCAAATTAGCTATTTGTGAAGTATTTAGCATAGTATCTAGAAAATAGCAAGATCTTAAACAAAATTGATTTCCTTCTGTCCCTTCTAAGTTTACTCTTTTAAAAAAAATCTATTCCTTTAGAAAATATTTCTATTATTTGATTCATATTTCCTATCTTCATTAGACTTCTTGACATCTTTCTTAAAAAATCTAATTCCTGTGTTTATTTCTTTGGCATTTTCTTGTATTCTTTGGA